>NW_023601322.1:30643664-31314653 GCF_014898055.3 Talpa occidentalis | reverse complement strand
AATTAACTTATTAAGAAGAGGTCCAAAAAGAAGTCACAAGAGATTTTAGAACAGATTTTTGAAATAAATAAAAGTGAACTCACTGTATATCAACATTTATGAAATGCAACTAATGCAGATTCTTAAAAAGAAATTCTTGCCTATTCTAGAAAAGAAGGTATTAAGGAAATAATCAAACCTTCCACCTAATGAAAACAGAAATAGGTTAATTTTAAATCAAGCAAGAGAAAGAAAGCAGTTACATCAAAATTGGACCACAAAAAATCAAGAGCAGGGCTTCCCCTGGTGGCGCAGCGGTTGAGCGCTGGGCTACGAAGCTGCCCGCAGCCTCTGCAGCACCAGTTCGATCCCCGGCTGCTGGCGAGGGTCCCGCATGGCGCGACAGACCTCTCCTGCCGCCCTGCTGCTCCCCTCAGCAGTGTATTTCATCAGTCTGCCTGCTCTGTTCCCCTCTCTGTCTCTGGTGAATTCTCTCACCCTCCCGTGCTTCTGACTGTACCCAGTGCTTGTATAAATAAATAAATAAATCTTTAAAAAAAAAAAATCAAGAGCAAAAAGTGACTTTTAAAAAAGATAAAATTGATTTTAAAAGAGAGATAGTGTACAAATTAATAAAATAGAAAATGAGAGATGCCATCATTATTGCTGCTATAAAATTAAAATAATTATAAGAGAATATCATAAACAACATGCCACTAAGTTTGACAACTAAAATGAAATGGACAAATTCCTCAGAGGACACAAATTATCAAACTTAATTAAAAACCAAAGAGAAAACAGAAGAGATCTAAAACCAGGAAAGAAATTGAATTAGATTTTAAAACTAAAAATGGACTGTTTTATACTGAAACAGATAGATACACATGAATAGAAAACTAATTATGCAATGGGTGGAAGAGATTTCAAGGACGTAAAAAAACTCAAAGGTGAAACTTCTGAAGATTTAGAAATCAAAATTCAAGCTAAGAAACTAATATAATAGTCTAGAACCAATAAAATTCCTAGGATCCTAACAGAGGCAAAAAAGCAGGATAAGCCTACTGACTTGCATAGAAAATAATAGCAGAAAATGATGAGATCACCATAAAATGTAGAAATTATAGTAAAACAACACAAAGATCATGGAGAGGCATAAGAAGCAAGGTGTGATTGATAGATCAGTTGTTGACTATCCACTCCCTTGGGACAGAGATATTTTCTTGTCACATAAATTCTTGGTTTAGATATATTATTATGGCCAGAGGCTATGAGTACAAGTGAGAACATGCCAGTTTCAAGCTAACAGCTTGAGGGACATCCTATGTTTCTACTCACTCTTGTACTTTTGTCATTTGTCATGTGAAAGCCATGTCTCTAGGAGCTACCAGCCAAAGAGAATGAGAAACACATGAAGCAGACCTGAATCCAAAGTCTTGAGCCAAGTCCATTGGATATATTGTGTGTATATGATCCTCCCTAGTTAACCCACATACTTAATGAGTGGAATAATAAAAATTTTAGTGTTGTAAGTCATTGAGCTGCAAGGGGATATTTTACAAAGGATTGTAGTACTAACTGATTTATTCACATAACAAATAATGTTATTGACAAAAAATAGAAGATTCAATGTTTTATTAATTACTAAGGTCTTCCTCCATAGTAGAGGCACTCTATGAGTATTTCTGAGACACCATTACCTTCATATTGTATCCTCTCTGAAAGGTCAATCCCCAAAACATTCTAACAGATTTACTGAACACTCTGACATCCCTTTTGCCATTTCCATGTGAACTTCATAGCATTTCTTCTTCAAGGTGACTTGTCTTCAAGAGATTTTATTTTTTTCTTTTAAGATTTATTTATTTATTTATACGAGCACTGGATACAGTCAGAAGCATGGGAGGGTGAGAGTATTCACTAGAGCCAGAGTGGGGAACAGAACAGGCAGACTGACAAAATACACTGCTGAGGGGAGCAGCGGGCGGCAGGAGAGGTCTGCATGCCATGTGGGACCCTCGCTGGTGGCCGGGGATCTAACCAGTGCTGCAGAGGCTGCAGGCAGCTTCGCAGCCCAGGGCTCACTCTCTGCGCCACCAGGGGAGGCCCGTCTTCAAGAGATTTTGATATAGCACTTCCCAATATCATGTCAATAAACCATTAAAATCATTTATTTTACTTTTCTCTCCCATTAGATGGCCAGGGGGAAGTACACATGGAACCATAAATTCAGGTTGGGGGAAAATAGGGAATGTATAGAAACAAGTAATGGAAGCAGCAGGGACATCTGAGTCATTAGCTTATTTGTATTACTAAGAAGAAAATAGGTGCTCTTATTTTATAAGAAAACATTGCTGTACACATCCAGTTTTATAAATTATAAGTTCACAGAGCACCCATTTCATGATGAAAAACTTATTTCCATTTATCTTTTTAATAGGAAAAAGAAAAGGTATTTTTTAAGATTATTGACTGTCTATCAGGTGCCATGTGTTGTCATTTTGATGAGAGGTATGTAGTGACCAAGAAGAGGGAGGTAGCAAGGGTGGAAATACTCCAGCCATACTCTTCTCTATTATTTCCCATGGTCTCTTGCCACTGATTATTATTGGCTGAACCAAACAGGAAGACAGATAGCAGAAGATATCTTTGATATAGTCTTTTATGAATCATTTTCATGATCCACAAAAGGAAAGATACAAGTGGGGGGTGGGGTGCTTAGGGATGGATGGATCTGGACACATAAACCTCAAGATATCTAGAAAAAAACATGAATTTAATTTTATAAAAATTTTTCTCAACTACATACATCATACTTAATGTCAAAACTGTGGAGAGTAGAACTTTTTCCTGTCATATAGGTGAAAGACTGAGACTAAAAACCACAAAATATGTAATTATATAATTTGTAAGAAAAGTCATAAAAATTTATACATTATACATTACATATGTCATCATAAAATAAACATATTCCTAAAAGCACATTACTATTTAGGAATCTGTTACAAGCAGAAGGTATTAAATTCACGGTAGTAATGAAATTAAACTTCATTGCATGTGTTGGCTACTTAAAACAAGGCAGATGAACGTAAGTGTCAGTTTCTTAAACATATCTTTAATAGCATGGAATAAAAGGCAACCAAAACAATAAATTAATCACCAATGGCGAGGATGTATTCCATCATTAAAAATACATTCATTACAATGAGCATTTATGCATCTCAATTAAATTTTATTCTGGTAATTTCTTTTTTTTTTTAAGATTTATTTGTTTATTTATTTATACAAGCACTGGGTATAGTCAGAGGCGTGGGAGGGTGAGAGAATTCACCAGAGCCAGAGCAGGGAGCAGGTCAGGTAGAAGGACCGAAGCACACTGCTGAGGGGAGCAGCAGGCGGCAGGGGAGGTCTGCACGCCATGCAGGACCCTCCTCTGGTGGCCGGGGAGCATCCAGGGATCGAACCAGCGCTGCAGAGGCTGTGGGCAGCTTCGCAACCCAGCACTCAACCGCTGTGCCACCGGGGAGGCCCCTGGTAATTTCTTAAACAGAACAGGGTAGGATGTCTATTCCTACCCTGTTGTAACCTTGGGTACCTCTAAATCGCTAATATTAATGTGTTCGTGTCTGTATTTATAAATTTTATACTTATGATAGTAGTAGTATACGCATAAGCTAAATACTATTCAGAAACAGAACTGCAAGATAAAATTTTTAAATATAAATAAAAGTTCTAATCTTTTTATAATTTGAAAAAAAATTTGATTTTTTTGAAGGATTTTTCTTGCAATTCCTTGGAATGTGTACAACCATGTTGGAGTTTGTGTTTTTTGAAGACATAGCATAGATCTATGTGTGGATTCAGTTGGACACATAATTTGAATGTTACTGTTTTTCTCTGAAAGGTATCTTGTCTTAATGGGCAGGATATATGGGAACCCTAAGAGAACCCATTTCTAAAGCATGTGCATCTTGAATTAAAATTTTTACCCTGATAGTGTGAAAAATTTCCAGGTGTAGGCAGAATCAGGAAGTAAGGCATGTTTGGTAGGCACAGATTTAGGAGAATTAAAAATTCCCACACCTAGGGCCTCCCCGGTGGTGCAGCGGTTGAACGCTGGGTTGCGAAGCTGCCCGCGGCCTCTGCAGCGCCGGATCGATCCCCAGCTGCTCCCCGGCCACCAGAAGAGGGTCCCACATGGCGCGCAGACCTCTCCTGCCGCCCGCTGCTCCCCTCAGCAGTGTACTTCGGCCCTTCTGCCTGCTCTGCTCCCCACTCTGGCTCTGGTGAATTCTCTCACCCTCCTGCACTTCTGACTGTACCCAGTGCATGTATAAACAAACAAACAAACAAACAAACAAATAAATAAATAAATAATACATGCCTCTTAAAGAAAAAAAAAATCCCCACACCTTTAGACTGTTTAATACTTAACCACAGGTCCCTCACCCTAGTCTAAACAAGAGCATATCCTTTTTAAGCATTTGTTAACTACTTGAATCTTGGAAACATCTTAAGTTTCTCTGCCTACAAGAAGTACCCAAAGCAAATTTACTACAAAATTCCCATAAGCAGATGCGTTTAGTTTCTAAAATATCACTTAGAACTCTTGTTTTTCTAAATTTAAACATGTGGCTAATGATACCAACTGGCAGTCACTTTAAATTTCTAAAAACAAATACTGGAGTCATAGGAAAAACTTGCCAAATGTTTGCATGCCCTTGGGTACTATAAATCCCAAGGAATTTCTAACACCAATGTAGTCCCAGTTTATATCTCTGAACTTGGCATGATCATTAAAAGCATCTTTCAAAGTACACTGATTTGAATGCAAACTGTCACTCTGCCTCACTCTCAAGATACCTGATTTTTTTATTCAAACCTTCAACTGATTATCCATACCTCTCTAACAAAGTAAATAACAATATGAAAATTTCTTATTATTACCTCTCTGCACAGCTAATGGGATTTCTTGGAGTCTCCAGATTGACCAGGAATCAATTTTCATATTAATCAATTCCTTTCTTGATTTTTGTTGTCTTAAAGCTTCTTCAGCTTCTGCACGGTCAGTTTCTAGACTCTTAATGAGATGAATGGCCTCTGACAGCAATGTTTCCATTTCCTGCTTTAATTCTGGACACTTTTCATCTAAAATAAGAATATATATTCACATTTGCCCATGAATCAGGTGATAAGATCATGGGTATTAATTGTATCACTATTCATTTTTAAATATTTATATTTGTTTTAGAAAAATGAATTAGCTTTTAAAAGGTAGTTTTATTATAATATAATCATAACACTGAATATAACCAGCAAAGAGACTTTAAATGAATATTGTGTAAGATAATTAAAATAGCTAAATATCAACCAATATCCTTTTCATAAGCTGTATTATACTGCTTTACTTTTAAATTATATTTATATTTCCTTGTACTGTATGAGAAAATCAGATCATAATCATTATATCAGATAAATACTGAAAATGTGCATAGTTTCTAGGAAAAAAGACATTAAATTTTTATCTTATCAAATAATAACATTCCTGGCTAGCCTTGCCAGAAATTCATTCATTTCTAAATTCTATTGATTCATTTATAAAACGAAGTCCTTTAATGAGAATTATCTATGACTCCAAATTGACAGTTCTATAATGGTATGGTTTAATGCTAACAAAATGATTTACACAGGTATTCATTCAGCTATTTATGGAAGATAAGGGTAGAAAGTCATTTATGTTCCAAGCAATGTTCTCTTCTTGGAGACAGATCAGTAAGGCAGATATGGGTGCTATTCTGGTGGGATTTATACTAGTAAACAGTGACTTTTACCAGAATGTGACATGACAAGAAGACATAAATAAACACAAAGTGTCAAAAAAGGAAGTCCCCAAAGAACAAAGGCTGGAGGAAAAAAATTAAAACTGGCTCATGAAAAAAGACAACTAATACACTAGACCTTTGTTTTGTTCGGTTTCATTCTTTCTTTCTTTGACAATAATTTTCTCATAGGAGGAAGTATAACACAATGGTGATAACTGACAGGTCAACAGCGACTGTTTCCACTACTAATTTTGTGGAACTGTCGAAGAATTTCAGCACGATAGCTGGCGATACCTGCATAGTGCTGTTTTTAAACCCTGAGCAACCAAGAGGCCCAAGTGTTAAGTTTTACAGTCAAATATATATGTTTTTAATTAACATAATTATAGTTAATTCAGCTGTTATTTTGACCATATATATTTTTGTGACCATTAATATCTCAGTCTTTTCTCCCAGCGTATATCATGTGAAAAATAAGGAAGTAATGAATGAGGTTTTCATTCATTGCAGACATAATAAGTGAAAAGGAAAACAGTAGAAGTATCACCTAACTATAAAAGACGTTATTGACTAGAAAAAAATCCTTCTTTTAACGTTCCTGACTTTATTAGTCATCCTTCACTAAAGGAAGATGTTTAAAACACTATTTGTGAAAACTATTTGTAAAAAGGAAGAGGTGTTTAAATTCAAAAATATAGTCAAATATGTTGAGAAAATTTTAATTTTATACCAGCATATAAATTATTTCACACATACGTACTTATATGTGTATATATATATATAAAGATTAATATTCTTATAATAATATATATGATGTATGTGTGTATGTATAATACACACACATATATACATACACATATATGTGAATGGGGGGAGAAAAAGGGTGGAAGAGAAGGACTGAGAAATGTAATGTTCAATTTGGTAGCCATGAAAGACAATATTGTATTTAAATGTAAATTTAAAGTTAAACTTAAAAGTTAAATTCCTCACTCTCACTATCAAATGTCACATGCTCAACAGCTAGCTGTGGCTAGCAGATACTGCATTCAATAGTGTGATATACAACATCTAAAGTTCAACTGAACAGCCCTAAATTATAGTTAACTTCTTGAGGTAGACAGGAATCACTGCATACTCAGGAAAAAAGATAGTATATGATATAAAATTTATAAATTTGATTACTGTGAAAATTAGAAGTAAACTAATGAAAGTAAATGAGCTTTTAGATATAATTATACTTATCGAAATATAAGGTACAGATTTACCTCTTTCTTCTGGTTTTACCTCTTCCACTGGTGTAAGACTCCAACCTTCTTTCAGGTCTTTGGTGGAAGAAATTCTGCTCCTATATAATAGGAAAGAAGCAACTAATTAATATAGGAGTGTTACACTTAAATTTAGTGAAATTTTAGGTGATACTCTTACACTGAATTCACATTGTGCATGCTGATTCTACTATATGGGAGATTTATATAGAAAAATTTAATAGATAATGGGCTCACAACTTCACAGTAAATTAATGAAAATGTCAAATTGATAACAAATGACCAGAAAATTTGTGAGGTAATATTAAAGAAGCAATTTTGGTTAATGAAACTGGTATTTCCAAGAGTGTTGCTATCAGAAAAAGGGAGTTCTTATTGGGAAAAATTTGGGTGAGTTATTTCTCTAATTTCAGTTTACCAGGTTTAGAGAACCAATATAATTTACAAGCAAAAATACCATTTCAGATTTGAAGTTAATAAGGTTTTATTAACTTGTCCAAATTGGAAATCAAAATGTCCAAATCATTGTTATATATTTTTATAGTTCTCTTTCAGTTAAAAATTCTATGTGTTGAATAATGAAATATTTGGCAGTATTTCTCTGATCAGTTCTTGACTCCTAAACTAGTTCTCATTGTATTAAAACTTTTTTTTCTAATAGAAGTTATAAGAAAATCACTATCAACAACATAGCCAAGAGTCTCATTTTATTTCATTACTAAATTATTTTTCATTATTAATGAAGTATTACTAATTACAAAATGTCATATATATAACAGACACCTAAAGTCCCTGATGGCTAAAGTCCTTCTATCAATAATAGCAGATAGAATCAGTATAGCTACTTCTTATCTTGAATAATCTCTATTACCCCCTTCTTCAGTTTCACTGATTCTTTCCTCTGCTTGCTCAAATCTGTTGGTAAATATGTCTAGTTTTTCACCTTATTTATTGTACTTGTTAATCTCCAAAATGTTATTTTGTTCTTCAATCATTTTACAATATTCCACATTTGTTGAGCTATTCGTACCCTTGGTTTTGCTTAGTTCTGAGTCTATGGTTTTCTTGATCTTTTTGAGAATATTTAAGACAGTTGGTTAAATGTCCAATGCTGGGTTTCTTCAGAGCTCATTTCCACTATTTTTTTCTTCTCTTCCCTTGTTACTGGAACATTTTTTTTTTCTTTGCCTGCCTCAATTTTTTTTTTATAAAACTAAACATTTATAATATTTTAATGTAAAATGGAAATTAGATTACACTCCTGTATTGGGTGTGTTGTTCCGTGTTGTGGTTCATTGCAATTTGATTGTTTAGTTATTCTTCTGGGCACTTTTCATATCTATATTTTGTTACCCTTACTTGTAACCCTTGAAGTAAGTATTTCACTAGCTTACTGATCAACCTGTGTTTTTTGGAAACTATCTTAAATGCCTAGAGGAAAAAAAAAACAGAAAAGGAAAAAAAATATTACCCCAATTTTAGCAAATTGGCTCGATGTTGGAGTACTTCTTTAATGCTTATCCAACATTATTTATAACTGCCTCTACCTTAAACTCCTGCCTATGCAGATTTTAAAGGTCAGTCAGAGGTAAAAGATGAAGGTCTTCTCAGGTCCTTTCTGAGCATCCATCTTGCACTGGTCCTAAGTTTCAACATGTGATTTGAACATGTGAATCTCCAGCATTTATAAGGACTTTGAAAACCCTATTCCTTCAGGTGTCTGCTTTGCTAATTTCTTCTATCCCAGATATTATGAACTTTTCAGTGCTTTTCCCAATTTTTATCCATAACCTTAGTCAATACTGGCAAGAATATGCCTTCAAATACTTTCCACAAGCATTGGAAAAAGCATGACTCTGTGATTGCTCTAAACCTGGCAAAGACAAGCACAACTGTGGATCCAATAAGGAGTCACCGGATAGATCAAAACACTGAAACATGATTCTTTGCGAATAAGATCTGCATTGTCCCCTCTGGTGTTAGCAATCTATACCGTAAGTGCTTTCTTCATTGCCACCACAAATCTGGAGGATGACAAATGGGCAATTGAAATGTCACAGTACTAGCTCAATGTGATCCAGCAATCTCTTTGTTCATTAAATTTTCTCCTGGTTGCTGTATTTTTTTTTTTAACTAGATTCCATATTTCTGCAAAAGTTGAATCTGATCCTTTTTTGGCAACTATTATAATTATATTTGAGGTGAAAGGAGCACTTGATATTTTTCCTACTCTGCCATTTTCAGTAATAGCCCCATATGAAAATTTCTGTTTTTGTTTCCCCTTTCTTTTAGAAATGAAGTTTATCTACAGCAGATTAGTCATCAAAATTTTAACATAAAGAAATAAAGGGAGCAGAAAAGGTTCTTACCATTCTTCCAAAGTAGTTTCAAACTGTCAAAGTAAAAGATCTCAATAAAAATCAAATTTTAAATACTTTAAAAGTAATAGTAAACTTAACTTAATCTTGAACTCACTGATAAAATTGTGAACATTCTAATTCACATACTGCATTATACGTCTATCAAATAATATTCTCTGCTGTTTCTAAACAAGTATATATTTCTACTGCCTATTCTATCAATTTATTATTATTCCCACCTAATTATTCCCAACTTTCACCTGTGTTTCTAAATCTTACCCCCTCCTGAAGGATCAGTTCAAATGCTATAAACTCAGGATCAGTTCAAATGCTATAAAGGGATCAGTTCAAATGCTAAAAAAAAAGATTTTACAGACAATCAGAAGCACTTGTTATCCAATGAATTTTAATATGTCTTCCAAAACTGGTAAATACATAATTACATGATTGTTCACAAATATTTAATTTCCTATAGTATAGTTCCTCCTTGGAATTATAAACTCCTTGTATTCATGACTACAGGTATGTTCTAATAGCAGCTTAGATTATAAAAGTCAGAAATTACAAAAAAATTACTGTCAGAATGTTATGGTTTTTATGAATTCCAATTCAAGATGTCAGATTAGTATACATGATTACCTCTCTTCAATTCCTATATCATAAAAAATTTTCATCAGAAAAAATGTATGTATCAATAAAACACTGAAATATATGTTTTTCTTATTACTATTTTATTTTTAAAATTGAAGTATAGTTGCATTACAGCATTATATAAGTTTCAGGTATGCATCATTAAAAATCAGCATGTAAATGTGCCTCATTAAGTTCACCACTTAAAGTCCAATGCTTCACTATACAGTTAGGCTCTTTTACCCAATTTACCCATCCTTTTCCTCTCTTCCCTTCTAGTAGCCTATATAACAGGAGAAAATGTTTGCATGTCATATGAATGACTTTTGATACATGGATTTAAACCCAACTTATTATGGCAATATTAATGAAATAAATTCTACCCCTTACTCCCTACCCCCAATTCATAGGTTGAAACTCTAATCTCCAATGTGCCTTTTCAAGAGCTAAATATTCTTTTTTTAATTTATTTCTTAAATCATTGCTTATGTTTGTACAATATTTGACTCCCCCCCTCCAGGGGTGTATTCCCTGTAGTTCTACCTCCACCATAGCACCTGTGAACTATCACTTTAGTCCCTTGTGCTCTTCTCTTCCCTGCTTTGACCCGTCTCCCTGCCCCTCTGCTGCTGTATGCCCCAGACCTATGGTCAGCTTGGAAGTTTTGTCTTTTTTCTGACTCTTTGTTCATTAAATGAGGTTATAGAGGTGGGGTTTTAGTCCATTCAGACTGGTGTTCTTATCAGAAGAGCCACCAGAGTTCACTCTGTCTCTATGTGGGCACAGAGGAAGGAATGTGAGAACACAGTGGGAAGGCAGTGGTCCCCAGGCCAGGAAGGGGATCCTCAACATTATCCAACCTTGAAGATACTTTGATTTTGGACTTCTAAGCTTCCAGAACTTTGAGAAAAATAAATTTCCGTTGTTAACTAATCCACTATGTAATATTATGGATGTCCATGAAAACTAACGCAGGAAAATGTTTATAGCTATTGGGGTAATATTTCTTGTGGAAATGAAAGTACTTCTCAGAGCCAAGAGCTCAGAGAATAGAGCAAAGAAACAGGAACAACAAAATAGGAAAGTATTCCCAGGGAGCACAACTGAACCCTCATCAAGAAACATGCCTTGCTCCCAGCTTTAACAGACCTTGCAACATGGGCCCTCATAAATTTCACAATTTATACATCAGTGAAAGGTGTGTGCCTTTGCCATGCTTTCCCTTTTCAAGTGAGAGTGTCTGTCTATTGTGATTATTCTGCTCCAGCCTCATCATCCTATGCTAAATATTCAGAAGCAGACTATAACTTGTCATTTTAATTCTCACATCTTTGGATCAAAAAAAGCTGCACCAAAGAATGTCAGTCATTTTGATCAGAAATGTGGCAGAATGTGTTATCGAGGACCTCTGCACAATACCATGCAGTAATAAGACTTTTTTTGAGGAGGTGAATAGTTTGCAGTGGGAAGTGTTGTTAATGATGTTGCCAATAGACTAACTGATAGACTGTCATTAAACCATCCCCCAAAAATCATGTTTCCTGGCATCCACATCTTATCTAATATGCTACCATATTAACAGTGGGATTGTCTGTGTGATTTGCTTTGTGGGACTTTGGCAAATATGACACAAGCAAGCTTTGTTAAGCATTTGCACACTGAGGTATGTCCTCGTAGAATACTCTCTAAGCCACTAGATATTTGAGTGAGTCCCTCTTCATTATTATTCCCAGTAGAGTTAGCAGATGTTTGTATCTACATGATTGGTCCAGGCAAGAACCAGCAAAATTGTCCTGCTGAGTTGAGAACAGATTGCTCAATGGTAACCAAATAAATGCTTTATCTAGTCACAAAAGGTTAGAAACTGTGTATATGTAAGTGTATGGCATGTAAAAGAAAAAAAAAAAGTCTTTTCATTCTAATAATGGTGACAATATGCAGATTACAAAGAATGAACAGGGGAGTAAGGAATTAAATAATAAATTTAGACAACCCCTTTTCAAATGCTAAGAAGGAATAGGGGGAAAAGGAGATATACTTAAAAGAATGGATGGTATAACAATTTTCTTGAAAACAGGGGCAAGATCAAGATTTTAAGTTGATGAGAGTTTTAAAAGAAGAGGGAAGGTAGCACAATGGACTATGGATAATTTGGTGGCAGGTGAACTACAGGAGCAATATCTGAGAGGGGAATCTTGTGTTTCCAAAATTCCAACAATAATGTAAGCCAGTGTTACCTCAATTAAAAAAATTAAGAACCAAAAATCAGACAGAAACCAAATATTTTGTTAATTCCCTAAATAATCTAAGTTACAAAAAATAGACCAAATAAAGCAATACAAACAAAAAACCAAAAATTAAAAAAAAGAAATTTAGATCTGGAATATAAACCTATCTCTAGTCTAAACAGGAGAATAAAGTGGAAGAAAAATTAAATAAAATCTTTTATTTATATGGGAGATTATGCAAGTGATTATTTCCATCATTTTGCAATGTTTTCTCATTCTTTAAAGAAATATAGAGAAAATATTCACAGTAAATCTACTGTGAATTTTCTTTCCAATATTCAGAACTACAATTTAAGTGACTGGATATGCGTATGGCAAGATGCATTCTGCCAATCATGAGCTCTACAGTTTTCATTCTGACTGCAATGAAAATCACTCTGGTATGATGGGCAAGCAAACTGTAAGAGTAATGACAAAAAAAAAAAAAAAAAAACACACCGATCTTTCACTCATCTAATGTATCCCATGGGCCTCCCCAGTGGCTAAGGGATTAACTCTCAGCACTATGAAGCTATGCAGCATGAGTTTGATCCCCAGCCAGGCACCTAACCTACACGGAACAGCATGAACTCTCCTGTCTTGCCCCCTGCTCCCCTCAGCAGTGTCTTTCAGTAGATCTGCCTGTTCTGCTCCCACTCTGTCGCTAGTGAATTCTCTCTCACACACACCCCACATCTCTGACCTATACCCCAGGTCTTGTATGCAATAAATAATCTTTAAAAAATATAATGTAGGGCCTCCCTGGTGGCGCAAGGGGTTAAACACCACACTATGAAGTGATCCGCAGCCTCTGCAGCACGAGTTCGATCCCGATCCCCGGACAGCCAGAGAGCAACCCACATGGCGAAGCAGATCTCTCCTGTCTTGCCCGCTGCTCCCCTCAGCAGTGTATTTCAGTGAGTCTGCCTGTTCCCCACTCTGTGTATGGTGAATCCTCTCACCCCCGGCATCTCTTCCCTGTACCCCAGCTCTTATATGCATAAATAAATAAATCTTTAAAAAAGTTAACCATTTTAAATATATATATAATGTATCCCATATCCAAAATAGATAACTTTATAATTACTTATCAAGCTTTATCTAATAAAAGATTAAGGTTATCCTCATTAAAAATAAACATCAACCCAAACTAGAAAATCCAGCTTCATCAGCAGTAGCCCCCAGCTCAAGGAAAGCATGGGTTCTGCTTTCTGCCAATGGCTGTTCTGGACATTTCACATAAGTGGGATCATGTAATATGTGGTCTTTGTTATTTTGGTAATAGTAACGTAACTCTGTAAGTACAATAAAAACCTTTGAATTGCACACTCTAAATAGCAAACTTTATGACATGTAAATTATCTCAACTAAGCTGTTTTCAAGTTAGTTTTTAGAGAGACATTGTTGACAATTTAGACAAAAATTTAGACAACTCTTTCTCTGTGTCCTTGACTCCACCTCAATCCTAACTGCACTATACACAGTCCCCAAAGAAGAAAAAAAAACCTTTCATTGGGGGGGATATATCACTGTGGATTGAGCAAAGTCAAAGTCAAGAACATTATTTCACCTTAACAATACTTTTTAGATTGGGGGACCTCAGCAGGAGAGATTTAAACCAACACCCTCATCTCTTTTGCTGGCTGCTGGACACTGTAGGAACCAAATTGTCCTCATTATTTCACCAGCTTTTTCCATAAATTAGAATAATAAAACATACGATTTGGGGAATTTAGAGATAATTAATCTAGTTGTCTGTTTTGTCTCCTAGTCTCCAAATTCAGTGGAATCAGATAATGCTATTACGTAGTAAAATAAGCCTACTATAATACAAATAGTGTAGAATTACCAATAACTCACGTATATTGAGTGCACATGATACACAGGCACTTGTCTTTTTTTTTTAAATGCATCCAAGAGCTGGGGTGTAGGCCAGACATGGGGGCGGGGGAGGCGGGGTGAGAGGAATCACCAGAGACAGACTAGGGAGCAGAACAGGTGGATCAGCTGAGGGGAGCAGGGGGTGAGACAGGAGAGGCCTGCTGCGCCATGTGGGTAGCTCCCTAGCCGGGGATAGAATTTGTGCTACAGTGGCTGTCAATAGCTTCATAGTGCAGCGACTTAAGCCCAGGTACCACCAGAGAGGCCATGCGGGCATTTGTCTTATAGGACTTCTCCAACCCCATTTCCACCTAAGGTAACAGAAAGTAGCTTTAAAGGCTGCCATCTGTACAACTGCACTTTAATGGCTCCCGAAGGAGACAACACCCTAGACTCAGCATCATGAGTTGCCCATTAGCATGCTATCAGAGCACCTTCAGCAACAGTGGTGAAGGATAAAGTAGGAGAGGTCCCCAGTAACTCATGGGGTAGTCTAAATATATTCTGAAATATATAATGTAATAAAAGATTACATTATATGAGATTTTCAATCACACCTAACTCATCCTTTGAAAATAATTTAAAATCATAGTGATTTTAAGATTACATTTCCTCCAGAATAATAAAGGATTAAGAAAAAGGAAAAATCATTATATTGTCTTTCAAAAGACAGTATTTATTTAGAACAAATAACTCATTTAAAAAGGGCATGCTGTCCTTTTGTACACAAATTTACTCATCTAATCATCTAATCAGTTTAGTGTCCCCAAAAAAGATGTAAATATTATTTAAATTACTAGTCAAGTTGGCTTATGGAAATTACTACTTAGCATGATTGCCTCTGGGTAAAGAACAAACAGGGGGAAAAATCTATTTAATAAGGTCATTTCATCCTTCTGAAGTGAAACTATCAAAAATATGTATAGATAAGCAAATTATGCAACTAAGCAAAGATTCTATAAATATTCCAAGTATCATTAAAAAAAAATTACCTGGGTTCTTTAAGTAACAGTTATAGGTTCTATATAAAATGCTACAAAAATGTTAATATTTTTAATGTCACTTACCCTTTTCAAATGTTCCTGTATTTTAGACTCTACATCTTGAATGTGTGAAATCATTTTGTTGACACATGGTGCTGGGATGTTTACTAATGAACAGCTGTGACGTCGACATGGATAGCTAAAGTAAATGTCTTTATTCACCACTAAAACAAAACACAAAGGGTGCAAAATACTGAGTGCTAAAACTTGATTTCAGAATATGAAAAACACATTTTTCATTAATACTAATACTCAAACTTTCTTTGGTAAACAGATTGATAAATCAGAAAATTATAAAATGAAGGTTCAAACAAACTAAAATGAAATGACTTAATATAACAAAAATGAAGTTAAGAAGCAAGAAAAAACTTCAAGCATAGCTAAAATATCTATCGTTGTGAACAAAACTGTGAAAAAAAATTTTGAAAGGCAGAGAACAAGTTAATCCACTTGTTTCTAAATAGAACCTGAATCACTTGAAAATGATTTTGAAATATATTTTAAATTCTCCCTTCAAAGAGAACCCACAGCTTCCAGTGCAAATAATGTACAAGCACTCACACAATGAAGAAGTTCTTCCCTATGTCCAGCCTGAGTTTCTCTTGCTGAAAAAAATAAAAGCAGGTCCCCTTCATCCTCATAATAACCTCATTTTCTACCTTCCATTTCTGAAAATTGGAGTCTCATGCGAGAAGTGATTGATGTTCTCACTATAGCATTCAAGTTGTACTCATCATAAAATCCACTCAGTCCGATGTGCCTCAGTGATTCCAATCCTGGCATATCCCAAATAGACTGAAGGTTACAGAAGCACAGCAAAGTTGTCCATGAAACTCCACCAAAGTGCTTACTTGCAGACCTTTTGCTTCTGAGAACTCTAGTGGGCTGGATTATAGTTGCAGTCACTGATCTTAAATGCAAGACACAAAACAGGCTCAGCCCCTCAATGAGAACAGTGTGATGAACTCATTTCAGTTGACCTTGAAGAACACAGAAGTAATGATGTTGCCTCCAGAGGATGCCTTTTGTTTCAGCATCAACCCACCGAGATGCCAAATACTTTAGAGAGCTTCCTTTAAACTTCAGTATTTTAAACATCATTTAAATTAAATCTCATCATATCCTCCTCCTAAAACACAATCTCTGTGAAAATGGCATATTTCATTTATAAATGAAAGTGTGTTTACTCTACCCCATATATAAAAATATGTAATATATATGAATACATGTACTTTGTATATGTGTATATATACATGGATGTATGTTTATTTTATATTTATATATATCTACACATATATATTTGCTCTGATTAACATTTTTATGAAATGTGCCAAGCATGGGATTATTCTAAATACTTTTGATGCCACATTTTATTTAAACTTCAAAATCTTATGAAGTGAGATTATTATACTGATCACATAATTGAGGAAAACCAAGGCATGGAGATGTTACATAATTTATCCAAGTCCAAAGAGCTGGCAGGATCAGAACTGGGACTACCACTGTATCTCCCCAGCTAAGAAGAGTAGAACCGATATAGTGAATGTTGTTTTATCTTTTTTAAATGTGGTAAAATAAAGAGAAACAGTTCTGAAAGTATATTTTGGAGAATATCCAATGTTTCACATATCACTTTGTTTTTAAATTTCAAATGTTCTTTCATGCCATCAGTACGAACACTCTCCTATGTTAGTGGCCTTTGACCATCTTCTGAGTGCGTATGAAGGCTTTCACTCTTTTATGTGTGTTATATTCCATCTTTCTTCTCTGTATACATATATGTATTTTCATCACTGCAATAGTCAAAGTAATAAAGAACAAGTTCGTTGAAATTACATATCAATCTCCTATCCAAATATCTTGATAAGCACATGTTGCTCTTCCCTCCAGAAATAAGGTTTTAATACACATTTAACAACCACAGTTTTCCTTATACTCAAAAATTTGTTTTGCTTCATTTACAGTGGGGAAAAGAAAGATAGTAATGACTCATTTAACAGTTTTCTGCATGTGCCACTCTACACTTAGTAAGTGAATACTAATTAATTTTCACAGCACCCCTATGGTTTAGGATTAACATTTTACATATGGTAAGAAAATACAATGAAGTCCAAATTTTCATGCAAAATATGTAAAAGTCATGGCATCATATGCAGTTCAAGGTAGAACCAGAATCGCATATTATAGTTTTGCTAATGTATGTGTGGTATTTACCCATTGTGAAGAGACACCCAGATCACTGAACTAGGTGTCCAAGTGCACTGAATTTTTGACTTGACTGAAAACTATCTGAGCTTCCACTGAAAACTATCTGAGCTTCATAAGCTAAAACTACTCTGTCTCTAACCTCAGATTTCTCATACAATATATGAAATGTATAGTTAGGGAGTAATGTAAGATCCTTTAAACTAAAACCTCAAGATACAGTGAACTAATGTTTAGTCATATATATGCTAATAAACCGCCTTCTCATGAATCCTGTGCACAAATAATCAGGAAGAGTATTTATGGAATTAAGCTCAGAAAGACTCTCATCCTCTTCAAACATCTAAACAAATGCCAGTACTGGGCCTCCCTTGTGGTGCAAGGGGTTAAGCACAGCACTGTGAAGCTATCCACAGCCTTTGCAGCACAAGTTCGATCCCCAACCAGGGAGCCACCCACAGGGTGGCGCAGTAGACCTCTCCTGTCTTGCCCGCTACTCCTCTCAGCAATGTATTTCAGTCAGTCTGCCTGTTCTGCTCACCACCCTGTCCATGGTGAATCCTCTCTCTCTCTCTCTCTCTCTCTCTCTCTCTCTCTCTCTCTCACACACACACACACACACACACACACACACACACACACACACTTCTGGCCTGTATCCCAACCCAGTCTTGTATGCATAAATAAATATATCATTAAAAATTAATAATAAAAAATCCCAAATGCCAGTAGTGACCAGTGAACAGTAACTGTAAGTTTCAAAGATAATTTTTTATGGATTGTCACTGAATGATTTTTAAATTATAGACTTCATACCTTATAATACTAGTCCTACTTTTCTTCTTAAGAAACATGTGCTCAGTGAACTGGGAAGGTTCTAGTACCTGTTAGTGCTAGTCCAGCATGAGGGATAGAGATTTTTATTTAAAAACAACTCAAGGGCCTCCCTGATTGCACAAGAAGTTAAGTATCAGCACTATGAAGCAATCCCTACCACTGTAACATGAGTTCCATCCCCTGCCTGGGAGCTGTCCCCCATGGCGCAGCAGACCTCTCCTGTGTCTCACCTGCTGCTCCCCTCAGCAGTGTATTTCAGTCAGTCTGCCTATTCTGCTCCCCACTCTGTCTGGTGAATCCTCTCACCCCTTGTACCTCTGGCCTACACCTCAGCTCTTCTATGCATAAATAAATCTTAAAAAAAATAAAAATAACTCAAACATTTCTGAAATTTTAAACAATTCTTACAAACCAAATTGCAAATAACAATATATTTTAAATAAAACATATAACTACTGTGCTAACTATTAATTATTTGTAGGGCATATTTTTTAATAAATATGATATTGAAAACTGAAAAATGAATATATGTATATCTGTCTACATAGATAAATTTCAAAATTTACTACACAATTTATATTCAGTCCTCACCTTCAGTGTTTGTCATTTTGTCTTCATGAAAAATCTCAACAGCTTCCATTGGAGCACCAAATAGAACCAAAGCTTGTGATGTGGCACTATCTTTTAAAAAGAAAACAAATGTTTCAGTGAGCAGTTAATGATAAGTTTTTAAAACAAGAAAAAACATGTGCAAAGTGATATAAAAGGCTTGCCCTTGGAAAAGCAACAATAATACAAAAAGCAGCTATAATACAAATATTAACCAAACCCACAACAGAATACCTTTACATGTTTTCTCTGTGTTCTTCAGTTGGCTTAACTTTAACAAAATGATATTCAAAATAGCATGCACGTATTACAAGTGAAACAGAGAAACCATCCAGAGCTGTGTCACCAAAATAGCAAAGCAGAAGAATCTAGCTTCAGTCCCCCAACAAATATCAACAATTATCCACACACAGAATAGTTTTGAAAGGGTTCAAGAGTAGTCAGTCCACTTTAGAAACTTCAGCAACAGAGTAAAAAAAAAAAAAAAAAAACTGGGAATAACTACACAAAATCAGAAGGAAGACAGATTCATTTTTGCTTGCATCATCCCTCCCCCCAAGCTAACTCCACTCAATGCCAGAAGGAATCTTATAACTCAAAAAAGTTCCCCTTACTGAAAAAGGAAGAATAGAGCAAATAATCAGCTCTGCACCCTGTGAGGGCATGGCATAATATACTTGCTTCAGTTCCATCCTATCCACAGACGGCTAAGGTAGACATGTCTAGAGATGACTTGGAACAATAAAGGATGACAAAGGAATGGATGAGAAAACAAGACTGAAATATATGCGACTATGAAAGATTCATTAGTTTAAGGATATATGTGGATTCAAAGTGAAGGGATGGAAAGTAATATTCTCATAAAACAAAAACCAAACACAATAATAGATAACTGTACTTATAGCTGATAAAACAATACCATTTATAATAGCACAAAAAGAATAAAATACTTAGGAATAAATTTAACCACGGAGGTGAAAGAGCTATATACCTAAAAGGAAAAAAAAATACTGATGTACAAAATTAAAGAATACAATTAATGGAAAGATGTTCCAAGTACACAGAAGAGTATATATTATTAAAATATCCATTAAATTCAGTTGCTGTCAAAATCCCAAGGCATTTCTCACAGAAATAGAAAAAAAATCCAAAAATTTGTGTGGAATCCAAAAGATTTAAAATAGCCAAACCAATGTTGAGAAACGAAATGAAAGCTAGAGGCATCACATTTCCTACTTTCAAAATGTAATGGAAATATTCTAAAATAAAAACCAAAATAGTGGGCCTCCCCGGTGGCGCAGCGGTTGAGCGCTGGGTTGCGAAGCTGCCCGAGGCCTCTGCGGCGCCGGTTCGATCCCCGGCTGCTCCCCGGCCACCGGAGGAGGGTCCCACATGGCGTGCAGACCTCTCCTGCCGCCCGCTGCGCCCCTCAGCAGTGTACTTCAGTCCTTCTGCCTGATCTGCTCCCCGCTCTGGCTCTGGTGAATTCTCTCACCCTCCCGCGCTTCTGACTGTACCCAGTGCATGTATAAACAAAACAAACAAACAAACCAGCAAACAAATAAATAAAGCATGCCTCTACAAAAACAAAAAAAAAAATAAATAAATAAAAATAAAAACCAAAATAGTATGATATATATAGCATTAAAAACACATAGGAAAAATGATCATAATAGAGTCCAGAAATAAACCCATGCATATATGGATAACCAATATTTGACAAGGAATCAAAAATATTCAATAGGGAAATGAGAGTCTCTTCAATAAATGAGGCTGGGAAAACTGGAAAGTCACAAACAAAAGAATGAAACTAGACTGGGAAATTATACCACCTACAAAAATTCACTCAAAGTGGATTAAAGACTTAGAGATAAGACATGAAACCATAAAACCCCTATAACAAAATGTAGGGAAAAACTCTTGACACTGATCTTGGCAAGGATCTTTTGTATATTATACCAAATGCACAAGCAACAGAAGACAAATTAACAAATGGGCATATATCAAGCTAAAAAGCTTCCACACAGCAAAAGAAATCATCGGTATAGTTAAAAAAAAAAAAGGCTACCTAATGAACGAGAGAATATATTTGGAGACATCTATCTGATGAGGGATTAATATCCAAAATATACACGGTACTCACACAACTCAAGTGTTGGCATAATGATTATCAGTTAAGATTCTACCTATTCGGCATTATACCATTATTAAGCATGCCATCTTATTTAGTGGATATTTTATATTTAATGGATATTTATCCAATTTAATGGATATTTTAAATATCTATGTAAAATAAACCATCACTATAGTAATATTTAGTTCATCAAGAAAAATACTTGATGTGAATATCTAGTTTTCCCAGCACCGAAGTCAAATCTACAGGAATTAAACAGATCTGTGTTTATAACTGACAACACAGTCCTTTTTAATCTTACAGAAATGGTTAAAGGACTACTGTAACCAATATTATGTCAGCAAATTAGACAACCTACATAAATGGAAAAATTCCTAAAAAGTCACAATCAAAATTGACTAAAGAAAGGCTAGAAAATTTGAATAGAATTATAACAAAAAATTGAATTAGTAGTAAAAAAAAAAAAATCCTCCTACAAAGAAAAGCCCTGAGATCAAAAGGTTGCACTGGTGAATATCTCAAAAAATTTAAAGAATAAACACTGGCCCTTCATAACTTGTGCCAAAATATAGAAGGGAGGGCAACTCATTCTATGAGCCATAGATATCATAAAAAATTGAATTACACGCAAAGTATTCCTTATGAACATGGATAGTCATCCAAATGTCTATGTTTATAGTATAGTAAGAATTTTTGTGTAACCACATTAGTTTCATGATAACTGACACACCATAAGG
This sequence comes from Talpa occidentalis, assembly GCF_014898055.3. Taxonomy (NCBI): domain Eukaryota; kingdom Metazoa; phylum Chordata; class Mammalia; order Eulipotyphla; family Talpidae; genus Talpa; species Talpa occidentalis. Next base: position 31,292,887 of record NW_023601322.1, on the reverse strand, counting down.
AAAGCATTTTTGATGCTAAGAAAAGTAGTATTATGTTGAATAGCATCTGGTAAAAGTTATAAATAAGACTTCACACTGTGTTCTTGCAATGTTAATAACAGAGTTAATCATAAAACTTTTCAAAGGTTGGTACATAATTAGGTCCAGTGCATAATCTAGCAAAGACTGTTTTGAGCCTACAAATTTAAAATCTGCCAAGACATACTTGTAAACATAGGTCTGATTAATTCTTATAGATTGAACATAGATATTTCAGTATTTTGCTTGATGAACTAAACGTTCCTATAGTGATTGCTTATTTTACATAGAAGATGCATGCTTAATAATGGTATGATACCAAAGAGGTAGAACTTTAACTGATAATCATTATGCCAACATTATAAATATTGGTTCTAATACCTACACTTATTTACCAAGTACATTTCTAAAACAATTTATTAACCATATTATTTTTTCAAAGAGCTAGTTTATTAGACATATGTCCACTTGACATGAAATTATAGAACTAATCTATATCACAGAACACTTACATTCCACTAAGTGATACGTGGTATTATCTGATTGTGTCTATAATCTCCATTGATAGACTAAAGGCAAGTGGCCTATCATGTTTAGTATGATTTATTTTCTCTTGTGAACCAGACATTAGAGGTTTTGCTTGCAAACCTGTGCAGAATGATCACTTTTTGTTCCAGTGCAAAAAAAGAAAAAAAAAACTTTGTCAAATAATTCAAGGGGAAATTCACCAGCTCAGTTCTCCAGTGCCTGGAGCAAACTATTAGTTTTAATTAACATTATAACCAATCCCAAAACTTTTGATAGTTTTTTACAAGCATTTATACAATGAAATATACATAATATCATTGTTTGTTTTACCTCTCTCCAAATTAGGTCTTTGGGAAAATTATTTTACCTGAATAATCTAGTCCATTTTTCTAATCTGAGATTGAAGTCAGTCTCCAGAACTTAAATACTTTATGCCTAAATCTCACTATGCAAACTCAATGAAATATACATTTTTTTTCAATTAACATTAGTAGAGTAAATAAAGAGCTAAACACCAAAGTAATTCTTTGTTGTATTCTAAAAGTATTCTAAAATATTCCAAAATAGTATTCTGAAAGCAAATGTGCCAATAAGTACTAAAATTCTACCAAAGATTAATAATCCTATACAGTCCATTGTGCAAGATTCTTCTCAAACCTGTTTAGAATTACTAAATGACTGTTATCTTTTATGACCCCAAGTAAAATTGAGTAGATTCAAAAGCCTCAGTAAAATAGGAAGATGATAATGATGGTGATGATAATAATGGCCTCAAAAATTTCCTCTTCCCGGTGTTTACCTTCCTTTGCAAAGAGACTTTGCAGCATCTGTCATCAGAAGGTGGAGTCTAATCCCTTGTTCCTCGACTCTAGACTAATCCAGTGCCTTACTTTGGTAGATAAAATGTAGTTGAAATAATTAAGTGTTCCAGTTTTGAGCATTGGTCTCAAGAAGTCTTAGAAGTTTACATTGCTTTTCAAGCAAAAAGTTCAAGGCTCCTGGAGCCAAAATGCTGCAGAGTTGAGTCAGTTTAGTTTTCCCAGGTAAGCCTCCAGGCCTATGATAGAACCCAGTGCAAGTGAACAAGATCAGTAATGAAGTGCACAGTTGACCTATGATATTGAAGCAGCTGCATAAATGAAACCTCTCAAGCCCACCTGAGATCAGAAGAGCCATCACAGGATTCATGCATGAATTGAGCTAAAATGAATACCTATGGTGCTTATATGCATCTGCTTTTTTTGTGCATACTTGTTATACAACATTACTACAGTAACAGATAACAGATAAAAAGGCAATATTGTTCTAAAGTATTTAAGGCAAAATTCTGTGGCAAAGATTGCCAAATTTTTTCTATAAAGAACCAGATAGTAAAATTGTGAACTGCACACAGTCTCTGTTGCTTATTCCTCTTTGTCTTATTTGTTTTCTTTCTTTCTATAACCCTTTATAAATGTTAAAATCATTCTTGGTTTGGGGGCAGTACAAAAAATGTGTTGCCCAGATCTGGCCCATAACTGTAATTTGCTGACTTCTGTTCTATATCTTGTAAAGACATGTTACAGAATTAAAGATATAAGGGCTTAGGATGAAAAGTGCAATATTATCTAATAATGCTTTTTAACTAGAACTCTCTGAGAACTTTTTAATTTTAAATTGGCATGTTTATCTGCAATGATGTGCTGGTAAAATCTTAATAACCAGTTCTCAGGTGATAGTAAATACAGCCACCAATGCACTTGAGAAGAGAAGAATACAATTGACTCACATGAGCTAGTAAAAACAGACTCCAGTACTCCATGGATTCACCATTTACCTAACATACTGCCTGTATCATAGCACAAAAGTGATTGTTAAAGAAATTGACTATAATTCAGACAGTGGATTTTCCTTAAGCAGACTTACTCCTTTGTTTATCTCAACTTCCTGTTCCCACTAACTTTGGTTTTTGTAACCCCTGATCCTAGAAAACACCGCTGTCTTTGCAAATGCTTTCCTCTATTGAATTGTATTTGTCTATAACCTAGTTTCAAACAAAATTACTTAAAGATAAACTTACCTTTTTTGGTTTTAGGATGATCATCTCCATTGGAACAAGAGGGCATTGTTTTGTTTTCAGGCATGGTTATTAATAATATTTTGAAACCTAAGAAGGAAAAAAATAATAAATGTCATGAATCAAGGTTAGCTTATATTTAAATTTATTGAAATTATCAACTTATGAATTGACAATGTCAAGATAAGTTTCTAATATTATAAAATATATTACAGATATGTAAAAATCAATACTAACATATGTATAAAATGTAAGAGAATCCAACAATGTCTTTTTCCTGTAAAGTCTATGATCCTTCATAGAAACAACATATATAAATTACTTATTAAAGAAACATCTTCACCTGCTTTGTTGTTAACTTAAATTCCTGTACTGTTAGCTAATTTAGCATTCATTCATCATTCCATCTGTGGGCAGAAAACCCTGTGGTAATTCTGGAACCTACAATGTTTATTTCATATGATAGGGCAATCCCTTTCAGTTGTTTTCAAGTATTTTCCTTTGTAACTCAATCTAACATAAGGATTGAGATATATTTTTCTTTGTGTCTAGTAAACTATCACTACAGCATATATATGGGGAAACATATGTGGGGCTTTTTTTTTAGTACTCCCCAATTCTGGATTTGTTATTGATAAACATCACAAAAATCTCTCAGTTTATTCCAGAGATTTTATTTGAAAAAAAAATCTTTAATGGAAATAAGCATATAAATCAATTTGAGTCACTAATTACACAAACAATATCAAAAGTAAATAGGCAATTTAGAAAATTCATCACCAATGCCCATAAATCAATGATTACTATCAATGATTACTCTTTTCACTTCAAAAAAAAAGTAATTATCCTTAGTTACAGATTTTAATTTTGTAAGATGCTATTTCTTTTTATTCAAGTTATTTTAAAGGCTTTGATAAGGTTATGAGAGGTTATAAGGTTATAAGGAAAAATAGTATTTTCCTGTTCTTTATATACTCATGAAAATATTAAGCAATTTAGTTCTGTCTTAAATACCTTAGTAGCAATGATTCTTTCACACATTCTTTCTTATAAATAATGCAAATATACTTATGGTCTTCCAGAAATTATGAAAGTCATAATTATTAATTTACTCTTACTGGCTTTAGCTATAGTACAACTGATTTATTCTAATCTAAATATGCCCAAGAATAGTTAAAGTCTACATTTTTTTCTAAAAGATGTGCTGCTTCCACATTATGTTACTTTATTTTCACTTAGGCTTCTATTTAATATAATGTCTCCTTTTACTTCTCACCACAAATTTACTAACTCCTTCTCCCTCTATTTTCTTATCTCTTATCTCTCTTCTATTTTCTTATCTCTTCAGACACTTAGTCTACTAAATTGTCTACTAAATAATTATGCACATTTATGTTTATCCCACCGAATTATGAGATCTGAGAAGACAAGGATTTTGTCTTATGATCAAATGTCAACAGGATGAAGACTCAGAAAACTCTTCAGTAGTAATAAGGTGATGATTGTGAACAGTGGGGAATTTCTGAATGAAATGTGATCTTGAAAATCACAAATGAAATAATTAGTATTTGCGCATATTTATTAAAAAAACTTAGTCATTTTTCCATAGAGGAAAGTAGTTTAGCTTTGCCTTAAACACAGGAAGGATTCATACTTATTCATACTTATCCTTAGTTAGGATACCAATTAGGATTCTGGAAAAACATTACACTTCAATTTTCAACATGTAATCATTCTGGTCCATTCTGGGTTTGTTTGTTTGTTTTTTCTGATTTTTTTTAAGATTTATTTATTTATGCATACAAGAGCTGGGATACAAGCCAGAGATGCAGCAGGTGAGAAGATTTACCAGAGAAAGAGAGGGGACAGAACAGGCAGACTGACTGAAATACACTGCTGAGGGAAGCAACGGGCGAGACAGGAGAGGTCTGCCTCGCCATGTAGGTTGCTCCCTGGCCGGCCGGGGATCAAACTCGTGCTGCTGCAGATTGCCTCGTAATGTGGTGCTTAACCCCTTGCGCCACCAGGGAAACCCCATTCTGGTCCATTCTTGACAACCATTTTCAAAGTTATTTCAAGTAACAATAAAGAAAAATGTCAGTCAAATAAAGAACAAACATGAAAAGTGGACAGTGAGACTGTGCATTTATCAAATACTAATTTTCATTTTATTTTATTTTAAATTTTAATTATTTTCTTTAAGATTTTATTTATTTATTTTTGTGTAGAAGAACTGGGGTGTAGGCCAGAGTTGTGGGAAGTGAGAGGATTCACTAGAGACAGAGTGGGGAGTAGAACAGGCAGCTCTACTGAAATACACTGCTGAGGGGAGCAGGGGGCAAGACAGAAGAGATCTTCTGTGCCATGTGGGTTAGCTCCCTGTCTGGGGATCAAACTCAGGTCATAGTGGTGGTAGCACTGAGACTAAACCCCAGGGTCACCAGGAGGCCCAATTAAATTTTAATTATTTTATTGAGGTAACATAGGTTTATAATACTGCATATGTTTTAAAGATACAGGTTCATACCTCTTCAAACATACATTATCACACTATACCCATCAAAGTAGCAATCACACTGATCCACAGTCCACTGGGCAGCCTCTGCCACTGACTGTCCAACCCCTATCTTCCTCCCCTGGTAGTCTCAGTTCTGCAGTCAGATATCTAGGGTTTGTTTTGGTTTAGTTTTGTCTGTTCCTTTGTTTCTTTATAGCTCACATGTATGTGAAATAATGCAGTGCTTGATTGACTTTCACTTCAATTTCCAAAACTTTCAACATTCTGTTTTAGAAAATTCATAATATTACAATAGTAATGGAACACAACAGACCTTGCCTTGAGTATTGCTTTCACAAAGAGCATCTTTTTTCTAATCCTTTTATTTCTTTTTTTTTTTTTTTTTTTTTTTTTAAATATTAAATTTTATTTTTATATTCCCCCATACAATTGCAAATGCCCCATTCTGACCCCAATCCTTCCCCTCCCGCCCCCCACCCCCAAAAAGTGTCTCTGGTTCATAGTTTTTTTGTTGATTTTGATTTTCACTTTCTTATAGTTATTCATTTTCCTGGTCCCTTATTTAAGTTTTCTAGATTCCTGCTATGAGTGAGACCATCCGGTATTTTTCTTTTTCTTTTTGGCTTATTTCGCTGAGCATGATCCCTTCCAGTGCCATCCATGTTGCTGCAAATTGCATGTGTTTATCTTTTTTGAATGCTGAGTAATATTCCATGGTATATATGTACCACATCTTCTTGATCCAGTCATCTATTTTTGGGCATTATTTCTTTTTTTTTAAAGATTGATTGATTGATTGATTGGTTTATACAAGCACTGGGTATAGTCAGAAGTGCGGGAGCTCTGGCTCTCACCAGAGCCAGAGCGGGGAACAGAACAGGCAGACTGAGGAAGTAACACTGCTGAGGGGAACATCGGGCGGCAGGAGAGGGCTGCACGCCATGTGGGACCCTCGCCCAGCGGCCAGGGATCGAACCGGTGCTGCAGAGGCTGCGGGCAGCTTCACAACCCAGTGCTCAACCACTGCGCCACCAGGGAGGCCTTAATCCTTTTATTTCTTATTATACAATAATAGATTATTTTGTAACAATGCTGAGGTATTACAAATTCATAAAGAAAATTGCAAAAAGACAAGGTGTTTTTCTACATCTTTCCTATGGGTACCTAAAATAATCTCTTTTAGAGACCTTTAAACTCTATTCCTCTGATTCCTGATCTCATCTCTCTTTATTTTATGAAGTTTTATTGACTTTATATTATGTCTGTATTACATTCAAAAGATTAGAGTAAAGATGCATTAAATATTACATCTCATGGTTTTACTAAAGCTAAGCACATCTTCAGAAAGATTAAATGTCACTTTTCTCATACAAATCAAATTAGATCTGAAAAAGCCAGTTTCTACACATATATTCATAAAGATATCTCATACTATATTCAGAATTTGTCTGAATAAAGAGATGAGCCATTCACCTTCTGGTAATTACTTGAGACATAAAAATGGTAAGCTATTCAATCAGTGCTCATAATGTTAAACTACTTCATAGGTCAATATCATACATTAAATTATTATTTCACCTCTGAGTCATATCAAGTGATTTTATAGTGAATATACTGAGAAATATTTACATTTGTTGAAAAAATATGAAGTACTTAAATTCTTCAGATTCCATAACTATTCCATGTCTAAAATGTAAAGCAACAAATTCCTATGAATTTGAAGTTTCAAAATTCCTATCAAAAAAATATTTTTACTATGAGATAGTTTTTGCTCCTGAGGAAATGTGCCTTTTGAATTTACTATTTTTAAAATGTCGGTAACTATTTATCGAACATTTCCACCTATTACTGATAGATACTGGGGAATGTAAGAAAATTATGAGACTAGGGCCTCTCCGGTGGCACAGGCGGTTGAGCACTGCACTGTGAAGCTGTCCGCAGCCTCTGCAGCGCAGGTTCGATCCCGGCCAGCCGGTGAGAATCCCACATGGCGTGGCAGACCTCTCCTGTCTGGCCTACTGCTCCCCTCAGCAGTGTATTTCATCAGTCTGCCTGTTTTGTTCCCCACTCTGTCTCTGTTCAAGCGCATCTGGCCTTTACCCCGTTCTTGTATAAATTAATAAAAATAAATCTTTAAAAAAAGAAAGAAAAATTATGAGATTATCCCTGCCTTCGGAAAGTGTCACTTTATTTAGAGATATGAGTAACTCATGAAATAGCTGGAGGAGTCTTGACACGAGAAAAACAGAATTGATAGATTACACTTAAAATGTGCCATATATATTTTGCATCTACTCCTAACAACTACCTATAAAGTGTAGGTATCATTGCTATTTTACAAGAAACTCTGAAGCACTAAGTGGTTAACCTCTTGCCAGTATTTTCCAACTGAGCAATGCAAGCTGGATTTCTCCCTTGAGTCTGTACTACAGCTCTTCAGATAGATACCTACAAAGACTTATCTGCTAAGAAGTGCACACTTTATTTTTCAAAGGTGAAAAATGCCAGAACAGCTGAACAGCTTTACTTGAATAAAAATCATTTCAGAAACTAAGCCTAAACTGATTGGGGTTCAAAACAAAAAAATATTAAATGAACAATGAAACACTTTGATTAAATATTCTTTTATATCTTAACTGTTTCTAAATTATATTTTGAGATCTTGTTAGAGGTAACACTACATGATCATCACATAATTTCCTCTTCCCAGGCACATAGGAAATCTCCATGGAGTAGATCTTGACCTTATAAGCCTTCAGTATGTTCCATATATTAGAACTACAAGACCCATCAAGGAATGCTGCTTTGTGCACATTATAATGACCTCTTCAAAATAGACTTGTTTTGTTAAATCACTATGATTTTGGAAATTTTACATAGCATAGTCTAACCTATTCTAATAGAAGATTACTTTATTAAACTAATTAGTAGTTAAAAATTGTAATCATTTAAAATGAAAAATAATAATTGGAATGGCTCAAATGATGATTCACAAAAATCTATTGAGAATTATTACCTAGGGCTGATTTTTCTGCTTTTGCAAAAGTATATCCAAACACTGGCATGGAGTCTCTAGAGAATATCTGATTTTTATCCATCCAAATTCCCTAAATGAACTTCCCCAAAATGCAAGCTACTGAATTAATACGAAGCATATGTTGTTAAATAAGAAAGAATTCTAGTTCATATGAGCTACCAAATTAAAATTTAATAAAGACAGAAAGACTAACTCTCCCTTGACTATGACCTCAGTAAAAGGTCACATTTTTTCTTCTCCTAAAGGTCTTCAAACACCAAATTGAAAACAGGTAATCCACTGCTGCCATTCAGCCCATCACCCACTATTAACTCAGTGTTCCTCCTCTTCATTCCTAGAGCCCAGTAAGTCATCTGTAGGGAAGGAAAATGTGAAACTAAAACTAATGAGAAAATAAAGAATAGGGTAGAGTTTGACAATGAAGCTTTATTTCCCTCTAACAGCTTTAAACTGTTGAGAAAATTGAATAAAATACTGGTTTCCTATTACATGTTTCATTCTAAACAGTAATATACTTTAATAGCTTCCCAGTTCATAATTTGCCAATAATTCAACAGTAAGCGATTCTCTTTATGGTAAGGTATACTTGTACTTTAAAAAAAAAGAGAAAATCAAAATGGGTGTCACTATGAGGTTATCTTGATGCCACAGGGGAAAAAAAAGTAATTTTTTTTAAATTCTATTTCTGATTTTAATATATAGACATTTAGATTTTTAAAATTACTATGATTTATCAAAGATCTCAATATAAGCAATATTTTACATTTTATAGGAATCTCATAATTTGAATATTAAGTGATTTAGATAGTTAACATTGTGCTGAAATCAAAATTTGTCCAGTGCTAGCTCTTGAAAAATATTAAATCACAATGAAAAATGCTTTCCACTAATTACCTATTGTTTTTTAAATGATCAATTAAGAAAGAATTTTTTTTGCTGAATGACAAACCAAAGATATAAATAAATAAAAGCACCCAGTAAGAAATCTGTGCTTAGTGAAATAACAGACAAATAGAGTGTAAATGTGTAGCCATCTGGAGAATAAGAAAATCAAAAGTAATAAGCAGCATTTGGAATTTATTACAAAGAAATTATGCCAAGAGCTTCTTATTGCAGTTTTCTACGGAAATGTTCAAATTAGTGGATAAAGAAAAACATTATACACTATATATTTGCGCCCTACTGATATCCTTTTATACATGATCTTATGGCATAATATTTGCTAACTAATCTAAATTAGCTTGGCTATAAATGCTGTCATACTGATTGCATTTTCTATCACACCATGAACAGCCAGTTATAAAAAATGACACAGGTTGATGGAATTATATCCAGCCAGAGGGATATGATATTGGGTCATCTTTGACACTGTGTTATGGAATGTAAAGAAATTAATAAATCTGAAAGCAATTGAGATATCAAGTGGATGCAAAATTGAGGGTAGAAAAGGAAGGACACATAATGAAAACAAAATATGTCAGAGAAAACAGCAAAAGTTCATCATCATTTTACTTCAGAAGTAGAAAGGGTATATAAGATCTGAAATAGTTCCTACCATCATCACAAGTATAATTTTGAAAATTCAACTCTCATTTGCTGTATCAGAAACTAGATGTGGGTGGATGAAGAGGAAAAAGAGAAAAAAGTATTTAAATGTCCTTTCCCAACGTCTTAACTCTTCCAAAAAATTTCTTTTTTAATAGCTATTCATAGTGGCTTTACTTTTACTGGCCCCAAAGTAAAACAACCCAAATACCCATCAATTGATAAATGGATCAGCAAATGGATCAGATCTTTACAATGGATATTATTCAGCAATATGTAGGAATGATGTATTAGCTTATGCTACAGCATGAATGGACCCCAAAACACCATGCCAAGTGAAAGAAGTGAGTCACAAATGATCATTAATTGGTGACTTAATTTACATGAACTAACTGGAATAGGCAAATCTAAAGAGATAAAAAGAATATCAGCTAATGCCAGACACTGAAGCAAGGGAGAAATGGAGATATTCTGCTAATAGGTATATTTCTTTTAGTGAGGATGAAATGCACTAAGTACACTTTGTTGTGATTTGGTGAGAAACTGAATGTGATAAATAACAGAGAAGGAGGAATCTAGAATAACTCAAAAATTTCTGGCATACAAGAATGAACAGATGGCATTGCCATTATCCTAAATTGAATCTATATGAGGAGGAACAGATAGGATGTAAGGAGAGATGAACATTTTAATTCTATATATGGGTGTGTTTTGTGCTGATAATATATGTGTGTTCAAAAATTCTTAAGAGAGTTTGAGACTAGAGTTTGGAGTTTTATCTTTGTGCAGTTGGTGACTGAGATCACTGAAGAATAACAAAAAACAAATGTTGACAATGAAACCCAACAATATTAACATTAACAGATTTCAGAAAAAAATTCACAGGGAAAACATGAATGGGTTAAAAAAAATGGGGGGAGGGAGGAGTTTCAAGAAGGAACCTACAACCTCAAAAATCTTAAAAAGATAATTAAAGATGAAAACTAGTAAAAAAAAAAAAAAAAGGAAATTTTATGTGACATTTTATGTGACAACAGGTCATAGGTAACCTTAACAAACTTTTCCCTTAAATGACGGTAGCAGAATTTAAGTAGTAAAAAAAAAAAAAAAAAAAAAACAACAAAAACCAGGAGTGAATGAATGGGGGGAAAAGAAAGGCATGAGTAGACCACTATTACCAGAAACTTAATAAATAGTTGATGGAAAGAGCTATGCATGATGTGATAGGTGGTCACAAGAGCACATGTGTATTTGTTTGGCACTTCTGTTGTGAAAAAGACTTGAGCGTTTAGTTGAAAAGTTGCTATTCCATAGGCTATACATAAAATGAGTTCATCTTAGCTGGTTTGGATTAATTGCAGCTTATCTCCAGAGCTACTGACCCTTGGCCAATACTATAGAATGTATTAACTAAAGATAAATAATGGTTTGTAACCACGAGTCCATGAGTTGTTTCAAAGGAGAATGTATCAGGCTGCCAGCATTGTTTACTAATAATAATTGGATTTATAATTGCATCTAATTTTGGTAGAGCCTAAGGGGAAGGGGCCTTCAAAGTAAAGGCGGGCAAATTGCTAGAATATATTGGCATGAGCTAAGGCACCTCCACCATGAGCAGATCTGGGTTTCCTGCCACAGAGATGTTTCAGAGGCACCAATAATGGTTACAGAACTACACAGACCAAGAGCACCTATATGACCCAAAGGTGGGAGATTTAAAAAAATCTGTGTCTGTGACCTCTGGACACTTTTCCATGTATCTTCCTTCTGCTGTGTCTGTGCTATGTCCATGACCTGTAATAAAGTTGTTCTGAGAACACAAACTGAATAAATTGAGTTCTAAAAGCAGTGGAATACTGAAGGTGATTGACTCTAGTGAACACAACTAGCAAAAATACCCAGATTTACAGTGTCTCAAAAAATTCATTCAAGCATAGATTTTGGACTCAACAATTACAGTTCCTGAGGTTAGAGTACACATTCACACTTACACAAAACAAATATTTTAAAGACAAAAATAATCATCTGTTTTGTCTTATTAACCATCAATACAGGGATATTTGAATAACTTTTTCATACAAATGATTTGATGAATTCATTAAGAAAAAATATATATTTTAGGTACTCATACCCTATATGTTGTATTCTTTCACCACTTTTTCAAACATTTTGTCTCCATCATCATGCTCTGATTTATTAAGCCCAGAGAACTCATCCATTTGCTTTATGGTTAAATACAGAGTGTTTCTAGCAACTAAAGTTTAAGTTTAATCCCTTCAGTGTGCAAAGAAAGCTTTTTTTTTTTTTTAATTCCAGGCATTGAAAATAAACTTTAATTTAAACAAACATCCATTAAATACCCAGGAAAGAAGGCCAGATGATGATGATGATAATAATAATTAAAAGACAAAAGTTAAGGTGACATAGAATCATATAGTGATGAAAGAAGATTATCAGACATGTTAATAAAGGACTGAAAAACAGCTTTTAAGTCATATGTGGAATTGAATTACAAGAAAGTTTCCTTCCAAGCCTCGTGACTTTGGAGAGGGTGCTTAATGTATTTCAGCCTCAGTATCCTCTGGAAAAGTTGTGACAATAATAATGCATCACAGTATCATTGTGAGGATTAATGTAACACACAGATGCCAACTGTTTGGTCCACTGATTAGCATAGAATAAGGATTTAGTAAATGGTAATGATTTAGATGCACAGAATGATGATTCATTAACAAGAAGACAATGCTGAACTTGTCCAAATCTCTTTATACGTGGCTCCTAATATAAGAGTAAATTTAAAATTATATAATTGAAGATTTATGGATATTGAGAGACAGACTATATGCACAATGACCAGACTGTATATAAAAATATAATTCTGACCCACAAACTCTACACCAATCAGTCAGGGAAGACAAAGCAAAACCTTTGCAGTAATTAGCCCCAAATATTCAGGACTGTCAATCAGTGCCAGTTACCCTAATAATCCCCCATGTTACCAACTTGGAAATTACCAGAGAAAGCCACGTTAGATCCCCAAACCCATCCCATAGGAGGGCCCATTTCTAGTTAGCCTATTTCCAGCTTCCCCTTGTCAACAGTCTCTAAATACAGCACACTTGAAGCCTTCCTTTTATCTCACTATAAAATGTTCCCCGCTCCCTTGTCTCCCTCTGAGTCTCTGCCCCATCCTCGTGATGATGGACTCTTTTGCTACAGTGCACTCTGAATAAAAAGCCTTTGCTTTTCCACCAGGTATCCAATCCAAATGCCACATCACAAATTCTACAGCTACTTTGAGGAGCCCAGCAGCTTCTGTCTCATCTCCAGGTGCCCAGCATTTTAGCAATTCTCTGGGCAATATTCTAAACTTCAGTCTTATATGCCTTGATAAACTGTGGGTAGTTTCTATTTGTCCCCCCAGACACCCTCCTTCCCTTAAAAAGAAAGAAGTATCCTTTTTTTGAGAAGTTTATTTCCCACTCTATTCCCATGGTTAGATGGCTGACAATCCCAGTAGCCCCAATCCCAAAATGAATGTTTTAGGGATAGGCAGGTAAACCAACTGGGGTCAAGAAGGGTTTTTCCCAGGGACTTCCTAGATTTTCTTGATTGGGTGCAAGGCTGGGAATTTATGAGCATAAAAATCTTGGAAGTCACAGTTCTGTTACGGGTGGAATAAGCCAGCGTGAGAATGAGATCCCTATTCAAAGGGGGGAAAAAAAGAATATGTGCAGATATTACTTGCTGCAATAAGGAATAGATAAGGAAGAACAAACTGAGAGCTTGTTGAAGTCTAAGGTTATGCTGAATATGAGGTGTAAACAGAAGGGACAGAGGCTGGCCTGGGGACAAGAGCTCTGTCAGTTATCAATATAACGGGACTTCATCCAGGCAGAATGGGTGGGTTAATATTCAAATTCATATTTTTCAATAGTTATGGGAATTAACCCAAGATTAATAATAAAACCTTAAGACTGTTACAGGGCAACCCCAAAGGGAAATGGGATGTCCTGGGTATAAGTCCTCATCCATAAGCTTAAAAAACTCAGAAAAAGACCCATGGGCAGGCACAAATAGAAAAGTTAATAAAAGATTTATTTACAAGGGAAAAGAAAAGAGGGGAGGTCAGCGAGTGAGAGGGAGCTATATGAGATTAATTGGTTAATATGTCCTACCAGTAATGCTGGCTGAGCTGGGACCTCAGTCCATGCTGAAGGCAGGCAAAACCAAATCCCCTCCAGCCCACATGTCCTCCCTTTTTTATCAAGCATGACTGCTTAACCCCACCTGTCCTTCGCAGCAATCCCTTTCAAGAAGTCAAGGGGAATGGCAGATCCATGGCATGATTGATGGCACTTGTACTCCTAGGCCCCTGGGATCTCTTTGGCATGGAGGTGGGGGTAGGGTCCATTAAACATAAGTGGGTGGAGTTCATTCAGGGCACACTGTACCCCCAACAATTCTACAGCAATAAAATAGGAAGTATTATCTATATAATATAGAAATGCACTAGTTTCACATGTATGCTTGTCTATGTCATAATTCAACATAAAGTTCAGAATCCTTCAAATCATTGGACGTTTCTCACAACTAGCCATCCATTAGTCTCTGAGTTAAGTTTAATAAGTGGTGTCCTAAAACTTATTACCATAACAGAACCAAAAAACAATTATTTGGAGGGAGGTAAAGGGTAGGGATGTCTCAAGAATGTTACATTTGGGTGGTTTCCTAGACAGATGCAGTAATGAGTAGGCCTGGAACACTGCCTTATCAAGTCACAAGTATTTAGTGAGCAGCCTGCGAATGTTGAGAAATAAATAATACATCTAGGAATGTATGCAATCTCTGGTTGGGCAAGACACTTGAAAAATGAAACTATCAAGAAGAAATACAAACAACAATTCACAATAATCACAAGCGTTACAAGAGGGCCTTTATAAGCAAAATAAAAGGTAGAAATTACAATTTTAAAAGAATAAGAAGACCCTAGGCATGCAGTTCCAGACAATGAGAAGGACAAATAGGTGGCCAGTGCAGGGGGACTTTCCAGAAAGGCCAAGGGAATTTTTACTCTTTTAGGAAATTTTTACTCTTTTAACTATTCCAGTAAATCACAGCCTCCCCTCAGCTTCCCAGAGCAGTGAATAAGGGATTAACACGATGGGGCCATAAACCCCAGCGGAGGCTACACCAGGTACTCCGGTCTCAATGGCAGCCTTGCAGGCGGCCAGGGAAGTGGGAGGACCCGCTGCCTCGCAGACGGAGCACCCCTGACTCACCCGCTCCGCCCGTCTCTCGGCGCCAAGCCTGCCCACCCCGCCGGCTCCGCGGCGCCGGCGGCTGAGGCCCACGGGGTCCGTTACCCGGTGTCCAGGCAACAGCGCCGGCCGCCCGGCTGGGGCCTCCGGGTATGCGCGCGCTTCGCGGGCCTCCTGGGGAGTCGGGACTGGTGTCTGCCGGCCTTGAGTTTCAGCTCCAGACCCGCGCTTCTGGGCTTTGCTCCTAGACCTTCCCTGGGCCTCCTCCTCCAGGCTCTTTTCATTCTTTTCTAACCACAAGCCCACCAAACTCCTTTCCCTCTTTACTAAAAAGGAATGAGTGAGGTCAAGTCAAAGTCCTTTCCTACAGTAGTTGGGCTTAGCATCAGATAGGATATCAGATTTAGTAACTGCAAAGACAGCTGGGCTTAATTCTTGTACTCTCAATAGGTTCCTGATATCCTACCTCATTATCACTTTTCTCTAAAGGGAACTTTCCAGCATCTGTTTTTTGGGCACTCTGTACTTCAAAGTGATAAACTTCATTTGCTTTGGCTGTTGGTTCTAAGGTGACTTTAGTATTGAGAACCTGAACTATTATTAGGGAGGAAAGGAAAACTTTGGGTCTGGAAGTTGGAAAGTGAATTATTCAAGTCATTTGTCTAAGGGTCTATTTCTAATAAAAACTAATTTTGAAGGATTAGTTCTTCTCACAAAATATTAAGTGCCTCAAATATGTACCTAAATATTTTTTCTCCTCTTCAGTGAATGTATGCGGTGACCTGAAGTAGGTTGCAAAGAAAAACTCTTGTGCAATCAAAAAAGATAATAAATGGAAGACAGTTAAAAACAGGATAAATGCAATTAGTATTCGCACCCAGACAAATCATAATGGGCACAGGCAAAGGCCTACCAAGGTTAAGGCAGAAAATCTATCACTTAACAGCAACTAAGTTAATAATCCTTTCCAATGGAGAAATCAGTAAGGCCACAACTGGAATATGATCCTTTCAGCCAAAGATGTGAAAGAGGAAGCAATAACGAGAAAACTAAACAGAAGACTTAATCTTAATACACACACAGGCACAGAAGTAGAACTCTTTTTGCAAGTAAAAAAAAGATTCATTCCACTTTTCCATCCCCTCCATTATTTAAATTTGACATGTTAGGGCCTCCCTGGTGGCTCAGCAGTTGAACGCTGGGCTGCGAAGCTGCCTGCAGCCTCTGCATCGCCGGTTCGATCCCCGGCCACTGGCGGGGCTCCCACATGGTGCCCAGACCTCTCCTGCCGCCTGCTGCTCCCCTCAGCAGTGTATTTCGTCAGTCTGCCTGTTCTGCTCCCTGCTCTGGCTCTGGTGAATTCTCTCACCCTCCCGCGCTTCTGACTGTACCCAGTACTTGTATAAATAAATAAATAAATCTTTAAAAATAAATAAATAAATTTGACACATTAGCTAGAACTCACTGATATTTGCTTGTGTACCTATCACATAGGCGAAATTCAAAAATGAAGCAAAGATCCTTATCCCTAATGTACATCATCCTTTGGACTTTGAACATGATGGATTTTTATTCCTGTGATCAGTTTGTTATATATGATGCAACTGACATTAAAAAGGAGCTTATCCAAGGTAAATTGGAACTTACTAGGTGAACAACAAACTGGTCACATTCTGGATTAAGAAATTTGAAGACTGCCAAGGTTCTGACATAAAACACATTCTCTACTGTCTGCTTTGAAGACTGAAGGACAGTGTGGTAAGGAACGCAGGCAGTGTCTAGTTGTTGAAAATTGACAGTCTGTGGGAAAGTGGAACTTCATTCCTACAAACTGAAGGAACTGAATTCTAGCAACAATCTGTATGGACTTCAAAGACACTGAGCTCCAAATGAGAATGGCCTTGCCAACACCTTGACTTTGGCCTTGTGCATGAGACTGAGTAAATAGTCCAGTCAACCTTACCTGGACTTCAGGCGATTGAGCGCAGCACTGTGAAGCTGTCCTCAGCCTCTGCAGTGCCGGTTGATCCCTGCTGGCCATGGATCAAGCCACATGGCTGGTGAAGCATACCTCTCCTGTCCTGCCTGCCCCATTCAGCAATATACTTCAGTTAATCTGCCTGTTCTGCTCCCCACTCTGTCTCTGGTGAATCCTCTCACTCTCCTGCGCCTCTGGCCTGTACCCCAGCTATTGTATAAATAAAAAATAAATCTTTAAATAAATAAATAAATGAAAGAATTAAAAACAAAATATGCCATTAAAACACCCATACTGAATGATATGCTATACCTTAGAAAGCTATATGGAGATTCCTCAACCTGCTAAAGATAGAACTTCCATATGACCCAGCAATTCCACTCCTAGGTATTTACCCAAACGCCACAGAATCATTAATTCAAAACTGCACCCCTATGTTTATAGCAGCATTATTTACCATAGCTAAGCTATGGAAACAATCCAAATGCCCAAAAATTCATGACTGGATCAAGAAGATGTGGTGCATATGTACAATGGGATATTAAATCAGCAATCAAAAAAGATAAACTCATGCAATTTGCAGCAACATGGATGGAGCTGGAAGGGATCATGCTCAGCGAAATAAGCCAGAAAGAAAAAGAAAAATACTGAATGGTCTCACTCATAGCAGGAATTTAGAAAACCTAAATAAGGGACCAAAAAAAAGACGAATTATAATAAAGTAAAAATCAAAATCAACAAGCAACTATAAACCAGAGACACACTATGGGTGGGGGGGGAGGATTAGGGTCAAAATAAGGGTGGTGGGAATTGTATGAGGAATATACAAGACGAAAACACATACATTGTGCAAAAATGAAAAATGATGTAAAAAATATATAAAATAAAACAAGATAAAATAAAGAAAAAAGAAAACAGTAAAGATAATGGAAATATATTGGTTAAATTGAACAATATTTGACTTTTGACTATATGAAAACACATCAATCATTCACTTGTCTCCCAATTGTTCTTGGCTTTTTATTTTTTTCCTAATTAGTCCTTATGGCCTGTGCATGCAATTATCTTCTGACAGTTCCATACCATTTCAAGAATTAGATTCAACAGCAGAATATTCTGGGCCCCTTTTTAACTTCCAGGAGAATTATTAAAGTCACTTTTAAGTTAACTAATGTGTAAAACATCTAATAGAGCATTAAATGAATTCTCCTATTTATTAATAACAACGCTATTTTAAGATGGACCAGAAGGGTCCTCACTAGACTATTTAAACAGGCATCTAGTTATATCTGAAAGAGTGGTATGATATCATTTTCTCTAAATTAAAAATGATTATATTTAGCAGATATTCTCTAAAATTCAATTTGCTTACATCAAATTCATGTAATTTGAGATAGCTAATTAATTCATTTTTATATTGTAGGTAATTCCTATTGGTATCCAATGAGAAAGTAAGAAGTTCCAAAAGAACATTACTGATGTCTTTCTGTAATGATGTATGATTTAAAATATTTCAGTATCAAAACCATTTTGCCTGCAATCAATGCTGTAGAATTTAGAAACAATCTTAAACCTCTTCATGTGCTAAAGATTACACTATGCTATGTTGTGGTGATCATTTTGTAATTTATACAGAGAATCATTATGTTGTATAGCTGAAACTAATATAGTGTTGCATATCAATTATCTCAATTTTTAAAAAGATGATATTACAACTTTTTTGAAGTAAATTTTAAATCATTCTAAATACTAAACATTCTTATAGCTATTCTAGTTACCACCCTCTGTAGTCATCTAATCAAACAAGTACTCCCTGGGCCTCCCCTGGTGGCTCAGTGGTTGAGCGCTGGGTTGTGAGGCTGCCCGCAGCCTCTGCAGCGCCAGTTCGATCCCCGGCCACCGGCGAGGGTCCCACCAAAAAAAGAAACAAACAAACAAAAAAAAACAAGTACTCCCTGAGTTTTCATCATAAGATTCCATTCATCTCAAAGGCATGTCATAGGATCTGCTTTCAATCCATATGCTTTAGAGTATACCAACAATCCAGCACTCCATCAGAAAGTCAACCCCAGTTTCTCTCTGTGCAGTTTTATCAAATGCATGATAGAAAAGATAATATAAACAGATAGAAAGGATAATATTAACAGAATATGTGTTGTTGTTTTAAAGTGTAAAGTTCTTTGCTTTTTCTTTTTTTAATATTTATTTATTTATACATATAAGAACTGGGGTACAGGCCAGAGGTGTGGGGGGTGGGAGGATTCACCAGAGACAGAGTAGGGAACAGAACAGGCAGATGTACTGAAATAGACTGCTGAGGGAAGCAGTGGGTGAGTCAGGAGAGGTCTGCTGCACCATATGGGTAACTCCCTGGCCGGGGATTGAACTCATTTTGCAGTGACTGCGGATAGCTTCAAAGGTTGCATCTGAACCCCTTGTGCCACCAGGGAGGCCCTTTGCTTTTCCTACATACCTTTATTTCTTTTCCTGAGTCAGATTAAATCAACACCAAGTTACTTATTTGAACATTATAAGTTTACCACATTATGGAGTCATTTTTTATTGTGTCACATTACTCCTTCAACTTTTATCGAGGGTGCTTTGATAAGAAAACATATTAAGTATACCACTACATTAATGGTGGATGATATTGTCCATCATATCGCCTAATAATACTATCCTAAATTACAAGTAAGAAATTCTTGTGTGTGAGTGTGATAGTGACAGAGGCAGAGAGACAGAGACAAAGAAGCATTGAAGAGGTTGAGTATTAGGAGAAATCAGGAGATCAGACAAGTAGTTGTTAACTATGCAAAAATTATGAGATTTATGTAGCTATTTGAGTCCAATGTTTTACCTTGTCTGCCATGTATTAAGCTTAATTTTAGCAACCACATTAATTACTGGGTTCTTACTTTCTACTACTATTTATATTATATTAGTTTTCAAGATAAGTTTTTGTTGTATATGACCTTAAATTTTTTGTGAGTAAAAGCTCGATATGTAAATATAAATCAAAAGTGAATATGAAAAGAATGCTCAACATAGAGATAGCTTGTGAAATTTTTCTAATTTAATAAGCTATCAATATTAATTTCTGCAGTATAGGGGGAAAATTAAGTTGCCTTTTTCTAAGGTTCATAACAATGTCTTGTCACATTTAGATATTACATCTCTGATAGCATTGACTGAAGCTGAATTTACTGTCATGGAGTTAATCATAATGGTGATTATGTAGCAGGCCTACAGCATTTTTTTTAGTAGTATTCTCACATCTCTAATCTGTCATGAAAACAGACCTAAAAAATATCATGAAGACTTATCCATGTGGTTTTGGATTATTACCTATTCCAGAATCACTCTCTCAACTCCCTAAACATAAAAGCTGCTTGAGCAACAGAAACTATCCAAGACTTTATAATTTTTACCATTTTTGATTTTTTGTTCCTCCCCCATAGGTAGTACCTTTGTCTTCCAGTGGGAAACGTTCCATCATCAAAGCAAACCACTTAAAAATGTACATGGATAGATAGATAAGTAAACAGATATGTACAGATATAATTATACTTATATGGATATATATGTATATATATATATACACACACACATATCATGAGCAGATCTCATAAATTAACTTTCAGAGAAAAAAACTAGTGGAAGAAATAAAATTGTCTCTTTGCTTATGATGTTATTTATAATCCCTGAGCATGATCATTTTGTGAATTCTAGATTTGTTCCTTGGTGTTTTACTTCTTGGATAACAAATTAATAGATTTTTTTATTCATTTATTGAATACCATCACATGCCAAAGAGCATTTTTCTATCCACAGAACTACGTCTCCCATAGGTAGAAAAATCCCTTTTTAAAACAAACAAGTTGTGATTTGGAACAGAGACACAATTAGTAGTTAGGGGAACAATATTTTTAAAAACGTGTCTAAAATCATTGCTCATCACAACACACTCCTGAATGATCTTGTTTATTAGAAATATAAAAAAACTCATTTCTGTGTTTTCTGTGAAACATGTATTTTCTATGAAACATGAACAAAACAAAAAGGCCTTGATAATAGTGAAAAATGAAGAATGCGAGTCAAATGAAAAAGCCTATTTTCGTTGTTGAAATAGCTGGGTCACTTAAGTGACAACAGAGGAAAATTTAATAAAGGTGCTATTTACATAAAGCTATACCCACAAAACAATATAGAATAATTTGAAGACTTATATTGGTTGTTGTGTATACTGCAAAAGTATCAGATAATCTCTAAAAACATCTTAAGTATATTGGATATTGTAAAAAAAAGAGAAAGTGAAATCACAGTAGTTGTTCAATTGAAATGAAAAATGGCAAAAACAAAGGAAATTTAAAAAAGCAAATTCAGCAAATTGAAAAGTGACATTAAATACTTCATTTAAAGACTTACTGTGCATTACAATAAACAAGAAAGTGTATTAGTGAAAGAATAGATAAGCAGATCAATGGAACAGATGAGAGCCAGACATAAACCCAAACAAATTCAGTCAATCTTTAACAAAGGGACAAAGGCAATTCAATGGAAAAAGATTGTCTTTTCAACAAATGGTTTCTGGAACTTTTAGATGTTGATATACAAAAAGAAAGAAAAGTGAATCTATATACCAACCAAATGCAAACTTATAAAATACTAGAAGATAGCATTGGAGAAAATCTAGATGACCTTGGGTTGGTGATGACTTTTTAAATACAATACCAAAATCAAAATCCAGGAAGAAAAAAAAAATGATACATTGTATTTCATTGAAATGAAAGCTGTCTCTTCTTTGAAGGTGATCTTTAAGAGAATGACAAGTCAAATCACATTCTACAAGAAAATATTTTAAAAACAATTGTCTGATAAAGGACTTACATGACAAATATCCAAAAAAAAAAAGAGAACTCTTATAACTCAACAATGAGAAAATAAAGATCAATTTTTTTTAGAAAAACTGGCCAGAAGGTGTGAACAGATTCCTCATGAAGTGGGTATCATACCTGCGAAAGGACAGTGGTAGGACAAAAGCAAAGCTATATTACAGTTCAGAAAATGTCTCAGCAAGGCCAATGGGGAGATCCAGAGCAAAAACTGTCCATTATATTGGGCAAAAATGGTCTGATTCTAGGATAGTTAACACTGTCACACTGGATCATTACTGTGAAAATGCTAGGGAGAACATGGGCTCAGTGTAAATGCTAGGAGGTATCTCTCAGTTGCATCAGCTAGAGACTGGCAATGAACTACATTATTTAAAGTATGTCCTTTCTCACATGGACTTTGGATTGGGCACTTCCAGGGACATCAAGACAATTTTGTGTAGTTACTTGGTGTCCTGGTTCAGATTCTCATCCCTGAAGAAGTCAAATAATTCAAGAACTGCTATTGAAATACATAACAGTTTTCAGAAGGACACATTATGACCATTCATAAAATAAAAAATGAGTCCTAGTGCAGCTTACCTGAGAATCTGTGAAAACATACCAATTTGTGACTTATTCCCTTAACACTACTGCACTTGCTAAGCCCATAAGCAAAAGGCAAAATACTTTCCCCTACACCCTGAATATGCTGCACAGCATTTTAGACCTTTGGGTGCAATTCAAAACCAACAGCACTTAGGGTTATCTGCTAAACAAATCAGAGCAGTACCCACAAAATTAGTATATGTTGTGATCCAGCAATTCCACTCCTAGGTATTTACCCAAAGGACACAGAAACATCAATTCCAAAGAGCACCTGCACCCCTGTGTTTATAGCAGCACAATTTACAATAGCTAAGCTTTGGAAACAACCCAAATGCCCAAAAATAGATGACTGGATCGAGAAGATGTGGTACATATACACCATGGCATATTACTCAGCATTCAAAAAAGATAAACACGTGCAATTTGCAGCAACATGGATGGAGCTGGAAGGGATCATGCTCAGCGAAATAAGCCAGAAAGAAAAAGAAAAATACCGGATGGTCTTACTCATTACAGGAATCTAGAAAACCTAAATAAGGGACCAGGGAAAAGAATAACTATAAGAAAGAAAAAAATCAAAATCAACAACTATAAACCAGAGACACACTTTGGGGGGAGGTGGGGAAAGGAGGGAATGGGGTTAAAATCAGGGGGTTGCAATTGTATGGGGAATATAAAAATAAAAAAATAAATTAAAAAAATTAGTACATGTTGCCTTTAATAGCCAAAGAGGTGTTTTGATTCTTCAATTAATGATAAAGGGTGCCACCATTTGTATCACTCTGTAAAAGTAATGGTGACATATCCAAAGTCACTTGAACCTTCACAAGTGTGGCAAAACCCTGTTTACTAAGATACCTAGAGGTATCTAAGATATCAAGGGGACATCATTTCCTTCATCACCAGTAATATTAGCCTTATTTCCTCTACAAAATGAACCTACATTGTATGCTCTGGAATAAATATCCAAATAAGACAGCACTCCAGACTACATAACAATAGCAAGGTAAAGTTTGACATGTTGTTATGGAAGAACAGAGTGGTGATGTTACAGAGGTAGATCCCAAGGAACAAATGAAAAGTCACCAGCAGAGTGGATGTCTAAGAGGGACCTTGAACCCACTAAACCCAACATGGTCATGTCAAAATAAGGGCTAAATAGAAATAAAAGAAATTCCAAGTATTTATAAAGATATAAAAGCAGATGGATACACTATCCAGGGGCCTCTCTGATGGCACAGGGGTTAAAGTCTCAGTGCTATCAAGCTATTGCCCCCCACTGTGGCCTGAGATTGATTTGGATTCCTGGTCAGGGAGCTAACCCACATGTGACAGCAGACTTCTGTCTCCCCTGCTGCTCCCTTCAGCAGTGTATCTCAGTAGATCTGCCTGTTCTGCTCCCCACTTTTGTGTCTGGTCAATCTTCTCACCACCCACACCTCTGGCCTACACTCCAGTTCTTGTATGCATAAAGATAAAAAAAAGAAAAAAAAAGAAAGAAGGATACCCTATTCAGCCACTTTGTTGGATCACCTCACATGTGAGAAAACATAGGAAAATGCAAACTGATTACTTTAAAATCATAATCTTCTACTTTTTTAAGCACAACTTATGTAATTAGGTGCTGTGACTTCCCTCACCTATATATGTGCCCATTCTAAACTTACACCCACATCCCATAAAAGTCTCTAATTCAAGGAACTTGTAAATAGGAGGGCAAATTCCAAAATGACTCTAATTTTGCTTGATAAGATTGAAATCTTGTGTATTCCTACAGAGTTTTCACCAGTGAGAAATTAGGCATCATTGTCATACTTGACACATAAAAAAATAAGAAAGATAAATAAGGAATTAAAGAAATATGTTGTGAAATCCAATCTGGAAAGGAACAAATAGCAAAAGGGTTAAATATTTACATCATCTTGCATTCATCCTCTAATTTTCTCACTGGAAAATAAATAATTTAACAAAAAATGTATGTTTATAACAAAATGCTGGCTTAATTTGTCAGGTTTAGAGGGCAGGCCTCCCTACCATGCCATAAAGCTTTCATTTACTCTCTTGAAATTATGAGTCTTGCCTTCTGTTTAAAACCCAGGAAGATGCCAAGCCTATGAGAGGTCTCTAAAACCATCATAGCAAAATAACAGTAGATTAGAAATTGTAATAGAGCAACATGCAGAGATAATCAGAGAAAGCCCACATGTTCAAATCTTTCACAGCAATTTAAAAGGGACAAAGGACAACTGAAATTTTCAAAGTGGTTTATGGGAAGTCTGAGATGGATAGAGGCATGGAGAAATGGAAATACTAACAATTGTCCACAATTAAACTTGGATTCTAATGACAGTGGAACTAAATGCTAACAACTAAAGACATTAAATGAGCTCTATGGCACTTTGGCAGCAGAGGACACAGGGAATATGGTGCCTATAGATAATAATGTAAAAATATTAGGTGTCTCTGATTTGACTGAGTCTATTGAATGAAAAATATTAAAATGTCTGTGTTTACTTGAAATTGATTAGATAAAATTATCAGCCAGAAAACTAATCTAATTGAACAGAAGTGGGTGCTCAAACCAGAGGTTGTTTAGGGCCTCCCCAGTGGTTCAGCAGGTTGAGAACAGCGCTGTGAAGCTGTCTGCAGCCTGTACAGTGTGGGTTCAATCCCGGCCGGCCGGCAAGAATCCCCCATGGCACAGCAGACCTCTCTTGTCACACCCGCGACTCCCCTCAGCAGTGTATTTCTGTTCTTCTGCCTGTTCTGCTCCCCACTCTATCTCTGGTGAATCCTCTCACCCTCCCGCACCCCTGGCCTGTACCCAGCTCTTGTATAAAAATAAATAAATCTTAAAAAAAAAAAAAGAGGTTGTTCAATGGACAAGTAAAAACAAGGAAAGAGTTGCATTTCCACCTGAATATCTGAGTTGAGAATTCCTTCCCAGAAACCTGTAAACACACACACACATACACACACACACACACACACACACACACACACAGTATATCCACATAATGTACTACACAAAGAGTAATTTGAGCAAAAGTTTAGATGAGGACTAACAGCAATCATATTCAGTATCCATAATTCTGTTCTGATTACCATCAGACCTTGCAATGATACAAAAATTTTAAGCAAAAGACTCAAAATTTTAAGCAAAATGGCTGAGTTAATCAGCACCATTCAACTTAAACTGTGCAAGTTTTCCTTTTAATACACATATTTCTATAACTCAGTATCATCAAAATGTTTTTAAAACAGTAAGCATATTTGCAGTTATTTTCTTTTACTCGAATCTGAGACTAATTCTAATTGATTATACTTAAAATTTATAAATTTTGAAAGGAATAGCACAGTTATTACCACTAATGAAGCCCCTGTGGTGTGTCAGCCCAACCAGAGACTATTACCACATGTCTTTCGTGGCCTTCGAATCTTCCCTCTGCCACAACATGCTATTGCTAAGTTAATTATAATCCAGAATTCCCATTAAGTTTATGTGTACGTGTTGCTTTGCATTTTTCAAAATTTAATTGTAACTTTTAAAACAAAAATTTCCATTTTAAGATAACTCTACTTTCCATACTCATTTAACAAATCAGAAATATAAGACATGTTTTTCCTACTTTTCAAAATACAATAATAAAATTTCTAAGTAATGGAAAGCTATTTATGCTTCAAATGAACACAACATATGCTAGGCTTCAATACCAAGACAACTTTTATGACCAAGTCACCACATTCTAAAAATAAATTTTTATAGTAATGTTGGTTCTTTTCAAAATATACACAGTGCTTTCAAGACTTTCATCACATTAATCATTTTGTTTATAATTTGGAGATTCAAAATTGTTTCTTGATCTCAATGTTATATTTTTTAAGTTCTCCTTTATGTCTTTTATTAAATTTATCTGTTTCAAGATCTGTTTTTTTTCATTGCAAGATTTATGTACCTAGTTAGAAACACACATTAACAAAAGTGAAGCTTCTAAGGTTACATGGTCTAATGAATTTACTCAAGGAGTAGCTACATTGAAAGACTAATAATCATTTTTATTTATTATTAATAAGGGATCTCTCCATTTACCCAATAAGCAACTGGTATTTATCTATTGCTCTTTTTGGTATTTGAAAGTGTTTGCTTCTCTTAGCAATCTACCACCTCAGGAGGAAGACTGACGTATGGCAAATAATTATTTTTCTTACTACTTATTATATACCAGACACTATTCTAAATATTTTATTTTATTTATTTTTTTAATAGAGGCATGTTTTATTTTATTTATTTGTTTGTTTGTTTGTTTTGTTTATACATGCACTGGGTACAGTCAGAAGCGCGGGAGGGTGAGAGAATTCACCAGAGCCAGAGCAAGGGAGCAGAACAGGCAGAAGGACCGAAGTACACTGCTGAGGGGAGCAGCGGGCGCAGCAGGAGAGGTCTGCACGTCTTGTGGGACCCTCCTCCAGTGGCCGGGGAGCAGCCGGGGATCGAACCGGCGCCGCAGAGGCTGCGGGCAGCTTCGCAACCCAGCGCTCAACCGCTGCGCCACCTGGGAGGCCCTATTCTAAATATTTTAAAATCATTCTTTCATTTATTCATCACACGAAAAAATTCTATCAGGTAGTCATTCTGTTTTTGTAGATGAATAAACAAAGGTATCTTGCCCAAGGTATCACAACCAGCAATTAAATCCCAGCACTTTAGTCGCTGCTAGGTATTTACCAAAGCATAAGAAAACACTAATACAAAAAGATTTATGTGCTCCTATGTTCACAGCAGCATTATCCACTTCTATGTTTGCAGCAGCATTATCCACTTCTATGTTTGCAGCAGCATTATCCACAATAGCCAAGTCACAGAACTTACCTAAATACCCACCAATATAATGTCAGGTTGGAGAGGTGTTGGGTTCAGATAGCAGGGTCCTTGGGTTACCCCTGAGAAAAATTTCATCAGAGCTCCCCTTTCATCGGCACATGGTGAGTTTCCCCAGGTGAGTTCCCTACGAGGTGGAGACTTTAGCTATATCCAAAAGGGCAGTTTTTTTCATAAAAAAGGAAGGAAAGGATGCTTGCACAGACACAAGCAGGTAGAAATTGTTGTCATGAACAGATAGGTTTGTTAAAAGGGACTCCTGCATAGTCACAGTCGGACAGGAAGTCTGCTGCCCCTAGCCAGTACAGAAATTGTCCTAAAATTTCTCTTTGGGAGGGCCTCATTCCTTTGTGGGACCGTATACTGTTGTTAAATTACTTCTAGAGCTGGTACCTAAGGATTTCTTTTATATTTGGTTTTACCAAGTCAATTTGGAAGGAGTGGATTCTCTACAATGGCCCTCAATCTCCATATTCCCACCTCTGGTCTGCGCCTCCAGATACTTTGCTTTTCTACAATTTATTTAATGACTGTTAATTATTTCTACACCAACCTTCAGCTTGTGGCCTAGTGTGAGCCAGTTTCTGGTCTGTGATGCCTCTTTTCTAAATGTTCTACTCTTAGCATCCATCCAATAGATGATTAGATAAAGAAATTATAGTATAAATACTCAGAGGAATACTACTCCACTATTAAAAAAGATGAAATAGTGTTTTTTTTTTTTTTGGGGGGGGGAGAAATTAAATGGATCTTGAGATAGCTCTGCTAAGTGAAAAAAATTCTGAAAGTGAAAAACAGATACTAGATGCTGTCATTCACTTGCAGAATATAAATAACTAAAGAAAACAAGCTGGCAAAGCACAGGTAAAACAACACTTCGTCTCTGTGAAAAATAAACTGGTTACTTTGTGGGGGGGAATAAAAAAAGGGACAGTGATAGGACATTATCATTGGAACTTTGGTGGAGCATGAGTGAAGCATATGTGCATGTGGAGTTAAGAAGTTGTACTCACAGGATTGTACAGGTAAGCAGACAGCTGTCAACTCAATGAAATATAAGAAAATAAGGAATATATAAACAGGATAATAATTTCCAGAATGGTTTCATTCTGCCTGGTAAGGACTAAATCTCTTGTTTCCCTGCAGTTTTCACCACTGGGAAAGGAGAGCTCACTGTTCTACTTGACACATGAAAAATAAGAAAGATTGATGGAGAAGGCCAAAGAAAACAGGTAGTGAAATCCAATCTTAAGAGGAAGAAGTGACTAGATAGATTAAATTTTTGTATCACCTAGTATTGATTCTTTAATTATCTCAATGGAAAATAAAGACTGCAACAAGAAAAAATGTATTTATGTATAACTATACTGAGGCTTAATTTGTCTGATTTAGAAATCTGGCACTCTTCCTATGCCACAGAGCTTAATTCACTCCCTTGAAATGTTTAATGAAAACATTAAGCATACTTAGGCAATTACTTTCAGTTAAAAGAATTTTAGAAATTATATTTAAATGATAAATATTGGTTTACAATTAATGAACTTGTGAAATTACTTTAAGTCCTTGGTTTAAGTAAATTCTTTTTCTTAAAATGTAGTTGAAAGTAAGAAATTATTTTCCCAAGGTCTGCATCAAAACTATTTGTGGAGAAAGTTTATCAGATGAGGAAACTATATATATTGAATTATTTATTCATTAATTAAATAAGTATTTATTTGTTGTAGGGCAGGGAGAGGGGCCCCGAGACCCTGCAAACCTGCCTGCTCTAAATAGGTTCTGCCATCCACCACATCAACACAAAAACATAGAGACTTTAATGAAAAGGAACTTTAATACAGTTAGGAAACATTACAGGAAAGGCAGAGAATCTAGTTTCTAAATCAAGCACCCAAAGTTACCCATCCCCTCATGGGTAAAAGTCCACCCAAATGGGACTGGCTCAGAGCAAGGCTCCAAAGCCTGCCACAAGTCCAAAGCACCTTTCAGTGGAGATCCACAGAAAAGGGTCAAAAACAACCAGACAAGTCTGGGAGGAAACGAGCAAAATCAAAATCAAGACAAAAAAAACCATTGTCACCTCCCCTCGAGTCTCACCCACATCTGTGTCAATCAGTCCAAGACCAAAAGGCAAGCGTAGTTTCTTCACACGTCTCTCTGCTCCATGTGCCTCCTCCATGTCTCCTTCTGGCTTTCCATCCTCCTTCCTTCCTTCCTTCCTTCCTTCATTCCTCAGTCTCCTTTGCAGCTTCTTTTTCTTCCTGCTCAGCTCCACCCTCCTTTGGGTGGGGCAGAAAACCTGGAAATTCCCCCTTTCCTGGGGGAAAAATCACATAGACACAAAACAATTTTGCATTGTGTTGACATAATTACTCTGTTCACGTGTTAAGCAGAAGCAAATTTGCATTGCTAAAACCTATATTGTAGGAAAAAAAGACAAAACTTGATGTATTTTAGAAGAAGAATTAGGTCAGTATGTTTGGAAGTCAGTGAATGAGCAAGAGTATTAGAAAATAACATAAAAGAAGTAGCTAAGTAGCCAGGACCAAATCCTATAAAGCTTAGACAGGGAAGCCAGTGTCATATTATACAGACTTTAAGACTTTGAAATTTTGTGTGATAAGAAGTAATGGAAGGATTTAAGCAGGGGAATAAAGTAATCTCTCTTCCATTTCAGACAGAATACTCTGGCAGCTGTATTGAGAATAATATCTAGGGATCAAGAAAGGAAAACTGAAAATGAGTTAAGTAAACTATCCAGATAAGAGATTATGGCACATTAAACATCATCTGTGTAATCTGTGTGTAGCCATTGTAATGAATGGTCAAATAGTGAATATGTTTTTGAAGATAGAGCTAACAGGATTTTCTGATGGCTAGATAGGGGTTGTGAGGAGTTAGGGATGACTATGAGATTTTTTTTTTTTTTCCTGCTTGATCCACCTGAACAAAGATGTCATTTATTGAGTGAGAGACACAGGGGAAGGAGGCCTTTTAAAGGTGATTTGGGAGGAATCAATAGTCTCATTTCAGACATATTAAGATTGAAATAGCTAATAGAAGTCCAAGAGAGGATGTAAAGTCCAAAAGAAGAGTTCAACCAGAACTATAAATCTATGGATCATTGCATTGTGATAGCACTTCAAAATATGGGGCAGTAAGAGATCAACCAGAATATAAATATAGATGATGTCTGAGTTTTATTCTTTGGGAAACATTTTAATTCTTTAAAAAAAAATCAAGAAACCTAACAAGGTTTCAGAAACAAATGTGGGTATCAATAAAAACAGGCGAAAGACAGTTGGGTGAGGACAGGGAACCTGAAATTGCCCCTTTCCATGAATATAACTCCTCAGGTGCTAGAAGAGAATGAGGAGTATTTCATTAAAAAAAAATATATCGGATCCTAGCTGGTGGCCCAGCAGTTAAATCTCAGTGCTATCAAGCTATTGCTAGCCACTGCAGCATGAGTTCAATCCCTGGCCAGGGAGCTAACCCACATGGCAGAGCAGACCTCTCCAGTCTTGCCCACTGCTCCCCTCAGCAGTGTATTGTAGTAGTTCTGCCTGTTCTGCTCCCAGTTCTGTCTCCGGTGAATCCTATCACCAGCCCCCCACCCCCATCCCCAACCCCCACACCTCTGGCCTACCCCAGTTCTTGTTTGCATAAATAATAAAAAAAAGAAATCTTAAAAAAGAAACTTAAAAAAATCTGCAAGTGAAGATTACAGAAAACATGAGGAAATAAAACAGTAAATAAAAATCAACAATTTGGAAATGAATTTACTTGTGAAGACAATAAAATATTACAATGGCTTGGGCAAAATAATACAAATAAGTATATTTAGAATCCTAAATGATAGGGCCTCCCTGGTGGTGCAGCAGTTGAGCTCTGGGTTGCGAAGCTGCCCGCAGCATCTGCAGCGCCGGTTCGATCCACTACTGCCAAGCGAGGGTCCCACATGGCACACAGACCTCTCCTGCTGCCCACTGCTCCTCTCAGCAGTGTACTTCATCAGTCTGCCTGTTCTGTTCCCCTCTCTGGCTCTGGTGAATTCTCTCACCCTCCCGCACCTCTGACTGTACTCAGTGCTTGTATAAATAAATAAATCTTTAAAAAAAAATCCTAAATGATAAATTAACAAATACCCATGAAATGCCCATTCCATGACACACAAAATCATTACTGTCATTGAACTTAAAATTCAGTGGCAGAGATAATGGAAGAAATTATATCCAGGAAAATGTGCATATAATCTCTGAAATAGAAGAAAAAGAATTGAATATGAGATTAATCAATTAAAATATTGAAAATAAGGAAACAGTATTTGAAACTTTTTAAATGCAAAGAGTGAATAAACTTTAGATTGGAAACTTTGAGAATAGACTGGAAACTCAAGAACTTGAAGAATTAGTTAAGAGATTTACAGTAAATGTTGCATCAGGCCATGTCTGATGTAACAGCATATTCTCTAAAGAGCCAATGGTAAATATTTTAGGTTTTTCATGCCAGTCTCATCTTGGTATTGTAGTGCAAAAACAACTCTACACAATCTGTAATCAAATAGGTGGTTGTGTTACAATAAATGTTCATTTACAAAAACAGACATTTTGGCCCTTGGGCTTATTTTAACAATCTCTCTTTTAACAAGAAAAAAAAAAAGGGAAGAAATGATAGCTATTTTTTGAGAGATAAAGGTGAAGAGATTTCCAGCAATAAATAAATTCATCAATACTCCAATTGAAAGAACTAAGAACAAGATGAATAAAAATAAATCAACAGAGACTTATTACAGTATGACTGAAAAATAGGAAAGATGAAAAGAAGAATCTTAAAAGTCACCTGAGAAAATGAACTGATGACTTACAAAGGAACATTAATTATACCTACAGCACTTTTCTTATCAATTCAATCATGCCAGGGGAAAATGGAATAATATATGCAAATTGTCAACCTAAACCTAAAATCTGATACCCTATTAATTATTATTCTAGGAGGAGGGCAAATTAAATCATTTTATGATAAAAAAATAAGATAACTTGTCACTAAAAATTATAAAGCATGAACTTCAGCAAAGAAGAAAATCCAATACAAAATGCAGGAATGCGATAAAAGTATGTATGGTTGAATCTTGTTACTCACAATGGTTATGTTCTATAAAGTTACTGAAGTCAGGAAACTCACCCATTGCTCCTAGGAAAAACAGACACATACATATCTCACAAAGATTATAATCTTTTTTTTAAGATTTTTTTTAATTTATTTATACAAGAACCGGGATACAGGCCAAACGTGTAGGAGGGTGAGAGGATTCACCAGAGAGAGAGCAGGGAACAGAACAGGCAGACCAACCAAAATACACTGCTGAGGAGAGCAGCGGGCAAGACAGGAGAGGTCTGCCACACCATGTGGGTTTCTCCAAGGCCAACAGGGATCGAACTGGCACTGCAGAGGCTGCGGACACTTCACAGCGCTGTGCTCCACTGCCTGCACCACCAGGGAGGCCCAAGATTATATTCTTAAACTCTAAAACTCATTCTGGTAGATTTTATTTTCTTTACTTACAAAAATGAAATCCTCCAACAATGTTTTCCAAGTTCTTGGGAATGCAGTTGGACAGATATGCATTAATTCAAGTCGAAGGTTAATCACAAGGAGAGGATGAGGGAAGAGAACAGAGTGCATAGAGTTTAATTCCACTTTGTCCTAACTTTTAGTCTAGGGGTGTGTGTGTGTTACAAAATGAAGCAGGTTCACCTACAGAAGCATGTCCCTGCTTCCCTGCAATCTTTGCTCCTCATGCCTTTTCTCTGTGCTAATTGTGATCCCTATCCCATAATAAATGATAAACTGTCATCTATTTGACTGTATTTGAATCCTTTTAGTGAATTGTTGAATCCACAGGTGCTCTCAAGAACCAACACATGCAAATGAATTTGCAAGTTTATAGCCTTAGGGAGTAATGTTTCCAATCATGGCAGCATATCTACCAGGGGATTTCCCTTCCTACAATGGATAACAATAGAAGAGATAAAGTATATAATGCATTAACAAAGACAGGCAAAACAGGGTCATAATTTACAAGAGACAGGGGGAAAAAGCTGAGGGTGAACTTTACATTTGCCCAATTCACTGCCCAGATCTTTCCCTCCACTGCTTGCACTATATCACATTCATAGATCAAGATTACAGAAAAGGGTGCTGCATGGAGTGGGGAGAGGTCTCTACATCCACTAGGGAATGAATGAATGTTGGACATACTGAGAAAATCTGAAAGATTAGTATAACATAACAGACATAAATTTCAGTGCCAAACTCAAAAGTCATTATTCAGAATTCAGATGGTAGAGATCCTGGTGGTCCAGAAGCAGTAAGAATTTAACTAGGGAAGAACAAGAAATATAAGGTGAAAGCAAAGAAATAAAGAATGAACCAGGTATATCCTGAGAGATAGTTGCAAGATATTGAAATTTTCTGCTTTTAATAAGTAGTCACTATCATGAAAGAATCACAATTAATATGTGAGGACGCTAATATATAAAATGTGTCACACTTTGGGTATGGCCTTTGTTTCAATATGAACATATGGCCTAATCTTATGTTTATGTCTCATATTTAATAGTATTGTCTTTATTATCTATTTTCTGTATTATTAACAACCATCTAGGAACATATGTTAAAATTGATGAAAATATGCCAGTTTGTGAAGTCCAGTATAGCAGCTCTCCTTTTACATCATCTCCATGCTCCCTTGTGAACTCAGATCCAAACTGTATTTTACTCTTGAATAGCTCCACAAATTCTTAAATTGAATGTATTTAAAGCATTAAGGATCTTTTCTAAATCTAATATCCCCTGCCTCTTTTTGTGATTAATTTAAGTAAATATTCAGCGTACCTACAACTCAAGACTTTGGAGTTATGTTTGAAAATTCCAAAAATTCAAAATTCAAAAGGCAGCCACATTTGAAGACTTCTTACTTCACCAGCTGCCGCCCCACACTATTCAGCATCCAATGTGTTGCCAAGTCATGTAAATGCCATTCCCAGTCCATAATCCTGACAGATTAATGTTCCCGAAGCACAGCGCTAACCACATCATTTCTCTGCTCCTAAAACCACTCTTCACCTAGTGCACATTACTTTAATTGAAGAGGGACTATGAAAAAATAAAGTCTCATATACTAAATTTATAATCCTAAATATAGTAAGGGCAATAATATTGCAAGACCTCTGAATCATCATAGCCAGCAAAGGTTCAGGAAAGCATTGTGTATTATTAATCCACTAATGAAATACAGTAGACAAATTTAGTTACTACACAAAATGGCAGTAGTATAAATAATGGCAGTCTATTTAAAATGTAAATAGTAAATTTTGCTCCCAGCAGTCTTTAGTTTCTGTCGATTTTCAAAATCATCAAAGATATATGCAAATTGTGTGTGTGCCTATGTGTGGAGAGAAAGAAAGAGAATTTCATTTATTTTTAGTAATCTATTCACATGTAATCCATTCTGCTAGCAATGCCTACTGGCAGAAATTCTTTGATTTAAGAAGACAAAGCATATATCACCAAACAAATGCATTTGGGATAAAAATGTTGCTCTATGTATAATAAAAACATTAATTCGTCAGAATATACAGCCTTAATATTATAGTTATAAAGTCATCCTGCATTAGTGTCCCATAATAAAGGGAGAATGAGAAAACAAATGCTATGTTTCTATTCAATTTTGGCACAATGTAAAAGTGTTGGAGGGAAAGGATGTCCTGAAAATCTCTACAAATAGGTTTTATGGACCCCACCCCACCCCCACCCCAGATCCAAGGACTACAAAACCCATAATGTCATCACCGCCACCAAAGGGAGAATTGCTGGGAACTTAGGGTGGAGTTAAGCAGCCAGGCTTGGTATATAATCAGACATGTGGGCCTGGGTGGTCGTTAATTTTTCACCAGCTTTCAGAGTGCTATTGGGGTTCCAGCTCAACAAAGCTGGTAGGACATACTCACCAATTTATCACTCTTTCACCCTGAGTTATTCCTTTCATTTCCCCTTTTTTGTAAATAAACCCTTTATTAACCTTTTGTGTGTGCCTGCAGTTGAGTCTTATTATAGGTCCCTTTTATGCTGGTGGGTGAGGACCCCCAGTCAGGCCAACCTATTTCACATTGGGGTTGCCCTGTAACAAAAGGACAGAAGTCTGTTTAAGAGCAATTAGATTTGGAATGGGGCTTATTCACATCAAGTTATACATGTCATCCAAGTGCTTTATATAAAATTTTACTTAGCCCTTCTTAGCTCTCTTTCTCATTAACATCACCACTACTCACCTAATTCTATCTCCAGAGCCTATAATTCCTTAACTTTCTTAGTAATTAATTGTAATAAGGGTAAGATTTCCAGAAGAAAATATCAACTGCTGCCTCTCTTCTTCCAGAAAATTGCTTATGCCCGCTACACTTCCTTGTCTCTCCTGTCTAAATATTGTTAGCTTCTCCAAGTAGAGGAGATACTACTTAACCCGTAAGTTTTTATGTTCTATATTATCCTCCCTTCCAAGCAATGAATTCTCACTGAAATATATAAATTATCTTAGGTTTAGCAACCATCTACTGTTTGAGATTTATAAACTTACTATTTGAGTAAGTCTACCTCTTTTTAAAATTAGCAAGTCCAGTTTTTGCTTGATACATACATGAATTATTTACCTAAATTCCTCAAACTCATCTTGTCTAAAACTGAACTCATCTTTAGGCAGTGTCTGAACTTTAAAAAATCACAAGCTGTTACTGCCCAGGCCTGGCAATTTTGGCTAGTCCCATAAAAAAAAACTGTAGGCTTTTTTATTTGTGCCTTATCATTTTCTAGTATTTGTAAATGTGAATGTGGTCTAAACATAGTTAATAAACTTGAAAAAACTTCTTCAACCAGCATATCATTATACTAACTAAAATATTTTTCTTTTCTTACTGGTCATTAACTAGATGAAGTTTTAAAATCTGCAATTCAGTAGGAAGCCAATACATTGTATTTTTGTTTGTTTGGTTTTTGCTAGTTAGGGACCTAATGTAATATTCTGCTAAATCTGAGACTTTGCTGCCTCTGATAGCATTGATTTAAGTGTGGAGTAGAAAAGTTGGCGATTGATTTTTCTCAACATTTATGAATGTGATACACATATTCAGGATATTTGAAATTCTGCCCTTTCTGCTTTCAGACATGCTACCTCCAGTCTGAGTTTATTCACTTATTATAGCACATTGAGATAATCACTACCTGCCATTCTTTTTAATTTTCTATAATTAAACTTATGAGGTAAAATGAGCTTCATCCAGCATTAAGTTCATCTGACTTTGAAAAAAAGATTGAGGGCAAGAAGTAATAGCACATGCACAGCAAGAACACCACTGCAGTCTCCTGACACCCAGACATCACTTCTAATTTCCCAGCCGTTCTTCCCTCAGGATATTCATGGTGATGTGAAATGAGGCTGAGCTTGTGTGAAAAATTCTAAGCTAAAAGAAGCAACAGGTAGGATCCTTTGTCCTAGCCAGTCATGCAGTCCTTCAGGTTAACATGCCAGCTAGTCCCTCTCTATCCCTAAGTGTTCTTGTTTATCTGGTAACATGGCCTCCTCTGCTGGCCTGCACTAGTCCTAATCCATTCTTTGAGCAGTCTTATTTCAATGCTGGTGCTCTGTACTAGTCTCAATGAGGAAGTAAAAAGGCTTGTTCCAAAATACAGAACTTGATAGAGCTTTCTTCTACACTTAGATCTATTATAGATAATATACTAACAAGACTGAGTTATATGGAAGGAGAATTTATCAAAAGTTATCAGATGAAACTTCAGGAAAGGCTACAGAACATTGTCAAAATGTATCTTGTAATAGAATTATATTATTTTATAAGTAAATTTGTGAATAGACCAAGAAATGACTAGATAGGAGATAACAATTCATATATATGGGAAACGATTTAATGAGAAACTATTTCTCCTGCAAATATGTGTATAGAGTATACATCAATAAGTACATGTGTATATAGAAAGTATGGAAGTATTTACGTACAGAAAAAAGTTTTTCATTAAGTAATATTTAATGTTTTTAAATTTTCTCAACCTAATTACAACTCCTATAAATAATTTCTCCAATTTAAGACCTTCTGTTCTTTATAAAAAACATTCTGTCCTTTATAAAAACCCATTATTTTGCATTCCCAGGTTTTGTCCTATAGCTACCAAAATTATGACCTCAAAATTAAAATCTTTGTTTTTATATTTACATGAAAACTCTATTATCTTTTTGCACTCTTATTAAATACTCACTACTGTTTCTTTTTGCTTTTCCTACTCCACTGAACTTATCACTTGAGCTGCTCTTATTAATTAGCTAATGGCATTTATGATTAGTTTATGAGCATGTCTTTTTCTTTTTCACTATAGATAAAAAACACTGGCACTACTTTATTTTAACTAAGATTTGATGTTGAAAATAGAGAACTATACCAAAAATTAGAATATGATAAATAAGATAGGAATGTATGCCTAACTAAGACTGGATGGAGAGTAACTGTAGAAGGAGGGAGATGTAGTAAGAAGCATGATGTTCAGAATTTTATTAAGCAAAATTTATAACATTTATTATAATAAAGGAAACTGTCACTATTGTTCTATGATGAAAAACTATTGTATATTATTTTAAAATTCCATCTTAAAAGGAGATATGAATGTCACTTGGAGAGCGCTTATAGCTTCTGTCAACAAAGGTACTAAAATTTAGGTGTTTTACTTATCAGTTATGTCCCATTTAAGCCCATGAATAAATAAGTTTTGGAAATATATGATTTTCTAGTATTGATTACCTCAAAACATTAAAATATGTCAGACTCAAAAAATTCCTCATTTTTGGAATGTTTGCCAAATTTGTGACAGGCAGTGATAAAATTGTGCTCTTTAATTTTACTTGATACAATAATTTCATTTCAATTAAGATCTCAGTTTATTCAGATAGTATTTAATTAGAAGAATGAGAAAGAACTGGAGGCTATATTCTCTAGTTCAACAGAAATAAATGTGTTGTTTTTACAACCAAATCACAAAGACACTACATGGCTTACAAAGAAAAGCTATTGATACTATATTTAACATAGAATATGTTGTTTTGTAAATTGTTTGACTTATCTTTCACCCTATATATATGAAAAAGAAATCTAAAATGTAATTTTTTTAAGATTTATTTGTTTATGCATACAAGAGCTGGGGCACAGGCCAGAGGTGCAGAGGGTGAGAGGATTCACCAGAGACAGAGTGGGGAACAGAACAGGCAGACTGACTGAAATACACTGCTGAGGGGAGCAGTGGGTGAGACAGAAGAGGTCTGCCTGACCATGAAGGTAGCTCCCTGACCAGCCGGGCATTGAACTCATGTTGCAAAGGTTGTGGATTGCTTCATAGTGTGGTGCTTAACCCCTTGTGCCACCAGGGAGGCCCTAAAATATAATTTAGATGAAGTATGCAGAGTATAATTTAATTATTCCATAATTTCAGTGGGTAAAAATATTGATTGGGATACAAGGACGCATTTTTAATCTAGAGGTGCTCTTTTATCTAAATTTTATTAATGATTATGAATGTGTCTCAAATGGGCTTAGATTTGGAGCAAAAGAAACTTCTTATAGGAGGAAGGAAAAAAATACCCTACACTGGCTCAAAATATCAAAGAACGCAGGCATTTAACTTTCAGAAAATGGCTTTACCATTTTACATGGAGGAAGAATGCACAGATAAAGGTCATCAAAAGCTATAAATTGTGTCAAGATAAATATCTGAATGAGGTTGGCACCTTTGCCCATCCATTTAAATTACTTGAAAACGTTTTTGTAGATGAGAATGACCTTGATTAAATTATATCTTGAAGAAAAAAATAGGTTGTAAAACTCCTTTTACTTAAACACTAATTTTCATATTAGCACAAGTGTGACCTATTTAAAAAGGAGCAAATTACTAAGGAAAAGATGATAGCTAAGTAAGTTACTAAAAATCTTTAGTTAAAAACAAGCTATATGGGGGCCTCCCCGGTGGCGCAGCAGTTGAGCGCTGGGTTGTGAAGCTGCCTGCGGCCTCTGCAGGGCCGGTTCAATCCCCGGCTGCTCCCCGGCCACCAGAGGAGGGTCCCACATGGCGCGCAGACCTCTCCTGCCGCCCGCTGCTTCCCTCAGCAGTGTACTTCGGTCCTTCTGCCTGCTCTGCTCCCCACTCCGGCTCTGGTGAATCCTCTCACCCTCCCGTGCTTCTGACTGTACCCAGTGCATGTATAAACAAAACACACAAATAAATAAATAAATAAATAAAACATGCCTCTATTAAAAAAAAAAAAAATTAAAAAAATAAAAAAAAAAAAAAAAACAAGCTATATGGGATATTCTTAATAACTCTTGAAGATGAAGCATTTTATTTTTTTAATTCAATTAGGGTCCCCATATTTAGGAGGTAAATAACTGAATAAGATTTATATAGATAAGCAAAGAATGCAATTTTAACATTAAGTCTAATATTTGTGAAATGCGTATACTTAAATATTACTAATTATTCATCTAAAATACAAATTTGATTAATATCCTTTATTTTATTTGAAAACTCTGCTTTTATGGAGGCAGAGCAATCAAAACCTCCTTTATTTCAGTTGTGTATGCACTTAAAACTATAAATATCATCA
Source organism: Talpa occidentalis (assembly GCF_014898055.3). Taxonomy (NCBI): domain Eukaryota; kingdom Metazoa; phylum Chordata; class Mammalia; order Eulipotyphla; family Talpidae; genus Talpa; species Talpa occidentalis. Next base: position 31,252,872 of record NW_023601322.1, on the reverse strand, counting down.
TCTAAAATACATTATCCTCATTTACATTTTTATTTCTTAACTTCATTTGTCTTTATTATCAAGACAAACTGAAATTTATATGACAAAAGAAAGTAAAAGATGAAATCTTTAAAAATTCCCATCCAACACAGTTGAATATATTATACAGATAATTGAATAAGGGTTTGTCATTTACATTCATAACTTTGATGAAATAAACGAAATAAACGGAAATATCATTCATTATAATGCACACTTTTATTAAATGCTGTATTTGTTTTCTAACTTAAAAGCAGTAACTCTAAATGGAGACATCTGGAGGATGTTGAAAGACTGGCCAGATAATGTGTGGCCTGAGGACAATTCTGCAATATTGATCTAAAAATATCTATCTTGGGGTAAAGTCAACTCAGGGGTGGTCTCAGAAATACAGTAATACAGCAGGATAACTTCCATTTGGAGTAGTTAGTATGTGTGGGTTCATTTCTTAGTTTTTTCTGGACCACTCTAAGATTGTTATGGGCCTTCTGTTTTGTTCAGTTTCCTGTTGGCAAATAGGAATAAATACCCTAGAATCATCCTCAATCAGACCCTCTGTGCGAGACCAGCCAATTTTGTGCCACTTCTAAATCTTGGTCCAGTTCTGTTCATTTTGTCACACCCCAGTCTCCTAGCTCCTACAGCTTTTCTTTCCTACATCAACAGAAAATGTTTATTTTTCACAATAAAACTTATTGTTAGAAAAACATGATATAAATTATCAGCAGTTTTTACATGCTTTGTAGAATAACAGAACACATGTAATAGTAACCTGAAAGTGAACTAATTACCATTGCCCTACATATAAATATATAAATAACTTATATTTGCTAGCCTACCTGTTGCATATTATAAAATCTCAAAGAAATAAATACTATTAATAAATTAAAATAGTCTATTTTACATATATATATATATATATATATATATAAAACATAAGTGGCCTCATATATAGCATAACTTTTTAACCAAGTGGGCACATATTCTTTATCAGGGAGTACATAAGACTCATCAGAAAAATTTTTCAAAATATGTATTATGGGATTCCTCCTTTAATTTTTAGATTTTGCAGATACAGATTAAATAGTTAAAACTTACTGGATTGAACTTAATGTTTTTATTTGGTTGAGAACCATTTTTTTCTCTAGTTATCACTGTATGAGAATAGAAACAGTAAATTGATTCATACAGCAAATCGGATAACAAATTCATCTTTATAAATTTTGACACTACAAAGTAAATGATAGATGGTATTAGAACAAAGTGTTGTGATTTTTCTCTCATTATTTTCTTTGTTAATACTGAGTTATATGCTACAATGAGTATTTCTAAAAAAAGTGAATTTTGTAAGCTAAGATGAAGCTTCCCTACACTTATTCTGAAAATGTGAGTATTTAGAAATCTTCATGCTGTAAGTAAAATGTACAAGCTGTAGTTTTCAAAAGTATATCTAGTGGATAAGTAGGATAACTAATAAAGAAGAGGCAAGAGACCAGGCTTTAGATTCAGAAAGTATCATGTTTGAATCTCTGTGCCTCCAGATTCCTTGTTCACATTTACATGACTTTAAAGAATCTCAATTTATTTATTTGTAAAGAAGAATAAGATACTATGGAATGATTAAATGAAAAAAATCAAACAAATTCAAAATTTGATCCCCATGAAAGTCTAATGAAATGGAATTTATGACTCCTTAGCAACTCTGATCAAGGAAAAAAATAACAGAAGATAGGAGTTACCAGTATCAGAACAGAAAAGTTTATATTGCTAAACATCTTGTGGATACCAATGGGGTAGTAATGAAATATATAAACAACTTTATGTAATAAATCTGGCAATATGAATCAAATAAGCAAGTTCCTTAGGATGGGGGCAGGGAGGAGGAGGAAGAAAGTCTTACCAAAACTGACAAAAAGATAACAGAATATTTAATCACCTTATATCTATTTTAAAAGTTGATTGTATAGTGAAATAAATCTTCCCAGAAAGAAAACTTCAGAGCCAGATGGTTTCATTGATAAATTCTATCAAACTTCTTAAAAAGACAGTATCAAATTGCACAAATTCTTTTAGAATACAGAAAAAGTAAAAATGCTTCTCAACTCATTTTATGAAGACAGCACTAACTTGATACCAAAACCAAATACATTAAAATAAAATGACAAACTAATAAATCTTGTAATTGATATGTAACATTAAGCAAAATATGAGCAAGTTAAATCTAAAAATTCTATAATAAATCATAACCAGTACTATTTATCTCAGGAATGCAAGGTTAGCTCAATGTCAGAAAACCAAGAATGTAATTCATCTATTTAACAAAAATATATTTGAATAGATATTCAAAAAAGCATTTAATAAAAATTAGTACCTGTTAGCATTTTTTTTAAGATTTATTTATTTATGCATACAAGTACTGGTGTGTAGGTCAGAGATGTGAGGGTTGAGAGGATTCACCAGAGACAGAGTGGGGAGCAGAACAGGCAGATCTACTGAAATACACTGCTAAGGGGAGCAGCAGGTGAGACAGGAGATATCTGCTGCACCATGTGTGATTGAACTCACGCCGCATTGGCTGGCAATAGCTTGATAGCACTGTGACTTAACCCCTGCACCACCTGGGAGGCATCCTGTTAGCATTTTTTTAATAAATGAAAACTTCACAATATGTAGAAAGAAACTTCTTCTATCTGATAGTCATTCACAGGATATCCTCAGATAGCATTGTATTCATGGGCAAATATTGATTGTATATTATGCCCATGATTGAGTACAAGGTTTTAATCACTTCTCTTGAAAAGAGTACTGGAGAAAAGTGGCAAAGCAAAAATGAAAAAAAAGATAGTAATTGATAAAGATAAAATAAAAATGTATTTACTGCATGATTTTTTGTGTGTAGCAAATGCTAAGGAATCCACAAAAAATTTACTTATATAATGCTATTGTATAAGCTGCAAGGATGTAGAACAAAAGCAGCTCTCATGCAATGGTGTTGTGATTTATGGTCCAACCACTTTGGAAAAGTTTCAGCAGTTTCTTAAGAAGTTAAATAATCATCTGACTGTAGAAATTTTGCTTCAAAGTATTTCCCCAAGATGTATAAAAATATATGCCCTCAAAATTTCTTTACAAGACTATTTATAGTAACATACAATCCAAAAATTTGAAACAAAAATTCCATCAATAGTAGAATGGATTTTTTTTAATATTGCATAATCATAAAATATAATTCTAACTAATAAATAAAAAGAACAAAATACTGACAGCTGCAACAACAAAGATGAATCTCAAAAATTATACTATGTAAAATAAAGTAAATTGAGAAATCTATGCTTATGATTCTAATTAAATGAAGTCCAAAGTAGTAGATAAAACAAACCGAAAATTATAAAAACCAGAAATGTGGTTCTTTATGAGTTTGGGATTGATGAGCAAGGAAATTTCCTGATGTGATCTTAATTGGGATGATATTTATATTAAAGTATACATTTACCAAAACTTATATAATTATAATTTGTAGATTTCAATCTTTGTACATTAAATTTTACTTCAGTAAAAAAGATTAGCTTGAAAAACATGCACAAATTGTTCCCTTTCTGCTTCAGGGCTTAATGCAGAAGCTAGTGGAAGAAAAAACATTGGTATAAAAGCCTAACCTCAGAGTTTAATAAACATCCAAGAATAAGTAGCCAAATTTTTTGAAGGATAGAGAGGCTTGTGAAGAGATGAACCTTGGTTGGTTGAGCAAGTGGAAGCCTCTTGCAAAGTTCTAGTGAACCAGACAAATGGTTCCTTTTTAGTGAACATATGGAGGTTAATAAATACTCAATGGGGGATCGTGAGAAACATGCCAGGGTACAGCATGACATCAGAGCCACTAAATTTCATAGAACCATGGAATTCTCAGGAATAAAACTGACCTGTTACTAGCTTGAAGACCCCCCCCCCAAAAAAAAAATTATTCCTAGCACAAGACACATATCCCACCTTTGGTATCACCACAACCCTAATATCGAAGGCTACTATTTGTTTTTAACTATCTCACCCTCTATCTGTCCTTATGAGTTTGTTTCTTGCACATGTAAATTTCTATTTGCAGGAGTCATGAAGGAGGCTGCATTCAGAGAAAGATCTGTGAACTACCACGACTTACAACTACACAAGCAAAAGCCAAGAAAATTCCAGGAACCCAGACTTAAAAGGAATTCAAATTGGGAAAGAAGTAAAAACTATCATTATTTACAGACAACATAAATTTATATAGAGAAAAAAAGAATTTGCCAGGTTTGAATATCCTATTACAGACTTTAACACCTGTGACCCCATCTTGAGTTATCGGCCAACCCCTCCATCTACTTAGCACATCATATTTACCATATGATAGTTAAAGATAATGGAGCTTATGGAACTAGGCAAGATGGTTCTGGGTTTATGTTGAAAACTCTGCATTTGATCCTGAACAGGTTTTATAAACACAAGAAGGGAAAATTCTAAACGCAGTAAAAGACCAAATTACAAGACAGTCAATAAAGGAAGAAATTGCCTCTAGCTCTTCAACTGTGCATGCACTGACGGAAAACAAACCCTTTTATGGCTCAATGTCCAGCGCAGACTTCCAGTTCAGCTGGGCAGACAATTCAAATTCCAGATTCCTGGTAAAAGTCTCTTTAAGAACAGATTTCAAGATAAATGTTTATTATAGTCAGAGGCACCAGTAGCAGAAAAAAAAAAAAAAAGAAGAAGAACATGAGTGAAATACCATGTAGACAGCAGCATCACTTAATTTATGATGTTGCAAAAGCTTTCAACCACAGTACTAACTAATGTTGTCCATTAACAATAACTTAATATTTCTGAAATTAGAAGAGAAAAATCAGACTGCTACTTGAGAATATTTCATTAATGGCAAGATATAGTAATGAATATTTACTTCAAATTGTGTTAATATATTTTTATTATTTTATTAACTTTTTAGATAACTTAAGCAATTCTTTGTAACCAAAGAACTAAACCAAAGTACAAATGAAAAAATAACAAAAATCATAATCAGATGCCCAATCAGACAGTGTTAACAACCTAGTATGTTAACATAGTCACCAACTTTTTCATACACATACACATTCACAGTTTTTTTTTTGTTTTTATGGGTGTGTTTTTCATTGGTTTTAACCAAAATAGAATCATACCATATATATTACTCTGCAGTTTGCTTTTTATGCTCAACATTATAAGAATCTCCCTTCAGGTTAACATAAAATATACCACTCTTTCAAATAACTATACAATATTCCATATTGGAGCTATACCAGAATCTCTCCAGCCAGTCTATTATATAACACATTTAGATATTCATTTAGAAAATCTAATATTAATCTACCATTATTCATACCAGGCTAAAGTCTATATTAAACATTTAGGTGTTTTCAGCATTTGCTACTTAAATTATAAAAGACACCATTTATTTACTTACTTATTTATGTATTTATGTATTTATTTATTGTGAGCTTGTGTGTATGCATTTATGTGCTTTTACTTTTATAGGAAATATTCCCAAAATAGTTAGGTTAGGTCTGAAGAATTTAATGAATGTTTAATGAAAGTAATTTTGAAAAGATTGCTTGTAATCAACAATGTGGGAAAGTATTCTATTTTCCTTTTTATTTAGCACTAGCTATCAGTTTTTATTTTAAATCATGGCCAGTCTGAAGGATGAGATTTGCTATCTAATTTTTGCTTCGACTAAGACTTTCCTAAGTGTTTTTGAAGTTCTGCCATTTGTATTTTCTCACCTTGTAAATTTGTAGCCTCTGTTTTTCTAACATTAGATATCTTAGTTACTGGTTGTAGGGCTTTCTTTGCATAACCTTTCATATCTAAATTTTAATTCTTATCTCTTCTGATAAGTCTATCTTTTATATAGTTACTGGAGTTCTAGTTATTTTAAAGATTGTCACTCCCAATGAAGTTTGTACAATGTTATTGTTAAATTTAATTCTAGTTTCATTTTCTTGACATCTAAACCTTCACCCTTCTTAAATATTCATTTGAATATAATTGGAGTTGAGATCTCGCTTGGTACATATTACATGGTAGTCAATTATGATACCACAGTTAACGACTAAAAGTTATATTTCCAATGAATTTAAATGCTATCTCTGGCATACATTAAATTCCTATATATGATAAGATATATTTATGACTATTGTCGAATAAAAAGTGTGCTGTTTATATTGCAGTGACTTTATAACCAATTTTTAATCTCATTAGACCAGTTCGCCCTCACTATGTTCTTCATTATTTTTGGGAATTCCTAAATATTTAATTTTCCACAAGAAATTTAAAATCCTTTTGCCCACTCTAGATCCCCATAAAATTTGTGTAGGTCCTACTATTTTAATTTACATATCTTTTTTAAGTTCTATTTTGTTTATTATATTTTATATTATACCAATCTGGTCATTATATTTCTCTATGTGCCATACAAAAACGCCTTAAATGTATTTTATCTATTGTGTAAGCCTTAATCTAATATTGCATGAATTATTTTTGTCATTTACATTCCTGAATGCTTGTTGGTTGTACACAGAAAACATATTAATCTTTACATTTGTATTTTCTGTCCAGCACACATTAATATTTTTATCAATTCTAGAAAGTTTTATTTAACTTTTTTTTTAAGTTTGGTATAAAACCTTCAGCAATTGAACAAAGTTTGGTCTGTTCCTCTATGAGTTTTCTTTTCTTTTTCTTAATGCATTAGCTATGACCATGGAAATGACAATGAGTTTTTCTGGGTATTCTGATCTTCCGAATTTAGTTAATGCTTTGCCATTGATATTTTTTGACATGTTCTTTAAAAAAAAAATAATAGATGTTTTATCTCTGTTTTAAGATTTTATTAAAAGTAATTGCTCTGTGTCAAATATTTCTTCGATATCTGAAACATAATCAAGAAACATTGAGGGCCTCCCTGGTGGCGCAACCAGTTAAGACTCAACCTATGAAGCTTTCCACAGACTCTGCAGCATGAGTTCAATCCCCGGCCGGCCAGGGAGCAACCCACATGGCGCAGCAGACCTCTCCTATCTCACCCACTGCTCTCCTCAGCTGTGTATTTTCGTCAGTTTGCCTGTTCTGTTCCCCACTCTGTCTCTGGTGAATCCTTTCACACCCTGTATCTCTGGCCTGTACCCCACCCCAGCTCTTGTATGCATAAATAAATAAATCTTTAAAAAAAAGGAAACATTGAAATCATGAATTATGATGAAAAATTTCTTGGTACTGAATCATTTTTGCTTTCCCAAAATAATACCTCCTTTTTTCTCATTATTTTTAAGTGTACTGCTCTAATTTTAATTTTCAGATATTTTATATAGAATTTTGCTTCTGGCTTCAGTATTGAAGTCAGTGTTTTGTTTTGTCTGGATTTGGGAATTAGCATTATATCATTGAATAGCAGTATTCAATGAGCTGTAAATATTTTCATTTTTATATGTGGTCTGATCTAGGATAAGTAACAAAGAACCATTTTAAGTAGAAACAAGTATCCATAGGAATTTATTAGGTGACATGTCTCATGTGGAAAGTAAATATCACTCAAAAATAATGTTGTGTAAATGGGTACTCATCAGAGACATAATTACACTAGTTATGTATTTTTAGTGGATTAAAGATTTAGATAGACAACAAATAAAACCATAAATGTCCTAGAGGTTGATGTGGAGAAAGGGTAATGATACTTGTTACATCTTCTTTATCTGAACAAAGTAAATTCTTTCAAAGAACTACTTAAAAGAAAAGCAATAAAATAAAACTGGCAAATTAGGCCACATAAAGATTTCTTTGTGTCCCAAAGTATTTTCACGAGTCAGCGATCCAGCAAAAAACAAAATTCAACTCAGGGGTTTAGAAGTCTTTAATGAAATAAGCATCCCTGGAAGAAGGATAGACCTCGGAGAAAGAGTAAGATGTTAAAGCAACCAGGGATCACCAATGATAAGAAGACACTCTCCTCCTTTGTTTGCCTTTTATTTTAAGTTTTATTTATTTATTTTTGCATAGAAGAACTGGGATGTAGGGCAGAGGTGTGGGGGGAGGAGTTGTGTGTGTGAGAGGATTTACCCAGAACAGAGTGGCGAGGAGAACAGGCAGATGTACAGAAATACACCGCAAAGGGGTACAGCGGGCAAGACAGGAGAGGTCTGATGTACCACGTGTGCTAGCTCCCTGGCTGAGGATTGAACTCAGGTGGCTGCAGAGCGCCACAGTTGTGGAAGCGCTGAGACTTAACCCCTAGGCCACCAGGTAGGACTTTCTCCTTTGTTTGAAGGCCAAGAAGGAGGTAATGGGCCTGGAGAGGAAGAGCTAGAGCCGTGGAGTGATGACAATCCATCAGCCCCTGCTAGGAATATCTCAAAGCAGAAAAAGACCAACAAAAAAATACTGCAGGTTTTCTGTCTTCCTGACTCCCTATGACAGACTTCTAATGATGTACAATGACCCACACATCTTGGACCTCCCCTATGTTATCTTCTCCCTTTTACTGAAGTCATTAGCTAAACCTATTAACTTTCTTCTAACCACTAGAATATCTCAAATTTTTCATGGATTGGTTATAAAATAGTTTTACTTAGTTATTGCTAGTGGATTGTCTCTATTTTATTCTCAGCTTTAATACCTTGATGAAGCATGCCACCAAGTTAGAAAGGTCTACATGGAAAAGGAGGCCTTCAGATAACTGCCAGTAAGAAACTGAAGTCCTCACTCTATCAGTTCTCAAGGAATTGCACCCTGCCAGTGACTACATGGGCCTGGAAGTGGTAGAATCTTCAAATGAGACTGCACACACTGGACCCATACTTTAATTCCAATTGTGCTGGAGATCCTGAAACATAGGAACAAATTTATGTATATGTGTAAATTTTTAAGTGCTAAATTTGAAGTAGATTGTTAAATAATGACCATTGATAAATAAATTAATAAAGATTTTGTACCTGAAAATGAAATGCTTCTGTAACACATTTTAGTGTGAAAGCAACTTTCAAACTCAGCAGTGGTAAAGATCGGATACTTTTTTTGTGTGATGAGAAAATCTAAATTGTTTTGAGCTGCCTGATAGCAAAAAACATGTTGCCGGAGAGAGCTCAAAAGGCAGCGAGAAATAGGTCATTGGAAGTTGTAGGATATAGGATCCCAGTCACAATCGACAAATGCCTTTGTGCCTCTGTTAGCCTTGTTTGCTAATGTCTCCTTGGCCAAAGCATATAACTTGACCAAAACAGATTCCTGGGTGGAGAAAAAAATTTCCACTTACAAAAGGGTAAAAAAAAAATGTTTGGTCATTTTTGATTCAATCGCACACTGCCCTTTAATCACACATTTCACATCCCTTCCACTTGCAAAACATATGTCAATCCAGGATTCCCAATGTCTTAACCAATCTTAGCATCAAACTTGAAGCTCAGGATCTCATGATTTGCATTGATCTGGATATACCTCCTAGAAATGGCTCTTGAGCTAGAGACCCTGAAGTTAAAAAGACAAACATATGTCCACACACACTCAAAATGCAATAGTAAGATAGGGACAGAATAAGCACATAATAGAGTCTCCTTTCAAATTGAGAATGGAAAGTGTTAAGCAGGTCCTGATTCATAAGAATTCTGAAATCCTCTTGGGGAAATTATTGTAAGGTTCTTGTGCTCTAAGGACATAGAAGATGATTTGTTTAAAGCCTGGTTCTGTTGCCTTGCCATAGCTCCTAGTCTTTGTTCCATTTGTATCAGAGTTCTACTCTTTGTATTCTTAACTCAGCCCTCTGAAATATCCTTCCTTCCTACAAAAAATTACATAAGAATTATCTTTCATTTGCATATGAGTAGCATTACATTCATTTTCACTCAAACTGATGACCTTCTTATTAGTACAATCTCCTAAAGCTTTGTAGCATTTCTATATCTTTGGTTATTTTCAGATTAAATTCCACTTGATTAGACAAAATTCCATGTCCACAGTTATTTTTAGATGTATATTTTAAGAGTAAATTTTTAATTGATATTCTGATGTAATAAAATAATTGTTCTAATCAGATTTTAACTGTGGGTCTTTATGGAAGTATAGTTTACATACAATAAAATGCACTTCTAATTGCCTCTTTTTTAATATATTTTTTTTATAGAGGCATGTTTTATTTATTTATTTGTTTGTTTGTTTGTTTATACATGCACTGGGTACAGTCAGAAGCACAGGAGGGTGAGAGAATTCACCAGAGCCAGAGCAGGGAGCACAGCAGGCAGAAGGACCGAGGTACACTGCTGAGGGGTGCAGCAGGCTGCAGGAGAGGTCTGTGCGCCATGTGGGACCCTCCTCCGGTGGCCGGGGAGCAGCGGGGGATCGAACCCGCGCCGCAGAGGCCGTGGGCAGCTTCGCAACCCAGCGCTCAACTGCTGCACCACCAGGGAGGCCCTACTTGCCTCTTTTTAGTGGGTTGACCCTATTCTGTACTGGAAGAAGTCATTGGCAGATTAAGCAAATACAGTTTGTGAAAAAAGAAAGGCTCTTTTCCTGTTGGTTTCTCCTCTGCTTGGGCCAGGTACAGGAAAACTAAGTCCCACACCTGCCTTCCATCCAAATCTGGCAGGATCTTGTAAACTCAGAGTAAGCCAGATTCCTGAGCTGAATGTAATATTACTCTAGAGAGTAATTAAGAAAGAGATCATTGCATATGGTGTAGACTCATTTCCTCTCTGCTTAATACAGATATTAACTCCAGAAATCACTGAGGGACATCCAAAGGTGAATTTTGAAAGGGTAAACAGGTAGACAAACTTGTTAGGTATCCATGAACTTGAGAAACAACACAGCAGCAGGGTATTCTCCCAACTGAGGACAACGACACGATTCCTGTATTAGTCATCTTCAATTTTGCAACAGAAGTTAGTTCAGAGAGACTAAATCAAACCACCTCCAATGGGCAGATCAGCAGCACTGGCAAGAGTGATGGATAGATGGCCCTGCTGACAATAAACACAGGGGGAGCACACTCATTCTTCTGAGACTATATTCTCCCAAACGGGAGAAAGACCAAGTGGCCACACAATTCAAGCAAAGAGGATCCTGCTACAATAAGCCATTGGCCCAGAAATGCTCTCCTTCCCTCACCATCAGGAGTGTCCAACCACAAGGGTCAGGCCCAGGTAATTTCTCCTTTTTGACTAGGCTGAGAATCCTTTCCCCAAGAAACACTGGAGCAGTGGGGTGGGCTAGGGAGTCCCTCCACAGAAAGCATTCAGCCCAGGAAGCGAACTGATCCTGGGAAGCACCAGTCAACCCACTCATGGAAAATCTTCTCCCCCTCAGAAAGCATCAGAGGAAGCCAGTAGAGTTCCTGTAATGCCAGATAAATCAAGCTGACCAAAATAACACCAGAAAGACTCTGTAATTAAACTTCCTTCCAGACTATATACTAAGAAATTGGGCCAGGACATCCATGTCAAACATAAACAAGGTGACTACAAGTCAAAATTAACTAAGCCTTAGAATTAAATGAGCTTCAGGACCTCCCTGGTGGCGCAAGGGGTTAAGCACAGCTCTATGAGGCCATCCGCAGCCTCTGCAACATGAGTTCAATCCCTGGCCTACCAGGGAGATTCCCACATGGTGCAGCAGACCTCTCCTGTCTTGCCCTCTGCTCCCCTCAGCAGTGTATTTCAGCACAAATGCCTGTTCTGCTCCCCATTCTGTCTCTTGTGAATCCTCTCATCCCTCTGCACTTGTGGCCTATACCTCTGTTGTTGTATGCATAAATAAATAAATCTTAAAAAAAAAAAAAGAGGGCCTCCCTGGTGGTGCAGGCGGTTGAGCGCCGCACTGTGAAGCTGTCCACAGCTTCTGCAGCGTGGGTTAGATCCCCAGCCAGGGAGCAACCCACATGGCGTGGCAAGCCTCCTGTCTAGCCCGCTGCTCCCTTCAGCAGTGTATTTCTTCAGTCTGCCTGTTCTGTTCCCCGCTTTGTCTCCGGTGAATCCTCTCATCCTCCCATGCATCTAGCCTGTACCCCAGTTCTTGTATAAAAATAAATAAATCTTTAAAAAAAAATTAATGAGCTTCAGAATCTTTTGACATAATAAGCAAAAATGGCCAGGATACAATAAAAAAATCACACATTAGGGCTTCCCCGGTGGCACAGGAGATTGAGCACAGCGCTGTGAAGCTGTCTGCAGCCTCTGCAGTGCGAGTTCGATCCCCAGCCAGCCAGGGAGCAACCCACATGGCATAGCAGGCCTCTCCCGTCTCGCCCGCTGCTCACCCCAGCAGTGTATTTTGGTCAGTCTGCCTGTTTTGTTCCCCACTTTGTCTCAGGTGAATCCTCTCACCCCCCTGCTCCTGCAACTGGCCTATACCCCATCTCTGTATATATAAACAAATAAATCTTAAAAAAAAAAAATCACACATCATACCAAGAACAGAACAGAATGAGAATATACAATTAATTGATGCCAACACTCAGATGAATCAGATGTTGGGGTCTTAAAAGGATTGGGCCTCCCTGGAGGCACAAGGGGTTAAGCACAGTGCTGTGAAGCAATCTGCAGCCTCTGCAGCATGAGTTTGATACTAGGCCAGCCAGGGAGCTACCTACATGACACAGCAGACCTCTCCTATCTTGCCCACTGCTCCCCTCAGCAGTGTTTTCAGTCTGCCTGTTCTGCTCCCCATTGTCTCTGCTGAATTCTCTCACCCTCCCATACCTCTGGCCTGTACCCCAGTTCTTGTATGCATAAATAAATCTTTAAAAAAAAATAGGATTTTAGAGTGGCCAACATAAAATTATTTCAATAAGCAATTGCAAATTATCTTGAAACATATGGAAAAAATTGAAAGCCTCAGCAAAGTAATAAATATTATATTTTAGAAAGTAGACATTATAGAACTAACAACTACAACAGAAATTTAAAAAAAAAACCTTTCTGAATGGACCAATACTAAAGTGAAAATGACATAGTAGAATCAGTGAACTTGAAGATAAATCAATAGACTTTACTATCTGAGTGTCAGAGAGAAAATCAACAGAGCTTCAGGGAACAGAGGAACAATAATAAAGGATAGATTCTGTATCATTGAAGTCCCAGAATGAGAGATGGTGAAGGTAAGTAAAGATAAAATTATATTTTAAAAATAATAATGGCCATAAAACTACCAAATTTGCCAATATGTTACTGAGTCCAAGCACTCAGCTGCATGCCTCTCATAAACCAAATACAAGAGGCCAGAGCTGGGGTTAGAAAAGCTAAGTATTAACCTGAAAAAATAGTATTTCTGGGAGATGGTAGGCTCATACCCTAGAAAAATCATCTCCCCTCCTGGGCTCAGAGTAGGGTTTATAATAAGGTATAATAAAAAAAATACAGAGCTTCAGCAGGTTCCAGCTGTTATCTCCCTGATGCCATTCTGGTGAATCTCTCTGGTGCCACAGGTGGTCTGGATCTTGTCTATTTAATTCATCTGTCAACAAAGAAACTCAGCAGGGGAATGCTAGAGGTTTGCTCAAGGTCTTTTAGGGGAGTTTATACGGTAATGGTCTAAGCCACTCTAAACTTTAGGATAATGGCTAACTGAGGAAAAAAACTTTTTCCCTGGTTATGTTTTATTTTTGCACTTTCAAAAAGTCATAAACCTGCAGATTCAAGATGCTAAGGGTAATGAAAAGAAATCCACATGAAAACACAGCATAATTAAACTTTTACAAACTAAAACAGAGGGGGGAAAAGTCTTGAATATATCCAGATAAAAATGACACATTATAAGAGAGCACATATTCAAATGATGGTGGATTTGCATTGAAACTACAAAAACCTGAAGAAAGTGGCATGACATTTGGCTATAAATTCCACATCCCACAAAATTACTCATCAGGAGTAAAAGGAAAATAAAGACTAAAAGAATTTGCCATTAATAGACCTCATTATGAAAAAATGGCTAAAGGAAAATCTTCAATAAATAGGAAATGAGAAAATAAAGAATCTTGGAGCAATGGCAAGAACAAGGAGAGACAGAATAAGGGAAAGAAAAATAATGTAGGCACAGAATCTCCTCTTCATGAGTTTTATAAATCATATCTGATTGAAACCAAATTAAAACACCATCTGATACTGAAGACAGTATGTAGAAATGGGTTTGGTGAAAGGACCTAAATGGAAGAAAAGTTTTCATGCTTCATTCCAATTTGTAGTGAGGTGGTATAAAGATAGGAGGTTGTCATTGTTATAAAAAGCAACAGAAATTATTTTTGTATTTTAAGATGGTGGATAATGAACTTACACCATGATAAAATGGTGCATACAAACATACAAATGGGAACAAGTAAAATTGCAGGTATCCAAATAAAACTTGTGAATTGTATCAGTGACATGTCCTGGTGGTCATATGTAGTATACGTTTCCAAGATGGTATCATGGTGGGAAACTGGGTAAAGTTATAAGGAATCTGTCTGTGTGTGAATCCACAGTTATCTCAAAACAAAAACTTAAAGTAAAAGAAACTACCCATTCATGGATCCAAGTAGCCTATAAATACCCTTCTAAAGTTTCCTCCAGTTTAGACACAGTTATGGCTGTATTAAGATCATGTTCTCCCCGTGGCATTAAATTTAGTAAACTTAGTTTCCTCTAGTCAAAAAGAAAAGTGGGAATCACTGATATGTACATACATTCCCAAGTTTCCAGAATTTTTCAAATACTTACTACATTATTACCATATTTTCTATTGGTCACCAGCCTCAGAAAGATGTTACCTGTTCAGTTAAGTGAACATTCTTATGGGATAGTATGTCACAAGGCTGGAAACTTAGCAACATGGAGGCCTTTAAGATAAGTAAGAATCACTTTTCACTGCTCTTCTTACAAGTGGAAACATTCTTGATCATCAAAGCAATGCTTCCTTGAACCTCTGCATATAATAAAGCATTTGACTCTGCATGTGCATATGTAATCCCAAGAACCACTTGTATTTATGCAAAGGATATGGTTGAAAATAAAATATTTCTATCATCTCTCTATCATCTATCACTTTAATGGGCAAGCCAACATATAGTCCAAAATATGTAAAAAAATTTCCTTTACTTAAGTCTTGCTTATTTTTTAGACTAATGCAATCTATGGGGTGGACGGAAGTTGTTGAGAATCTGAAATTTCTTTTTTCTTCTTTTCAACATAAAATTTAATAACTTAATATGTAACATTTCTTCAGTATAGGCTCCTTGTCTAATAAAGACCACCTTTCTCATTAGAGTCATAGGAGAACAGTCACTTCCTCTTGGATCCTCTTTCTCTTCCCTTGTTTCCTCCTGTGGCCTGTGGCCCCTTTATCAACTTTGCTTCACTCTAATTGGAAGCACAAGTTTTTTAATGGGTTACCATTATGACATCCATGAGTAATGCATCTGTTACACAGTTAGATATTTTATACTTTATTGAGGGCTCCTTCCTGTCTATCTCTTCTTTTTATCATCATGAATACATATAACTGTTTTTTAATCTTTTTTTAAAGCTTTATTTATTTATTTATGCATACAATAATTGGGGTACAGGCTTACAGGCCAGAGGTGGGGTAATAAGAGGATTTATCAGAGACAGAGTGCGGAACAGAACAGGCAGATTGACAGAGATACACTGCTGAGGGAAGCAGCAGGCAAGACAGGAGAGGTCTGCTGCGCCATGTGGGTATCTCCCTGGCCAGGGCTCAAATTCGCGCTGCAGTGACTGCGGATAACTTCGTAGGTTGCATCGTAACCCCTTGCCATCTTCACCACCAGGGAGGCCCTGTTTTGTTTTGTTTTGTTTTTTTATCTTAATAAGGACATGATCTTACCAATGGTGTGTGTTTTCCTTAAGTGAAAAGGAGGGCCTTCCCGGTGGCGCAGCAGTTGAGCGCTGGGTTGCAAAGCTGCATGCAGCCTCCGCAGTGCTGGTTCGATCCCCAGCCACCAGCGAGGGTCCCACATGGTGTGCAGACCTCTCCTCCGCCCGCTGCTCCCCTCAACAGTGTACTTCGTCAGTCTGCCTGCTCTGCTCTCCCCTCTGGCTCTGGTGAATTCTCTCACCCTCCCGTGCTTCTGACTGTACCCAGTGCTTTTATAAATAAATCAATCAATAAATAAACATTAAAAAAAAAGAAAAAAAAAGAAGTGAAAAGGAGGACCTCGGTGGCCAGTGGGTTGAGTGCAGCGCTGTGAAGCTGTCAGCAGCCTTTGCAATGTGTGTTTAATTCCCCGCCGGCCAGGCAGATTCCCACATGGCATGCAGACCTCTCCTGTCTCACCCGCTTCTCCCCTCAGCAGTGTATTTCGGTCGTCTGCCTGTTCTGCTCCCTGCTCTGTCTCTGTGAGTCTCCTCACCTTCTCACGTCTCTGGCCTATACCCCAGCTCTTGTATAAAAATAAATACATCTTAGGGCCTCCCATGTGGCGCAGAGGTTAAGCGCTAGGCTGTGAGGCTGCCCGCAGCCTCTGCAGCGCCAGTTTGATCCCCGGCCACAGGCGAGGGTCCCATATGGCGCGCAGACCTCTCCAGCCACACCTGCTGCTCCCCTCAGCAGTGTATTTCATCACTCTGCCTGTTCTGTTCCCCACTCTGGCTCTGGTGGGTTCTTCCACCTTCCCGCGCTTCTGACTGTACCTAGTGCTTGTATAAATAAATAAATAAATCCCCCAAAATAAATAAATAAATAAATCTTTAAAAAAAAAAAAAAAAGAAGTGGAAAGGAGATGGGGGAGGGAGAAGGAAGTCACTCTAAGTACAGATGTTGGCTTATCCATTAAATGCATTCTGTATTTATCTAAAGAATATTTCATAATCAGGTAAAACATCAGGTGCATCTCACACTCTTCCCAGAAATATAAATGATCACAATATTGACTTTATGTAAGTAAATACGTAAACTTTGGACTTTACAACAGAAAGGATAGTACGTAATAATGAATTCTCTGATTTTAACCTTGATTTTGGAACTAAGTGTATTTTTTATTTCCATGAATCTCATGATACAAATATAATAGAAAAGAAGCAAGACCTAACTTGTTTATTTTGATCTTATTTTCTCATAATGATTTATATAGAACAAGTTAAGAAAGAGACTTGGTGATATAGGAACTAGAATTGAGTATTGCTCTGATATGAGATGCTAATTAAACAAGTAGATCATTAAATTGAGGTTGCTTTAAAGTCTTAGTAGTGTATGTAAGCAAACCAGAAGCTGAGCAGATAATGCCACAGAGTTCAGAAGCAGACAAATAGCTGGCTAGGCATTTCCAAATAATACAATCTTTTAAACTATAATAAATTAAATAATGGCCTTGATTTGCTTCTATCTCTTCTCTATAAAATGTTTCCTCTAACTTCTGTTGGTGGAGGTCTCCTAACCACTTCTAGTTTATTGTTACTATTTTTAACCACCTAGGTCAACATCTATGCAGCAGTTCACCAATAAGGAGCCCAGTGCTTACACAGCTAAAAAATCAGATTCTACAGCCAAATGTTACTTTCCTAATACGGACGAAAGGCAGCCCTTGGCATTTTGCCTCCAAGTTACTTACCCATTTCCCTTGCCTGAACTTCAAGTCAACAGCCTACCTATGCTTTGTACAAGATTGAATCCCCTGCTTAGAAGGAAAAATTTTCACTGAACACTTAATGCTTAGTCTTTAATAGTTTTTATTTTTTTCTTTAACAGTATGTGTAAGAATGCCAGATTCTTGATGTATTTGACTTAGTAGATTTCTTTTTCTTTTTCTTTTTCTTTTTTTTTAAAGATTTATGTATTTATTTATACAAGCACCGGGTACAGTCAGAAGCGCTGAAGGGTGAGAGAATTCACCAGAGCCAGAGCCGGGAGCAGAACAGGCAGAAGGACCGAGGTACACTGCAGAGGGGAGCAGCGGGCGCGGCAGGAGAGGTCTCTGTGCCATGTGGGACCCTTGCCCAGTGGCCGGGATTGAACCAGAGCTTCAGCAGCTGCAGGCAGCTTCGCAACCCAGCGCTCAACCGCTGCGCCACCGTGGAGGGCCCAGATTTATTTTTCTTTTAAAAGTTGTATAATATTGGGGGCCTCCCCGGTGGTGCAGCGGTTGAGCGCTGGGTTGCGAAGCTGCCCGCAGCCTCTGCAGCGCCGGTTCGATCCCCGGCTGCTCCCCGGCCACTGGAGGAGGGTCCCACATGACACGCAGACCTCTCCTGCCGCCCACTGCTCCCCTCAGTAGTGTACTTCGGTCCTTCTGCCTGCTCTGCTCCCTGCTCTGGCTCTGGTGAATTCTCTCACCCTCCCATGCTTCTGACTGTACCCAGTGCATGTATAAGCAAAACAAACAAATAAAATAAGTAAATAAATAAAACATGCCTCTATAAAAAAAAAAGTTACAAAAAAAAGTTGTATAATATTGTATTACTACTGTAACAAATTTCCACATACATGACGTATTTCCACATACATGAAAACAACACTAATTTATTTGCTCACAGATCTGGAGGTGAGAAATCTGAAATCAGTTTCTCTGGACAAGATGTCCGGAGGGCTGTGCCTTCAGGAGTCCGAATAACGCAGCAACAAAATTCTCTCTGTCTCTCTCTGTCTTTGTCTCTGTCTCTCTCTCTCTTTCTGTCCCACCAGATAAGCTTTCCCATTTCCTTTATTTTCCCTCTGGCCTTAGTAAACTCTGCTTTTTTACATTTCAAGGGAGAAGAGCTTTGCTGCAAAGATAACATCAAAATTGCTGACCAGGAGAGGTGATGGCAAAAGCATGCTGGCTTCAAACAGAATTGCTTGTGTTACAAGGAGGGACATGCTGATCCTCACCCACTTCTCCCTACTCCTCCTCTGTAATTCTAGACTGATCGTCCTGCACTCTGCCCAGGAGCAGGACCATGGTCTTTCAGACACTAGTATGCTTCCCTCCTCAATGGCTGACACGTTAAATTACTTTCCTTCTTCTTAAATTCTGTTTCCTTTTATTGGTGAAGGGAACAGGGACTGGCTGGCACTCCAGCATCATGAGAGGAGAATCTGTTTCCTTGCCTTTTTTAGCTTCTGGTATCATCCTGAATTCCTGACCCATGTCCCCTTCCTCCATGTTCAAAATGCATCACCCCGCTTCCATCATCACTTTGACTTCTGCCACTCTGATGATGCATCCTTCTTATAAAGACCATTATGATGACACAGAGCTCAGCTGAAAAATCCTGGATTACTTTAATCTCTCAAGAATCTTAATTTGATCACAAATTAAGCCATCTATTAAGCTATAAAATAAGGTAATATTTACAATTTCCAGAGATTATGAGGTGCACGGCCTCCCTGGTGGCACAAGGGGTTAAGACGCAATCTATGAAGCTATCCACAGCCACTACAGCACGAGTTCCATCCCAGGCCAGGGAGCTACCCCTACAGTGCAGCAGACCTCTCCTGACTTGCCCACTGCTTCCCGCAGCAGTGTATTTCAGTCAATCTGCCTGTCCTGTTCCCCACTTCGTCTCTGGTGAATCCACTCACCTTCCCCCTCACCTCTGGCCTGTACCCCAGCTCTTGTATGCATAAATAATAAATAAATCTTTAAAAAGAAGAGAAAGAATGGGAGGGAGCGAGGGAGGGAGGAAAGCAATGGGAGAGAGAGAGAGAGAAAGGGAAATAAGAGAGATTTTACATCACACAATAAAGCACACAGTTCTTTGATGACTCACAGAAAGAAGCAACTCCTCATTATATTATAAGAAGAATAATTTCACATTTTAAAAAGGAGATAAAATTTCCTGACATAAAAGAAGGGGGGAGATAACACAGGTAACACAAAAGTTATCCTATTTGTTAAGTACTACAATCAAAAAGAGTAAGTATTACTCAGGAAAGAATTTTAAAAAGATCCCACTGCAGAAACTCAGAATGCAGGGAGAAATAATAAATCCCATTTACCTTAATTCAAGTGAAAACCCAAATGGCAACAATCCTCCACATAATACTTTTTCCTGCCCATTCCCACTGCTCACACACATCATTCTGGCATAAGCTTGGTGGATCATAGTGGAAAGTTTAGTGGAGGAGAGTGCCACCATCTGCATGATTTCAGCAATAACAAAACCAAAAGATGCTACAAGGCAGAATCCTGGTATATTGTGTTACAACCATGTTGATGCTGTGTTGTTTGATAACTGCCTATTTTGAGAGCTATACAAGGGTATAAAAACAGTGAATAGGTTCACAGTCTTGGGGTTTTTTCCTTATATAATACTCATTCTTTTCCACTTGCCAGGCAGAGAAAAAATTGAAGTTCAACAAAAATAATTACAACATATTAATTACTCACTGTAAATCCTGGCTAGATTTTTTTGGGGGGGTTAAACGTGTGCTTTTAATAGAGCAACAGTGTTAATTATTCATAATTCATATATACGATTTGAGCTCTCTTGGCATATCATTAAAATAATCATGAATATGTATTTGTGAAACATATTTTCATCATAGCTCATGATTAATAGATGCTTCTACAAATGCTTGTAATGTAGTCTTTCATTAACATTACTGAGCTAAATGCATTTTCTAGAAAGAGGTCTTAAAATGCCATGTGATATAAGCAAAATAATAAAACTAAATTTTAACATGGAAATTTGTTAAATAAAGATTATGAGAAAAATATTCATGAAGGACAAAATGAGGAAAGTATTATTCAAATAAAACAGAAAAGAGTTTCTATTTTTGTAAATAGACAAATGCCAAAATAGGGGGAAAATTAAAAAGGAAGTAAAACTGCTTCAGGTTTTTCCTCTCAAAATAAGCCATAGATCATTTCCAGAAAGTTAGGGGAGTTATTCCCATTAAAGGCAAGTAGCAGTCATATTAGTTAATAAAATGAGAATAGAAATTGAGTAGTTAGAATTTTCTCTTTCTGTGTCTGTCTCGCTCACACACACACATACACAACTACAGACGTCAGTTAATGTGATACTATTTAAAAATAGACTAGAATGTATAATTAGAGTGTATACTAAGTAAGCTAACTCACTCTAAGTCACTTGATTTAGATAACATGTCATTTACATAAATCAAATTATTTTCAGGAAACAAAGAGTAGAGACAAGATGGAGATGACATTTTACAAAATATTGTAAGAGTGAAAATCCTAAAGTGTAGGAGTTATATGCCTTTGTTTTCTTTATTTCTCAAGTATTTATCAAGAACCCATCCTAATGAATAAATTACTAACAAAGATATTTTGTTAGGTTCTGCACAGTGCTCTCTAAAAGTGCACCATGGGGAAGCCATCTTTAGTCAAAACTACAAAATCTTTTGGGCCTTCCTGGTGGCGCAAGGGGTTAAGCACCATACTATGAAGCAATCTGCAGCCTCTGCAGCACGAGTTCCATCCCCAGCCTGCCAGGAAGCAACCCACGTGGCGCAGCAGACCTCTCAGGAGAGGACTCGCCCCCTGCTCCCCTCAGCAGTGTACTTCAGTCAATCTGCCTGTTCTGTTCACCACTGTCTGTCCCCCTCTGGTGAATCCTCTCACCCCCTGCATCTCTGACCTGTACCCCAGCTCTTGTATGCATAAATAAATAAATCTTTAAAAAAAAGCCAAAAACTACAAAATCTTTTAAAATGAAATCTTAAGTACTTTAGCTTATGCCCAGGGACTTAAATCTGAGGTCACAGAAACTCAAACCAGGAATCTTTTCGTTTCTTCCCCATGTCAGGCCACAGACTCCGGAACTTAAGCAAAAACCTTTCACAAATTCAGCATTTGTAAATTTGTCCCATTTTTCTCAGGGTCTTCCTATGTCATAGGCTAGTTAACTGGGGAGATTAATTCCAGCTGTGAGTTGGTAAAATCCCATAATACTATGCTTATTAAATTGCACTCTGGGCTGGGAGGGCAGCCAAAGCCACAAGACAGATATGAAGCATTACCATTGATTTTAAACTCTCAAAATACCTTCATAAACATAATTTCATATTTTGCCCTAGAAAAATTCTGTGAAAGACCTTATCTTTCTTAAAAACCTGAATTCAAGCTTTTTACCTTAAATATAATGCATTGATATTTGTCTTTGAAATATTCATGTATTACAAGCTGGGAACCAAAATTATTTCAAGAAATTATGAAAGTGATATTTAGAAAAAAAATTCTTATTATTTAAAAAAATAAGATATTATGTGATGAGGTAACTGAATTATGGGTAAAAATTTATTTATTCTAAGAATATCAGGAGTGACTACCGGATTTCACCCTATGTTAAACCAGTTTGAGTGATTACTCAAAATCCCATTGAAAGAAAAAATACTAAAATAATGTTTACTGAAAACTGATGATATTTATAAAGTAGACAATCTCTATTCCATTAATATTTTTTACAGAATCATTGTGTTCCATGAGTATAAATAATTTTAAATTTTGCAGGAAAAATATACACCTAATGTTTTTCCACATTCAAAGACCTAAGTAACGAATTTGGATAGTTTTGAACTGTCTTGAAGGTCCATCTAATCACAGCATGGTTCATTAAATAGATTGTACCACGTTAAGATGGACTCAGAAACTAAATCAACTGAAAAACAGCTGATTTGCTGATATGGTTGGTCACAGCCTAAAAAAGTATTGTAATTTTGCCCCAGATTTTTATAGGACTATTTCATTTAATAGAACTTTGATAATCCAAATATATAAATAATTTTTTACTAAAACTCAGACTTCTCCATTATCTGTGAGGAAAGAAGAAGGCTAAGCAATTCACATGTGAAGGATATCCCAGAAATGTTTAATATCTTTGCTATTGTTTTCAAAAACTGTAGTAATAACCATTTGTACTAAAGCAATTTATGCACTAATTACAGATAAATGGACACTTCTCTATCCTTAGAGTCAGCAAGGCCCCCATTTGGCAGAGCTTTTTACTTAGTTTGAAGAACTGAATGTACTTAGACAGAAGATTGCATTTTTTTAACAAACAAGAAAAACTCCAATTTCATATGGCTGATTATTCCCCAAATTTGGGTATCTCACTCATCAAATTCACACTATGAAATGCAACAGCTGTCTGGCATAAAGCTCTGTTGCAACATAATTATAAATTGAAAAAACAGGTGTAGCTCCTACTTTTTCCAGTCTTTAGTCTGGTTGTTAAAAAAGAAACTCAACTGATTTATAATTCAAATATACCAGTTCCCTCATTGGTTAAATTTTACCAAACTTAGCTATGTAATGGGAAAATTGTATGTAGTATTTGAAAGTGATGAATTATTGATTTTTAATCTAAACAAACTCAGAAGGAGCATACGATAAAGAATCTAGGAGAGATATTTGAGGGTGTTTTCTTTTTTAATACTGCTGCCATTTCTGTTTACAGTTTTTGACAGTCTGCACAGTTTTCTTCTAGTCATATGACATTTTATTCTAACAGTCATAGTTGTAATGCATGCTGAGAGCTACATCTGCATTAATTCAACATGATCCAAAATTTTGTTTTCCTCTTCACTGAGCACCACCAAAATCTTATTTACTCACCAGACCTCTTTAATTCTTTTTAACTGCATATCTAACACACAATTCCATTTTCCTTCTACATTTTCAGATGTGTTAGACCTAAATCTAAAATTCTCCTTGATTCCCATTTTCAGTGCTACATCTTCTCCCATTCCAAGACATAACAAATAGCAACTCTTTGGTGCTTATTTCCTTTTTTTTTTTTTTTTTTTAATCCTTCAGTTTAGTAGGTGCATATTTGTGCTGTTTCAAATTATTGTTGTGCCTGTTTTTATTTGGTGTTTTCATATTGTATTGTACTGTATGATATATAACTTTTAGAGTCCTTTGTGTTTAAGCCTGTGGATTGTGTATTTTAATTCATAAACAGTATTTCATAAAATGTACATTCTGTGTTTGATTTAAACTTCTTTTGGAAAGACATTAAGTTTGCTTCAATGTTTTGATAATTTATATAATGCTTCCGTGAACATTCTTTTGCACTCAAACACAGATATCTAGAATTAAAATTGTAAGTTCACAGATTCAGAAAATTTATTTTTAATTGTAGTTCTGAATTTCTGTCTGAAGTAAGTAAATCTATGTATTAATTCTCTAAAAATAGTTTCAGAAGGAACCAATTTTCCACATTTAATTGGCATTTTTTTAATTGTCATTTTTTAATTATTTTTTTCTTTTGTAGAGTTGTAAAAATAATTTCATTTTTTGTTTTTGTATACATTTCTCTGATTAACAAGCAACTATAAACCAGAGACACACTACGGGGGCGGGGGGGGTGGGGAGGGAAGGAAGGACTAGAGTCAAAATAAGGGGGAGGGGGTGCAATTGTATGGGGAATATAACCAAAATGAAAATGCATACATTGTGCAAAGATGAAAAAAGATGTAAGAATTATATAAAATAAAATATTTTAAAACAAACAAAAAAACCCAGTCATTTATATTTCTGTTACTGTGCAAACAGACTTTTATTCTCTATTTTATTTTCTTTTCTTACTCATGAAAAATAAGAAAGCTAATTTTTTTATGGGGAATTTTATCCAATGAAATTACTAAGCCCATTGTTTAATTGTTGGTTCTCTCAAATATTCTAGGAAGACCATCGCCATTCCAATTACAGCCATTGTTTTACTGTGTTAGCTTGAATCTCTAGCATAATGTTAAATAATAGTGATGATAGATATTTTGTTCTTATTTCTAACATTACTGAGAATATTTCTAATATTTAATTATTAAATAGTGTATTTGTGTAAGTTTTATCAGCTAAATTTTAATAGGTTAAGCAAAATATCTTTTTATTATTTATCATTTTTGAGTTACCTTGAATATGCTAGATTTTTATAAAATTCTTAATTAACATCCATTTAAATAATCATACAGCTTTCTCCTTTAGTCTGTTAACAAAGATAATTACCCTGATAGATTTTCTCATATTGATTCATCTTTTCAAAACGTGCATATAAATCCTGATAGCTGTTTCAGTTAGGAATTGTATTCAATGACTCATAAGAGAGACCTGGATAAAACACACAAGAGTTTATTTTTCTGAAGTCATCATCTGTAGTTGCTGATATTGGCTTAGCAATTTATGAATAGAAAGAAGAAAGTATCAGTCTTCCCTTTGTTTTCTTTATATTCCCAAGATTACCACATTAGTCTTCCATCCTCCAAAAGAATGAGAGGAGTGTAAAATTTTTAGTTCATCATATTTGTCAGTGTATTAAAATTAGAATTTTGTTACTAGCAAATAACTCTGAGTATTAAGTAATCACCTATTATCCTCACCACAGTCATCCTATATTGCTGTATTGATTAATTGCTTCATTTGAATGGCTAATATTTTATTTGTAATTCTGCATTGTCATCATTGCTATAGCCTGTGAACTTATTAAGATTTCACAATTTGTATATGAACTTATTTGTGTGTGTGGAAAAAGGGGATCTAATTCTGTAATTCTTTCACAGTTATCAGTAACCACTGCCATGATCAAGATATGTTGTTGTGGGCCTCCCCAGTGGCACAGCGGTTGAGCTCTGGGTTGCAAAGCTGCAGCGCTGGTTCGATCCCCGGCCACTGGGTGAGGGGCCCACATGGCACACAGAACTCTCCTGCCGCCCGCTGCTCCCCTCAGCAGTGTACTTCGTCAGTCTGCCTGCTTTGCTCTCTGCTCTGACTCTGGTGAATTCTCTCACCCACCCGCGCTTCTGACTACCCAGTGCTTGTATAAATTAAAAAAAAAAAAAAAAAAAAAAGGATACGTTGGTGTTCCATCACCACAAATCTCCTTCATGCTATTTCTTTACAACCACACTAATTCCAGAGTCTCCATCCCATCCCTCAGCAATTGAAAATCCATTTTACATCTCTGTAACTGTGTCATTGTACAGATGTATGTGGATAGAATCACACAGCTTATAAACTTTTGATATAAACCCTTTCTGTCAGCATAATTCACTAGGTTCTTGGAAGTTGTTGTGTTTCAATTGATTGTTGACTTTTTATTCCTGAGTAGTATTCTATGACACAAAGGTATCATGTTTCATTAACCATTTACTCACTGAAGGGCATTTGGAGCCTTCCTGGCTTTTGACTAGAATAATAAAGCTGCTAACAATATTTATGTACAAGGTTCTGACAGAAAATAAATTTTCATTACTTTGGCATATATACACAAGAGTGCAATTTATGGACCATATGGTAAGTCTGTTTTTAGTTTGAAAAGGAACTACCGCACTATTTTCCAGACTGCCTGAGAGACATTTTGTATTCCCACCAGTGAAATAAGAATGATCTGGTTTTCCATATCTTCACCAGCATTTCATATTATTACATTTTTTATTTGATTATTTCAATTCTTAAATATTAATGTCCCATTATAGTTTTAATTTGCATTCATTTATTGACTAATGATGCTGAACACACTTTTATGTGCTTATTTTCCATCTGTATTTGCTCTTGAGTGAAAAGTAAGCTCATCTTTTCTTCTGAATATTGTTTCAAATTTAATTTTGATATTGAAATTCTTGAGTTCTTTATATATTCTCACTGTGTGGCTTATTTTGTTATTCATAGCAATAATAATAGAGAAAATGTTTAATTTTGATGATTTTCAACTGTTATTTTTTTCATCTTAATAGGTAATACATTTTTTATTTCAAATCTAATAACTATTTTCTGGGTGATAGCAGTAATGGTACAGAAAGGACTTCTTATCATCCTCTCCCCTATACAAAATTATCAAAATAAAAATTTTCAGACGTGTGGAAATTAACCAAAAATACTCAACAATCTGGAGAGTATTTATTCAGGAAAACTGGCTGAATCTTGAAAAGAACAGTGAACTCTACTGTTTTTAATTCTCCTGGTTTCATTCAAGACCCTCTCAGCCCCAGGGTAAACTTGAAAACCAGCAACTCCACAATGATGCTGACAATGACCCCTTTTCTGCGTTTGTTTTCTTCATCGAATGTGGGGAAAGATTTGTTGGACTGATACAATTCATTTGGAATTTAGTGCTCTTCCAGATCTTATTATGTTCTCCCAACCCCGCTGGCTCCTTCTCCTTCCTTCAGTCTATCTATTTAAATCATATTGATTTCCATCTGCCTGAACTCAGACTAGGTGTTCATGTCTAACTCTAGAACATGTCTGAGCATTATGCTCACTATAAAAGGTTTATTTCTTATTTGCTGGTAGCTATTGCTGTTGGTATTATCATGGAAGCAAAGGTGTATCACAAACTTCCTACATGCTAATCAGAAGCATGTTTATCTATTTGTTTTCTAATATGTATATTTAAATTCTGCATTTCCCTGTGACCCGCAATATCCCACCTGCATTGATATATAGCAGTTAGCTGTCAGTTAGTTTAAATCTAAATATTAACAATTTCTACTTTGACATCGTATTTGACCCATTACTTATTTTTTTCCCATATTCATTGACCGAAATTGCTATTAGGCAATAAAAATTTATTTTGCTGTCTACTTTTATATTTATTGCATTTTGGCCACTATGTATATTGCATAGGAGGGCCTCCCCGGTGGAGCAGCGGTTGAGCGCTGGGTTGCGAAGCTGCCCGCAGCCTCTGCGGCGCCGGTTCTATCCCCGGCTGCTCCCCAGCCAAAGGAGGAGGGTCCCACATGGCGCGCAGACCTCTCCTGCCGCCCGCTGCTCCCCTCAGCAGTGTACTTCAGTCCTTCTGCCTGCTCTGCTCCCCACTCTGGCTCTGGTGAATTCTCTCACCCTCCCGCGCTTCTGACTGTACCCAGTGCTTAGATAGATAGATAGATAGATAGATAGATAGATAGATAGATAGATAGATAGATAGATAGATATTGCATAGGTTATGTTGCAATTCTTAGAGATTAGTTCAAGCTTCTATGATTATAGTATACAGTTACTTGTATTTATTTATTTTTAATGGAGGTAACATTTGTTCACAACATTGTAAATGATGCAGAGGTATCATGTTACCAAACCACAGTATTTTTGTCTTTCACAGTTCTTGAGTGTTTCAAAAAAGTATAACCTCTATTTTGTGTGCAAATAATGCTGTAACTAACAACTACTTAGATCAAACTCGTTTATGAGATCTAAACCTTCTAGAATTTTATTTGATTTGTGGCTACTAACCTGAGAGAGCTATTTTAAAATCTCTCAATATTATTGGATTTGTATTTTGTTCATTGAGTTTTACTAGTTTGGGTATTTTGTAGGGATCATGACTATTAGATTATTTTGAGGAAGAGGGTTCCTTTTATTTAAAAAAAAAAAAACTCTCTTCAATCTTTTAATGTTCTATGTTTTGAATTCTGAATATTGTTGATAGAGTTAAAGTATTTTCTTTTCATTGGTATTTGCTAGAATATTTCCTCCTGTCTTTACTTTCCATCATCCTATGTTACCTTGTTTGTTTCTAGCAAATAAAATATTGCCCTATTTTTAATACAAAGAATTAGCATACTTTAATTCCTATTTAGTGTTATCCTAATTTATTTGATTGTACTACTACCATATTATTTGGTGTTCCATATTGATACTTTCTTTTTACTCTTTTAAATATTTCTAACTATTATTGGCCTGCTTACACTTACTTCTCTATATGTATAGACGTTTTACAATCTATGTCTAGAATAGTGATTTGTCTTGAATTTTAAATAAATATTCAGGATCAGATTTTTTAATAGCATAGTGTTTAATCTGTTTTTTGTCTTCCCCATACACATAGTGGGCCATCTTGAAACCAGATGTCTTTCCCAGATATGTGAAGTTATACTTTGCTGAACTTTTGGGGGGAGGTACATTTTACTCATATGTCAGTAATCACTTATGCCTTGAAAATTTCTCTTCTCCAGATCTGCATTTCAGTTCCCAACACTTTGATGAGTCCTTGCCCTAATAAAAAATGACAGTGAGACAAGGAAAATTTCCCACCAACCTAGAGAGAAAGGGATTCAGTCAGAATTATGACAATTAAAAACTTGAAAGAAATTTACTCTCTAATTTTCTTTCAATTTTATTAAATGTCATTTTTTTTTGTTCTCACACAGTTCTGGAGAGGGGGTGGTTAACATAATTCCTTGATACATGCTTAAAATTCAACAGGAAAATATTTCAGGAAAAATATACCTTGCATATAAGTTGTATATAGATGCATCATCCCTAAAATTATAAGAAGCAGTACAAAACTCAGAGATTGAAAATATATTTACTGAGTACCTATGATGGCCCAAGGAATGTGCTAGGGTTTCTATACAGAAGTAAACAAAAAAAAAAAAACATGATTTGAAGTCTTTAAATAAATAAACCCACAAATAACTGTATTTGTATCAATAGTCCCCAACAGAGATGAATGCTTTCATTTCTTCTCTTTTACATAGAGAGACGTATCAAAAAAAAAAACATAATAGAATAATGGAACAAAATCTTACCGCCTCTACAGAATAAATTTAGGGACCCTAGAAGCAATCAATATGTTATTCAATTCACATGTCTAGGGTAACTTTAAAAATTTTAATTTTTTACTCTAAGGTTTGAGAAAAACAATGTTTTACCTTCAAGGAGTGGATTTCCCAGAAACAATGTTTAAATATATATAATTCTGTATTTTTCACCTGCTCTTCCTCCCATAACAAATGTGTATTCATCTGAGTTACTGGAAGTACTTATCACTAATGGAGTTGATAGTTATGCATATTTAGGCAATATTTACTAAATGTAATTCCTTTGGAAATATTTAGACTTAAAGCTTCCTAATGAAAAGCTGAAAACAAAATGGATACAGCACTATTTAGAGAGCATCAAATTAGCAAATCAGTACAATAGGAAATGGTGATGGGTGGACCATGCCTTGATAAAAGTTCTGCTTTCTGAATGAGATTATGAAAAGCTGTGAAAACAGGAATTATGTATTTGTCGACACGAACAATTAATTAAACTAGTGTCATTAGAAAATAATTAAACCAGGAAAACTAAAGCCAAGTTAATTAATCATTTTAAATTAATTGTGGCAATGATGTTAATAACAATTTGGCATTTGCATTTGCATGAACATTTTACAAAGGAAATATCTGTATATCAGAGAATTAGGAACAGTAGCTCTCAAGATATAACATGAATCATTATCTTCTGGGAGTGTAAACTTGTTAAAACTATAAATTATTGGATCTCACTCTGAGAAATTTAAATTTATTAGTGGTGAAAAGGACCCATGAACCTGGATTTAACAACTTCTCCCCACCAAACACACATAAACACACACACACACACACAGAAAAGAGCATTCTGATGCATGTAACAGGCTATATAACACTTGAAAAACATTGCTCAAAAAGTGAAACACTGATAAAAATAAAATGTGTTATTATGTATTGAATATATATAAATATATAATTATATATATATTTAAATAGTTATTCCATTGTTAGATAATGAGGTTTATTTTGAGTACATTTATAAACTAATAGCATTATTACAAAAAATAAGCTAATATAATTAAGAGGAGTTTTAGATCTGTAGTCTGGTAAGATGCTAAAATGCCATGGTATTTGACTCTCTCCTCCAAGGATAACCACAGAGAAACACAGAGAAAATACAAAGATAAGAAAAAAGCTGTAAAAGTTCTCTTTTTCTTCTGAAGTAGTAGGGGCATTGTTTTTGGAACTATATATTTTGGAGGGGATCAATTTTAGACTTTAGTCAGGACAAGGGTGGAAATGGGTTATTGTGAGAGGAAAACATTGGAAATCTATAGCTAGATTTCTGCTTTTGCTTCTTCCCCACCACTGCCTTGATACAATAAGTGTCTGCCCACAGCAGGAGTGATAGAGAATTCTGGTGCAGGCATCTGCAGAAGGAAGTTCCCACATGGGAAATAGTAGAACTTTAGGTTTTCAAATTAGCTACCGTATCAAAAGTGGAGACAGTGGAGCCACAATAAATGGCACATTTGCTGAATTTTGAAGCTATGTGGGATAGGAAGCAAATGAACTATAACGGAAAACAGAGGTGAATTGTATGTAATCTCAGGAAACAAAGACCTTGAGAAGTGACTCCTGTGAATATACTAGGACCAGTGAACTGATAATCTGAAACCAATTTTACCAGGGGGATATTTTAATGATTTGGGAAGGTTTGGCACTATGGACTGAGACTAGTGGCTTCTCAGAATAGAGGGATTCTTCAGGGAAGGCACAGGTTTCACTCAGCAAACAGGATTGGAGAGGCAAAGCTACAAAAGTGGTACTGCAAATGAAGAAGTTGTTCCCTTTCATACATATACATAATTCTGAGGTGCTTTTGTATCAGAAAACCAAAAAGTTAATCCGCAAAAAATCCCTCAAAGCAGCATACAATTTTATGTTATCTTATGATGCTGACAGGACAAAGGTTGATTAGCAGGAGGGGCCTTGAACCACAAAAGCATACTCTCCTTGAAAAGTCCCAGAAGGGGGCCTCCCTGGTGGCACAAGGGCATGTGAAGCTAACCACAGCCTCTGCAGCATGATTTAATCCCCGGCCAGCCAGGGAGCTACCCACATGGCGCTGCCTTCCTCTCCTGTCTTGCCTGCTGCTCCCCTCAGCAGTGTATTTCAGTAGATCTGCCTGTTCAGCTCCCCAGTCTGCCTCTAGTGAATCTTCTCACCCCCACACTACACTTCTGGCCTGTACCCCAGTTCTTCTATGCATAACGAAATTTAAAAAAAAAGAAAAGTCTCAAATTTTGGGCCTCCCTGGTGGTGTAAAGGGTTAAGCACAGCAATATGAAGCGATCAGCAGTCTCTGCAGCATGAGTTTTATCGTGGGCTGGCCAGGAAGCTGCCCACATGGCACAGCAAACCTCTCCTGTCTGGCCAGCTGCTCCCCTCAGCAGTGTATTTCAGTCAGTCTGACTGTTCTGCTCCCCACTCTGTCTCTGGTGAATCTTCTCACATCCCCCTCACCTCTGGCCTGTACCCCAGTTCTTGTATGCATAAATAAATAAATCTTTTTTAAAAAAAGGTCACCCAAGCACACAACTCCATCTGCCTATCATTAGAAAGAGAAAATACTCTCAGAACATGGTAATCCCCTCAGAAAGATTCAATAAAAAATTATTAGCTCTGGCAAGAGACAAGATAATAACACAAATCAAAGGAGGAATGAATAGACAATAATAAAAAAAAATGTAGTTCAGATGTTAGACGTAGCAAGCAAACACTTCAAAATAATAAAATTGATCTATTCAGGAGAATAGGAAAAAAATAGAAAAAACAATGAAAATATTGACAGCTTTACAGACACTTCACCAACACAAGAAAAATACATACATAAAACTGAGATTTTAGAATTTAAAATATATCTAAAACCAGAAATTTATCTAACAGATATAAAAACTAGTTAGCAATAGCAGAAGATGGGATTAGTAAACTGAAGTACAGATAAATAGAATCCCAAACTGAAGCACAAGAAGCAGCATATCCAATGTGTAATAAGAGTGTCAGAAAAATAGAAGAAAGAATAGACAAGATGCGGACCTCCCCGGTGGTACAGCAGTTGAGCGCTGGGCTGCGAAGCTGCCCACAGCCTCTGCAGCGCCAGTTCAATCCCCGGCCACCGGCGAGGGTCTCACAAGGCATGCAGACCTCTCCTGTCTGGCTCGCTGTTCCCCTCAGCAGTGTACTTCATCAGTCTGCCTGTTCTGTTCCCTGCTCTGGCTCTGGTGGGTTCTCTCACCCTCCTGCGCTTCTGACTGTACCCAGTGCTTGTATAAATAAATAAATAACTCTTAAAAGAAAAAAAAGAATAGACAAGATGTAATGCTTGAAAAAATCATGGATGAGCATCTTCAAAAATCCTAGGCATTCCCTAGAAGGATAAATCTAAAGCTAACCTGTCCTATGCCATAGTAAAATCTGGACAACAAATGGCAAAGGGAAAATCCTAAAAGCAGCAGCAAGAGGGTAGAAAAACACATTACCTTCAAAGGAGGAATAAAAAAACTTTTCATGGAAGCTGGAACACAATGGAATGACACAATTAAGGAATTAAAAAAAAAACAAAACTGTCAACCTGGAATTATTTACCAAGTAAAAATGTTATTCAATATACTCCAAAAGGTAAAGAGGCCTTTAGATGAGCAGAACCCACGAGAATATCTTGCTTACAAGCCAGAACTAATTAAAGCAATTAAAATTCTAAGTCCCAGTAACAGTACTATTACATAGATACGAGACATTCAGGAGTAGAGTAGGAGAGCAGAACACAAGCATGTGGAGGACAGCACAATGAATTATGGTGGAGGACCACAGGTGCTTGGTGGGAAACCACAGACCACAACAGAGGGAGAAAGCCTACATTGTGAAAAAATAAACAAGGAAGTTTAAAAAAGATTTTAAGTTGAACAAAAATGTCAGTAAAAGAGTAATAATATCAAACTCATTTTTAAATTTACATGACAACACATAGGGAAATATTGCAAATTCTATCGAAAAAGAACATTTATTTTTTAAAGATTTATTTATTTATGCATACAAGAACTGGGGTACAAGCCAGAGGTGTTTGGGGGAGGTGAGAGGATTCACCAGAGACAGAGTGGGGAGCAGAATAGGCAGACTGACTGAAATACACTGCTGAGGGGAGCAGCAGGCAAGACAGGAGAGTTCTGCTGTGCCATGTGGGTAGCTCCCTGGCTGGGGATCGAACTCGTGCTGCAGTGGCTGCGGATAGCTTCAAAAGTTGCATCTTAACCCCTTGCACCACCCAGGAGGCCCAACACAGAACACTGAAAGATAAAGAAAGAAGCCGTGTCACCAACAGTACTTGGGGACATGTGATAATGAAAAGGAGACCATCTATCAGATAGATGTAAAAATCCTAAGTTTATGTTCACACAACTACATATTTGAAAATATATCAAACAAAACCTAACAAAACTAACGGATGACTTAAACAAATCTGCAAACACTTAGATTTTAATGTGCCTCCTTCAATAGTTAAGAAAACAATATAAGGATTCATCCCTCTTAATTTAACTTGTCCCCAAAGGAATAAACTTGAAACTCTTCTAAGAAATATTTTCCCAAATGAAAGGTGATTATTTGTGGTTTTCTGGTGTCTGGGCCTCTGTGACCACAGATCATATCCATTCTCCTCCCTTGGAACTTACCGGGATTTATAATTTGAGACCTGATCTCCCTTTCTCATTTTACAGTATATTTGATACCTCTAGAAGGAAATGTCCTCACAGAATGAAATTACAAGATATTTGAAAAGAACAACTATTTGCAAAGAAAAAGAACACATGGGATAAAAATATTTCAGAAACAGAAACATTAAAAAACCAAAAATTTTAAATAAATTGAATAAAAATCTATAACATATTAAGAGGTAAGCAACACATTTTAAATGTAAAGCAGAATAAGAACACATTAAAAGAGAGGAAATTGATGTAAAAATAAGGTAATTAGAATAAAGGGTACAATAGTAATAGAAATGTGAATTGATATAACTGAGTTATAAACTACTAATGAAAGACCACTTGAGCAAATGTCCATGTGAAGGAAGTAAATGTAAATAAAAAGAAAAAAATTATTAAATGTTAAGCAGTATGACAATTAGAATGAAAGTAGTCTTTTATAAAACACAGATAACAGAACCCCAGAAGGAAAATATAAATGAAACTTAAAGGAGAAAATATTAAGGAAATAATGGATAAAAATTTCCTAGAATTAAAAAATATATGAATTGGTTCACATTCTAAGGGTCAATAGGGTGTTAAAGTGAATAATCAGTGTGGGAGAAAAATGCCTGGGAAATAAAGAATATGTCAAAGGCAATAGACATATTTCTAAAAACTTCAGGAAAAAGGAGCAGATAAGGAACATGATCAGATCAACAATATATTTTCAACATGGCTAGAAACAAAATGAAGATGGAACAGTGTTTTGAAGGTAAGAAAGAAATTTAAGCATAGTTGTTTTGATCCGGCCAAATTACTTCAAATATTAAAGCATGATTAATAATACTCAGGTGAATTCAAGACTTCGATTTTTTCCCAAAATAGACTCTCATTGAAAATAGTTTTAAGGGGCCTGGTGGCACAAGTGGTTAAGCACAGCACTGTCAAGCTATCCACAGCCTCTGCAGCACAAGTTCCATCCCCAGCCAGCCAGGTTGCTGACCCACATGGCACAGTAGACCTCTACTGCCTCACCTGCTGCTCCCCTCAGCAGTGTATTTCAGTATATCTCCCAGTTCTGCTCCCCACTCTGTCTTTGGTGAATCCTCTCACCCTCCCCACCCCATACCTCTGGCCTACACCCCAGCTCTTGTATGCATAAATAAATAGATTTTTTAAAAAAGTTTTAAATGATTTTCAATGTCATTTTAAAAGTGATATTTTTATCTTTCAAGAAATTTCTGAGAGGCCACAAGAAATATAAAGATATTAGCTATGTCACTAAGGTTTGTTTTCTTTAAAAACACAGTGACTATCAGAGAAAAGGAAATAATATGAATATATTATGCCAGAACATCAAACAGTTAAGTGTGAAAAGATGGCATGGTAGAGAAATTAGGAGGAATAGTAAATATATTAGCCTATTATTAGAGATGAGAGATAGATATCAGTTGAAGATAAAAAATAAAACAAGTTTTCAATAAACATAAGGCATGGGGTGAGATAACAAGCCAAAATATTAAAATTCAATATAAATATATTCAGAAGTGGACTAAATGCAAATTTTCTAAATGCACTATTTTTTTAAAAGACCCATTTTTACTTATACAAGAACTGGGGCACAGGCCAGAGGCGTGGGAGGGTGAGAGGATTCACCAGAGACAGAGTGGGGAGCAGAACAGGCAGACAGATTGAAGACACTGCTGAGGGGAGCAGAAGGCGTGACAGGAGAGGTCTGCTGCGCCATGTGGGTATCTCCCTGGCTGGCCTGGAATCAAACCCACTCTGCAGAGGCTACGGACAGCTTCACTGCATTGCGCTCAACCTGCTGCATCACCAGGAAGGCCCCAAATATTGAATTTCTGAGAAAAAGACTTTCACAAGAACACTCTCCCCTAAACAGCATCAATGGTAAATTCTATGAAATGTTTCATAAGAAATAATATCATTCCTATAAAAAATCCTACAGAAAATAGAGGAAAATGGAACAAGTGCCAACTCATTTAATAAAAAAGAATTGCCCTGATATCAAAACTATTAAAAAAAAAAGAAAATTACAGCCCAATCACCCTGACTGATAGTTCAGGGACACTTTCCCAAAACTATATTGTCTCTTTCAAAGTTGATGTTTTCAGAACAATGTGAAAGATTCTGAATGTTGAAATGTAGGTGAGAGAAAATTCAACATAATTTTAAAGAAATAGTATGTGTCAATATTTGTGATCAAGAAATTGATATCCTTAAAATTTGCTTTCTGCACTCCCAAACTGCAGTTCTCCAATGAGATTTCAAAGATTGGTTTTATTTTTGTTTTGTCTGTTCCTTTGTTTTTTTTTTTTTCTTTATATTTCACACATGAGTAAAATCATCAGTTATTTGCCTTCCTCCTTCTGACTCAACTGAAATCAATTTTAAAATGTTGATTCATTGGATTGATTTTTCAGTACTGCATACATAGTGGTTCTGCCATTTCAAATAGAAATCAAGAACATTTTTTAACTTGAAAACACATACCACACCACTTCTTTGAAACTGCAACCTCAGTGCCAACAAAGTTCCTTGGGGGCTTTAAAAACATCAATCAGTTTCACAGTTGGAGATAAAGTACTTTGTTAGAGACCAGTTTTAGCCGAAAGAAGAATAGGCTTTTTCATTTTCAAAGGCAAAGAATGAGTTAAATTTAAGACTTGCAAGAAATAGCTTTTGATTCACAACTGACTTTATTTGAAGAAAAAAAGGGTAGGCAAAGTGACTAGAAATCTTACATCCCACTAAAGTCTCAGGCTGGAGATGGTGAACTGTGGGATGCCCATGGGATGGCCTGGGCCTGAGTTCTATTTCACTCTAGTCCTACAGAAAAACCTAGATGTAATCGTGCTAAGACAAAAGCTCTTTATGATGTCTACTTTTCCTTGCAGTTAAGTCCCAGTTCTGAACATTGGCAGAAAAAGAAATACAAAATCTCAAATGAAAGCATTGCCCTTTACTTAGTTTACAACTTGTGTTTTATTTACCTTTCACTAAGACTACACTGCTTGTACTCACAAATATAACATAGAAATTTCATTTATAAAATAATATCTATTATAATTTTATCTTCAAACATTCATTACGGTTATTATTAGTTCATTTTGGCAGAATGTGGTCGTGAATTAATTGTATCTTCCTGGCATTTACTAAGAAAACAGTTTTCTTTATGGGTAATTATCTGACATACCTAATAAAGCTTGCTTGAGAGTAACTTTATTTTTACAAGTATTTCAAATAGGATAATTTCATTCCTTATGTCATTGTCATAATATTTTGATCACTATGCAGAAGAATCAAGGGATACTTTTAGCAATTAAAATAAATGTGAAAGTGTACATTTGAAAAGACTTGTTCATTTTTTTATTAGTTCATACATATGAAAGATAACTACCATGCTTATGTAACAATTGAGCTGTTGCTTTTTTATGTTTATAAATCTTTGTGAAAAAATGCATTTATTTTTGTGATTAAAACATGAAAGAATAATTTGATAACAATTAATTTCACCAAACAATTGTTTTAATAAACTTCAGAGATTTTCCTCAGAAAAATCTATCAAGCTTAGAAGCAAAGAAGAAAGCTTTATTTCTTTATAATTTTAATTAGCTTTTATGTCTGAAAATGGGGGAAATATCACCAATTGTGAAGATGGATTAATAATAAAATCAAGTGAAACCAACAATTTTATGTTTAATGTATAGGATAAATTTATGACTAATAAGAACTCAAGTATACATGGAAGAACTTGAAACTTCCTTCTCTATTGAAGATGTTTACTCATATCATTTGTCTTGTGTTATTTGTTCTGACTGGCTATAGTCTTTGAAATTATCCATTTTATCCAGAATTTATTTGCTAGAATTATCTTTAAAATTCTCATGTGCTATTATCGCTAACATTTATTTGGATAGTTTACTTTTTTCCATTAACAAAGAAAATATGGGCTAAATTGGAAAAAAGAGAATCTGATGGTGAGTGGGGAGCCAGTGAGAACGGTCAGGAGGAATAGCAAATATTATAAAGAAGGAAAGCATTAGTTGAGCATCTAATGAAATTATTTGGGGACTTCATTTTTAACCCTCACAAATGTGTTGTCAGCTCATTATCACTTTGCAGTTTTTATAAATAAGAGAATTGGGGATCAAGAAGTTTAGGTAACTTGCCCCAGATCAGTTAAAATGCAGAACTATGGCATGCAAAGACATATTTGCAGCTAATTTCAAAGTCTAGGAGATAATTAGTACAATGCTCTGCTCCTTCAGAATTGAGTAGAATTGAGCAAGAACTTTCTCCAGTAAAAATTGAAATGGACAAAACTTTGATGTAGTGTCTCAAGGATTTTTAATGCTTCAATTCCTATTCTAAACTCCAAATGCAAATATATCCATTCAAGTTCAACCCTGGAGATATCAGTAATGCTCTCCTACAGCTTCCACGTCTTCCTCACTGTTCTTCATTATCTAATCATCTAATTTCTTATGCATTCATGTATACATTCATTACCAACTTTTCAATGTTCACTCTGCTAGCCACAGTTTGGCATTGAGTACACATATGAACTAGGGGAACCCCAACTAGAGGAATCTCACCATCTGAGAATAACCTTATAGACATAATCTAACTTCACAAACAGGAAGTACTTAAGAAAAGCTCCTATACCTCTAAATCACAAACAACTTTGTAAATCAATGTTACCTCAATAAAAATAAAATTACAGTTACACCTCTGTTCTCCCCATCTTTATCATCAACTCCAATCTATATTATTTTATAAGAAACAATCTAAAATCTAAAAAACTCAAATAAAACGTACATATGGCCATTTTATCCTGCCACATTCTCATAAAACTTCAGATACCAACTGAAAGAAGGGACAGGACACATATAAAGAGGGATCTCTGAAGGAAGACAAGAAAGACAATATTAACCAAAGGAGCAAAAAGAAATTGAAAATGCATAGATGATTAGTCAGACCTGATGGAAAAGGACAGAAATATAGAGAGCCTAGAGAATTGGATTAAGAAGAGTCCTGACTGGCAAAATGAGCTGTGTACCGTCTGTCTCTGTGCAAGACCATAAACCCCTAGAGAAGGAATCTGGGTCTTATTTCTTACTTGTATAGCATGACCACATCATTTTGTCTTGCATATAGTATGCATTCTGTAGTATTTGTGGAATGAAAGGGAGAAAACCCTGTATTGGCCTAAACTGACTTATTAATATTAAACACTAGGGATAACTGGTAGGCAAGTTAAGATTTTATAACTCTATGCCTCTGACTCCCACAGTAACAGTGACTTTGGTGATCTGCTTGTGGCATTTAACTCCTTGACCTGTTTTCTACAATAATAGCAAAGTCCATGCCTAAGTCAGGGCTAAGAATTTTAGTTGTGAATTCAGCAGAATTCACATATTCATAAATTTCCATATCCATAAATTTGCAAATACGTAAAGTTTATAACTGACACTGTAGACTCCTGATCCTTTGTCATGGTCCCCTCAAACTTTCTATATATCCAGCTGGGATGCAATGCTTTCAAGTTAGGGTGATCCCACTCAAAGGGGAAGAAATTTCTTAAACATGATCATTTTTTCAACAGCCTCTACTGCCCTGCACTAATCCAATACACTCCTGATTTCTCAACTTTTGACTTGGCCTCTTCTATCTAGACCCATGCTCAAACTCTGATCATGATAGAATTCAAGCCTCATCTTTGGATCTCAGTACTCTCTAAATCTGGGCTTGAATTCATTCGTCAGTACTTCTTATTATCAGTTGCTTTGGATAACCATAGCATGTAAGCCAACACCCTTCCTGGTGCCACATTTCATTCAGCATGACCTGATATTCTTCTCAGGTCTATGTTATCTCCTCAAGAAGAGGAGTTAAATTTTCACTTGCCTAGACCTCTTTGAAGTTCGTGACTATGTGGATGAATCGTTTGAATCTTGAACTTAGCTTGGATTCCTTTTCATCTTGTTCCCATTATCTCTTCAGGTTTGGCTTAATTCTTTCTTTTTTTTTTTTTTGCCTTTTTAAAATTTTATTTTATATTTTTTTACATCATTTTTCATTTTTGCACAATGTATGCATCAGCACAAGAACATGTTTTTGGATTTACTCAGAATTTTTTGCTGCCATGTATTCCTTTGCCTTCTGAAAATTTTTGTCCTAACATCCTATAAAAATATTTGGAAAACCAATTGATTCTCTAGTTGGGTTGATTATAGTTGACTGATAGAATTCTTATGCCTCTAATAATTTCAGACTTTCCTCATCTATCTAGAATTTTCAAGAAGCTCCAAATAAGTGAGGTCAACACCGTCAGTATAACTACCACATCTTGAACATTTACCCCAATTATCCTAGAAAAATATCTAGCAAGAGATGGTCAGTGTGTCCTAGATTTTAGAACAATTTTAGAATACGAGGGGTTGACTCTAGAAAACTGACTGACTACTAGAGGAAAAAATATAAGCCCTGTGTTGTCTCTTCTCAGATGGCATTTCGTAATTGTGATTTTTTTTTTAAAGATTTATTTATTTATGCATACAAGAACTGGGGTACAGGCCAGATGTGTAGGGGGTGAGAGAATGCACCAGAGACTGACTGTACCAGGAGAGGTCTGCTGTGCCATGTGGGTAGTTCCCTGGCTGGGATCAAACTCAAGCTGCAGTGGCTGCAGATAGCTTCATAGGTTGCATCTTAACCCCTTGCCTCTCCAGGGAGACCCTGTAATTCTGAAATTTAAAAGGATGTAAGAGAAGCCCAGGGATTATCTCCTTCATGACTGTTGGTATTGGTCTAAATGTCTGTACCCATTTTTTTTTATCATTTCTCTTTCCTTGGGGTACAGGAAATGGAACATATTGACTCTTTAGGTATTATTTACTTTACTAGTGAGGCTAGTATAAATTTATTAAGGTGAAAAAAAGTATTTTAGCTCCAATTGGTGTCAAATTAAAATATTTGAATATTTATTTAATTGAAGGACTTTATCAATTAAGATGTATTTGCCTAAAAGAAAAAAAATAAATGCACCTAAGTTTATGCAAGGGAATCTTTCATTTTTTATTCCAGAATATCATTGTGCCAGTATGCAAGTTACCATTTTTTCAATAAATATACAAAAATACATAAATATTTATTTATTTATTGTGTAAGAGGAATGTTGTATCTTTTTTTCCATTGAATAAATGAGTATTTAGTTGTGTTTATAGAGGAATAGAAGAACATTTGGGCAGAAAAAAAGGAGGGTACTCAAGGGCAAGTGTGACTTTCTGACCTGAGATTTATGTTCTCTCCTTGATGTGGAGACAGTTATGTGCATAAATCTTTGTGCACTAAGAAGTGAATCTATTCCCCATCCTCTGTTAGGGTGGGGGTAAAGAGCCCAGCAAGAACAGATGTGGTCATTTGCTCAGTTAGCCGATGAAAACAAATAATTGCCAGGGCAACTACAGATTATGGGGGACAAAAACTGATCTCTAAGACTCACAGTGCTTTATGCTATAGGAGTTATATATATATACTTATGATGTAGATTTCCTTCCTATATAAGAGTACTACAGTGGTAAAAGAATTACATTTTTTGTTCTTCCTCTGATACCTTCTATATTAGTTTTATTTTTGATCCAAAAGTGAACAAACTGGAAAGAATACATAGCCCTTGATGTCAGACTATAAAATGTACTATTAAAATATGTAAATAAATGGTGAACTACCATAAAAGATGAAAGATGAAAGACCCCTATTTACAAACAGCTCAAGGAAGAAAATGCTAAGGCTATATTTGAAACCATTTCAGCTACATCCCAACTCAACACTGTATTATTAGTTGTATTTTTTCAATCCCTGTACTGGCCACAGTTTCTTTAGTTGTATAAGTAACGACAGAACTAAATGGATAAACTGATTCCTATAACAAGTAGATGTATAAATATAATGTTCATACTCTAAAGATAGAAGTATATTTAGTGCTTTTCCAGTTACAGGAAATTGTTGTAAGCATTGACTCAAACAGGATAATTACAGTGTACTTACTCTGTGATTAACATTCTCTGTATTATACACAATAGCCAACACTTAAGTTTTGTATGCAGAAACCTGGGATTATTTCAGGCTTTACTAGAGAATTTCTCTGACTATGAAAGCAACTTTACAGGGGCTGAAATTGGTAAAACTACATATGTGGCGCATATGCACACTAGCACTTTTCTTTAGTTTATTTGTGAAAAGGACCAATTTAATAATGTTCTTACCTTCCACTATTACAAAGAAAGTTGGTGGTATTTAAATTCTGAGTGCTGACTCATTTCTGGAAGGAAAGGAAACATGCTAGTGAGAAATAGTCATAACTTTTGGGGCCTCCCTGGTGGTGCAAAGGGTTAAGCACAGCATTGTGAAGCTATCCACAGACACTGCAGTAGGAGTTAGAGTTCAATCCCTGGCCTGCCAGGGAGCTCTCCACATGGCACAGCAGACCTCTCCTGTCTTGCCTACTATCCCCTCAGCAGTGTGTTTCAGTCAGTCTGCCTGTTCTGTTCCCCCACTCTGTCTCTGGTGAATCTTCTCTCCCCCTGCATCACTGGCCTGTACCCCAGTTCTTTGCATAAATAAATATTTTTTTTTAAAAAAGAAATATTCATAACTTTTATTCTGAAATGTGAAATGTATCTACTGACTTTGATTTTTGAAGCTGCTTTGATTGTGGGTCAGTGAAAACAATTCTGAACAAGGAACAGAAGATGAGTCTGTCTGTGTGTTCCCCATGGTGATTGTGCCTTTGGCCACACATTCCTGGCCTTTAGTTCTATTATTTCTAAAGTGAAAAAAGATAAGCTTCAAGGTTCCTTTCAGTGCCAAAATATAACAACTTTGTGAAACTAATCAGTACTATATAGTTGCTTATCTTCTAGGAATTCAAAGCTCATTGATGTCATTCACAGAAGAAGAATAATTATAGTATATATTCCCAAAAAGGTTATTCTTTCACCTACATTTTTTTCAAAGATTTATTTATTCATTCATACAAGAACCGGGGTACAGGCCAGATGTGCGGGAGGGTGAGAGGATTCACCAGAGATAGAGCAGGGAGCAGAACAGGCAGACAACTGAAAACACTGCTGAGGGGAGCAGTGGGAGTTAACAGGAGAGGTCTGCTGTGCCATGTGGGTATCTCTCCGGCCGGCCCGGATCGAACTTGTGCTGAAGAGGCTATAGACAGCTTCACAGTGCTGCGCTCAGCCGCCTGTGCCACCAGGGAGGCCCTCAACTACATTTTTTAATAAAAATTAAAATATTGCTTTTCAACCTAGATGTTAAATTGAAATTATAAGTTAAAAATAACTGGAATAATATACTGATATTATACTTTCAGGATCAATCAGATAATCTATAATTTTAAGAATTAAAATTAAGCAAGTCATATATATGTATATATAGACACATACATATATACATGCACACACACCTACACTCACACACAATAATCCATATTAAAAGTTAAGTAACATACAAAAAGATGTTTGCAACTAGTAAAAAAAGATATTATGTATGCCTAGAATATCTAACAAATTTTTGAAGATAAATAAGAAGAAAGACAAAAGATACAGGAAACCAAAAAGAATATGACTGGGTAATTCACAGAGAGAAAAGTCTGAGTATCAGAAAACATGGATTATCATAATGAAATCTCTCACTTACTATGTTTGTAACAGTGCGATATCCATACAAAGAGTAGGTTCCAGTTTCCAGGTCCCACTTAAATAAGGGTGGAGCTACGCAGGGAGGTGAAGCTAGAAAAGAAGGCAATAGAAAGAAAGGAAGAAGGGCCTCCCCTGGTGGCGCAGCGGTTGAGCGCTGGGCTGTGAGGCTGCCCACAGCCTCTGCAGCGCCGGTTCGTTCTCCGGCTGCCGGCGGTGAGGGTCCCACCAAAAAAAAAAAAAAAAAGAAAGGAAGAAGAAGACCTGGAGGAGGCACATGGAGCAAAAAGAGATGTGAAGAAGCTGCTCTTGCTTCTCCACCTTGGACCTGCATCAGGGAACTTGGGGGACTCGGAAAGAGATGCTTCAAAGAGACAGAAATGTGGGTGAGACCCGTGGGGAGGCTGACAATGGCAGTCTTTATCTTGACTTGTATTTTGATTATGCTCTTGTTCTTCCACGCTTGCCTGGCC
The DNA here is from genome assembly GCF_014898055.3 of Talpa occidentalis. Taxonomy (NCBI): domain Eukaryota; kingdom Metazoa; phylum Chordata; class Mammalia; order Eulipotyphla; family Talpidae; genus Talpa; species Talpa occidentalis. Next base: position 31,208,469 of record NW_023601322.1, on the reverse strand, counting down.
TCTTCTGCTCAATGAACCATATGTCCCCAAGGAACAAGTCACAAGCTGCCTTAGATTTGTAACAAACTTTTGGGCCTCAGTGGCTCTGCGTTGGATCAAATTGTTTGACAAGGCGTTTACCCATGAGAAGATGGATAACTTTGGGCATTTCATTGAGAAGCTATTTTTTTTTTTTTTTTTTATTTATTTTTTTTTAATAGAGGCATGTTTTTCTTTATTTGTTTGCTTGTTTGTTTTGTTTGTACATGCACTGGGTATAGTCAGAAGCGCGGGAGGGTGAGAGAATTCACCAGAGCCAGAGCGAGGGGCAGAGCAGGCAGAAGGACCGAAGCACACTGCCGAGGGGAGCAGCGGGCGGCAGGAGAGGTCTGCGCGCCATGTGGGACCCTCCTCGGGTGGCCGGGGAGCAGCCGGGGATCGAACCGGCACCGCAGAGGCCGCGGGCAGCCTCGCAACCCAGCGCTCCACCGCTGCGCCACCGGGGAGGCCCGAGAAGCTATTTAAACTATATTCTTTGGGGGCCTCCCCGGTGGCGCAGCGGTGGAGCGCTGGGTTGAGCGCTGGGTTGCGAAGCTGCCCGCAGCCTCTGCAGCGCCGGTTCGATCCCTGGCTGCTCCCCGGGCACCAGAGGAGGGTCCCACATGGTGCGCAGATCTCCCCTACTGCCTGCTGCTCCCCTCAGCAGTGTACTTCGGTCCTTCTGCCTGCTGTGCTCCCTGCTTTGGCTCTGGTGAATTCTCTCACCCTCCCGTGCTTCTGACTGTACCCAGTGCTTGAATAAACAAACAAATAAATAAATAAACAAACTATATTCTTTCTCTCCTCTTTATTGCATACTAATTCTCTATTACACACTAATTCTACTTAAGTGTTTTTCTATTGAAATTATTAGGCACTAACAGTATATTTTGTCTTTATGTAGAGGAAGACAGAACCCATTTAATGCATGCAGGATTGGGAGGGTTCTATGTGCCCCTCATTCTGCCTGCTAACATGTTGACAAATGCTAAATGTCTGACGTTATCACATATTGAATAATAAATAAGGAAACTGAAATTTCATTGACAACTGGTGGGAGTGTACATTGATACAGTCACTTTAGTCAACACTTTAATGGAATCTACCAACATTGAAAATTATCATAAGTTATGATCCAACAATTATCACTGTCTATAACAGAAAAATATCTACTACATGGTCATAAAAAGACATATACATGTTGTTAACTACAAAATTGCATAGAACAGCAAAAAACTGACTGTCAATAAGGAAATGGGTTAAACAATGTAGATTAGCAGAATAGAACAGTGTACAGCAGTAAATTAAATAAAGTAGGACAATATAACAGCAAGTAATAGAATGACTAAATAATATGCCATTTATATAAAATTTTTAAAATGCTTGAAAATTGTATTTTATTCATGGATGCCGATATACATTTGTGAAACTATAAAATAAAAACTAATAGAAAATAGATCATTTCATAATGAAAAACTAAATGAATATAAACAGTAGATAAAGGGATTTTTTGACAATGCAAATTTTAATTGCACTTGCAAATGTCCTTTTATTAAAGTTTATGAAGCAAATGGCACAGAATACTAGATTTATCCCCATGTGTGCATGTTATTGTTTATATTTCTTTGTAGTTTTCTATATTTTAATTATAATTTTAGAAATATGTTACTTATGCACATGCTTACATATAAATACTTACATATTTCAAATTACACAAATAAATCTTTAAGTGTCTAAAAATATGTTTAATTGAATCAGTCATAGAATATTTAACCACTTCTTATGTATTTACTCATACCATTATTTTTCTGATCCTACTCTTGATAGTCAAAACTAAAATGAACATACTGCCTTTTTACTTAAGTTAATGTGGGAGAGAATAATTTAATTCACAAAATTAGTGAGAATCAAATATAAGCTAGGGATACAAAAATCTAGAGTGCCAAGAAATGCAAATTGCTATGCCTTTCATAATAACCTGAATTATGTCTATTTAAGAAGTAAGAAAAATGAGCTGTACTTCTTTAAGAATGATAAACAAAAAATTTTGGTGGTTAGAGACTCTTTAAAGGACAGTTTTAAAGCTTTCTGGCTTTGAGAATTTACCCTCCAAATGTCATAAACCATTAAACAAACAGGAGGGGGGGAATTCCAGCAGATCTAGTTCTCAATAGGGTAAGGTTTTTATTTTCCTGATTATCTGAAACCAGAACCAATAATCTCATTAATTTTTAATGCTAGCAAGTGTTTCTCTGAATAAGATTAGTGCATTTACAAAAAGTGTACTTATCTGTGAAGGAGTATGCTTTCAAATGTGGATCTTAAAAGAGTATGTATGATGTTTCCATAACTGGAGCCAGTCAGTGCCTGACAAAAGAACTAGGATAAAACCAGAATAGCAAAAAGTGGTAGGATTAGAAAAAGAGAGAAGGGGAGAAATAAAATTTAAGTTAGGGTAAACTGGAGAGAAGTGATTTGGGAAAGAATCTAACCTGGAAAGAGAAGCAATAATATCTGGGAAAAAGATGTATCATTGTTTACTTTTGCCTTAGAGTTAGTCTAAAAAGACCCCTTACATCAAAGTTTTAGGCTAGGGATGCTAGCAGAAATTTCTGGAAAAATTCTCCTCACTCTTTATTAGCTGCAAAATAAACACCTCTCTAAACCCATGAAATCCAAAGCTACTTCTGCTGTGTTTAAAGTGGGATTAAATGTAGTTGAAGTGGCTTGGAAATCCTAGAGGATTCATGTAACTTTTTCTCAATAGAATGAGTTTATCCTGGAAGTACTGTATCACAGAGTTAGCAGCTTTAAAAGGGAAATAACATTTGAAGCTTTTGGTTAACATAGGAGCAAAAAATCATTCTAGATAAGGAAAAAAAATATCAAGAAAAATGTTCTCTATATTTCTTGAATCCAAATAGGGAAAGAAGAAGTAAAACTATAGCTATTGGCAGATGACGTGATAATATCATTAAAAATCACTAAAAAGATAACAGAAATAATAAATCAGTAAAGTAGCAGTTAAAAAATCAACATATAAAAATCAGTTGTGTTCCTATATGCAAATGCCCTGAAAAAGAAAGAAAGTGATTTCATTTATAATCACATCAAAAAGAATTAAATACCCAGGAGTAAACATAACAAAGGTGAAGGAACTGTACAATGAAAACTGTAAGACATTGTTAAAAGGGATAGGAGACTCAAATAAATGGAAAGATATTCCTTGCTAGTGGATTGGAGGAATTAACGTTATTAAAATCACCATTTTACACAAAGCAATATACAGATTCCTATCAAGGTCTCAATGGAATTTTCCAAAGAAATAAAACAAACTTTGCTGAAATTCATATGTACCACAAAGCCAAAGCAATCTTGGAAAGGAACAAGAAAGGTGGTGTAGTTCTCCTAGACTTCAAACGATGTTACAAACCTATAGTAATAAAGAAAAGTATGGTACTGGAATAAAAGAAAAGACAGACAAAAGAAACAGAATTGAGAGTCCAGAAATAAACCCACATATAGAGAGGTGGTTAATCTACAACAATGTAACCAATAGTCAACAAAGGAATGTCACCTCATCATATTGTTTTGGGAAAACTGGATAGCCACATACAAAAGAAGAAAGCAGACCACCATCTCACAATTTATATAAAAATTAACTCAAAATGGAGTAAAGATTTGGATGTAAGACCTAGAACTATAAGATGCATTGAAGACAACATAGGCAAAACACTGCAGTATTGACTTCACTTAAGTCTTGGTGGATTCATCTCTAATGGCAAGAGAAACAAAGAGAATGTAAACAAATGGGACACTAAACTAAAAAATTCCTGTACAGTGGAAAAAAAAAACTATCATTAAAACAAAAAGATACCCTGTTGAAAGTGAGAAGATATTTGTATATCATACATCTGACAAGCAATATATATAAAGAATTGATATACTGCAACAGAAAGAAAAAATAAACCAATCAAAAAAATTGGCAGAAGAGCTAAATAGACACTTCTCCAAAGAACACATACAGATGGCCAACAGGCAAATGAAAAAATGTTCATCATCATTTATCATTAGGGAAATGAAAATCAAAACCACAATGAGATACCATGTCCCAAGGACAGATGAGTGGATTAAGAGATGTTATATAAATATAGCATGGAACACTACTCAGCTATAAAAAAAAAAAAAAGAACTCTTGCCATTTGTGAAAATATGGATGGGTCTGCAGGGGATTATGCTAAGTGAAATAGAAGGAACAAGACAAATACTGGATTGTTTCATTTACATGTGGAATATAGAGAAACAAGACAAAGTGTCAGTCAAAACTAAACCAATACCAAACCCTAGAGAGCTGTCTGAAGGTTTAAAGTTGCTAGAGGAACTGGGGGCAGGTGGAGAGCAAACTGGGGGCAGGGGCAAGTGAACTATGGTGGAGTAATGATTAATGTTATCTTGGTGGTGGGTGTGGGTGGTGATATACAGCCGAAGAGGTGTGACACTATACTTCTGGATCACATATAGTATTGTAATGCAATTTTACCTCCAATACATAAATAAATAAAATAATTTGATTTAATAAACAAATGGGGATGAAATGGAAAGAACAAACTTCTTCAATATTAAAGATAATTCTCCTAAGACAATGATTTTTAAATCTGAGCCTGCATTAGCATCACCTGAAGACCTTATAAATCATAGATTCCTACATTCCATTTCTAAAATTTCTTATTCAGTAGATAACATGCAGGACAGAGAATCTGTTCCTATGTGCTACTATTTCTACTTCACAGATCTCCTTTGAAAACCATTGATCTATGAGATACACATAATGAAATGTTGCCAATTTTGTAAAGGACTGTCCAAGAATTTTACTAGATATTTTAACAGAATTTGGGTTTGTTTGCTTTTTTTCTAACCTTCCACTTTTTGGTGGTGGTGGTACAGAGAACTAGGGTGACATAGAAAGGACCGCATATTAGAAGGGATGAGTAATTTCTCCTCGTCGAAGGATGTTTCCCAATTTTTCAACACAAAAGAGCCCTCAGAGATGGCGAGAATATCCTCTTAGAGCAGATTCGTTTACGAGATCCTCCACAAAATTTTATCAACAAACCATTAAAAATTGCTGTGCACTGTCATTCTGACACCAGTATCTGGACAGACAGGGTCAGTTTTTAAAGATCATTAGTGGGCTTAAACAGGAGAGTGCCAGGTCACCCAGAGTCATGACTTAGAAGCAGTATTCCACACTGCTCCAAAACTAGTTTTAGTAAAATATGTTAAAAATACCAACTCCAGGGCCTCCCCGGTGGCGCAGCAGTTGAGCGCTGGGTTGCAAAGCTGCCCGCAGCCTCTGCAGCGCTGGTTCTATCCCTGGCAGCCGGGTGAGGGTCCCACATGGCGCCACAGACCTCTCCTGCTGCGCCCGCTGCTCCTCTCAGCAGTGTATTTCATCGGTCTGCCTGTTCTGTTCCCTGCTCTGACTCTGGTGAATTCTCTCACCCTCCTGTGCTTCTGACAGTACCCAGTGCTTGTATAAATAAACAAATAAATCTAAAAAAAAAAATACCAACTCCAGGGAAAATTCTAAATTAATCTCTATTTCTTCTATCACAAATAACTTACTGATGTGTTCAAAGAGAAAGGATACAAAACAGAAGACCTCAAAAATGGTTTTCAAGAGGATAAGCAGTTAGACATTTATTTCATTGAACCTGCACTTCTAATGCCTGCTCTTATGATGTGTATCATTTTACTTGTTTGACTTCTTGCTGCTAGACTGTAAGCCCCTGGAGAACAGAAAGCATGTCTAACATGTCTAATTTTTTGCCACGATCATATCTTAGCTCTGATTTGAGATGGAAATTCTATTCGTAGGATACAAGAAAGATCTCTTTTACCCACTCAAACTTAGATTATCTTGGATTTCTGTAGGCTCTTTTTCCTGTGGAAGAATTCTGACTAAATTTGTAGCTGAATGATTACTTCGTAGCTCTATTTCTGAATGTTTTCTGTTAAAATGAGTACGGGGGAAGCAGGAAGTTTTCATCTATTTTTACATGCTTCAGATTTAAACTGGTTATGGATTAGGTGAAAATATCAAGTGACCCAGGTAAGAAACAAAGGCTAACCTAAATCTAAAAGTATATGCTCAACTACCCTTCTCTTATCGCTGCTTTCAGACTTTTAGAGATTAAAGGCAAATTCCAACCTGTGCTATACTAGGGTTGAATTACTCTGGCCCATAGGATGCAATTGTTCACATTTCTTCTCAATTCTGTGTTCAGTGACAATCATATTGGAAGCTTGAAATCAGCCATGGTGAGAATATTTCCAGAAAACAGCTATCAAAATCAACAATTCAGTACTCCTGGTCTTCTGGAGAGCCAACTATTAAATATTTGCCAGCATGCCTGGCTTCTAACTTAAAACAAAATTATAGTATGTGTTTGTAGAAAGTCAACAAGTTTACTGACTGATTATCCAGAGTATGTTACCATTTCTTATCTGTGTAGAACAGTTCGTGAAGTTTGGTGAAAGTATTCCAATTAGCACACTACTGAGAACTACCCAGGCAGAGAACTTTAAGAAATATCTGGAAAATTTCTCACTGAAGCATGTGTGGATTCTGCAAAGGGTTGATAGATTATCTAAATCAAAGAAGCTAATGTCAGATGTTTGTTTTATGCAATCTGACTCGACAACTTATGGAATACACTTTATTTTACATAGGAATGCTGTATTTTATAGGAAAGACTCAGCAATATCAGAATAGTTTCTTCTTATTTTTTTTTTTAAAGATTTATTCATTCATACAAGCACTGGGTACAGTCAGAAACACAAGAGGATGAGAGAATTCACCAGAGCCAGAGAGGGGAGCAGAACAGGCAGACTGACGAAATACACTGCTGAGGGGAGCAGTGGGCCCAGCAGGAGAGGTCTGTCATGCCATGTGGGACCCTCACCACTGGCCGGGGATCCAACTGGCGCCACACAGGCTGTGGGCAGCTTCGCAGCCCAGCCTCAACTGCTGCACCACCAGGGGAGGCCCAGTTTCTTATGTTTTTTAACCTCTCTTAGAACCTTTGTTTTCTCATCTTGAAAATAGAATAAAATATTTTATCAAGAATCAAGAGATATGTGTGTAAAAGTACCATATAAAATTTATATTGTTATACAAATATTTAGTGTGAAAGACCTTTCTTAGAAGTTGGAATGATAGTCATGCATTCCTCTTTAATTCACATTTTAATAGTAACACATATATTCCCATAGGTAATGTAAGTTAAAAATGCTGTCTTTCAATTTTAGGATACTATTTGGATTAAGGATACCATTAAGATCATATACCAGCATCACATACTATTCTCATATATATATATATATATAAATATATATATATATATATATATGATTTAAAGAATTGACTGAAATCATCTTGGAGCAAAATAGCAATAAAAAAACAAATTTATTAATCTGATAATTAGGGAAAGAAAGAAGTGATTAACATCAGCAGTATACATTTTCACTTGAGGAATTTCAAAATACTTTGTAAACAATAAAATTACTCACACCTTACAGTATTTACTCTGTTTATTCTCTTCCAACTTGCCTCATTTAATGAAATAAGCCACTTTACTTCCTAGTGCACTTCATTAAATTAACTCTAAAATGTCTTGTTAGAGGTAATTTAGCCAAGAAAAAGCTCAATATTGTATTCATTAACATCCATTTAGTCAAAGAGACTGTGGTGGATTTACCCATAGATTAGTCCAGAATGTGTAGAAGAACTTCAAAGACAGAGCTGTAAATTGATTAGGGGATGAGGGAAAGACATTTGTTTTTAAAACCTGAATCACCTGGCCAATTAACATAAAATCAGGATGTGGATATGACTTTTGTAATTAAGTAATTCTCAGTTCAATTTGCCAAAAGACAATTTTGCCTAAAGTTCGGTATTGTGAATTTATAGCACACTTAAATGTAATTCAAACAATGAAAATGTGTTTTCTTTAAAACTACCACAAGGATGATTCCATAGGAAAGATACACAATTATGACAAAATCATTTCAGAAATGAAGTGATAACTTGCTCTAATACCTCTAGATCTATACCATCGCTATGAAGTTAGTCACATTTTTTATATATTGGGGACACTGAATTTTCTTCATTTTTTCCTGTCATTAGTTTTGCCTCATTGTGTTTTTGTCATGCAAAGCTATTACTTCACTATAGTAAAATTTACCAAATTTTTAATTTTATGTCTGGATATTTAGAGAAACTCTTCTACACATAGGTTATTGAGGAATTTGTCTGCTTCCTTTTACTACTTGTATATCTTTTTTTGTATTTGTCTGATTCCATTTGGAGTTTTTTTCTTATATAGAGTGTGCGACAGGTAGCTGTCTTCCTCTTTTTCACTATGACTAACCAGATATCTTGGCAACATTTATTAAAAAGTTTCTCTTACAGGGTCTCCCTTGGTGGCACAGGCGGTTGAGCACAGCACTGTGAAGCTGTCCGCAGCCTCTGCAGCACCAGTTCGATAATGGCTGGCCAGTGAGGGTCCCACATGGCATGACAGACCTCTCCTGTCTCGCCCGCTGCTCCCCTCAGCAGTGTATTTCGTCAGTCTGTCTGTTTTGTTCCCTGCTCTGTCTCTGGTGAATCCTCTCCCTCTCCCATGCATCTGGTCTGTACCCCGGTTCTTGTATGAATAAATAAGTAAGTCTTAAAAAAAAAAAAGTTTTTCTTACAGTGTTGTAAACCTGTTGGGGGAAATGTAGGTCCTGAATGAATTCCACCCGCTCTCTTTTTTTTTTTTTAAGATTTATTTATTTATTCATACAAGCACTGGGTACAGTCAGAAGCGCGGGAGGGCGAGGGAATTCACCAGAGCCAGTGCAGGGAGTAGAGCAGGTACACTGCTGGGGGTAGCAGCGGGTGGAAGGAGGGGTCTGTGCACCTTGTGGGACCTCGCCGGGGGCCAGGGATCCGGCTGGTGTTGCAGAGGCTGTGGGCAGCTTCACAGCCCAGCGTTCAACCGCTGCGCCACCGGGGAGGCCCCCACCCTCTAATGTTTTGTGGACTCCACCTCCACTGCCTTGCCAAAAAGATCCCAGCTGCCTAGGACTACAACCATCAATCATGCCATGGATCTGCCATAACCCTTGACTTTTTAAAGGGGACTGCTCGGAAGGCAGAAGGGTGGGGTTAAGCAGCCATGCTTGATAGAAAAAGCAAGGTCATGGGGTTGGAGGGAGAGGTCCCAGCTCAGCAAACTTACTGATAGGATACATTGACCAATTGATCTCTCTCTTTCTCTCTCTTCTCCCTCTTTTCATTTTCCATACATAAATCTTTTATTAACTTTTCTATGTGTGCCTGCTCGTGTATCTTGTTCTGAGTTCTTTTTAGTACGTGGGTGAGGACTCACACCCAGGCCACCTATTTCCTGTTGGGGTTGGCCTGCAATAAACCAATGTTACCTCAATTTAAAAAATAATTTAATTAAAAATACATATATTTTTAAAGATTTATTCATGCATACAAGAACCAGGGTACAGGCCATATGTACGGGAGGGTGAGAGGATTCACCAGAGACAGAGTGGGGAACAGAACAGGCGACTGATGAAATACACTGCTGAATGAGAGGAGCAGTGGGTGAGACAGGAGAGGTCTGCTGTGCCATGTAGGTTATCTTGCCCCCTCCCCGGCCGAGATCGAACCTGTGCTGCAGAGGCTGCGGACAGCTTCACAGCGCAGCACTCAACAGCCTGCACCACCAGGGGAGGCCCTAATTAAAAACATTTTTACAAAACAAGTCTCTCTTTGTTCAATTATCCGTGATGCAAATTTTATTATACAATCTTTTAATTTTTATTATCTACCATGCATTTTCTTTATTGAAGTAATATTGGTTTACATTGTTGTTTGTGTTTTAGAAGAAAGGATCTCCACTCTCAGGTGTTGCTAAAACACTGCAGGCACCTTTTCTAAATACCTTGGCCTATTGCTGAAAATTCTATTATCCACTTATCTATTTATAAACCAATACTGTGCAGCTTTCATTTTACAAGTTATCTCATATGTTTTAATATCTTTTTTAAGAAGATTTATTTATGCATACAAGAACTGGGGTACGGGCCAGAGATGTGGGGGGTGAGAGCATTCACCACAGACAGAGATGGGAGCAGAACAGCAGACTGACCAAAATATACTGCTGAGGGGAGCAGCGGGCGAGGCAGGAGAGGTCTGCCACACCATGTGGGTTCCTCCCTGGCAGGCCGGGAATCGATGGTGCTGCAGTGGCTGCAGAGGCTGCAGACAGCTTCATAAGTTGCGTCTTAACCCCTTGGGCCACCAGGGAGGCCCCTATTTTAATATATTATGGGATTACTGTTATAGTTTCTTATTTTCTTTTTTTTAGTTATTAATGAAGCAGTATTTTGCCACATGAAACTTAGTGACAAGTTTTTTATTTATTTATTTATTTATTTTTAAATTTTCTAGAGGCATGTCTTATTTATTTATTTATTTGTTTGTTTGTTTGGTTTATACATGCACTGGGTACAGTCAGAAGCGCGGGAGGGTGAGAGAATTCACCAGAGCCAGAGCAGGGAGCAGAGCAGGCAGAAGGACCGAAGTACACCGCTGAGGGGAGCAGCGGGCGGCAGGAGAGGTCTGCGCACCATCTGGGACCCTCCTCCGGTGGCCGGGGAGCAGCCGGGGATCGAACCGGCACCGCAGTGGCCGCGGGCAGCTTCGCAACCCAGCGCTCAACCGCTGCGCCACCGGGGAGGCCCAGTGACAAGTTTTTTAATGGCCTAGAACTAGTTTATTGAGACTTTAAGTATAAAATTGTATCATATAACATTGAATTGTATAAAATTCACAAATTACTTTTGGGAGAACCGATATCATTTTTATGTTGATTTGTTCTATTGTAGAGTAAGGATGTGTTTTCTTTTTTTTTAATAAATCATGGTATGTTCTTTTTTTAAATTAATTTATTTATTTATACAAGCACTGGATACAGTCAGAAGCGCAGGAGGGTGAGAGGATTCACCAGAGCCAGAGCGGGGAGCAGAGCAGGCAGAAGGACCGAAGTACACTGCTGAGGGGAGCAGCGGGCGCAGCAGGAGAGGTCTGCGCACCATGTGGGACCCTCACCTGGGGCCGAAAATTCGAACCAGCGCTGAAGAGGCTGCGGGCAGCCTCCCAGCCCAGCGCTCAACTGCTGGGCCACCAGGGGAGGCCTAAGGATTTGTTTTCTTTTGTACAAACCTACATATTTGCTTTTTAGGAGCATTTTAAGCTTTTCTTTACATTGGTTTACTCATTTCCTGTTGAATTTATTTTTTAGTAATTTATTTTAATGATTAAAATAGGATTTTCACTAACATTTATCTTCTAATGAGAAGTTAAAATACAACTTACTTTTACAAATAAATTTATTAACTTTAAAATATAAAATAACATAATTTTTTTCTACCCTACTTATTTTTTATTGAATTGTAAAGGGCAGGACTGGCCACAGTGCAGGTTTTCTGATCCCATGCAGACCGGGTAAAGGAGGAGTCAGAGTCCTCAGTAGTTTTTTGCAGGTTTTTTATTTGGGGTTCACCAGGCATATGGCAGGCAGGGGTGCTGGCTGGGGGGCTGGGAGGCTGGCAGGCCTCCCAGCCCCCAGCAAGTCTTCACTCTATCTGGGCTCTCTAGCGTTCGTTCTGCTGCTTCTCGGCTTCTCTTTCGGCTTCTGCTTCGGCTTCTACTGCTGCTGCTGCTGCTGCTGCTGGCGTCCCCGTGACGCCAGCCTTAAAAAGCACAGTCTTAGCTCAGCTGAATCCCATCTACCTATGCCCACACCCTATTCCAGGTGCCCGCCATCAGGCATGCATTCAGGACAAGGATCCATCATCTATCCTGATGGCGGAAGGGCAGAAAAGCCTGACATTTTCTTTACCCTACAGTCCACCCTCTTAGGGTTTTCTGCCATATAGTCTATACATATATATACAATTTTCTAAGCAAATAAACAATGCAGCCATGACCCACAAAAGCAAATACATCAAATATAACAAAATAAAACAGAACACAAATAAGTCCAGGCAGGGCACCAACCTAGTGCAAAAGACAATTATTGGTTCCAGCAGATGAGCCACCAAATCTGCTGCCGAAGGCACTGCTCCTACGAGGGAGGGGAATCACTCATGGCATCTACTATATCACACTAGGAGCCGTCAGGCTTCCTGGCCTTCTCTGGCTGTAGTCTCGGCTACAAGGCACACACAACATCCACCCCCAGGATGCACTAGCTCTGGGATTGGTAATTTTATTCTGTTGGGGGTAATCACCAACCCTCAGGGTTTCTGTCTGCAGTCGCTCCAACACTCGGACTTCATGGCCACCCATGCGACTCACAGACCCCTGCACTCAGGCCAACCCACTGCACAATCACATGGGTCGGGGATCCAAACTCTGCATTCGGCTTGGGCTCCATCCCAAGCCACATTCCCCACCCATCCCCCAAAGACGGGTTCCTCAGTTCCTCACCCTCACTCAAGAATGAGCAGGGCATCACCCACAGGTGATTTTACGAGACTCGCAGGGCTTCAGCATACCCAGGCTGCTTAACAGCCGCTTAGGGCTTCTCAACTTAGCATCAGTACCAGCTTTTGCCTTCTTAGTCGGCTTTTCTCCTCCACCTGGCTGCTGGGCATGCACAGGCTGCTTTTGGCCATCAAGGCCCACTGGCCACCCCCAGATTCTCAAAAAAAAAAAAAAAAAAAAAAAAACCTGCCAAAGTCCTCCGCCTTCTGGCGGGATTGTCAGTCCAAGATCATCAGTTCATCAGTCTATCAGTCCAAGTCCATCAGTCCATCAGTCCATGTCCATTGGCCTCTCCCTGCTTCAGCAACGGCCTGCTGCCTCAGGGGTCATTGGCTGGTCCTTTCCGGTGTTGTTGGCTGGTCCTATCCGGTGTCGTTGCCTGGTCCTTTCGGGCGTCTCCTCCATGCGAGGTCTCATCCCGTAGCTCGTGGATGTTGTCCACCTTCTGTGCCACCATGGCGCCTCCAGCATCATCACAGGCAAACAGTCTGTTCTCCTTAGTCCCTCCAGGTCTTCGGAGGGCTCCAATACCCGTCTGCGTGGATCTTGCCGACTTATGCCAATTGTAAAGGGCAGGACTGGCCACAGTGCAGGTTTTCTGATCCCATGCAGACCGGGTAAAGGAGGAGTCAGAGACGTCAGTAGTTTTGCAGGTTTTTTATTTGGGGTTGACCAGGCATATGGCAGGCAGGGGTGCTGGCTGCAAGTCTTCACTGTATCTGGGCTCTCTAGCGTTCGGTCTGCTGCTTCATTGCCGCTGCTGCTACTGCTGGCGTCCCCGTGATGCCGCCCTTAAAAGCCCAGTCTCAGCCCAGGTGAATCCCATCTACCTATGCCCACACCCTATTCCAGGTGCCCGCCATCAGACATGCATTCAGGACAAGGATCCATCATCTATCCTGATGGTGGAAGGGCAGAAAAGCCTGACATTTTCTTTACCCTACATGAATACATAAAAATTGATTTTTCAGGTTTCTAGTTATACTGTTGTATCTTTTGCTAATAAGAGAATTTTTCTTCCTTCCTAATCCATGTGTGTCTCTCATTGATTTCTTCTATCTAATTCTTTTGGGATACCTCCAGGTACAGTGCTTATCAGAGGGGATACTGGAAGTATTTCCCTTTTCCTGATTAGATGCATTATAAAAGGATAACCAATTTCACATTCCTGAAATAATTACTACTTAATTGTCACTACATAGTTGGTTTTTGTCCATGTAGAGACAGAATGAGCACAGAACTGGTTCTTTATGATTCAGCAGACCAGGTAAAGGAGAGTCCTAGAGCCCTCGGTGGCTTTCTCAGGCTTTTATTGAGTCTTTACATGTAGTGCATTAACAAAGTACACCGCAGGCAGGGGTGCAGGGTTGGGGCGGGGACAGGAGACCTCCAGGTCCCTGGCAACTCTTCACTCTGGGCTTCTGCGGCTTTCTTTCTCCTTCTTTCTACTGCCTCTGTCTCCTGCTTCTGCTTCTCTTGGCAACTATCCCAGTACTGCAGTCATGGCCCATAGCAGTAAACAATACAGCTTACAGCAATGTAACAACTGCAGGTGCCCCATCAGGTGGGCAATCCTAATGGTGGGAGGGCAGAAAAGCCTGAAAACCATTTACCCTACAATCCACCCCCTCATGGTTTTCTGCTATACAGTCTATATATGTTATATACAATTTTCCCTTAACAAACATGAACTCTACAGCAATGGATCACAAAAGAAAATAGAATACAGCTGAATAATGAAACAATACAACAGAACACAAATAAGTCCAGGCAGGACACCAACTGTAGGGTAAAGAAAATGTCAGGCTTTTCTGCCCTTCCGCCATCAGGATAGATGATGGATCCTTGTCCTGAATGCATGCCTGATGGCGGGCACCTGGAATAGGGTGTGGGCATAGGTAGATGGGATTCAGCTGAGCTAAGACTGTGCTTTTTAAGGGCGGCATCACGGGGGGACGCCAGCAGCACCAATAGCAGCAGCCGCAGTAGCAGCAGTAGAAGCCAAAGCAGAAGCCGAGAAGCAGCAGAACGAACGCCAGAGAGTCCAGATAGAGTGAAGACTTGCTGGGGGCTGGGAGGCCTGCCAACCTTCCAGCCCCCCAGCCAGCACCCCTGCCTGCCATATGCCTGGTGAACCCCAAATAAAAAACCTGCAAAACTACTGAGGACTCTGACTCCTCCTTTACCCGGTCTGCATGGGATCAGAGAACCTGCACTGTGCCCAGTCCGGCCCCCTACAATTGGCGTAAGTCGGCAAGATCCATGCAGACGGGTATTGGAGCCCTCCAAAGACCTGGAGGGACTAAGGAGTAAAAGACTGCCTGTGACGACGCTGGAGGCGCCATGGCGGTATAGAAGATGGATACGTCCACGAGCTACAGGATGAGACCTGGCGTGAAGGAGACACCCGAAAGGACCAGCCAAAGACACCGGAAAGGACCAGCCAACGACACCGGAAAGGACCAGCCAATGACCCCTGAGGCAGCAGGCCGTTGCTGAAGTAGGGAGAGGCCAATGGACTTGGACTGATGGACTGATGAACTGATGATCTTGGACTGACAATCCCGCCAGAAGGCGGAGGACCTTGGCAGGTTATGTTTTTTTTTTTTTTTTTGAGAATCTGGGGGTGGCCAGTGGGCCTTGATGGCCAAAAGCAGCCTGTGCATGCCCAGCAGCCAGGTGGAGGAGAAAAGCCAACTAAGGCAGCAAAAGCTGGTGCTGATGCTAAGTTGAGAAGCCCTAAGCGGCTGTTAAGCAGCCTGGGTATGCTGAAGCCCTGTGAGTCTCGTAAAATCACCTGTGGGTGATGCCCTGCTCATTCTTGAGTGAGGGTGAGGAGCTGAGGAACCTGTCCTTGGGGGACGGGTGTGGAACGTGGCTTGGGGTGGAGCCCAAGCCGAATGCAGAGTTTGGATCCCGACCCATGTGATTGTGCAGTGGGTTGGCCTGAGTGCAGGGGTCTGCGAGTCGCATGGGTGGCCATGAAGGCCGAGTGTTGGAGCGACTGCAGACAGAAACCCTGAGGGTTGGCGATTACCCCCAACAGAATAAAATTGCCAATCCCAGAGCTAGTGCATCCTGGGGGTGGATGCTGTGTGTGCCTTGTAGCCGAGACTACAGCCAGAGAAGGCCCAGGAAGCCTTACGGCTCCTGGTGTGATATAGTAGATGCCGTGAGTGATTCCCCTCCCTCATATGAGCAGTGCCTTCGGCAGCAGATTTGGTGGCTTATCTGCTGGTACCAATAATTGTCTTTTGCGCTAGGTTGGTGCCCTGCCTGGACTTATTTGTGTTCTGTTGTATTTTGTTATATTGTATTTTGTTATATTTGATGTATTTGCTTTTGTGGGTCATGGCTGCATTGTTTGTTTGCTTAGAAAATTGTATATATATGTATAGACTGTATGGCAGAAAATCCTGAGGGGGTGGACTGTAGGGTAAAGAAAATGTCAGGCTTTTCTGCCCTTCCGCCATCAGGATAGATGATGGATCCTTGTCCTGAATGCATGCCTGATGGTGGGCACCTGGAATAGGGTGTGGGCATAGGTAGATGGGATTCAGCTGAGCTAAGACTGTGCTTTTTAAGGGGGGACGCCAGCAGCACCAGTAGCAGCAGCCGCAGTAGCAGAGTAGAAGCCAAAGCAGAAGCCGAGAAGCAGCAGAACGAACGCCAGAGAGTCCAGATAGAGTGAAGACTTGCTGGGGGCTGGGAGGCCTGCCAGCCTCCCAGCCAGCACCCCTGCCTGCCATATGCCTGGTGAACCCCAAATAAAAAACCTGCAAAACTACTGAGGACTCTGACTCCTCCTTTACCCGGTCTGCATGGGATCAGAGAACCTGCACTGTGCCCAGTCCGGCCCCCTACACCAACCTAGTGGCAAAAGATGATTAATGGCACCAGCAGGTGATCCACAGCTTCTGCTGCTGAAGGCACTGCTCATTCAAGGGGGGAACCATCCAACTGTTGCTCGGCCACAAGCCACACACAGCATCCACCCCAGGATGCACTCACTCTTGGATTTGGCGATTCTGTACTCTTTGGGGGCAATCACCCAACCCTCAGAGCTTATGTCTGCAGTGGCTCAAACACTGGGCTTTCACAGCCACAAATGCACACGCAGACCCCTGCACTGTGGCCACCCCTTTGCACAAGCACATGGGTCAGGGATCCGTGGATACAAGCTCCACATGCTTCCTCTCTTGGGTCCCCTCTTTGGCTGTGGGCTTCACCACAAGCCATGTTCCCCACCCATTCCCCAAGGACAGGTTCCTCAACTCCTCACCTTACTCAACAGTGAGCAGGGCCTCACTCAGGTGATTTTAAGAGACTCATTGGCCTTCTTTACTTAGTCTGCTTAACAGCTGCTCAGGGCTTCCCAATCTTAGCACCAGCTTTTGCCTTTCTAAGTTGGGTTTTTTCCTCTGCCTAGCTGTTGGGCAGTACATAGGCTGCTTTTGGCCACCGAGGCCCACTGTCCAACCCCAGATTTCCATCTCCTGGGGTGTACTAACAATACCATCCTCCCCAGGGTCCCAAAACATAACATTACCCTGCCAAAAGTCCTCCACCTTCTGGTGGGATTGTAAGTCCAAGTCCATCAGTCTTTTCCTGCATCAGCACTGAGCAAGCTCCAAATCATGGTCCTTTCTTCCCCGATGATTCTGCCACCTCAGGGGTCTCGGGCTGGTCCTCTTGGGACATCTCCTCCTCCACTTGAGGTCTCGTGCTGCAGCTCCCAGTCCTTGTCCACCTCCAGTGCTCCTACAGCATCTTTAGCTCTTCCCACAGCTCCTGGACTTTGGTCACTACCTGTGCTACCACGGCACTTCAAGTGTTGTCAAAGGTAAACACAGTCTGCTCCTCAATCCCTTCTGAGGTCTTCGGAGGGCTCCACACCCATCTGCATCGAAGAATCCTGCCAACTTGCACCAACTGTAGGGGCAGGATGGGCACAGGGCATGTTATGATTCAGCAGATTGGGTAAAGGAGAGTCCTAGAGCCCTCGGTGGCTTTCTCAGGCTTTTATTGAGCTTTTACATGTAGTGCAGCAACAAGGTATACTGCAGGCAGGGTTGCTGGCCTCCTGGCCCCAGCAAGTCTTCACTCCAGGCTTTTCTGGCGTTCTTCTTCTTTCTCCTACCTCTGTCTCCTGTTTCTGCTTCTCTTAACAACTATCGCAATATTGTAGTCATGGCCCACAGAAGTAAACAACACAGCTTACAACAATGTAACAATTGCAGGTGCCCCACCAAGCAGGGCAATCCTAATGGTGGGAGGGCAGAAGAGCCTGAAAATCACTTACCCTATGGTCCATGAATGTTTTAATTTTTGCTTTGTAGTGGTCATTATGTGCTATCTTTATTCAGTTAAATTACCTATTTTAAACTACCTTCAAAAAATTGGGGCATTTTTCATCACTTCACTTAAAACATTTTATATAACTTTGTGATTATATGTTCTTTACAATTTTGGTGTTTTTTTCTGGAAAAATAAGAACTGGGCCTGGTACTTCATTTTAAAGTAGTTTCTGAATAATTCTTAAAATTTCTTTAACAGTTAATATTATATATATCTAACTATATATATATATATATATATATATATTTTGAGGTAACATCAGTTTGCATCACTGCAAATGTTTAGGAGTATATTTTTTAAGCTGTCGATATTTTTTAAGCAGCTCTGTTTCACTGTCATTCACTTCATGTCATTTATTTGTGTTGTTTGCTCAACTTGTTTCTGAAATCAACTAGAAGTTTGAATGTTTTTTTATTTTTCAAAGAGCCAATTTATTTATTAGTTGTCACTTTTCATGCTTTACCCCTTTCATTTATTTTTCACCACTTTATTGAGGCACTATTGACATACAAAAGGCTAGATATATTTAACACATACAATTTGATGATTTTGAGAATAATATCTATATGTATGTGTATATACCAAAAAACCATAATATTCTATGCCATAAACATATCCAGCACCAGTAAACACTTCCTCCTACCTACCCTTTTTATTTATTATTGCTATTTTTTTTATTTTATTTTTGAGTAGAAGAACTGGGGTGTAGGCCAGGGGTGCTGGGGTGGTGACAAGATTCACAGAGACAGAGTGCGGAGCAAAACAGGCAGATCTGCTAAAGTACAGTGCTAAGGGGAGCATCTGGCAAAACAGGAGAGGTCTGCCAGGGGATTGAACTCAGGCTACATTGGTGATAGCACTGAAACTTAACCCCTAGGCCACCAGAGAAGTACCTTTACTACTGTTATTTTTGTAAGAAGAGCACTCAGTGTAAGAGCTACCCTCTTAACAAATGTTTAAGTGTGTAATTCAGTATTGTTAACTATTGGCAAAATGCTGCATAGTAAGTTTATTCATCTTGCATAATTGAAACTTTGTACCCTTTGACTAACACCTCCTGGGATACTCTGTCCCCTGTCCCTTGGCAAACATAGTTACATTGCATGGTGATCTTAATGTGTTATTTATAGCTCTTCTCTATAAAAATTAATGATATGGTTTGTGACCAAGTATAGGATTAATTTTTGCAAATGTTTATGTTTCAGTTTTATTCCATACTCATAGTGTAAATCTTTAATATATATGATATATATAAATAATATATATAGCTATACATACACACACAAACCTGTAAGATATACTAATTCATTACATTGTTTAGGTCTTCTGTATCCTAATTTATATTCTGTTCTTTTATTAAGAGTATTATGTTAAAAAAATCTCCTATTATTATTATCTATTTTTCTTTCTACTTTCTGTTTTTTAAAGGTGAATGCTGTGTTATTTGACCATAAATATTTGCCTTACATCTATATTGTAAAATGTGGCCTTTAGAATTAAAATGTGCTGTGGTTTAATACTTTTTTACTTGAATTCTCAACTCCTATCTTGTATTGTGTCACTCCTCACCTTTGCTTTTGTGTTAGATCTACAACCGTCTATGCTAAATGCTCACCACTAGTGTTTTTCTCAAGTTTTCCCAGTCAACCCTTAGACAATTTTGTGAAAGTATGAAGTTAAGTCAAGGTTCATTGTTTTGCCTAAGGACATCCAATTGCTCCAGCACCATTTAGTAGATAGAAATATTCTTCTTTCATTGCATTACTTTTGGAATTTTGTCAAAAATGAGTTACTTGGACTTTGAATTATTCCCTTTTTCTCTTGTCTGTTCCATTGATCTGTGTACCTATCCCTCTGTTAATACCACCTAGTCTTGATTAGTGTAGCTATGTATAATTTATAAAATCAAGTAGACTGTTTCCTTATGCTTGTTTCAAAATTTAGTAGACTAATGAATCTAATTCCTTACCTTTTCCATAAAAATTTTAGAATAATCTTTTGTATGTCAATAAAAAATATCATTTTTCATGCCTTCTTGGGGGCATTTAAACAGAAGAGTTCCATTTTGATTTATCTATAGTACTTTTAGTGTCTCTTTAGAGTTTTTTTAGTGATTGTTCTAGGCATTACATTATAGGTACATAACTTATCATAGTATACTAGTGTTGAAATTCCACTAGTTTAAGTAAAGTTATAAACATTACCTTCCTTTATGCATTTATATATAATAAATTTTCCTTCCTCCATTTATAATAAATTTTCTGTAATGTAGCTACCTACGTACATTGAGAAACATGAGACAATGTTATAATTTTTCACTAAATTGTAAAAATAATTTAGAAAACTCAATAGAAAGAAAGTTTATTATATTACCCATATTGTTGGATACTGTGTTCTCCCTTCCTGATATTCAAAGATTCTGTCTTTTATCATTTCCTTTTGTTTTGAGAACTTCCTTTAACCATTCATTTAGTGTAGGTATGTTGGCAACATATTGTCTTAGTTTTCCTTTATAGAGACTGTCTACTTGTGGATTTTTTGCTAGATATAGGATTCTGGGTTAATTATTCTGTTCTTTCAGCATTTTAAAAATGCTGTCACTTTCCTCTGGCCTCCATGGTCCTTGATGTGCGCTTTGCTGTTCTTTCAAATTGATGATCCCTATAAATAATATATTGATTCTGTGTCTGCTTTTCAAGAGTTTGTGTTTTTTGTTTTTTGGGTTTTTTACCTTTAGTTTTCTAAGTGTAACTATGACTTGCTTTAATGTGAATTCTTTAGGTTTATAGTTCACACAGCTTGAATCTATACATTTACTTTGGCCCAGTTTGGAAAGTTTTCAGCTTTTATTTCTTTGAGAACCTTTTCAATTCCACCTTAATTTTTCTCTTCTTTGGCAACTCTAGTACTAAATGTTAGGCCTTTAGCTAAACATACCCTTAAGCCTCTGTTCATTTTATTTCAGTCAATATCTCTATTTTTCTAGATTGTGTAATTTTTATTGTTCTATTATAGACTTCTCCATTTGGCTGTCAAAAGTTCATTCACAGGTCTTATTTTTTCAGTTAATATATTTTTGCTGAATATAATTGTTGTTTATTATTATTATATACCTACATTTTCCACAGCATTCTTATTTATATTTTTTATTTCTTCCTGACACCTCTTTTTATAATTTAGTCCATGTATTTTTAATTACTCATTAAATTAAAGCCTTTTTTGATGATTACATTAAAATCTTTGCCAGATAATTCTAACATCTGTGTCATCTCAGTGTAGACATCTATTCATTGTGTTTTCTTATTCAAGCTGAGACATCTTGGGTGTTTGTATGAATGATTTTTCATGGTTACTTGAACATTTTGGGTTGTGAGGCATTATGTTAAGAGACTGGATCTTATTTAAATCTTGTTCTTAACAGACTTCCTCCAACACTGCTTCTTTGGGAGGGGAGGGAGACAGAGCTTCCTTACTGGCAAAGTAAGTACTACCAGTGGCAGTATAGGGCCTCCATTCAATCTCCTTCAACACTCGGGAGGAGGGGAAGGATTACTTGTTACTGCTTGATAGCTTGGGAATATAGACTGTCTATATAACCTCCACCATGAGGGAGTGCCTATTATTTTTGAGCCCAGGTGAAAAGTCATTACTCTTCCTTAGGCCTCTATTTATACCACCTCGGCAGGGAAAGGAACAATTTCCTTGTTATCACCAGTTGAGAATAAAGGTCCAGGATACCTATGTGTTCTCTACTAACAGTGCAGAAGTATGGAATCTTCCAAATATCTGTCATGGATGGAAGTGCATGATCCCCATTCCAACTTTTCTGACAGTCCTGGCTTGTGTCAGAAGATGCAGGGGATACAAGAGCTTGATGTACTTCACTCATTACAAGCAAGCAAGAATGGAAGCACGGGCTACCCATCTTCTTACTGGCATGGGTGGAGATGCAGCCAGTTTTTTTTCTGGGGTTATTTGCCTGTAATAGCACACATAGCCTTTGTTGGAGCTTTGAGGGTTTATTTATTTATTTTGTGAAACTTTTACCTTTTCTAACTAGTTTACTTCTCCAATACCCTGTTTAAAATATGTGAGGCTGGACCTCCCTAGTGGCACAAGGGTTAAGAAGCAACACTGTGAAGCTATCCACAGCCACTGCAGCACAGGTTCTATCCCTGGCCAGGGAGGTGACCCACAAGTCATGGCAGACCTCTCCTGATTCGCTTGCTGCAGTGTATTTCAATACATCTGTCTGTTCTGCTCTCTACTCTGTCTCTGGTGAGTCCTCTCAGCCCCTCTGCATCTCTGGCCTGCACCCCAACTCTTGTATGCATAAATAAATAAATTTAAAAAAAAAGATATGTGAGGCAAAAACACCCCAAGGAATTTGTCATTGTGTTTCCAGGGGTCTCAAAGTTTCCAGCCAATCTTTTCCCTTTGCTTTACCTTCAGAGTTTTCTTGTATTTGTTTTCGTACAATGTCCAGGTTTTTTAGCTATAGGCGGAATAGGAAAAAGGATGTTTAATGCGCTCTATCTTTTCCAAATCTGCAGAGCCCTGAAGTATCTCTTCATTTTATAAATAGGTTCAGTGTGAGCTTAGATAGTTAATTTTAAAAATATAACCACTTTAAATAAGATGTATCAATTATTGAGACATTATAAGTATAATAACAATAGCTACCAGTTAGTAAGTACTTAGTGTATGTCAAACACTGTGTTAAAAACATAAAAATTAATCTATTTAATAATGGGAGAAAACCTACAAAGTAGCAATAAGAAATACGAGATTCATAATGGTTACACAACTTTCTTAGTCCACAAGGTAGTAAATGGTGGGATTTAATTCCAATCCTGATCAGAATCTGAGGTCCTTTTTATTCAGAGCCACTGTGACCATCTTTAAGAAAGCATAATGATAATATATTTGATAGATATAAACATTTTATAAAACAACTTAACAGTTACAATGAATATGACGTTTGAATGGGTTTGGTAGCTTTTACCATATTACTTTCCAATGGCTCGTAAACATTTTAGTAACGTCGGACAGAATGTTAGTGCATTTATTTTTCATATTGCAATGTCTTTTTCTTGTTACTTGTTTTTGTTTTTTTCCCGGTGGGCCACAGGCATAATCTCATACAAATTCAGAGCCAGTGCTGACAGGGGAAACAAGTGTATAGCACAGACCCTGTTATAAGATCCAATGGGTTATGTATAGTTAGTGTTATACCTTTGACTTAATGGCCTGCCATGACTACTGCCTTCCTTCATATCCCTTCACTTCTCTCCCATCAGACTTCTCCATTGTCTATTTGGGTACACCAGGGTAAACCCCACATGCACATGTGGCTCCAATTTCAGTACTACCAGCATGTTGATTTGCAACCTATGAGCTGTGGTGCAATACTCTGTTGTAGCAGGAATGACAATTTTTTGAATGACTATCCTTTCTCTTTCTTGATAGATTCCCCTTTCAAAAGGGCTAGATGTTAGACTGCTGGGTTTCTATCACTCCTGGCAGATATCCTGGAACTATTCCTTCGTGAGTCTTGATCCAGGGTAAGTCTTCGTGAAATAAATGTTCTTCAAGGCACATTATACCTACTGCTACTGAAGAATGCCTGAATCACACCCAAGTGTGAAATATCCTTTATATCTGTGGTGTCAAAAGATTAAAAAAAAAAAGAATGCACTATCTCAGGGAAGATATATGATCATGTATTGGTGAACTATCAACAGAAACAAATAGTAGGTTTTTCATGTTTGTAATTGTTTCTGAAAAAAAAAAAAAGAAGATAGAAAAAATACACACCTTCCCACTCCTTAGTACATAGAGCGATAATGTTATATATGCCATGAAGAGAGTGCCAGGTATCCTGAAGGAAGAGAAAAAAAGAAGTAGCAGGATATGAATGGCTTGGTTGTGACCCTCTAAATCATTGACTCAGCTTCAGTTCATTTAGGGTACTGTGAAGTATATATTATCTTAACTAAGAGAATCACAAAATACTTTGTAAAGAAATCAGTAGTAACCATGAAAATCTTTAGTATAATGCAGGAGTTTGAAGACTATTGAATAGGGAAGTACTTTAAAAAGTCATTGAAATATCTGATGAATTACACATTTCTTTTTTAACAAAGATACATTTGTTTCAATTTTTGAGACCTTTCCTGCGATAATAAATGGCTGTTAGTGGTATGATAATTAATAGGTTAGCTACAGTAAGCCAAAAAAAAAAATTCTCATTTATTGCTTTATGTAAGAGTTACTTTTTAAGCAATAGATGAGAAAATAACTACTTTTTCAAAAGAATCTCATAAACTACGAAAATATTGAAAATAGAAGTATGAAAATGTTGATTGTAAATTTTGTGTGATATATTAAGTACTTAAAGTCTAAGGAAAAGATTGTCATAGTTGGCTGATTTTTTTTTTTTAAATTTGAGAACGGAATTTTCTAATTTATCGATCTTACAAATGAAGAATTTCAGGAATTTATTTTTAGCCAGTTTGCTAGAATAATTAAAATGCAATATTTTCTGATTAGTTTGCTAGTGCAATTAATTGGTATTAGAGAAGATGAAATAGATTAACTGAAATGCAACAAAAAATCTTCCTTTATTGGTGAATGTAGTTGAAGAATGTGTATAAATATTTACTAAGTGTAATTGAAACTTTTCTTTCAGCTTTGGGTAGCTCTGTGAACTATCTTTTTTAATTCTATAGCCATTAGAAATAGGACTTGAAATTATTTAGAACTAAACTACCGTTATTTTTAATTTAAATAGGTAATTTGTAATGATTTAGAATTAAGCTAACTTAAAAAATACTTTTAATTACAGTAGTTCTCACTAAAAAGTACTACTGATTATTTGTTATTTCAATGAGAATGAATATATACCATTGATAAATTAAATGAAAAATAAATGTCTATTTAACCTTTTTAAAATTTGTGTTTTATTTATGTTTGATAGTGTGTAACTCTTTGTAACTGTCCAGTTCTCGCAATACCATTTATTGTAGAGTCTATCTTTTCCCATTGTATACTCTTGCTTCCTTTGTCATAAATTAATCAACCATACATGGATGGATTTATTTATGAATTCCCTATTCTGTACTCCTGATCCATGTATCTGTTTTTATGCCAATATCATATTGTTTTGATTACTATAGTTTCATAATATAGTTTTACATGAGGGAGCATTTTGCCTCTAGTTTTGTTCTCCTTTCTTAAAATGGCTTTGGCTCATCAGGACCTGCGGTGATTTCATATAAATCTAAGAATTTTTTATTCTATTTCTGTAAAAATTGTCTTTGAAATTTTGATAGGCATTGTATTAAATCTATGGATTGCTTGGATAATATGAACATTTTAACAATATTAATTCTTCTAATCTATAAGCACAAAACTACTTTTCAATTTCTTTGTTTCTTCACTGTCTTTCATTGGTGCTTATAGATTTCAGTGTGTAAGTCTTTTAACTCCTTAGTTATATTTTTCTAGGCATTTTATTCTTTTTGATACAATTGCAAATGGAATTTTTTTCTTAATTTCTTTTTGATCTTTTGCTGTTAGTATATAAAAACACAACATATATTTGCATGTTGATTTTGTACCCTACAGCTTCTCTGAATTTATCATGTACAGTTTGTATGTGTGTGTTTTTTTGTGTGTAGTCTACCATTTTCTGAATATGAAATAATTTTGCCCACAAATAGTGCAGTATTGCTTTTTCCTTTAAATTTGGATGCTTTTTCCCCCTCCATGTAATTACTCTATCTAGTATCTAGGAATTCAAATAGTGTGATGAACAAAAGACAAAAACGGAGTCAGTGCCCACAAACCCTGTTCATCAGAGAGCGCAGGAATTACTATGGCTCACACAGCAACTGTAGCAAGTCCACTCTATTGTACTAGCTGAGGCAGTGAGCCAAGGGATTGTCCACCAGGATAAGGACTTTTGGCCATCAATAAGACCTATGGAGTAACTGTATATGGTGACCTTGGGTTCCAACTCTGTGTCAGTGATGTACTATCTACCCTGACAAAGATGCTTCATGGTCAAAAGGCAGAACCCCAGCATCTGTGTCACTAACTGGACAAAGAAACTGCAGTTGCAATGGAGCTGACTTGGTGTTGAATGGACATCTTTGTCTTGTTTCTCATCTTAAAAGAAATGCTTTGAGAATTTTGCTCTTAGCAGGATGTTTGTTGGGCCACCAATTACATCATACACAAAAATTAACTCAAAGCAGATTAAAGATATGTAAGAACTGAAATCATAGAAATTCTGGAAGAAAATATAGGAAGTAAATGCTTTGATATTGGTATTGGTGGTGCTTTTTTTGAATATGACTCCAAAGTCAAGGACAACAAAACCAAAAATAAACAAATGGAACGACATTGAACTAAAAAGCTTCTTCACTGTGAAGGAAATGAACAAAATAAAAGGCAACCTACTGAATGGGAGAAGATATTTGCAAACCATGTATCTATAAAGGGTTAATATCTAATATATAAAGTACTCACACAACTCAATAATAAAAAGGCCAACTAATCCAATTTAAAAAATGGACACTGGATATAACAGACATTTTTCCAAAGAAGACAGAGATGGCCAATAGGCATGCAGAAAGATGTTTAGCATCACAAATCATAAAGAAATGTAAATCCAAACCAAAATGAGATATCACTCCATAGCAGTCAGAATGGATATTATAAAAGAACAAGAAATAAATAGTGTTTGTGAGGGTGTGGAGAAAAGGAAATCCTTGTGCACTGTTGCTGAAAATGTAAGTTGGTGAAGTCACTATGCAAACAAAATGGGACTTCCTTTAAAAAATTGGAAATACAAGTCATCTATGATACAGCATTTCTAATTCTAGGTATTTAATGGAAGAAAATAAAACGTCAATTTGAAAAGATGTGTCAACATTTTTGTTCATTGTAGCATGTGTACACACACACACACACACACACACACACGATACTACTCAGTCATAAAAAGGAATGGAATTTTACTATTTGCAACAATATGAATTGATGGACCTTGAGGGTATTAATCTAAGAGAAATAATTAAAGAAGACAAATACTATAGGATTTCATTTATATGTGGAATCTAAAAGTCAAAACAAAGCAAAACCAATCTCATAGGAATAGATTGGTGGTTTCCAGAGCAGGTCTGGGGACTGTGAAATAAGTGTAAGGCACCAAGAAGCACAGACTTCTAGTTATAAAATAAAATCAGTCACAGAAATGTAATATACAGCATAGGGACTAAAACCAATAATATTGTATTGCAAATTTGAGAACAGCTCAGAGAAAGCCATAAACAGACATATTGTGATCACTTCATAATGTATACAAATGCTGAATCACTATTTATACCTGAAACTAACATAATGCTATATGCCAATTACACTTCATAGAAGAAGAAATCATGAAAAGAAAAAAGTATGGTGTTACTATGCTATAATATACAGTAGCATAGTAACAAATGTAGTAGAATTTGATATATTTTTTAGCTCTGTGGGGTGTGCTTAAAAAATGTTATAAGACCATTTGCATTTCACCATGAAACTACTCTCTAGATTTTTCCTGAATATAATTGTACATTAGGATAGTTAAATAAGAACTTATCATCATAAATGTACAAATTCATAGTTTAAATATTTACACATAAAGACACACAATCACATAAAGCAAGTGCAAAAGTAAACATATATTAGCAGTAATTATTGAATCTAAATGGAAAATATAGGTGTTCATTCTTTAAGCGTTGACTGTTTAAACACTCTCAAGGTAAACAGTTTGCAGAATGAAAGCTCTTTTTTATACATCTACAGTATAAATAATTTTTCAATATTATTTTCTAAGTATTACTTCTAGTTAACAAATAATAATTGAACTTCTATTATGTGAAGACCCTTGCTTGAAAGGATATTTTCCTGATATTTGCCTTAATTTCCCACTTCATCCAACTTATGTGTATATATGATAAACATACTACATAAATATGATATTAGACATATATAGTGAAATATGGAGAATATGTGTAAATTGGATTTTATATATATATATATATATATATATATATATATATACACACACACACACACAATCCTTAGTTTCAACTACTGCTGGAGCAGAATCTTTGCTGTATAAGAAATATCAAGAAAGTACATGTTTCTTATAGTATAGTTCCAGTACATCAGCTATTCTAACACAGGATTCATTCTTGGCCGAATCCTTTCTACAGCTTCTGTTTATATTTACCCCATTTTAATATTTTCTTCATCAATTTGTAAACAGGAGGGCAGATAAAATAGATGAAAAACTCATGAGGTTTGATATCTGGAAAAAATATACTGAATCTTCTTCACCATGGGAACCATTCAAAAAACAAAAATGCACACAGATTTCCAGAATAGTCTTCCAAATCTTCAGTGACATTAAAGCTGAATTTTATATTTTCTCCCTCTATATATGTATAAACTGAGAATAGAAACTATTCCCTGTAAGGAGACTTCCATAAATATATCAAAGGATTTTGATGACATTGTAATAACCAGTAGAGTGGAGCTGGGGCAGTTTGTGATGAGTTTTGGAATCTCAAGACATTTACTTCCTGTAATAAAATATTAATGTAACAGCTGACAAACCAACAAAATTGTAAAGGAGCACAACTCACAGGAGAGAAATTTGTTGACACTGATGTGAGTTTTATGAACTAATAGTTATGGACATGCCTACTTCTACTTTGTGTTAATTGTGTATTCAAGGAAGAGATGCTGCACTTTCAAAAATGGACATCATCATAACTTCTTCCATTATTCAATGTATTTCAAAGTTATGGGGCAGGAGAGTACTTGGACTAGTGCTTTTAAATAGAAGTGGCTTATTTTGCAAAATGAATGTAGATATGTTTTTGTTATTTTACTATTAGTTGCTTGTGGTTTAAAATTTTTATGACTGCAAGAATTCCAAGGCTTGCTACTTTTTATTAGGAAGAAAAAATACATGATGATGATGATGATGATCAGAAGCACTTTCTGGGGAATGCTGTAGTATAGTACATGTAGATACAAACTTCCTAACTTCTGGAAGTTGAAAAGCTTTTAGATAATAATACATCCAGCAGCATTTAGGAAAACTGTCATAGACAAGGAGTTGTAGGAAACATGATGACTATGTAATATGATATCCTTGAAGGAATTCTGATACAGAAAATGGTATTAGGTAAGAACTACAAAAAACATGTATAAAGTATGGGCTATAGTTAATAACAATATATCAATATTAATTTGTGGATTGTTGGCAATGTACCAGAATAATGTAAGATTAATAAATTGAGAGATGCGTGTAGGGAACAGGGGATCTTCATATCTTTGCAGTTTTTCTATAAATCTAAATCTAAAATTGTTCTAAAAGGTTCATAGTGAAAGAAATTATCTCAAAGGTCCTAAGGAAGTTAAGCACATATTGTGTATGTTTCCTAAATAAATTACGTACAGACATGATAAAAACAGGGAGACATATGTTTCTTGTATAAATATATGAGGATAAAGGTTGCCAATAATTTAACTTATAGGGTATATTTGTGTATATATATGTATATATACTACAAAGAATCCTAGATATAATGAAAATACGTAGCCTTATTCTCTCTGCTTAATAAAAGGGGAAAGTCTTTAATAAGAGAAAAACTGTACACTGTTGTGCTGACCTATGCTTATTTGGAGTAAATTAAAGAAATTTTGAATCACTTTGACTAAAGTTTCATCTCAGCTCCGCCACTTGCAAGTGTATAACTTTCTCCCCTTAATCTCTCTGTATACTAGGTAAAGCAGCAACAGTAATCATGAAACTCTTAATATTCTTGTAAACAACAAGTAAGACAAGTACTTATGTCATTGTCTATGGCATAATAAATGCTTGATAAATGGTTATTTTTACAATTGGAACAACCCCAAGAACTATCCATTTTCACATATGTAATTTCTTAAGTTCGCAAATATTTGAATATATAAATATATGAATATATAATATACAATGAATATATAAACCACGTCAATAAGATGTCTCTAAATGTATCCTTGCAGAATTGAAGGTCAGATAATTCCATACAGATCATGTATGCATTGAAGGGGAGACTGGAACTGCATCTCCTCTCTTCTTCTATCTCTCCATTCCTTTTTCTCTCTTACTTTTTCCTTTTCCTCCTTGAATGGAATAAAAGTGATTATGAGAGAAATACAAAAACAAATACAGAAGTCATATTATATTAGAGTGTCCTGGCCTGAGATGATTAGACTTAATTGGGCAAGTCTGAGAATTAACCTAAACTGGTGGTATATAAACACCTATTTCTTTCTTTCTTTTTTTAAAACACCTATTTCTAACCAATGTAATAAAGTTGAGAGATACATAACGCAATCAAAATAGGTAGAACAAATATATGTAACTTAAAAACATATGTGTTAGTTCATTTAGATGTTGATTAACAACAATTTGGCCCCTGGCTAATTATGGTGCTATGCCACTGGCAATAAAGACATTACTCTTTTTTGTTAGTAAATACTAGTTAGTGGTGAGGATAGTGAGGATTAAATATATAAACCAAGTCATTTGAAGACATAATGGTTGAAACATTTCCAAGCCTGGTGAATACTATAAATTCAGAGAATACAAAAACTTTGGGAATAACAATTGGGTAGGCAAAGATTCATAGGCAACACTCAAAGATCTAATCAAAAAAGAATAAAATCACAAACTAGACCCATTAACTATACCAGATACCATAAAAAATGAATAGATAAGCCAAAGGCAAAAGAAAATATTTTAAAATTCTTATTAAGTTTTTTTTTTAATTTTCTTATAGTGTTGTTCATTTTTGTACAATATTTAATATCTTCCCTGAGGTGTAGTCCGCATAATTCTCCCATCACCACAGCACCCATCAACCCTCACCATAGTCCCTTCTGCTTTTCCCTTCCCTGTTTTGATCTCCTCCCTCAGATCTATGGTCTGCCTGCAAGTTTTGTCTTTTTCCTGACCCTTTGTTCAGTTTCCCTGTATTCTATGTATAAATGAAACCATCCAATATGTTTCTTTTTCCTTCTGATTTATTTCACTGAGCATAATCCCTTACAGCTCCATCCACGTTGCTGAAAATGGCATGAGTTTATCTTTTTTGATTGCTGAGTAGTATTCCCTTGTGTATTTATACCACATTTTCTTGACCCATTCATCTGTTTTGGGGCATTTAGTTTGTTTTCATGTCTTAGCTATTGTAAATAGTGCTACAACAACCATAGGAGTGAAGGTTTCATTTCAAATTAGTGTTTTGTGTCCTTTAGGTAGGTTCTAAGGAACTGAAGCCCTGGATCATAAGATAGATTTAGTATTTTGAGGATCTTCCACACGGCTTTCCACAGTGACTGGGCCAGTTTACATTCCCACTGGCAGTGTAAGAGGTTTCATTTTTCTCCACATCCTCACCAGCATTTGTTGTTTCCAGTTTTTTAATATGTGCCTTTCTCACCAGTGTGAGGTGGTATCTTATTGTAGTTTTGATTTGCATTTCCCTGATTATAAGTGATGTTGAACATATTTTCATATACCTATTGGCCATTTGAATTTCTTCTTTGGAGAAGTATCTTTTTAGTTTTCCTGCCCATGTTTTGACTGGGTTGTTTGCTTTCTTTTTGTTGAGTTGGGTAAGGTCTGTGTAGGTCTTTGATATCAGTCCCTCATCAGTTGTATGGTGTGCAAATATTTTCTCCCATTCAGCAGGGTGTCTCTTCATTTCGGTTACTGTCTCCTTTGCTGTACAGACAATTTTAGTTTGATATAGTCCCAGCTGTTTATCTTCTCCCTCATTTTCTTTGCTTCTGGTGATGAGTCCTCAAAAATATTTCTGAGGTGTATGTTATGGACTGTTTTACCTATGTTTTCTTCTATATATTTTATGATTTCAGGTCTTATATTCAAGTCTTATTCATTTTGAGTTGCTTTTTTATGTATTTATATGAGCTAGCAGTCTATTTTATTCTTTGCATGTGGCAGTCCTGTTTTCCCAGCACCATTTATTGAAGAGACTGTCCTTGCTCCAGTATATATTCTTTGCTCCTTTGTCATCGGTTAGTTGAGCGTATATATATATATATATATATATATATATATATATATAGCTTTATTTCTGGGTTTTCAATTCAGTTCCAGTGGTCTGTGCATCTGTTTTCATTCCCAGGCAAAAGAAAATGTTATTGGTCCATATACAGACTAAACTCATAATTGTGATTGAAATTTGAAGGTGGTTGTTTCTGTGAGGAGTGGAGAATGACTAGAAATGGCATAAGAAAACATTCTGGGGGTGAAAAAATATTCTGTATCTTGTGGATTATCACTACTGAGGTATATACAAGTTATGGAAAATCATCACATAGAACACTTGAGACCTGTGAATTTTATTTTTTGTTAATTTTACCTCAAGTGAAAAAGACTACAAATAAAAAAAATTTAAATATTTTTGCCAAAGAAAAGTACTCTTTCCCAGGGTAAAGAACTTCAAATAACTCCACATACAGAAAGAACAGAAATTAGTTTTATTAAATGAAAGTTAACTAAATGATTATGGGTTAGGTAAAAGACTTTTGGTATACACAGTCTGGATCTACTACATAGTTAATCACCTCTTGGTCTAAAAATGGGGAGAGTCTCTAGAGAAAAGAATTTTCTACTGAAAAATGAACATTGATCAAAATTCTTACCAGCAACTCAATTCAAGTATTGTTAAAATGCATGATTCATTATTTTGACATCTAAATGTCATAACTACCTTTGATCCTTTTCCTTGGGGATAACTTGCTTAAATGTGATAGAGTGGTAGAAAGTCAGGGGGAGTGGGTGAACAAGAATCTCTTTTTCTGGATATCTCTATTCTAACACAAAGGGTAAATATGATTAAATCTACCCATGCCCCAAGCCTCACTGGGGCTATAAAAATCCTGGACCGAATTCAGACACTGCGGGGTCATTATTTGCTTTTCAGACATATAGTCCTGCTGCCTTCAGACACTGGTAGGTGGGTCTCTGAGCAGAGGTGGCAATTCCTGCACATCCCCTTTCTCTTCTCCCATCACATAAAACAGTAGACAATTAGATGGCGTTTCTTTGGCCACAATGGGCTCCTAAGAGATCTTCCAGTTATTCCTGCTATTTAGTTAATCAATCATGTCACCCCATGGTTACTGGAAGCGTGTTGGCTAAGATGATCAGCCGTGTCCCCTGCAATAAAACTCAAAGGGAATGCAATAAGAATTCTTCAGTTACAAAAGGAACCCTATCTTCCCATCACCTCAATCCATCCTTGTAAAAGTTGCAGAATGGCCTTATGTCTTCCTTTGAGCCTGTGGTGCTATACATGGCAAGGAGAGGAAGTTCCACTTTTAGATTAATACCTACAGTGTAAACTTTATATTTCTTACTATATATAAAACTTAAAGTAACAGCTGGCTGAAAAATTACTGGGGGCAATTACTTGTTTGTAATTCTTCCAGAATTCTTTTTATGGGTCTCAATTGTAAAAGTTACCATTTTGGTAAACATGGAAATTGAGGCAAGCAGAATATCAGCAATATGGCCAAGATTCCTTTGAATTACAGTTTCTGAGACAGTAGTTATAATCAAAATTCTACTCTTTTCCTTTGTGAGATAAGAACATTCTTTCCACACAAAGATGAATTTAGCAGCATGTAATTTTCCTTCTTATCCACTAAATGTGGGATTGAATTAGAGTTTACCTAGAGAAATCTAATTTGTAGTTTTGAAAATAAGCAAAAAGCTGGTAGACTGCAATGTTGATATTCTGATCACATTATATGCATACGAAGATAGTATCAAGCAAAGCTTTATTTACATTTCCTAAGTGTTTTTTCACTTTGTATAAACTAATGAGTGGTGCTGTTAGAGAATATGTGTATCCCTCTTTGTGTAATGGATTAAGTGTGAGTCCTGTTAAACACTAGGTCATAAATCAGACTGTGTTCTCTATGCCTAATTAAGGGTTTAAAAGGGGAAAAGGTAAATTCTTGAATGAAGGGCTCTACTCAGAAGCAGAGTTTGTTATTTCACAAAGGAAGTAGATAAAGCAGAAAAAGAAGCAATTTAGGAAAGTGAAAAAGAAAACTATGAAGATATTTAGCTACTTTATTCTACTCAGATTTAAGGATGCTTGAGCTGCTAAAAGGTCTGGATGGAACTTAAAACTTTTTATTTTTCACTTAGACTACTGATATATAAAAACACAAAATGACCAAAAAATTAAAAATGAGTATCAAAATAGCTGTAATCAACTGAAAATTTAAAATTATATACACGTAAAACACAAATAAATCAGTTACAAGAGGATTTGAAGAATAAAGTATTTTTTCTTTTTACCTATACAACTCTCTATAATTAGAGTATATTAAAATATTAAACTCATAGATTGCAAGTAAAAAGACAGTTAATCCAATTATCTCCTAGTTGTCATAAATGGAGATAAAATTAATCTCAGATAATATTATTTAGACATTTCTGTTTGTTTCTAGAGCATAGTGAATAATTAAATTCATGCTGTAAACTGACATTAAATGAAATGACTATATTAAGATACAAAGTTTGTCACTTAGCGTATATAGGATTAGAACAAAGGTGATATGTCAAAATTAATTGACAGGAGCATCATTTATTAATATCTAACTATACATAATTAATAACACTGTTATTTGGCTTTATTTCACTTTGTGTAACACATGAACTACTCAGTGAAATATAGGGAAGGGAAACTTTTGATACTAAGAGGAAAAGACTGATACTATGTCTTGATTGACTGGATGTTTATTGTATTTCCAAAAGAAGAGACCAATTTACTAACTTTCCAATCATTTGTTTTTCATTCAGTGAATATTTATTATGGCCTAAACTATGACAAAAAGTTTGCTTAGCACTAGCAACTTAGTGAGTTGGGCAGTGGGTGAAGGAGACAGGGTGACCACCTTTATGAAAGGTCTAATTAGATTCTAGTTGATCATTAACAAAAGGTATTAAAAAATAAAATTATTCAATGTTCATACTTGGCAGAATTCAGAGATTCTCAAGTTAAGCATAATAAATATTTTTCAGAAATAAAACTCACATTACAAGGTCATCAAGACCACCTAAAGATCTTTTCCATCTCCCGGGGCAATCATGTTTCCATCCTCTCTCCTCAACTTTTATTATTCCTTCCCCACCCCACCTTCTGCTCTGTGCTGGGCTTGCTGGTGGGCATGTGTGGGGGAAGGGTGGAAAACATTTCCATTCATTCCAGACTTTCACAGGCAAGGGCATATGGAATGGCTATGAAAGCAGTCCTAGTCCCTTACTCCTGCCCCAATCACCTAAACTTC
The DNA here is from genome assembly GCF_014898055.3 of Talpa occidentalis. NCBI lineage: Eukaryota > Metazoa > Chordata > Mammalia > Eulipotyphla > Talpidae > Talpa > Talpa occidentalis. The sequence goes on along the minus strand of NW_023601322.1, from coordinate 31,173,041 downwards.
CCCATATTCAATCAACATTAAGATACATTGTATCTTTATTTGCTGAGCAACTACTTGTGACAAAACAACTTCTGTCCCCAAATTCTTAAGTCTCTTTCTCTTAGTATTGGAGCCTCCTATGAACTTTAGCCCTTTTCCAGTGCACTGTCATCACTATTTTATTTTCTATAAATTGGCATTTATGACTATTTGGATTTGATCTGTATTGAGCATATACCAGTTGTTACATATTTAAAATATAAAATAAAGTAACACTGCAAGAGATAAAATTATCTGCAGGAACTGATGGAAGGAAATATGAACAATAAGAGTTTTAATGGTTAAATTCTGAACATAACGACAGAAATGGGAATAAAGCAAGCAGGGGAATGCAGCAAAGATGCTGATACATGCCAACCAAACTCTGGAGCTTCCTTTTTGTTAAATTGAGACAGAGATCTCAAAAAAGGAAGAATTTATAGGGCAGTTCTAAGCAGAACATGTACTCTTTGAATTATTCTTCTCTCCTCGTTTAAGGAAGGGTTTTTGAAATCATGTCATCTTATATGAAATTTAAATGAAAATTAGTAGTGCTTCATAGATGCCATTTATTCATTTGAGTATTTTCCTACTTTTAAATTGTCCTGACTTTTTCGGCACTCATATTTATAAAAGTTTCTCTTCATTTCTACAAATTTGAATGTTCAGATCCTATTAGCAGTCCTTCAAATCTTATTTCAAAGGATATCTGTTTTAAAACATATCTTTGCAACATAAATTATTTAATCTTTGCAACATTTTCCACATGATTTTACCTATATATACATATTTCTGGGGATATTTATGACCTTCTCTCATGGTTAAAAATATACTCATGTAATTTACTAAATTGTTAGAGAAAAGTTTATAATTGATTTATATATTTCCTACTCCCACCACACTTGGGAAGTTGAGTGAGTCTTAAGGGAAAGTATGACTGAATGTACACAGGATATACAAAGTAGAAGAAAAGCATTAATGTAACAACAGCAACAGCTTCTCTGTAATGATAACCCACCTCTATTCTAGTGCTGTGAAATATATGCCATTTTAGCATAGAATATTCACTAAGGCTTTAACCAGACTTACCTGCTATGGACTATTTATACTCAAATACACAAAAATAAAAGTAGAAGCTAGGAGTTCATTATTGTTTATTTTAAATTGACTCACCATCAAAGAATGGGTGCACAAACTGCTTTTAAAAAATATATACAATAGTTTACATATGCTTAATTTGGATGATATATTTCCTCTGCTCTAATACCTAGAATTGAACATTAAAGAATAATATCACTGGGAAGCAACTAAATATGTTTTCCTTTAGCTGGCTCTAAAACTTATTAATAAGCACTATTTCACAGTAAATAACAAATTATGTGTTACGGTTTGATTTCTTAAAATAGGTATTTTTGAGTAGAAGAGTAAACATGAGAATGAGAATACTTTGCAAATATATCAATTACTTTAGCCATAAAGAGAATTCTTGAAAATAAAAACAGATGTGTACGTGATTCAAATTTAATATATTTGAAATGTAAAGTAAAAATATAATACACCTGGATAGAATTATGCAAATTGCATGGGTAAATTTTCCCCTTAGGGATAACTTCACTGTGTTCTCTAAATCCATTTTAAAAAGAAAGAAAGAAAAAGTGGAAGTAATCTTTTGATATTTCCTTAAACTAATGCATAGCCTTTTCTTATTCTAATGAATTGATAGAGCAAATATTTTTAGAGAATTAACATAACCAGTTCTTTATGGTTATGTACTGCCTTTGCTTAATTTTGGTCATCAAACGTTTTTACTACTTCAGTCATTCCACAGTATTCTGAAAGGAATCACCTTACTATAATTGTTCTCATTCTTAGACATATGTCTTTTCATTGACTATAGGTGTTCATTTCTAGTTGAGTATTTATTTTTAAGCAGTGCAATTTAGAGTAATAGAAACAACATGGGATCAGGGTCAAAAGACTTGAGTTCAACTCTTAAAACCGATTTAGCAAAAAGACCTTGAATACAATGCAGTGTTTTTAATCTTCATTTCCTCATTTGTGTAAGAGAGGGGAACTACATGTTTAACTGGTCTCTTTTAAGGAACAAATGAAATGTAAATGCGAAAACACAAATTACTATTTACCTACCATTGTTATTACATACAGGAAATAACCTTATATAAATAATCCAGTAGGAGTGCCCTTATTGTTTTTTGTTTTTACTCAAGATAAATACGCAATAATTAACGTATAGCTCGTCCAGTCATTTCTTTCTTTGTTTAACCATAACTTTATTAACCGAAACGATTCACCAGCGATCTCCCAAGTTGGAAAGGGTACAATAAACTTTCAAGTCTTACCGCAGTTTTTGCTAGTTCGCTAACAAGGTTAACCATCCAACTCTCCCTGCATCCCGAACGTGGCAATTAAAAATAATTTTAAAATAAGCAAGCGTTCGCCCTGCAGCTGTTTACATATGCCTCACTATAGAACGGTGACGGCAAGCTATTTAAAAACAAATAGCTCCAAGGCACCGCACGGCATTGATTCACCACGGCACAGCTCTGTAGTGCTGCATTGTTTAAGACCACGTCGTGGCTCAATGTTATGTCAAGTTGCACGTTCAATATTAGTTATTCAGTGCATGGGAGAGGCTGGTTTTTTACCCTCAAGCAGGCGCTGGGAATCCACTGCAAGCGAAAAAGGGGTTAAAGTTGTCCACCAGAGGGAGTGAGTGTGTGAGTGCGTGTGTGTGTGAGTGTGTGTAAGTGTGAGCGCCCCGGACAGAGGCGTCGAGTTGGGAAGCGGACTCGTACCCAAGTTCCAAAGGCCGCGGTGTCCGCGGGGTCCGGCCCTGGCGGGCCCGGGCCCGGGCGGGCAGGGAAGGCTCGGCCTGCAGCGACCCCGCCGCGCCCCGTGGATTCCGGGGCCGGGGTCGGGGAGGGGGTGGGGGAGGGGTGTGGGGCGGGGGTGTCTCGCGAGGGTTCCAGGGCGTGGCCGGAGTGGGGGGCGCGCGGCGAGTGTGAGCGGGTGTGCGCGCGCGAGGGCGAGTGTGAGCGCGGCGAGTGTGCGGCCGCGTCGCCATTCCCCGTGACGTCAGAGTGTATTGTTGTGCGCGGGGCCGAGCGGAGCATCCCCGGAGCTGTCACCGCGGCGGCCGCGCCGGCGGCGCAGCCCGAGCCCCGCACGAGCGAGCCCGGCCGGCGCCGCCCCCGCCCCGTCCCCGTCCCCGGCCCCGCCGCCCCCGCCCCCGGCCCGCCCGCCGCGCGCCGCCGCCGCCCGCGCGCCCCCACCCAGCCCACCCCACCCCCTCGCTCCATCCCTCCCACCCGCCGCCGCCGCCCGCGCGCGCCTCCCCCCGCGGAGCGAGTGCGGGTCACCGGGTCACTGGGTCATTGTCTCCGCGCCCGAGCCCCGAGCACCCCGTGGAATCCCCCACGTCATCAGCAGAACCATCAATGAGATGCAAACATGAAAGACAAGAGGAAGAAGAAGGACCGCACCTGGGCCGAGGCTGCCCGCCTGGTACGTTCCGCCCCGCCCGCCGCCCGCGCCCGCCGCCCGCGCGTCCCGCCGGCCCCGCGGCTCGCCCCGCGCGGGTCTCCGCGGCGCCGACGGCCACTTCCAGCCCGAGCCGCCGCCCGCCCGCCGGCTCCGGCTCTTTGTTATTCTGCGGGAGTGGGCTAGCCCCGGGGCCCCTGTGTGTGTGTGTGTGTGTGTGTGCGCGTGTGAGTGTGTGTGTGTGCGTGCGCGCGCGGAGGGGCGCAGCGATTATCGCGGGGAGCTCCCCGCCGGCGCGCCCGGGACCGCCCGGGACACTTCCCCGGTACTTCTCTCTCCGGGCTCCGCTGTGCCTGCGCCACGGGTGAATTTCCGAGCGCTCGGCCCGGCTCGACTTCCCTCTCTGCCACTCCGGAGACCTTTTGTGTGGCAATTACCACTCCCTCCCAACCCCTCCACCCCCTGGAATTTCATCAATAACTCTGTGCACGGTCTGTGTGTATGTTCGGCGTTTGTGAGTTCATACATTTTACACGTGCATGCACGGTGTGTGTCCGACACGGACTTGTGGGGCGTGTGCATGTGGGCTAGGTCTGTGCGTGTCTGTGTGCCGTGTCGTGTGCATTGTGTATGCACACTGATACGTGCATGTTTTGTGTGGCTCAAGTTCGTTTGTGTTTGTAGGTATTGTGCTCTGCTCCGTATTTGTGTGTATATTCTGTGCACGTGTGTGCAATTTGTGAGTGTGTGTCGGGTGTGTGTGTGTTTGGTGAAGTTGGGTGGGTGTCATTTGTACTGGGAGGTGATTAAGAGTGTACAGCTAGGTGTGTTTTACTGCTGGCTTCCTGGGCGGTGTTACTTGGCAGCTTTTCCTTTTCTTGAACCTTTCCGCGGAGCTTACGTTTTAATCATCGAAAGAATGTCTCTATAGAAATGCTGGTTGGCGGAGGGGCGTCGGCGTCTTTGGTTTGATGCATGTGTATGTGTGGGTTTTTCTTTCTTCATCTTTTAAAGGACAGCTGTAAACGGATTTTTTAAAGGATATTTCTGTACAGTGTGTCTCTCGGGAACGCAAGACATTACATTTGAAGCTCAGCCTTTCAGGGATTTGGCTACCAAATTAAATATTTATTCACCAACTTACTGTTATAAATTGGCCAAAAGAAAGCAGATTGCATGCAGCATGGGGAGGGGGGGCTGGAGGGGGGTAGAGGGGGAGAGGCCCAGGGACGTGTTATTGGGTTGACTTTGTAAAGATTGTTTGACTATAACTGTGGTCTTTTTTTTTTTTTTTTTTAAAGCTTTTGAGTAACTACATCATGCCCAAGGAGAACATTTGTCAAAAGTAATTATCTGAGTTTGGTTGAAGGGCCTTGCTGGTATGTCTCCAGATTCTAGCAAAGGATTTTAGATAATTGGCCGGATTGCCCTGTGAAGAAGTGACAAAAGTCCTTGTTAATTGCAATCTAGTTATTGGTAGCAGAAATGGCCAGGCCCCTTTGCTTCATCTCTTAATTTGTAGTAGTGTTTGTTATGATTTCTCCCCTTATCTGTGATTGCGTTAATCACTAAATCACTCACTCTCTGTGGATGAATGGGCAGGTGATAGTCGTTCTCTAATGAACTGCATCTGGGAGAGGGAACTTATTTGTGAGGAATATGTGAAAAGTAAGCAGTAAGTGCTAAGTAGATGCCAGATTGATGCTATCACTGAATTTTTGCTAGAGCATAGTGCATTACTTATTGTTTGCTCAGTCATTAATTCAGAATTTGTGGGGGTGTGCAAAGCTTCTGAAAATGCATTATTCAGGCTCCGTGGAGTGGCAATCAAGTATTATTATAGAGTTTCAGTTTATGTATTTTAAATAAATGAACAATGAGTTGATTTATAAATATTTTAAAATAATGATTCATGAATTAGCCATATCTGCCTGCAGATAATAATTTAACAAATGACATGTTCTGATGGAATTCAAATCTAACCCTTTATATGCAATTAATGTATGTTACTATTCTTGAAAGTACTGTGCTTTATTTGATCTAATCATAATATGTCTCTATTGATACATCTTGAAATAGATTTCTGAGTCACAGTTTTTGTTAAAAGTTGCATTTTCCTCTTGCAAAGTTCATTGATGGGAAAAGACACACTAGTAGTCATCAACACAAAAGAATTAATGATAGACCAGATGTCTCTATTTTAACCAGACATATTGAACTAGTAGTTATGGTAATTTTTCAATTTGGTTCAAGTTATTTTTCCCCTGGTAGTTGTACAAATGTGTATGTATTAAAAATGTGACAGTTGAAATAAAATACTGAATAAAATAGAAAGTGATTGTACTGGAAATATCTTTTTCAGAAATTTGCATTAAAGTGACACGATCATTAGTAACTTATTTTGTGAATAACAGAGAAGCAGGTTTATTTGAGTAATGGTGACTTTTCATTTTTTATGATTGCATCAAAGTATACAGACTTAAACTCTCTTCCAAACTTGCTTGAAAAACATCTTTACTCTTTTAATTGACACTATTAATTTACATGTAATGGAAAAGGAATGCTTTTTCCTTAGCATTTCTATGATGTGTACTATTAGTTCGTATTTCATAGTGCCCTTGCTGATTTTGCTGTGGTTATTGTTGTTAAGGACTTTTAGCTTTTCTCTAGCAAATGTTAAACAAGATGTCTGATTTTAAAAGTAAAGACTGAAGGATGGAATGAAAATAAGCAACTTAGTATGTGGTTCTTGCAGTATGTGAACTAAAGAGTGTCCTATTAAGATTAACCTTCCAATTCCTAGTGTATAAATATTATATATATAAATAACATGTGTGAATATATGTTCTACTGGAGTGTGTGTATGTGTGTGCATGAGAGAGAGAGAGAGAGAGAGAGAGAGAGAGAGAGAGAGAAATTATTGATATCATATCAGCATAGAGGAAATGTAAGAAAGATTTCTTGTACTGTGACCAAAAGCTTATATTTAAATGTACCTTAGATTTCATTTTTAAGAAAAATATATATGAAAAAGGACAGTTCTTTCTAGAGTAAGAATTTCCAGTTAACAGCAGAATTTTTGTTTTCTTTCTTTGTGAGAAAAATGTCTGTCTTAAAATCTAAAACTCTGAGTGGCAACTCCAGGGATTTTGTTTTAAATAGAGATGCAGCTATCAAGCTCTACCAATTTTCTCATAGAAGTAGATAATGTTTGTATGTGGTGGACTTGCTTAGCTTAGGAAAGAAATGGTGCTGTAATTTTCCTGTGTTGTCAGGGAAGCAGTGATTATTAACAGGCTGCCATTTTAAAACAGTAATACTACATCTTTTCTTTCTTTTTTTTCTTTCTGCCCTGCATCAGTTGCAGAAATTTCAGCCTTCAACCTCTCCCCTCCCCCTAGGCCTTCTGCAGTTGTGGTTGTTACTTTGCGCATTGCCATTTAATATGGAGCCTGCTCCCAAACCAGATGCATTTTCATCTGTTTTATCTGCTCTTCTAAGGTTGTAGAGTCTCAGAGGATCCCACAATCACATGGAAGTATCTTCTGTCTTAATATTTGTAGACCACAATAAGAATAAAAATCAAAACCATAACTCATGTCGAGCTGGGGCTTTGACTTTAATCCTTTTGACTTTTATCTCAAGTCTTCACTCTGTTACTATAAATACAGTTTAAACCATTGTGAAAGGATCTTCATGCTTCTTTGTAAAAAATGGGGATTTGACAGGACTTTGTTTTACTGCACTAAGGGGTTTCTTTGTTACTGGCTTAACACAGAACATACTGTTATTTATATATTTATTCTAGCTTAATTCTTTTTTTGACATGCAAAAATGTTGTTGCTTTGAGAAGTGCTTTTTGATACTTTCATCACTTTGTTCTATAGGGAATGCTGCTGTTAAGATAATGATCCAAATGTATTAATTTGTTCCCTGAGTTTCCTTCTATTTGTTTTATTCCTTTCAATCTTTGTTTAGTCTTAGTGGCACCTGAAAATAAATCTTAACAATCTTCAATAGCTTTGGTAACATGGCTGATTTATTTGCTCATAGTTTAGGTACATTCACACCGATAATGAATGTCAGTGTTTTTTTTTTTTTTTTTTTTTTTTTTGGTAGTTCAAGGTGACCTTTGGAAAAAAAATAATGACAAATTTACCTCATTGTTGGAGAAAACAGGCACGTACCCCTTTATGTTACAGCAGGGTTACTGAAGGTTTTAAATAAATTGAGAATTTGTAAATCACAGTGTATTAAAAATTAAGTAATAGATTTACTAATTAAAGGAAATCTGTGAATTTTTGCACAGTGAAGATTCTTTTGCATAGTACATTATATTCTAAACAGTCTGCAAAGATTTCTATAAAATAAAGGTGAGTGGTATTGGTAGCTGTTCACATGGAAAGCAATTCATAATTGTTAAATGACTGGTTGCCTTGCCTTTTGTCTTTGTATTGTAGAAATAAATAGAATTTTTTTAGGAATGGAGATGGAGGGGAGAATATGAGGACTGCTTTTGGCATTTTCTCAGTATGCTAGTGATGCTTACATTTCAGATTATGATCAGATGTTAACAGTTGAGAACATTTTGACTTGTGATTTGGGATAAGTCCCAAAGGTACACATGAGCATAATTGTGACAATGCTTATTATAGGCTTTTATTTTCAATCACTTACATTCCAGTTGGTTTGATTCAGCTGGTTTCTGTGATCTAAACACAGTCTCTTCCATGTCTCCATTTCATCATCTGCTTTAGAGATGGAACCTAAATTTTCATTTTGTAGTTTGAAGGACCAAAAAGAGTTTATCTCTGTCTATTTAGGAAAAAAATCAGTTTGAAGTTGGAAAAATTTATTTGAAATAATGTGAAATATGAAATTAGACCTGATGTTAGCATTTGCTGATGTTCTATTTCCTGGTGATATGAATGGAATTTTAAGAATTAATTCTTTAATTTTTCTCTTCTTTGACAAAATCTTTGGTAGCAGATGATGCCTCAGCATGTCAGGAATAGACTCTTTTCTTGATATACTGTAACTTTTGACTTGTAATACCTGTAAAGGAATTTTGTCACAGGAACCTAACTCATAAAGTAATTACATTTAATATTTAATAATATCATAGTTTCAACTCTTAGACTGAAATGCATTGGAAATGTGAACTATGGTCCCAGACATTTTGTGGGCTCCTACATACAGGATTTAAATGCTGGAGAGCATACAAAGAAATATCCTCAATGAGTGTAGAGGAGGCAAGAAAGACTGGAGGGTGACTGAGCAGACACCATCTGTAGGTGTTACATGAATGATCAAGCAGGTGCTAGTTTACAGATTTACAGAAGGGAGAAACTGTGTGGTATGAGTAATTGTGCAAGGCTTAATGGAGTAGATGAAGCTTGGTTTGTCCTTGAAATATGAGTAAGATTAAACAGACAACAAGAGGACAGCAATGTAAGAAGAGAGAAATTCATGGGCAAAGGTGTAGTGTCAGGCAAGGGGAGGAATTCAGGGGTCAAAGAGAGTGAGTCTAGAAATATCAGAAGACTTGAGGGAGTAGGCATTGCCATAAAATTGAAAATTAAATTGTGATAACAATGGATAGGGATTTAAAAGTCTGTTGAAGGCAGTTGCACCTTTTGCTAATTGTAGCATGGGGCAGGTGGGGAAGGTGGTAGTAGAAACAATTAAAAAAAAAAACACAAAACAAAATGAATATCCCTTAGAGAGAGGGGCTACCAGTGGTCTGATTGCATCTCAAATGCTTCCATTACTTGGTAATAAAGAGTCTGGGAATAAAACTGATGTTAGAAATATTTTATTTTAAATAACACAATTTTACGCTGTCCATATCCTTGGCCAAATGAGGCAAAGTAAACATCAGTAAATAATGTACATAAAATCTGTAGAAAACACATAGCACTTTGCTTTTAAAACACTCTCTTGAGATCAGCAGGTAACTGGTGTTATCTCAGAAATTCCATCTCCCAGCATAGTGTCATTAATGATGTATCCAGCATCATCACCCTGACTATAAGGACAGCACCAGCATAAGATCTTTTTTAAAATTCGGCGCTTTCTGATGTTTAAAAAAATAATACAGACATTTTAACTGATAGGGATTTAGTAGAGTTGTTGCATGGAGGCCTAGGGAAGATCTTGCTTTGCAGAACGCCTGCTTTTCATTTCTCTCTCTCTTTTGAGTATCAAAAGTCTGCATGAAGTTGTTGTTAGTAATTTATAACTTAAATTCCCTCCCTCTCCTCCAAAGTTTTTCAGTAGCAGGTCCTGGCTCCCTCCCCGCAGGACTGGGAGGAGGGGCATCTGTAAAGAACCACTTTCAGCTATTTGCCAGCACTGAGTGCCCTGATTGTTCTGCTTTTGTCCCAGCACAGTTGGTAGCTGTGGAAATCTAGCCCTTACTAAAACTTTCCCTGAAGAGCCCTTGGGGAACAAATAGAAACATTATATGATTAGCCACATTGTTTTCATTATTAAACAAATCTACATAAAAGGGGAGCAATTAACAGCTTTATCATCCTGAACTTAGACACCTACCTCTCTTCTCCCCTCACTGTTATTCCCACTTGAAGTGGTAACAATTAACTCTAGCTAGTTTTAATGTCAGCAACTGACAACACTAAATTGACAATAAGCACTTCTCCTGGTTGATTGACATATAGCCCTCTGACACATTTTTATGTTGGTTTTTTAAAGCAGATTCCTGCCCTGGGGTTAGAGCCAAAGGGCTTGTCAGACATTGACTTTAATAGCTGAATTATATAACTTAAATGACATGCAAGACCTTAACTTTGGTAAAACTTTTAGAACTTGAGGAATTCTCCAGGGCAGTACAGTTTATACTTAGTGGACACACTTAGAAACTGCAAGATTTCTTAATATATAGGTGCATAACTTACTTTATGATAGTTATTTGCCAGGAGCTTGTTTTCCATTTCTTAAGCATAAAAGAACCTATGAAAAAGAGATGATTGAAAAAGATTTAACTCCACAAATTGGTATTTTTTGGCAAGTTTTCCTTTCTCTTTCGGTTATGCAGTGGTTGATTTCTGAATATATCTGTGATTTAAAATAAGGGGATAGGATGAACTCTTCATGTTATTCACAAGACATATGGCATTGCCAAATTTTTATTAACTATAATGTATTAGAACCTATTTTAATAATGTGAAGGAATTAGAAACTGAGATAACATCTTTGGCCTTGTTTTCCAATTCAGACTTAGAGAAGAGACACGCAAAAAGAACAGATAATCTTTTATTTTAAAAAGGGTTTGTCAGACAATCCCCTTCCTTTACAATATATTTCAAAACTTTGTAATCAGAAATTCTTTTAATGTCTTTCCTAAATCTTTTCTGTTTAGTTTGATTTCCTTTCTCTTTTAAATCAATCCTAGGAAACCAGTGAAAACATTTTACATCACACTTTTTCGATCTTTTCCTTGTTCTCTTTCAAGAACTTTTTTGTTTCTCCTCTTGCTTGCTCAGGGTCCCTTTCTCCTCTCAGTTTTCATTTTGGTGTTGATGTACTTCAGAATTCTGTTTGACCCTCTTTTTTATTCAATTTCCCCTACCTCTACACATATTCATACCCAATAGCAATTCTCCCTTGATGAGGACGCCACCTTGAATAATTCCCTAAATTTCAGGCTTACATTGATAATTCCTATTATTTATCTGTATATATGATAGCTGTTTCTAATAAATCAATTTAATTCTTTTAAATATTTATTGGATAACTCCCCCAAAACTGCCATACATTGAACACAAGAAGGAATGTGACAGCATTCCTGTTTTGGGGTTTATCTGAATGTACCTAAACACATGCTATCTGTGGAAAGTGGCAACTCTATTTCCTAAATATGGCTAATGTTTAGCTTCTCCTGTTTCCATTCACTATATTTTATATAGGTCTGCTCTTCCAACTAATTTTGTTTCTAATCTCTTTTTCAAATTTTACCTACTGAAGTTACATTTATTGTTTTACATCAGATCTTAATCTGACTGAATTATTTGTCTTAAAAATTTTTGTGATTACCTTTAAGACTAAGAGGTCAGGGGAGCCCCTCTGATATTGGCAGCACTTTTGAAAAAAGTAGAATATAGTTCTTTTTCATAAAAAATATGCAGAATTAAGGATGTTCTGTCCATTATATATCATACAAATCTTTCCATCTTGTAGTAATATCTATAGTCTTAGTTTTAGTTTATATGCTTCTAAAATTTGCAACAAAGACGTTTTTAACAGTAATTAAAATTATTAATAATTTATCAGCTTCCATGCAGCTTTCTTTTATCACATTCCCTCTTTCTAAATTTTTCTAAACCTCTTAACTATTTTTCTTTTTAAGTCAGGGTCACTGGGTTCATAAATACAGTCTTTGTATATCCAAACTGCTTTTTGGTTTGCTCACTCCATTAAAATATCAAATCTTTATATTTTGAGTTATAGATTTACATGAAGTTGTGAGAATAAAAAGTGAATGGACAACTGCACAGAGTCATTTATACCCTCTCCTTAAATCCTCCTATCTTCGTAAATTTTATCTGAATATTATCTAGATTGGGTATTCAAAAGTTGTCGAGAACACTTTGTAGGAAGCATAACGTCACCCCACCCCAATGTGTGGATTGCAGTTCAGAGATCTCTTTACATAGCTCATCACATCTTTTCATTTAAAAAAAAAAAAATGAAGAAACTTGCTAAGAGATCTCATGTTGCTCTCATCTTTGAATGATAGCTTAGCTAGTTATAAAAGTCTTAGTTGAACAACTTTTTACATAGGGATTGTTTCTTCATTACTTTTTGAGTCAATAATAGTGATTCCTTGTCTGAGGTGAGTTTAGTTGTTATTACTTAAGAGTTTATATGTGTTTTAATATCTGGGATTTGTTAGATTATTCTTTGTTCTTGAAATTCTGCAGTTTTAATATTCTGTTTTAAGTTGTTTATGAATGAATTTGTCTTTGTTTCTTACAGTATAATTATCTACAAAGTATACATAATCATTGCCTTTTTTATTGCATAAAATTTTAATCATGTTGTGCTGTAGAACCTCTTTGTTACATTGTATCCCCAGTTAAGTCTGAATTCAATTCTTGGACCTTTTCTAAGAGTTCCCTCAGCATCAGAAAACAACCTTTTGCAACAAGTAGAAAAGGAGGTTTTTTTTTTTTTTTTTTTAAGGTCATAAAGTAATTCATATAATCATCATGATGGATCTAGAATAGAAGCTGGAAAAAACAGCAGGGCAACAAAAACACACAAAGTCAAGCTACAACAATAGTCTAGTTAGAATATTGATGTGAGCATACTACCATCACTGAATGTCTGTTCCTGAGTCATATCACAGGTAGATGCAAATAATTGGCAGAACCTGATTCCCATATCTGTATCCTAGCTTGTAGAAACTGATAAGGAACTTTATAAAACCTCTTTATACTATAATGGAAATATCTCCCTTTTCATAGCAACCATAAAGTCAGCAAGATTAAACCTGAATGCCTCATTATTCCTAACGCCTACTCCTAGCATGTCTGCTTCCCCTTTCATCTTAGGAAAACCACTATCACCTCATAGTTTGTTCAAGTCAGAAACCGTCCTGTCAACATTAATGCCTTTTTCTATTTTTCCTTTTAGCTAGTAAATCACGGAGATCTGACAGTTTTATTTCCCTTTCTTCAAATCTTTATATCTTATATATAAAGACTTCCATTGTCATTTACCTTAACTGAGGTAGTGTATGGTCTAGAGAAAAGGGTATGTATAGTTTAATGATCGACTGCTTTGTATTTGAGTCCCAATTCTGACAACTTACTATGTATTTGACCTAACGCAAATGTTTTTTAACATCTCAACTTTATTTTCATGGTCTATTAAAAGAGAATAGTAGCATTAATGAGCTATTGGGACATTGAATAATTTAAAGTGTATAATGTATTCAGTATAATGTCTAAAATTAGAAGATCAGGTGGTGTTTTTGTCTGGTAGTTTCTATCTTCTTGTTGTTATAGCAGTAAGTTATAGATTACACATAACTAGTTTAAGCACCTTTAGACTTTCCTCCACACAGAATCATTCTCTTAATTGCTTTCAAAATGCTTCTTTAAAGGTATTACTGGTTCATGGTATCTTTAGTATGACTTTGTTCCAGTAGAAAACAGATGACATTATTACCAAGGAGTGATTAAATAAAGTTAATGTGCAGTAAGAAAAGCTCAGGGATAGTGAGACAAATAGGGATATCACCAGCAGAAAGCATTACCACCCTTAGACTTGCAGGGGCTAGAAGAGCAGGGAATGGCTACCACAATGACATGGGTTGTGATTGCAGGAGAAGGGTGTCTTGAATGCAGCTGAGGCAGGAGATAGTGGGTTGTAGCCAGTGGCAGCCTGCGCTCCATTTATAAAGGGAAGTTATGGACATCAGTTTTCTGATTCCTCTTTCCTTACTTTTATTTGTCTTCACTTGGTACTTTCTAATGGTTGAACTCATCTATAAGCCAGACTTTTCTGTTGAGGAAATTATAGATACAACTTACTGTATCACAGATCTGAGTGAAGGAAGGAAGTGAGTGAATTTGAAGTTGCCAGTGGAGAGGGGGGATATAAAAAATATCCCTTTTTCAAATAATGTTTAAAAGCTTCTCATTATTCTAAGAGTATAGTCCAGTAAGTTTCAAAATACTTTAGGTTTGTTTTCTGCATACTTCTCTACTTTCATTGCTTGATTCTCTTGCCATTGGCATTCTAAACTCCAGTCATATAAAAGTACAATTAGATCTTTGAATTTATCGTACTGTCCCATGTTTTGATTTGACTTATGTATGTTGTTCCTTCATTTGTAAACTCTTCTTCCCCCCAAGCCTGCCCTTCCCCCTACTATTCTCCCCCTCTTTTTAGCCTGCCCCCCCCACCCGCCTTTAGCCTGTTCATTCCTGGGCTTTCTTCAAATTTCAGCTTCCTTTGAGAAACTTTTGCATCTTCCCAAAGCACTTTGTAGTTGTGACAGTGTATTATAATTAATTTTTATCTTTTCTTTTTTTTGGTTTTTTGGGTGAGTGCTTAATACAGTACCTCATCTTAATTTGATGCTGATTATAGTTGAATAAGTGAGTGAGTCAAAGAAAATTTATCAAGGCAGCAGTTATCATCTAAGTCTTCAGAAGTTTTTCAACAGATCTGTAGACCATAAAATTTATATATTTTAGATTTATTTCTGAGTGTCATTGATGAATTGCCGCTAAAATTTAGAGAGGGGATCAGGTTTCCCAAAAATCAATTAGACAACTGGTAGATTTTGAATGTCATTTTCTGCTTTCAGTATGCTCAGTGACACCTTTTTATATCAGTACGATAATAATATGATAGTTATCCTGCTTAATAATACTGGAAAATACTCCTTCCTGTCATTAAATTGTTAGCTGCTATGTAAATGAAAAAAGATACCAACCCTGACCTTTGGGAAATTAACTTAAAAACAACTCTTAGGACCCAAATGAGCTACTTCTCTATAAATTTTAAGTTTTATAGTGTAGTAAAAATTCAATAACCTATAAGTAATCCTCTTTTGTGTTTGATTTTAATAAGATAAAATGATGATCTATAAAGGCTTGTTATGAGTTCCACACCAAAAGAATAATTATCTATTACATTAATTACAACACATATTGAACATGTTTACAAAATTAATAATCTCCTTTATAAATATATATAAAATACTTATAAGCTTAGTGTCAGAGCCTCTTTTTAGAGCTTAGGAATCTGATGTAATGTTGAATTAGTCTTAATGTATCAATTATCATAAAATATTACTATTTCTAAAGGGATATTAATAATAATGGCCAATAACAGGTGATACTGGGCCTGACACTACCGTAACTTGTTATATGCATTACATTATTTAATCCCAAAATCAAACCCACAAAACACATTGTAATTTTACTCACATTTCTAAGAAGACATTGAGATGTAGAGTGTTCATTAGTTGATTTTCTTTCAGTATTAAGTGAAGTAAATTTAATTCAAATTACTTTAAGCAAAGAGGTTTGTATAACTTGAGAAATCCAAGGGTGAAATTCATTTGTGAGTAAGTGTAGAGATTTAGAGAAAGTCATCAACATATTTGTTTTCTTCTCTCTCTCTCTCTCTCTTGTCTTTGTTTTTTCTTGCTTTCATACTGCAGGCAAGGGTTGATCCTTGATCCAAGTCTGGGGCAAAATTAGGTGGTGACTGGTTCCCCGGATCTGTGTTCTCCATGTTTGGCACACTAGCATAAGAAGAATCTCTATTTTATTTTTTCAAAATATGAATTGCAGGGAAGAATTCACATTGTGCTATGTGGCTAATATACTCACCCTTATCAGTGGCAATGGCCAGGATCAAGTAACATGGTTGCCACACAAGGATCACAAAGTACACAGGAAATATACACAAAACTATTGGTAACAGGCAATCAGAAAGTAGTTGGGGAAAAATTGTAAATACAATTGCCTTCTCTATAGAGAGGGTGAATTGTTGGACTACTAAGTGATGGAGCAGTGATGAAATCCCGTAGATAGTGTTTTATCCTTTTGACCATTGTTTTTCTGGTATTCATTTTACATTATAAAAAAAAAAAACCCTGAAAACTAAAGCAACCATTGCAAAGATTTAAAAATATTTCTTTGGTCTGTATCCTCTGAAACTTACTTTCCTGATAGAGGCTAGAAATTACAATCGGTACTTTCTTTCTATCCCTGCCCCCATCCTTGGCCCTGCACAGACTAATTTCTTTTACAATTATATATGGATGGTCCATATATGATATTTATAACATAGGTTTACACTCTTCAGTATCTGAATACACAGAATCTGTAATTCTGGATGAAACTCAGGTACTTTCTTGGTGTAAGTACATGTTTCTATTTGCTATCTAAATGATGCCAAGTTTTCTTCACAGGGTTGATTATGCTCCTTAGAAGATGTTAGTTGAGCAAAAGAGGACAAACTCTGCTCTTCCATCATATAAATGTTCACTCATTTCTCTGAATATTGTGACAAAGTCAGCATCAGATGATGATTTCTTATTTCATGTTGGAGTCTATGGATAGCTCAGTCTTAGTACCTCAGTCTTAATACTGTCAGTTCTTGTTTATCTAACAGCATTTTTCTTCTTCTACTGCCTAATTGAAACAGAAATAATGCTTCAGAAAATTTTGTCTTTTCCTTTTCTCTCTTTGTCCCTCAATCTTGTGAAAATTTACTTAGCCCTTTTCAGTTTGGAAGGTGGATGATGCTAAGAGTTGATATTTATTCATCATCAGCTCTGCAGAGATGCTCCTGTGTATAAACAGAAGAATGCATTTAGTCAACCAGGATCTTTAATAAGGAAATGATAAAAAAAAGGACCCTATTAAACATAAGCCTAAATTGTTATCTCTTGTTCTCATTCTTTCACTAATTTTTATATGTCTTGTCACTTTTTAGCTAACGCTATCTTCACAAACCAAGTTCCAGTAACTAAATAGGAACAGAGGGACTCTCAGCAGGGGAAGAAAAAAAAAATCACTGCAAAAACACAGATATTACATTTCCTCATAATCTTCTAATGACTCTGCTTTTTTTGTTCCTTTAAAGAATTCATTATTTACTGAGCTTAGCTCATGGTAAGAAATGCAGGATTCATGAAGATTGATTTTTTTTTTTATTTGTTAAAAGCTATAATGGAAATTGAGCTTTTTTCCCCTTAATTTGTTCAGTCTTCCCTCTCTATCTTTTCATGAAACTTTGTCTGTTGTTTTCTTTGTATTAGGTGATAGTGGTAGACACCTTTAGGAAGAGGAGCAATTTTAAATACATTAGATGTGACATCTAGAAAAATGACAAAGAAATAAATAATAAGGATTTAATATAGCTAGTTTTGTTAATTTTTTTCTGTTTGTGCTTATATCTTTATGTTGGATTGCATCCATAGAAAAAAAGATAGTTTTTTCTAAATTTTTAAAGTCTTGTCTTTAGTGCAAGATTGACTAGATGTTTCCTTTCAAGCACTAAGCTATGCAGTTTTTCCATATTTCCTCATTAGCGATGTGGTTCACTTGCACTTCTTTGCTCACTTATAGTCAGACATTATGGGAATAGATTTGTTCCCACTGGCCTGAAACTTTTAAGTCAGTGTTTGATTAAACTTATTTCTTTCCTGGCTGTGTTACTGATGACAAGATGATTTTCATCAATCTTGTTCTTGGTTGGACATATAGATGTGAATGGGAAATAAGCATTTGTTTTAATCCACTAGGATTTGGTTGGTTTTTACTGTTTCACATCCCTGCTTATCCTGACAGATACAATTCTCATAGCCAAACAGGTGTTTTCATTCCAGGCCACCTTTTGCCTTTGTTGGTGAGACACTAAATACATAATTACATGCTTGAGAAGCAAGTAAGGCAAACAAGCTTAAGTCCCTTTTTTTTCTTCTTCATTACATTAAGTTACTTTGTAAAATCTCCCTCTCCAGTATTTATGCTTTGCTATATTTAAATCCACTAACAAAAGAGAATTTTCATTACAGGGACCTTTTTTACATTCTATCTTAAAATAATTCTGTTTATATTTTTTGCCTTGTAAATTAATTACTTTTCCTTCCATCTGTCTACTGAGGAGGAAAGTTTTGTAACCAGAAAGAGTAGAACAATCATTATTGACTAGGGAATTGAATCCAAGATAGTTGCAGAGATAGAAAAGCACACCTGGACTTTAAAATGAGTTCAAGTTCCCAAGTTCAGAGAAACCGTTTCATAGAAAAGGTATAGGCCGACTTCCATACCATTGAGAGGATAGCAGACACAGTCACACACACACACACACACACACACACACACACACTCTCTCTCTCTCTCTCTCTCTCTCTCTCTCACACTCCATCTCTCCTCCTTCCCCCTCGCCCCCATCCTTTCCTTCCTCTCCTCCCATCCCTCCCAGAAATGCTTGTAGCGAGGAGCAACCCCACTAAAGGATTGTATTTCCCAGCCTGTCTCCAAGATTCCTGTCTACATTTCCCTTCCATTGAGGTCTCAGTCACCCTCGGGCTGTTTCCCACCAGTTTCCACTCTTTCTAAGAGACAGCACACAGAAACTCCTGACAGCTGACAGACTCCCCAGTGAGCCCTAGCCCTTCATGTAGGAAAAGGGAGGGGGCATGAAGAAAAGTTATCTTGAAAGCCGGCAGACTTTCATACCACAAGGAATGTGTTGACCATATGCATCCTAAACCAGATGAGCTGTGTTTGTGCAGCCTTTTACTCTCCAATGTGTCTGCTCCACACTCGAAAGGAAAACTCAAAACTAGATTTCCTAGAATTTTCCACCAGTCCTTTGTTTTAGTGGGGATGGAGTTGTCAATGCGCAGTCTCTTAACATATTAAATTACATATTTATTATGGCATAATTTCTACGTAGGGGACATTGCTTTTCACAGTCAATTCCGTATCTTCAAAATATTTTGGGCTCTAGATGGAATTATAGCAATTTAGTTGTAATTATAGGAAAAGCCCTTTCTGATTTGCTAGGGTCACAAAATAGAATTTCATCTTCTGAATTTAATTCCCAATAATATGGAGATGATATATTTTGTGTTTATATCCCCTTTGTTCCAGAGCATCCCAGTATTTGTTCCCCTAACATGTTCTCCATGCCTGAGGGCAGGCATCATTGTCTCTTAAACCTGAATGCCAAAGTAGTTACAGAACTCGCAAAACTTTTCCTACAGATGCTTCCATGGGAAAGGTTTGATTCCTTGTACCTATGGGATTTGATGCCTACTACCTATAGTTGAGTGAATATAAGAGAAAAACATCTTGCCTAATTTATCTTCAGGCATAACTCATTAATGGTATGTGGCAACCTCTGAGGAAAAGTCTTAGTAAGACTTTATGTAAGCACTAATTTAGAGTTGGTTAATACATAAATCTTATTTGTATTTCTTCCACATACATAGATATTTGATCATGTCAGCTAATAATATTTCTTCAGTTTAACATCTAACTGTGGTGTTACAATACAATGAGCTTCCAACCTGATTATATGCAGAGCTTAACTGGTAAAATCTGGACCTAAGAGGGCTTGAAAGCTGTAGGGACTATCTGATTTCATAAAGAATCTTTTGTTGGCAAAGTTAAGTTTTAATGCTTCATTGACTCCTTAAAAATACTCAGCCCATATTTCATATCATCAAATATTGACTGATTGAAACCAGTTCTGTTTGCTTTGTGTCCTGATAAATAAGGCCTTCATTCCTCTATTACATAGTTTAAGTAATAGAACTGGAGGAGAAGGTAGAGTAGGCATGGTTTGAAAGCTTGACTGAAATTAAGGTGGGTAGTACATTAATTAAGTAGAATATAAAAGTATATAATTGCCACAAGAATATATTTAGCATAAATATTGATGCAGATACTTTAATTTTATCATAATTACTTGAATACAGTAACTCTTATGGGAGCTCTTTGACTGGATTTTTAAATAAATATAGTGGATTTTTATTCATGACGTCAGTTAGAAACAGGGAAACACATAGCATATAAGCTTATTCGCCTAAGGACCCTAAGTCATATCGCTAAAATATTAGGACACCTGCTTTGTATTTTTAAAATGTTGGACTTCTTTCTGAAGTCTGAGAGTCAGATATTCTTTTAGCTATTACTCATCAAACTGGAGTTCTTACAAAGACCTCTTAACTATTAAAATTATTTATAGTATTACTTGGTGGATTTCTAATGTTAAAAAATTGTTAAATGTTTAAAATATTGTCTCTGACTGGATCAGAGTGCATATTTGAAAAAGTAAAACATTCTGCATTCCTAAATTTTATTTAATCAAAAATTTGGTTTGCTAGTGACGAGGAAATGAGTTTTACAGTTTTACAAATCTGAAGACTTCAGAAAAATTAAAATATGCATTAGAAACATTTATTATAAATCTTGCACTTTAAAAAAATAATCCTGTGAAAGGAACCAACTATGGGCTTCACAATTAGTATAATGAACACATTGGTCATGAACAGTATGGCTATCAATGACTGAAATTCAACTCTGATTCAGTGAGGAGGAGGATTTATAGGAAAACTCATAAACAAAAGCCAGGATAGGAGAGAAAGGCCCTAACACCTGCTAGGAAGGAGTGAATGTATCCAGGACTCACTTTGTTCTGTTCAGAACCTGTATTTTCAGAGCCTGGCTTCTTCCAGGTGTCTCTGAACTGACTTCCTCCAATCCTCAAGTCTCATCACTGGGAGTTCACCAGGAAGCAAACTGAAATGTGTTTTCATAACATATATGCTGGCAAAGGTTGATAATTCATCCTCCTTGTGTACCCCTCCCCTGTGCATCCCTCCATTCTTCAGATACTCTTCAGTATCTACAGGAATGTGACAACTCTCATTATATCAAAGTGGGAAAGGATTTTTTTTTTTTTTTTAGAATTTTTAAATTTATTTATACAAGCACTGGGTACAGTCAGAAGTGCGGGAGGGTGAGAGAATTCACCAGAGCCAGAGCAGGGAGCAGAACAGGCAGACTGATGAAATACACTGCTGAAAGGAGCAGCGGGCGCAGCAGGAGAGGTCTGTTGTGCCATGTGGGACCCTCGCTGGTGGCTGGGGATCGAACCGGTGCTGCAGAGGCTGCGGGCAGCTTCACAACCCAGCACTCAACCATGGTGCCACCAGAGAGGCCCAGAAAGGATATTTATTTATAATATAAAGAGTAGTGCAGAGAAAACAGAAAATTTAGTCCCATTTGTTTGTTTTCATTTACTGAACATTTTACTGACTGCCTCCAAAGTGCTAGAAATAAAGTGGTGGCCAAAAAGGAAAGAAATACCTTGATACTTTCATAGAGTCTGAATTATAATACCACCACTGGAAATTGGGTGGACAGAATTATTTACATGTAGAATAAATTAGCATTTTTGAAAGAGTGTGGAAGCCATATGGCTTGGTCTACTTGTTTTTATTTTAATTCCATTTCTAAGTAAATTAGATGTTTGCACCCGTCCCTCCTCATCTGGAGGATAAGTGTCTCCAGAGATGGTGAAGACATGTTTTATTGTCTTTCATTTTGGTATATGTGTATGCTTGGTAAATATTTGTTAAATCAATGAATTATTGAGGTGATGCTGTTGTCTAACTATAGTCAGCAGAGAGTTGTTATTAACTGTGACAAAACCAGCATCTTTATCTTTGTCATTCTTCAACATTTAAGTGGTCAGAATCAAATAATTCCACATAACAAAATCATTTTCTACAATTATCACAAGATATATTTTGCAACTAATTCCTTCTGGCAGTTACATCTGGATGCTGTGTCACTTCAGACTAGTCTTTGAGAATAACACTGAAGAATTTCCTGACTCAGATTGAATGCTGAGTAGTAGTGTTTGCTTTGGAAAAAATTCAATATACCTGTATTTTATTTTTGGCATTTTTGTTGTTTGAAAATTATTTTTAGGATGATTTGAAATTAGTTATGAAACATCTTATATTTTTGTATAAATTATAGATTGTATTAATGTACAGTTTAAAAATATGAAAGCAGTTTGTGCTTCTAAAGATGAAAGTATAAATATAAAAAAAGAATTTCCTCCTATAATTTTTTTCTTTTTTACCACTATTCAGTGTTAAGTGAGTTGTTAAGTGAGAATTTTCATGTGTTAAATATAATATGTATGAGAGGGGTTTGTGGTATGTGCATATGTAATCCACATATACTTAAATATGTGCTTCCTCTATATGTGTTGTTCTTCAACTTGCTTATTTTTACTCATCATTTTCTCATAGACATACGTCTATGTTACATGTCAGTACATATTTTCTTCGTAATGACTGTTTTATTTATGGTATGTTTTGCCTTCATTTTCCTTAACTGCCTCTCTTTTAGATTGTATCTTTCCCCCCCTCTATTAATGCTCCATTGCTCATTCAAGATGGACTATAGATTTCTGTAATAAAAGTCCTCAATGATGGGCTTGTTTCAACAAATGGAATGGCTTACCCTTTATATTTTAATAGTACTGCTAAATTGCTCTCCAAATAAGTTTTCACTGTTTATTACAAGGTAGTAAATTGTGACTGTGAAACATTTGGAATCCAATGGCGTGGGTTCAAGTCCTAGTTCTGTTTTTTTCTTAGGAATAACCTGAAATAGGGAACTCACTACTCAGATACAACATCTGCCTTTCTAGGGGATTGTGAAAATTAAATATTTTAACATAAGTCAAATTGTTGGGGGAAAGGATGTCCTGAACAAACTCCACAAACAGGCTTTATGGACTCCACCCCCATCCCAGACCAAAGAGATCCAAGACACCAAGGACTACAAATCCCATAATGTCACCACCGAAGTGAGGATTGCTGGGAACTAAGGGTGGAGTTAAGCATCCAGGGTTGGTATATAACCAGACCTGTGGGCCTTGGGGTCCTTGGTTTTTTCGCCAGCCTTCAGTGTGCTATTGGGGTTCCAGCTCAGCAGAACTGGTAGGACATTTACCAATCTCTCGTCTCTCTCTCTCTCTCCCTGAGTTACTCATTTATTCATTTTCCCTTTTTTGTAAATAAACTCTTTATTACCACTTTTTTGTGTGTACCTGCAGTTAAGTCTCATTATAAGTCCCTTTCAAGCACATGGGTGAGGACCCACAGTCAGGCCTACACATTTCACATTGGGATTGTCGTTTAACAAAATTTTTATAAAAGTGCCTAGCCTATTTTCATTATGAAATTCTTTTTGAACTTTGTATATGTACTTCCTGCTTTTATTAACATATGTACCTTGTAAGGATTCCCAAGATACGGAAACTTGGGGTCTCAACTAACTGCTGCTTCAGAATGTTATTCTGAGGAGAATGCTAATTTTGATCATAGATTTCTGTAGGGACAGGCATTTAGTCTCCCATCTGTGGGAAAAAAAATACACATTAATTACCTTAATTTTCATGACATTATTTTACTTTATTTCTTTAATCAAATTTTGTTAGCTTATCATTTGCTTACAGAACTATGTAATTTCAGGGCTATAGCTTCACCCCTCAATATGTGTATGTGCTTCACTCACCCACCACCAAAAAACCCTAGTGTCATTACACTCTCACATTTTTAAATCATTACACTATCACATTTTAAATCTTCCATCTTCAAGATTGGTTTTCAAAGTTACCTTGTCCATTCTTGGTAATGAAATATAAATGAACTCCCAAGTTACTGTCAGAGTGAATACTCACCTTAATCCTACAGGACCATCGGTAGTCTATCTACTTGGATTATTTCATGACACATTTCAATTATATTTTTATGTGATGTGTAGATTTTTATGGTATATTTCACAGAGTTTATATGTTTGTTTGCTTTGCTAAAACTCTCATGAATATATTATCCATTAGCACCCAGTGTCTCTATATAAATTTCCATATGAGACAGTTCTCTGAGCTAGGAAAAGGAAAATCGCTGTTTTGACAAACTGTGTCTTTCATTCAGCTAATGGCAGTTAACTTACCTTTGCGTCTGCATTTTAGCTGCTGTAGAATCAGTATAGTGTTTTTAATCAGAATCATGGTAACTATCATCAGG
The DNA here is from genome assembly GCF_014898055.3 of Talpa occidentalis. Taxonomy (NCBI): domain Eukaryota; kingdom Metazoa; phylum Chordata; class Mammalia; order Eulipotyphla; family Talpidae; genus Talpa; species Talpa occidentalis. The sequence goes on along the minus strand of NW_023601322.1, from coordinate 31,148,905 downwards.
CATTATTTCTCATTTTTAAAACATTGTGTTGTATTTTTTTCTTTTAAACTAGTAAATATTTTTAAGAAGGTATGAGGAGAGTAACAGAAGTTATATTCATATGTCTTACATGAATAAGAAATGATGAAAACTGAGTTGATGATAAAGACTCTACAGATAAAATAAGAAGTTCTGATAATAATCATGGGGAAAATCACAGAGAAAGGGCAGTAATTGTCTCAATATTGAATCACCTGGATTTAAATCTTAGATCTACTTTGTAGCTGTGTGACTTTGGAAGAGTTAAATTAACAGTTACTTCATCTGTCACTATAATATGAGGGTAATAATAGTCCCTCTATGATAAGGCAATTGTTGTAAGGATTAAATGGATTTAGGTGCCTGTTAGAATAATGCTTGATGCAAAGTAACTGCTATGTAAACATTCACAAGTGTTAGCGTTATAAAAAGGGAATTTTTCAAATTAGTCTATTGAACTGTATTTCAACTCTGAGTAAAATCCTAGAGTGTATTATTAAACAGATGACTCTGTGCATTTAGTAATGGAAGGAGTGATCCCTGGAAGGCATTATGGATTCTCTAAGTTAATTCATGTCAAACCAAATTAATTTATTTTTGATAGGATTATTAGACTTATGCATCATGAGGATGCTCCTGTTGGAGCTGAATTTCAGCCATTCATTTCACACAGTGTACTGTGAAACTCTTAAAAGTGATAGACAAATATGAACTGGGTGACAGTATAACTGAATGAACCTGTAGCAGATTGAACATCTATAGACAAAGGATATTGATTGGTTAATCAGTATCTGTCTAAAAGGAGGTCCCAGTGACAGCCACAATGGTTTGTTGCTTTGTCTTCCATTCCCTTGTTCAGTTCTTAATGAATAACTTGGAGGAATATATCAAAGTCATGCTTGTCAAATATGTGACTATCACAAAATAAAAAGAGAAACCAAGCAGTTCGATAAGAGACTGATGATTCCAAAAGAACTTCATAAGCTTGAACAAATAACCTGCACCTAAAATGATGAAATTTAACTAGGATAAGTAACTTTTCACATTTGTGAAAGTTACAAAGTTTAATTACTGCCTTTGATGATTGGAATAATAAGATTTCAGAGGCTGAAAACATATACCGAAACAAACACTAGGGCATTAAAAAGTGTACATTGATGTTTGTCAAGTTTGAAAAATACGTGATAGAATTATGCATGTGATTTGAGAAGCAAATGTTGAAAGATTTGAAGTTTTACTTGATTGACAGTATGAAAACTACTGAAAGAGCAAGTGTCATATTAGTCTTTATTGTAATTATGGGAGCTAGAAAAGGGGAAGTAATAGTTTCACTCTATTACATTTTAATCAAAGTACGTTTAGGATACTTATCAATAAATAGTATTTAGCTAATTTATTTCAGCTAGTATGATTCTTAAAGTCGTGTTTTAAAAGTGACATTGGCAAAGTGAAGAATATTCAAGGAAGGGTGATTCAGAAGGTGTGGTGTCTGCAGACTCTTTTATGCGAGGATTGATGGAAAAACTGAGAATCCATTAGTCTGAAAATAAAAGGAGACTGGACCCCTAATAGTGCTTTCAAATAGGTGGCAATATATCATGTGAGTGACTTGCTAGATCCAATTTTGTAAATTCATATAACACACCAGACTTTAAGCTTACATGCTAGGAAAGTGCTTGTAATTTAAAATAAATAATAGTCACATTGAAAGGCAAAAATTATGACTATATAATAGAAGTAACAGGAAAGCAAAATCTTGACTTGGGTACAGATTAAAACTTTTTAATAATCAGTAGGTTCTGAATAGAGTAGACTGCCTGCAAATTTTCTGTGGTGGAAGGATTGCTTTTTCATTAAAAATATTTTACTTTTAAAACAGATTTCATATGTATTTAAATAGTTGGGTTTTTTTTTTTTTTACCTTTTACTATATTTTACGGTATGTTCTCATTTTCTGTTTTCTTTCTGTGTAACATAGAGAAAAGTTGCCAGATCCCAAAGGAAATTAGAATTAACTTTCAATAGCATAGCATTTTGCCTGAAAATTCAGGTAACATTCTTTTACCTCTTCTAGACCTCAGAAAGCCATCTTTTACTCTCAGCTGGGCTCAGGTTTTATGAAGATAGGCAACTAAAATAATTTTGCCCTAAGAAAGAATTTCTTTTGGATGGATATTCTATGACACTATATATCATAGTTGCTTGAAAGTTTGTCCAAGCATATATTGTTGGAAGTAAGTTGTTACTGTTGATATTCTATATTTTTTACTTGATTTGTATCACAGGTATGACAGGATAATTTGTCCCTGTAGTGTGCTATTCTTCCATATCAGAACCGTGTCTAAAAGAGTGTCATATTGTATAATCCCTCTTGATAAACACAAGGAAAAAACGCTGTATGATGAAACTAGACATGGTGTAGTGCTGATTCACTTGTGACTGTGCAGTGGAACACGTGAGACAGTGATGAGTGTTGGCAGTATGTGGTCAACATCATTTATAGAAGCCATATCTAATGTACAATTTTTAACTCTCTTCTTTATTTTGAAAAAATTCATATTTCTAGGCTGTTCTCAAAGTGGGCTTCCCTCCTTCCCTTGGAACAGTAGTATTAGTTCATGTTTATTAATGCATATTGCTGTAGACAGTCATTTGACATATCAGAATAATAAGTGCTTCACATTTATTATCTCATTTAGTGCTCACAACATTTTTATAGATGAGAAAATGAAGAAACTGATATTCAGAGAAGTTAAATATTTAAGATCAGACACCTGGTGAGTAGAGATTATTAGTTCAGCTGACTCTAAAGATCATAGCCTTATTTATTAATCTATAAAAATTCCCAGTATAATGACTCAAACATCTCCCAATATTGACTCATTCTTCATCAAAGCCTACTTAGTGGTGCTGTAGTCTGGGGATAAAGACGTAAATGAGAACCAGCATCTTTGTTCTCATGAGACTTGCAGTGTAGCAGGAAAAATATCATTAAATATCATTAAACTGATAATGCTAATTAAGGACAGTTTTAACAGGTGCCACCAAGGGAAAGTACAGTTTAAACCATTATCTGAAGTTCATTGAGACAGCTGATTATTTTTAAGGGTGAGATTGCCAAGGTGAGGATTCTGAGGTGGATACTGTGTGTGTGGGTCTTCAGTCTCTCTCAAGCTCCGGTACTCATGATCAGAAGAAATGTAACTTAGGAGGAATGAACTTCAGTGTCATAGCCTCTGTCAGTCGCTAGCTGCTGGAGTTTGGGGTCACTTTATCTTCCTGGAGGCTGGTTTTATTTTTCCCTGTAGGAATTAGACCCAGTGGCCTGTTTCGCAAAGCTAATATAGTGAGACTTTGTGTATCTTTTAAGTCAAATATGTGCACATGCTATTGCAGAGTGTAACTTTCCCATAAAAGGAAGCAAGTAAAATAGAAAATTGTATCATCATTAAGCTCTTAACTGGTAATCATATATGTTGGAATAGAGAATAACTCAGCTGAGCTGCAGATGCCAGGGACTTGGTGAGCGCTGTCACATTTTATGTGATCGTTTCCTCATCTGAATACTACCTAGTGATCCAAATTTTTGTTTCATCAAAATGACATGGACCTTTGAGGTTTCTCAAGGATAATGGGAATATGGAATGTTTCATTTATGAAGACTTAAATCTTTTGTAATATACAGAGAGTCCCCACAGACTTAGCAGGTGGCTAGTATGTATTTGCTGCTCTTAACTATATTTAAATATCTTCGGGGGCTGGGGGGAAGGAAAAAAATAAATATTTTCATCAACAGGACTAGCCTGTCCTTCTATTTAGTAACTTTATTATGTTGGGCCATTTACCTCAATATTGTGAATCTCAGAGAAAGTTAAACCTATTCCTCTTTACCTCTTACTGAGTTGCTACTGTTAGGGTCAAATAAAGTAAAATAGGTTATATGAAAGCAGACAAAACAGTATGTGTTGTGTGAAAGCTCTTCATAGCAAATTACTGTTCTAACCTCAAAATTATTTGTCTAAGACAAGAGGCATTAAACACCTAAACATTTTAATGAACTGCCAGTATAGACTCAGGGACAACATATTGTTAGAAAAAGGGAGAGAGCCTGGTGTGTGATGTACATTCCGCATACCAGTAATCTAAACATATATAATTGACATGATTCTCAAATTATTGAGTGCTTTTTATTTTGCAGTCAAATAAGTAAAGTCTCCTAGAAAATTTTATGTAGGGCTGATGGGCCAAGATTTTACCATTACATGAATAGTGGTCTAATATGCGTATCTTGGGGATACTTGAAATGATTTTTCTGTCTGAGAGACACCAAGAAAATCTTGAATAAGTCTTGAAGTGGTGTTCTTGGACCAGAAAATTGCTGAAAGACTGAATCTAAAACAGAAAAATGCATTTTTTTTTAGATTTTATATATTTATTTATTTGTTTATTTTAATATACATTCTTAACCTGAACTGTGGCCTCAATGATTTGTTATCTCTCCCCCTCTCTTAACTCTGTCATTATCCCTTTTTTTTTTTTTTTTTTTGCAGGCTTTTTTCTCCCTCCTCCTACTGAGATATATAGAAATCTGAGGTAGGAGGTGTGTGGAATAAGGCTGTTTTGCCTCAAAGTCGCCTGAGTATAGCTATCTTTGAAATAGGCCCTGATACAATCTGTAAAAGAGGTGAAATCCTGTGGTGCATTTGGTTTTTCTACACATCTTTGCATGTCCTTTAAAAATTCAAGAAATCTATTGCAGGAGGGTGGCTGATGGTGTGTATGTTTTGTGTCCCTAGCCATGAAAATTTCCCTTTTTAGAGAGTCTCGAATTTGAAATCTGTTGGAGAGTAACAGTGCAAAAGAAAGAAGGTGGTTAAGAACTGAAAGGACTTCAGTAGATGAGGTGTAAGACACAACTCTGAGTGAGAGAGAAGTGGAATCACAAGTATAGCTCTAAATACAGGAGAATCATAAAATCTGACAAAGAAGGAGAAGACATTTTATGTAAAGAGAGAACACTGTGACAGACTCTGATTTGTATAGAAGAGACAGTGCTATCTTGTCAGTGGTTTATAATTACAAGTTTCCCTTGGCAGTGCTAGTTCTAATGATTACAGATACAGATAGTCCTAGGGCAACTTGGCAAGTTAAAGGAACTTGTTTGGGGAAAAATAAATTATAAAACAGCTCAATTTTTAGCAAAAAAAATTGAAAGGGGATAGAAAAAATTAGTTTTTATTTAATACAAATAATGTATGAAGGAAAACAGCTATTAGAAAAGAGGCAAAATTAAAATTACTTGTAGAAAATAACGATTCTGTGCTTCTATACTGTTAGGTCTTTTAAGAAATCAATTAAGCTGTTCAGTAGAGAATTATCATAACTCAACAGTTTTGTATGCATTAGCAATAAAATAAATGTTATATGAAAAGTTTATTCATACTTGGAGCCAAACATATAAAACACATAATAAAAGAAGCTTATTACAGTTGATAAAATAAAACTTAAAGACATGGAATAATGTCTGTAAATTTCTTAAAAATTTAATTAGATATTCATTGAGTTCTATCTAAATTTCATCTAGAAATATAACGATGTGAACAATTAAAAATTTAAGAAGGAATAATGAGGGCAATGTCCTCTCCAGATAATGATGTGTATTGTAATATTATAGCAATTAAAGCAGTGTAACTGGAACCGTAACTGATTGAAAGATCAGGGAGACCTAGCAGGACCTCTGGATGAGCCCCAAGTACAGTGGTTTCAGTTTATCCCCGAACCCTGCAGACTCCCAGATGTGCCTTTTAGCTACAAGAGGGAATAAACTCTGGGGGCTCTGGGCATTCTCATCTTCACTTCAACAAGATCAACTCTACTTTTGTGCATTTTATATTTTGTGTTCCCATATTTACATATTGGTTCCACAATCAAAAAAGCTCGCATTGTCCTAGCTTTGATGTGTGGTAGAAGATGCCTCAGTAACTGGAAGTGGCTTATGAAACATTATGCTGGGAAAACTTCACTTACTAATGGGAGGTGGGGACTTAAGTGAGTGTTTCACTTTGGTACAGAAAGATAAAGTACAGATGAATTAAAAAATAAAGACATTAAAAAGACTTGAAAGGAATATTTGTAGACATTTGCTTGCTTTCTGAATTAAAGGAATTTATAAACATGAGCAGTAGAGTCACAATGGAAAAACCTGATGGAGTTGTTCATACAAACAAAGAAAACTGTGTATCTCCCTAACTATCCAAAGCATAATCAACAAAAGGAAAAATATCTATTATTACTATGCAAAACAATGAGCTTTTTACACACTAATAAGGAAAACTGAAATATCCTGTCATATCCTCATGTCCTATGTGACATCAATTTGGAAAAAAATCTTTAGCCTCGTTAATATTAAGCGTGTAATTAAAATAACAATGAGTAACTACTTATTTGACCTACCAAGCTGGCAAGTATTATTAATACTTGTGATGCTTAATACTTACGAAATTGTAGTGAGAGAGGCAGATTCATTTCTTGATGAGTGTAAATTGTTAAATTATTCTAGAAACAACTGGCAGTGTATCAAGAGACTCAATAGAGTTCACATTCTTTTGACTCAGTAATAATCTAAGAATATTACACTTAGTGTAGTCTTTGGAAAATTTATTTTTGTTAATTGAGCTTTTAAAATAATGCCAATGCTTATCCCCAGTGATGTGTTAGGATGTGTGTTTTGAAGAATTCAAATTACATGGAGAAAGATAAGATCCTTAACTATATACACATGTTCTTTATATAATTATATTAAAACTAATATGAATAAAAAGCTAGAAGGAAAACAAAAATATTAGCAGTGGCTTATTCTTGGGGGTAGGTTTGTGTGTACATTGTGTTTTCTATTGTATTATGTATGAGTTTGCATTTTCACAGTTTTCTCAGAAAGCAGTATTATTTCAGATATTCTCCATGGCAAACTTTAAATTTAATTTCCTATTTTATCATAATTACATAATCTTGCCCAAGCCAATGTGAGCCTATTTTGATTATCTAAAATATGCATTGGTCCTATTTTTAGAAAAATCTCACTATGGAAAATAATGTTAAAAAATGATTTCGCAGTGGGTATGGTACAGTGGCAGTACCTGGTTGGCGGGGTGGGGGTGGGGGTTTCCTAAGGCTACTTCAGTTAAAAGAATAAATAAATAAAAATTAAAAACAATTTTTAAAAAAGGAACAAAAATTGTGAGCTGTCCACTCCCTTCTCTACTCTAATGAATCCTTGACTCCAGTTGCTAAAGAGGTAGGTACAAGATAGAAAACAACTGGAGGAATGTATTAAAATTAAGCATTACGGGGCCTCCCCTGGTGGTGCAGTGGTTGAGCGCTGGGTTATGAGGCTGCCCGCAGCCTCTGCGCGCCAGTTCGATCCCCGGCCACAGGCGAGGGTCCCACAAAAAATAAATAAATAAATAAATAAATAAATAAAGAAAGAAAGAAATAAAATAATTAAGCATTACATAACCATAAAAACATTCAAATACTAGTTGAATCTGGTGAAGTCAAGAAGTGTAATGCAAAGAATAATTTTGGAGGGTGCATGAAACTGTACGCCTTTATAACCAAGTGGCTGTTGGGGTAAGGGGCAGTTACTCTAGAATCTAAAGTTTGGGTCTCGTAGTAGGATGCCATTTCACCCTGAATGTGGCTTCTTCCTGCTGTCATGTTTGCGTATGGCTGCCTGCGAGTCTGATTCACGTCTTTGCCATTTGTCACATTATTTTGATGGTATCGATGTTTTGTTCCGTGAAGGTATTTTCTCCCTATCTATTGTTCTATTAATGTTCACACAGTTAGTTCAGTGAAGCTCATTCACACCCAGGAACCTCTCCTTCTGTCTCCTTTCTCTGTCTTGCAGGAACTGAGGGTGGCTTCTGGTGTTTTGTGTGGCTTCATCATTTCCTTCCTGCCTCTCATCCACTTCATGATGTAATTCTTGGCACTTTTACTTCCTTTGTAGAGTAGGATGTGATGTCATAGAGAAGGGGACAGGGCTATCCAAATTCTCTCAATTGCTGGGAGGAGCTGCCCAGGTGTGCTGAGGGGCCTGTACTCAGGAAGAGAAACAGGGAATCCTCCACAGTGAGTAACCCCACTTTCGAGTGCACCCAAATTTCCATTAAAACGTTGCCTAGTACACTGGAATTTCCTCTTCGGCCCTTTCTAGATTTAATCAGTTTGTCTTTGGACATTCCCAGTTCAGCTCAATTTTCCTCCTTTTTCTCCCTTCTCTGCTGTCCCCCTCCTTCTGCCATCCTGTGCCTCTCCCTGCTAGTTTCCCTCTTCCTTGCTTGCTTACTTGTGTATGTTTGTGTCTATCGACCTTCTGCCCATGTCTTTTATGAGAGACCATTAGTGTTTCTAGCATTGCCTGTCATTTGGGGTGATGCCCACTCTCTATATACTCCATGTGACCACAGTATATCGCCTTTCAGTAATTCATGAGTATGCACTGTTCTACTTACAGTTCTTATTTTAAAAACGCTGTCAGCCTTTTTGTTTTCATGTCTATTTCTTTCTCGCCTTTCTTTGTGATCTAATCTTTTCCCCTTTTCAGCTCTATTATGCAGTTTCCTTCTTGCCTTTTTTTTTAACCAGTATTTTTACATGTTAGTCCTCTTCCCTATACAGCTATTGCCTATGTTTCTTTTTTTCCCCTTCCCCAGTTATAATTCAGCTCTCCAGCGCCCTCCTCTGTGGGGTCGTTTTTCCTTCTTTCCAACTGACGTATTTATTGCTGTATACCCTCTTTCTAGAGTAGCTCATTTTTCTATATTCTTTAAAGAACTTACCAGCTATGACTATGGGACTGATCCAGTCTGAGAAAATTGGAAGAGTGGAGGAAACAGATAGGAGGAGAACAGGAAAGTGGCCCTAATGGGGAGGGGGGACAGGCTGTATTTAAGGACTCTGAGGAACTAAACTTTTGCTAGTGAGCTAGTTGAAATTTGGCCATTAATAGTATAAGAGAGCAACACGTTTTTTGAACAGATGTGCAAGTATTTTCAATTTTTAGTTTTTAGAGTGACCCTGTTAATTCTAACTATGGTTATCCTAGTCAATAATCACAAATTAGAACTCTAGACTCTTTAAGTGGCGTGAGGCCATGACTTGTGCAAGAAGCTGCTGTACAAACAGCATCTTTAAGTAGGAGTCGTCTGCCCTTGGAGGAGGTCATTGTCTGTAGACTTGTTTTTGTACCCAAGGTGGTCCCTGTGGTCCATGTTGGTGAGCAGTGTGGACACTGTTGTTTCACTCTGTCCCTACTTGTAGTGAAGTCCCTGGGTAACTAAAGGAATGTCATTTCCAGGGCTGATGGTCTAATGCCTATGGAAATAATTAACTATATCCCAGGAATATCCCATACTTTGTTTAAAAGAATTCCCTTACAAAAAGCAGGACAGAAGGGGAGAGAAAGAAAATGGGACTCAGTTCATAAACTGAGATGGGCTGAATGGGAAGATGAAGGGGTTTATTGGAAGTTAATTGGAAAAGGCAAAAGAAAGGAAACTGAGCTGAACTGGAAAACACACTGTAATGAGTATGTTGGGCTTCTCTATGCTTCTTTCATATTTTGACCATGATGGATTTTTTTCCTCATTTTTTTTAAACAAAAGAGATTCATGGAAATACAAATCCAGTGAGGTTATTTCTGATGAGCAATTTGCCTTCTACTACTGATAGTATTCAGGCTCCATGTTTCCTAGGCCCTGGACATTTAGGAAACATGTTAACAGCCTGAAAAAGTCTCTAAATATAAAATATTAGTAATTTTTAATAAAGGGAAATTTTAACTTGGTTTCCTGGGTTTCACCTTTCCTCTTTTTTGGTGTGTGTATGCTTTTGTGATATTTTTGAAGAATGGCCCCCTATATGTTGCAGAAATTGCCATAAATGTCCAGGAAAAAAGTTGCATACTCACTTGGACACCTGAACTTTGTGATGGGACCTTATTTTGATATAACTACCCCTTCCCTTTAAAATTTTAAGAAACCATTGCATGATTCACATGCATATTCATCTTGTATGCTTCCATACAATAATCAAGGAATGTTATGTTTATCTTTATTTTTTAGGCACTAGAAAAGCACCCAAACTCACCAATGACAGCAAAGCAGATATTGGAAGTCATTCAGAAAGAAGGGTTAAAAGAAACAAGGTCAGTATTCATATTTACAGCATTTTCTGTTTGTATTGATTGATAATTGCCACTAATTGCAAAATACGGGTGTATCTAGATTTTTTGACTTGTGATTGGTTGAGAATTAAGTAACTACCTGAAAACTCTTTTGTGATTGCCAGACATTAGGGATACCAAAGATTTCCTTGGAATTATACATTTGCTTAATAAATTGCATTAGCTGAATTGATAGAGAATACAGTTTATTAACAAAGAACAGTACTATGGCCGTTGGCCCCTTGTTGGAGTTACTCCTGTCTCTCTTTCTCATAAGAGGGGATTGTATTTCTGAAAATGAGTACTGAAGGCAAAACACTTTAGCAGGCTTAAGAGATAAACCCCAGGATATAAATATGAGTTCACTGTGATAAAATTCACAGTGCCAGTGAATGTGGTTGGAAATTTAGTTATCTTATACTTAGACCTCCTCTGCATGGAGCATCATGAATCAGCTATGCAGCCCCCCCCCTTTTTTTTTTTTTACTAACAGCTTTATTGAGATATGATTCATATAATGTAAAGTTCACTCTTGTAAAATGTACAGTTCTGTGGTTTTATGTATTCACAAGTTGTTAATCATCACCATTATCTAATTTATAACACATCTCTAATTTTAGAACATTTTCATCACCTTAAAATGAAATCCTCTACCCATTAGCAGTCATTTCCCATACTCTTCCCACCCTTCCACCCCCCCAGCCTCTGGCAACCACTAACCTGCCTACTGTGGACAGTGCATAAACAATGCAGTGATAAAATATGTAGCCTTTCATAATTGGCTTCTTTAACTCAACATCATGTTTCCAAGGTAAATCCATGGTGCAGCATCAATCAGTACTTCATTTCTCTTTGTTGCCAAATGATATTCCATTGTGTGGATATACCATATTTTGTTTATTGATAATGATTCCTTATTTATTTATTTATTTATTTTTGGGTTTTGGCTTTAGCCAGAAATTTAGAGTCCTTAGATATTACTTGAGTGAAAAAGAGGTTTGTTACAATATAAAATAACCATGGACTTGTCACATATGCATACAATCATCCATGTTACCTAGAATATTTTCTTTGCATGAGGTTGTCTTCTTGCAAGCCATTGAGTATTCAGTGGTTACACGTGGTGAAAATTAAACCTTCTGAGCTATTTTTTGAATTTTGTTGACTGACATTCAATATACCTGGGGAGAGAAATGAATATTCATTTGACATGAGGCCAACTTTTCCTAAATAATTGGTATTGCCCATAATTCATGCCTGTCGAATGCAGATAACATCGCTTTCTAACTCTTTAAAGTACATCCTTTGCAAGTTTATTTTATGAACATCCTAATTTAGCGGAATGAAGGACACCTAGGATGAAATTTTCAGCTCTGGATGCATTTTCTACCTATTCTAAGGAAAGGATGTGAGATAATATAACTGCACTGTTTGTAATAATTGTTCCCCCACAAAGTGGAGGTAACAATGGAGAGGGAAGCTGCTGACAGAGCCCCACTGCTCCTTTAGAGAAGATTCTGTTCTTCTAAGCCAGATGTCAGTATGAAGAGTTAGGGAACAAAATGGGGACACCTGGAAATTACTTTTCTCCTTACTGTCTGTCAAAAGCCCTGAAAATATTTATACTATTTTGAAAGCACTGAAAATGTTTGTGCTGCAGAAAAAAGAAAAAAAGAGGGTAAAGAAACTTTGGATATCAACTCCCGTCGAATGTGGGCTCCATGCCAGAGGAATCTGCCAACGCAGAGATAAAAAGCATCTCCTCTAAGCAGACATTTGAAATTCATTCATTAAGATATTCTTCTCCACAGGAGTGACTGTGCTATCGGTTGTTATGTACCTTGAGATATAAAATTCCTGTACCATGGCTCTGAATAGCATTTTAATTACACTTATTATTGTAACAACATTTAATCTTTTTCAAAATGCTAGTCTTCCCAGAATGGTATATATTAGAGATCTTTAAGCATGTGTGGTAAACAAAACAAAATCCCTGTTTATTTAAAGAGAAAAGAACATTGAAATGAAAAACATAATCCCCTTTTCCTCTAAATATAACCCTCCCTCCCATCCATTAATAGATTCTTCTGTAAAGAAAAAGTGTTCACCATTACAAATACTGGTGAACCAGCCTCATATTATTAGTACCTGCAAGGAATCTCCAAGTTGAATAAGAGAAGGAAACGACAATGAAATTGACCATATTTCTATTTAAGTTCTTATCTGTCAAATCAGCTCTACATTGAAGGGTCTCAGACTACACATTTAGTGTTATCATTTCTTTTCACCTTTCTTTAAATCACCTCCTTCCTGTCAATCATTACTTGGAACTGGTGTACCTGTGACAAGTCTTGCCTTATAATTTAGTTCTAGTTTGCTTATCAGAATCATCTCTAAAATAAACATATATAAATTTTGAGTGAATTTCAAGCTTTCCTGTATATTAAGTATATTAGGGAGCATATGTTGACATTTATTTTGCCAAACCAATGTACTGTTTTGCTACCTTCCAAGTTCCTAAATGTTTTCCAAACATTTAAGGTAGCTAAGTTAATAAAGTGTAACTGTATCTGTTTTTAAGTTAGGTTACATTTAGAAATTCAATCTTTATAAGGTCAAGCACAGCTGTTTAATCTCTAGGTATTTATTAATGACTTGCTCTTCAAGAAATGCAGATTCATGATATAAGTGATTAAATGCAGGGGAGTGATTGTGAAGGTTACTAATGTAGCCACAACCTTCTGGTGATTTCCTTCAGTGGAAGCCTACCACTGTACTAGCATTTCTGGAAAAGTGAACATTGTATCCCTCATCATTCCCAACCTGGATGTAAATTCATACATTTATTTCAAGTACCATGGGGGTCCTTCGGTCTGTGTGCCAATAGATTTCCTTAACACTTACCTTATTATACTGTAATTTTGTCCTTGTTTGTCTTTGTGCCGCTCGCTCTAGAGCTCTTTAAGAGTAGGGTTCCTAGCTCTCCCGTACTCAGCCGATACTCAGTAAATATTTGTTGAGTAAATAATCTTCTTTCTCAAGATGTTAATTGGCTAGCACTTAGTGATGACTTTGGCTTTCATTTAGAGTTAGAAGCTTCTTTTTAAAATAGCATGTTGTATTTTTCACCCTATTCCAGTTTGCTTGTAATCAAAAGGATGTTGGGAATCCCATTAAATATTTGCTTGCTGGTAGTCGCTGCAGATTTTCTGTGAACAAGTAAGGTGATTGTACTGTTGCTTGTTTAAAAATGCTGTATGTGCCACTGGATTAAGCTTGTAACATAAAATAACAACTATACCAATAATTTTGGTAAAGTTGATGTGAATCCTTGATTGTGTTCTGTATATGAGATATTGCTAATTGAGATGAAGTTCCTGATATTTCAGGCTATCTTTTCAAGTAACCTGTAAATTATATAATTTCATGTAGACATGATAAAGATGACAACTTTCCTATACATTGTGTATCCTCATATTATTGATGAAATTTGTAGCGTGATTAAGGTTTATTGGAAAAGCCAGACTGAAATAAGTTTTTATGTGGTTTTTAAAAGGTATGTAAATAAAATAATACATTGTCAGAGGACATGTTTTGTTGAAAAAAATAATATGAACATGGCATGAATTCTAGAATTTTTTAATGAAAATGCATTAGGTAAGTTTTAATTCTCCTCTATACAATAGCATAGACGATTTTGTCAACATTTTTTTATTCTAGTCCAGCCATGTGCTTGCTTTACTGATTCTGAGTATTTTCAGGCTTCTGTTACTTTGTGCTTATCAGTTGTCAACAATTGATAAAACATAGTTGTTTGAAATGCTTTTCAGACCTGATAATCAGATAGCCATGTGCTTGTATAGAAGGGATTAAAATGTGCATATTACCATCAGCTGCTTTTGTGGGTGGATATTCCATATGCATGTGTGGACTGCTTGGCTAAACATTACCCCTGCCTCTGGGAGTTAGGATGCTGCTGTAGACCGTGGTCTTGTCTGCAGTATTTAAAAATATGTTCATAGAAAAAGAGGAGTAACGCCAATTACCAGATTGGTTTGGATGACTTTGGGGTTACCCTGATTCTGCTTTTCTGTTTTTGATTTGCTTATTCGGAAGTTATGAATCCATTACAAAGAGAACTGAGGAATATTTGATACCTGAGGATATGTGTTTCTCTGCTCATGTAATTTTTAAAGTGATACTTACAAAGAATTTGCTTTGTTTTCCTGACACGTAAAGGTGTGGCAAGGTCAAGAAGTGAGGCTTGTGGCACTTACCTAGGGAGAGCAGCATAGCCATTCATCAGTGAGGGAGAATTTCTTAATGTGCTTGGCACTCTTCATTACAAGGTACCTGCCATGAATGTGGCATGAACCTTGGTATAATTTTCATTTAATTTTTAATAGGTAAATAAATTTCTAATAGAGTTAAGCAGTCATAAAATATAGGCTTCCTCACTCCTCCACCCCAATACCTGACAATAAAATCTCTATTGGATTGGTGGCAAGGAATATTTACGAGATAGCTTTTTTACAATTTTACATATTTTTTAAAGATTATTTTTCTTTAAAAAATTCTGTTAGATTTCATCAACATTTACAGAATACTAGCCCCAATGTTATATATCACAGTAGGGACATTTGAAAAGTTTTATTAAAAAAATCTCTGTTTAATGTTACTCAGAATATGGACATATTTTCAGTTTCGCAATGTGGAACATGTAATTGCCAACATAAAACATGTAATTATTCTATTATCAATGAGAATTTTTCGTTCCCAATGAAAATTCATAGGATAAATTTGTTTTTAGTGACTTCCCTTAAGGCTTTTTAATGTTTTCTTGTTTTGCAATATTTCTTTTGATTTGCTGATGTTAGAATGTCCACTATGTACTGTGGTTTATTAACAACGTTGCATTTTTCTAAGGGGATAAAATGTCAGAAAATTCTATTACCTTGTATTGTGTCAAAAGATAAAATTTCTTGTCATTTCTCTTTGTGAGATCTACGTTTCTAATTAGTGCTATAGGAGATGATTCTTGCTGCTGAAATGTTTTGTCTAGAGATAAGAAAGAAATACAAATAATTTCTATTGAAAAATCAATTCTTATCGCCAGATTCCATGTTGGCATCATTCCTATCATACTGAAATGGTGGTCTAGTTTTGTTTATGTTGGACATTTTAGAATTGCAGTGTTAGCTCACAGTGTCATCCTTGCCATTTGCTAAATTCTAATTCATTGTGGAAGTGATACGCAGTCAGCTACAGAGAGAAAAATGTATGAAACAGTAGTGTCATTAAACAGAAACATAGGGAAGTCTGCACGTTTATATGTGCTGAGGTGTGTGTTCATGATTGTGTGTGTTCAGGATAGCCTCTAGAGTCATCTGTCTCATAGATGACAATATTTTACTTGTCATCATTACTCGGATTAGAGTGACTCTCAGAGTCATTTCTAACTCTCTTCTCCTATATAACCATGGCCAACTGGTTCCTGGGAAGTGTTCTGATTTCTAACTAAATCTTTCGTTCTCTGTATCCTCACTCTTTGCTGTTCATTCTTTGTACTTATAATTTCTTAATGACTATCACTAATTCCTATATAGTCTCTTTAACATCACTGCCCCTTTTAAAATCCATTTTAATCTCTCAAATACTGCTGTTTATAGTAGTATTTATTAACTGATAATGCACATTATCACAAATAATATATGATAGCTATTAAACAATGAGTCAAACGATCTTATCAGTAGTATTTTGGTACTAAGTAGATGGAATCAGAATGGTACTTGTTTTCCTAGTCACATTTTCTGAATATATGAATATATGCATGTTTAGGATATGAATAATGAAACCATGCCTTATACCTTCCATTTTGGTGAGACTTTGAACTCTAATCTGATCATTTTTATATATATTTGTTTCTTCCAAAATGTGTCACTTAAGATTTTTTTGCCATTATATGCTTTTTTTATACATAATCAGTTTCAATTTAAATAATATAAAATATGTTAAGTTAGAATGCATACTATACATGGATAACATTTAAAAATTAGAACATTTTTGTAATTAAATGATAACATTTGTAATCTGTCATAAATTAGTTTTTTTTAATACTTGCTTTTATAGTGACAGTGTGACAGTGTGTGAAATAATTCTTCAAGTGTATAATAAGATTATGTATTACTGTGGAAACATTTCCTGAGTTAAAACATAATTATATGAAAATACCCTAATAGACCAGGTTCTAACTCCTCAGAACACCCCTGGTCAGCCTCAGCTTGGGTAATTTTAAAGCCTTTGTAGTCAAGCATCTGAGGTTGTAAATGTAGTTAACTGCTTGCCTTTTGCTGTGAAATATCTTCCATTATCTTTTCATGCTTTGGAAAGTAGAATTGCAATCCACCCTGTAGGCATTCATGAACTGAGTGTGTGTGTGTGTGTGTGTGTGTGTGTATGTGTATGTGACAGAGAAGGAGGGGAGAGAGGGAGAGGAATGAGGAAACATGTGTGCTGAGTTATTTTCTGTTTCATAAGAACTCAGATTCTTTCAGAATAGGATGCCATCCTTATAACCTCATTCAAACTTAGATAACTCAGTTCCAAATGCCGACACCCTGGGGGCGGGGGTGGGGTGGGGCTTCAATATGTAATTTTGGGTGGACATAAACATTCAGTTCATAACGGTGATTCAGAATTTTGAACTTTACATTTCTAAAGTTAATGGTGTGCTATAGGAATATTTCTAGAATTTTGAGCATCTGATTCATCATCACAGGTATTCATAGCAATATGCTTAACACTGTACTAGCTTCATTCTTCCATACTCTGAATATGGGTTTTTGTAAGTCAGTCCTAACATATAAACCAATGCAGTACTTGGCTTAAGTTTCCTTTTCAAATATAATGTGTATATTCACATAACAAATTGATTTGGATTTTATTTGACGCCTTTGGTAAAAATAGCTGTGGTGACTGCATACAACCCTCAGGCATCAATATTCACTAAGGTATGCAATTATAGCTACGAAATGGCCATTTCTTAATACATCTTTTTATTCTGTCAAGCTTTCTTTCTCTATTCTTCCATATAATTGAACAAAAAAGGTAATTTAGGTGATTTCAGCTTTATCAAGATCTAGGTATAATTTACTCCAGAAATACTGTGAGCACTCTATAAATATTTCAGTGCAGAAATAGAACCAGAAATGGATACGAAATTACATTGTATGTGAGACTTTCTAAGCATCCTATGCAGGTGAAAATCTTGAGGGAGAAATAGGCATTTAATTTTTTTCTGAGTAGTGCTTTTCTCTTTATCTCTTCATTTCATTGCTTGTGCTCTTAATTGCCACATGCCTAAATGATTTTAGTTTTGCTTCCTTGTTTTGAACTTGACAACATAATTCAAATGCAAAACAGTTGATATGCTGACATGGGACTTCTTTTTATAGTTGATTTGTTTTCAGAGGAATAAAAATTATGACATTTTGTTAAGCCAGGTTTTCTGAAAGCTACAGTACAAAATTCCTGAGAATATGTCTTAGTTCTTTCAGGATAATTAAAGACTATTTATCCTTAAACCTCCTCAGACACCTAGACAAAACCAAATTGTAATTGTTGACTGAAATCTGTCTGACATTCGGGTGATTTCACTTAACTTTTTTTTTTTTTTTTTTTTTTAATTAAGGCCTGTTCTCAGGGTTTGCAAGCCTGGCATAAGGGCGCTGCCCTCGCTGCAGCCTGTCAGGAATTGTCTCTCAGGCATCTTAGTTCTCAGGTGTGTGGATGCAGAGCTGTGCCAAGTGCTTAGTAGTCAAATTAGAGGACATCAGAGAAATTAAAATAAAGTTGTGATGGGCCTCCCCTATGGCGCAGCGGGTTGAGTACAGTGCTGTGAAGCCTCTACAGTGTGGGCTCGATTCCCGGCCGGCTGGCCAGGGAGATTCCCACATGGCGCAGCAGATCTCTCCTGTCTCTCCCACTGCTCCCCTCAGCAGTGTACTTCAGTCCTTCTGCCTGTTCTGCTCCCTGCTCTGTCTCTGGTGAATTCTCTCACCCTCCCATGCCTCTGGCCTGTACCCCAGTTCTTGTGTGCATAAATAAATAAATCTTAAAAAAAAATAAAGTTGTGAAGATATATAGGGGCTCACTGTATAATATCCCAGGGCCTGTGAAATATTTAAAGCATATATTTATTCCGTTAACACTGAGTAAGCACATGCTGTCTTCTTGAGACTGTAGAAGTTGCCTTTGAGGACCTAACAGTGTGATTTTAGACCTGACTAAAATCTCACATCTTTGTATCCATTGATTTGTTTAGCATAGTGCACAGACAACATGCTTTATGCAATACATCAAGCACATTAATGAGTGGGGACTTGATGAAAAAAATACCTGCTATGTTTGGTCATTTACTTGTGTTAAGCCAAATGCTAAGGACTTTACATGAATTATGTATTAAAAGAACACTGAAGTAGGTATATATTATTATGTTTCACATTTTACGGATGGATGACCCTGAAGCCAGGGAGGTTAAGTAGCTTGAGAAAATTCATCTAGCTAGTAAGTGACAAACCTGGGATTTGATGTCTGATTCAGGACCAGTTGCACTTGACCTTTTAAGTACCCCTATCTTGACCCTAATAAAATTTTGATTAAAAATGTATTGGTTATATATTTCTATAAAGTAAATGTTCTTCACCCTCCACCCCCACCTTCTTCAGCTGAGCTTTTCTGGCTAATTATTGAGGGTCTCACATGTTACTGATATTGCAGTCTAGCTTTTGGAAGGTGACAGAAAACTCATTTTTTCCAATTTATAACCTAATTGTAAATAGGGTTGAAGGGGAAAAAAAGCATTTTTATACCCCATTTAGAGTTGGAGGATGCAATACCTGAAAGGAATTTAAGTTTGATGCTTGCCCAAGGTAAGGAGGATAATTTTGAGTGAACACTTGGGTTTATGGGCAACAACAGGACAAATCTGAAATGTCACCTGTTTGTTTTAGAAGATAATTTTGTGAGGGCAGAAAATACACTGTGATGTCTGGAGAACTAAGGATTCATAAGACTCTCACCTTCTTCTTGTTGACTTTGAATTTATAGATTGATAATCTTGTTTCTGGGGAGCTTGCTAACTGGGCAAAACATAGTTGTTAACAAAATGTACATAATCCAAAAGGCAGTTTTAGTTGGTGCAGTGCACTTATGGAACCATGGAATGAAAATAAATGGAATTGACTAAACTATGCTTAGCTAGGTGTAGGAGAGGCTAAGTTGTCAACACTGTTCTTTTCAAAAGTACATGTTAGGAATGAAAAGAAGGCTCAGATGAATAAGTGAGTACAGTTTTAGAAGCAGCATTAGTACATTCTTCAGGAAATTTTCTTAAGCAAAGAATAATCAGAGATATTTTAATGTTACTGGTAATCTGTATCATGACCACTTCATCCATCCATCCTCATCTCATCCATCTATGTATTCCCACTGGAAGATATAAAAGCACCAACCTTTCCTTTAAAAAAAAATTCCAAAAGATATATGTGACATTTCCAGACAGCCTTATCCTTTTGGGTCACTGCAGTAGCCTGAATATCATGACTCAGTTCTTGTCCAGCTTGTCTGCACTAGATACAATAATTTGCACAATGATTATTATTCAATTTGTTGCTTACGTTGTAGTCAATGTTGTATTCATTGAGAGTGACCTGCTACTTGCTAGGTATAGAAAAAAAGACATCCACAAAGATTTGATGGAACAAGTTGTTACAATCAACAAAAATTACTTGGAATCTCTTGTATGCCTCCCTCTCATCAAGAAAAGTGTTGAATCAGAAACATAGAATACACTATTTGGATATACTTGGAACAGTTTTTACTGTGCATTTCTTTCATCCATCTTTAATATTGGAAAGCTAACTTAATTTTTGAATTAGAATTTCTTTCATTTACTATTTTAGACAGCGTTCTTTTGAAATAGCCAGATTTTTAATCTTCAAAATTAGGTTGTCTATTAAATTTAGTGATACATTGTTATTTTCTTTTCTCATGAGAAAGTGATAAGGAATTGTAAAATAGTGTGTGAAGTATTTTGAGTAACTTGGAGCAGATAATTCTCTAAAATTTTAAATCTGGTATTTCCCTTACTCAGATTTCAACCATCTAGTCCCCAGGTGCTTTCTAGTCTTTATTAGAATTGTGCCTGTGATAAGAAAATAGTGGGCTGAATAATCTAAAAGCTGAGGAATTACAGCCTTTGGTAAAGACTAGACTAATATATACAAAGGATCAATTATTGTTGTTGTTATCCCAACTTTAAACTATGCTTTTAAGAATATATTTGTAAACAAACTTCTTTGGAAAAAAAAAACCTCTGTGTATTAGAGTGCAATCTATGATGCAAAAGAAATTTAACTCCAAACTAGGACATTTTGTTTCTGGTGAGGACTTTGCAGATCACATAGTCTCAAGCTTTTATTTTACAGATCAATAAACCAAAGCTAAGGAAGGTGAGTTATCTACCATAATAGAACTAGTAAATATTGAACTCATCCTTAAACTTGGAAGAGGCTAATAATTTCAGATACTTGAGAAGTTATGCAAAGCCCAGTAGAAAATAAAGACCAGACCATATAAAGAGAGGAAGATAAATCTTTTATTCTAAGGTACTATTAGTAGGGACATGTCTTTCAATTGATTTTCCTGAAATGATGGGTTTTCATTGATCCAGTCATCTTCTGTTACCTAATTTTATTTGCCTCCAGTAGTACATATTTGTAATGCTGTTGGCAGGAATTAAGGGTGTACAAGAAATTTTACTGTAATTTATACTTAAACTGGTTATCTAAAAGTTTTTATTCTGGCCTCATTGGCTCTTTGTTGCCATCAAGACCATGCCCAAAAGGAAGAGTATGAGAACAGGGGAAGTAGTTGTGGCTACCTTATGTTTCTGCCTTTGTGCCTGATGTAGAAAGCATTAAGTTTAAGTAAGTTTAGATGCCTTTAACTGAATATACTTATTCCAATTTTTCTTTGAGATGCCTGCAATATGAGGAAGAGCGATAGGAAGAAGGGAGAATGCATTTACTGTCGATAATTTAAGACAAACAGGTCATCCAACACCCTTTGTTCTTTTTTCATACTTTCCTTCTGGACTCTTGCAGACAACTCTCTCTTGTTTCTTCATTCGCTGTGATGTATATTTAAGTTCACATTACATTCTCCTCTATTCTCCATAAAATTAAAATGGGTAGCAAGTATTTAAATGTAATCACAATAAAATTGAGGAGTCTGAGTTGTTCAGTGGGTCAATGAAAACATTGTCTATTAATGTGAACTTATGGCAAAATCTAGTTTTGTTTTATGGATTCTTTTTATGGCATTAATAACACATTTGACTTTTCTTTAAAAGTGGATATTTTGTATATCAGTGCAGTAGGGAATATATGTAATGTTATTTTGCAGATTAAATTCAGTACAGTTGGTACTATCAAATACTTTTGTATTAATTTCTTGATATATTATCTTATTCTTCATTTATCATGATAATTATCTCTGAACTTTCTACTGCCTCAGTTAGTTATATGGATTGGAAGGCCTGTTAGAATTGTGTGCTGCTGACTTTATTAGACACTTTTCAACGTAAATATTTTTCTTAGGTTTTGAGAATTGAGATCCAACAAAGTACTTTGATTTCTATTTATATAAGCTAGTATGTAAGTTTTCACAAGTATTATGGAATACTATAATCCCAAAATAAGTAGTTTATCAAAAAGAAGTTGATTTCTCAGTGATAGTCTGAAGGTAGGACTGATGAGATAGTTTTGCTATACTAGAATATCCAGGGAGCTTGGGTCTGACTGTCTTGTTGCTCTGTTATCCCTGGATTTTGTCCCCATCCCCATTATCTAACATTATAGGCCACCAAATCCATGTTCCAAGCAGCAGACAGAGGTGTCTGTGCAATCTGTTTTTAGAAATATTCTGAAAGTTGAGTGCATTTGCTTTCCTTTTGCTCCACTGGTATATGCATAGTTGCACTTACTTGAAGAGGAAACTGGAGAATATAGTCTTTATCACAGGAGGCATGTTAAAATTAGGGAGTCTATCTTTGTGTCTGTCTTTAAGTGAGTCTTATTCTTGGGCTTCATTTAGGTTAAATATGTATTTTTTTGACATTTGAAAAAAAATTACCTCTATACATGACTTTATGCAGTTATCCCATATATTTTCAATTCTCTGACTGCTCAGCTTGCAATGACTATCATTTCTTGCCTCAACCCCCCAACTACAAAGTCCAATTCAAATGTCATATACCACCTCCACAGTGAAGAATTCTTTTTATTCCTCAGTGAAGAATTCTTTGACGCTGACTTCTATTCATCATTTTATCCTTGCTATTCCATTATACCATAATATGTGTGTTCCTTTATTGTAGTATCTAATAAACTCTTTCAAATTTTCTCTTGTTATAATAGGACTGCAATTTCCTTAATGGTAGAGTTCATGTCTCATTGATCCTTTTCTTCCCCATGGTGCCCTTCATATAATAGGCTCATAATATTTTCTGATTAAGTGACTAGAAATTTGAATTCAGCTTTATTTCTGCTTCTAACATTTTGTGTTATCCTGGATAAGTCACTCAGTCTTTTTTTGTTTGTTTTTCTTTACAGTAAGGTGAATGAAAATTGTAAAATAACCTACATAATCAGACTATTATGATAATAAAATAATTTGGAAAAGCTGTTGTCAGTTGTAAGATAATTATGAGATTTAGGTTTTGCTGCTATGTTATGAATATTGGAGAAATTAATCAAGATTGAAGGGATTATCCAGCTAAATTTGCACCCCTAAGATATTTGCAGTACTATTTTTGCATACTGATGTCAAAAATTTTATTATTCTTGGGCCTCCCCGGTGGCGCAGCGGTTGAGCGCTGGGCTGCGAAGCTGCCCGCAACCTCTGCGGCGCCGGTTCGATCCCCGGCTGCTCCCCGGCCACTGGAGGAGGGTCCCACATGGTGCGCAGACCTCTCCTGCCTCCCTCTGCTCCCCTCAGCAGTGTGCTTCGGTCCTTCCGTCTGCTCTGCTCTCCGCTCTGGCTCTGGTCAATTCTCTCACCCTCCTGCACTTCTGACTGTACCCAGTGCTTGTATAAACAAACAAACAAACAAATAAATAAATAAAACATGCCTCTATTAAAAAAATTATAAAAAATATTTCATTATTCTGTTAAGAAATATATAATAGGTAGGACTTCCTTTTGATCTGAAATTTCATGTGAAGTTAGAAAAGATTCTAGTTCCTCTTAACCCAGATTCAGTGATTAGATTAAAACTATTGTTTTAATAGTTTGTTGAAGCAGTGCCTGATTTGTTTTTAATATGACATATACCAATGATGTTATGACTGTAAGATCAGGAATTTTCCTCATTTACCATGTCCCAATTGGTGGATTACTTCTCATTAAATGAATGGTTTTTGGGACTCTTATTTCTAACTCAGAAAGTTTATTTCTTTAGCTCGTTTTCATAGTTAGGCTACTTTAACCTTTTGAATGTGCAATATTGTGCAGTATTTCCTCTGCGTCCTGCTCACCCAACATGTATGTGTTAACATGTACTATCCTAACATTGCTTCCATTAATTATCTACTAAGTATGCTTTTGGAGGACAAAGAATAGTTCTGTGTGTTTATGCTGTTACCCAAATTTTGTTTGAAATTATGACGCTTCAAATACACAAACTCAAATTTTGGAGAATAGACTTTCATGAATAAAATCACTTTGCTATCTTTGAAAAATATGCATATATATAGTAAATAATAAACTATTTAGAGAATTTATGTCATTATATATGTGTTTTAGTCATTAAGATTTTCACATTTTTTGGCTTGTTTAGTATTGACTGAATGTTCATGGTATGCTAGTTGTTTTCCATTATACTGATATAGTTTTGTCATCTGTAAATATATAGAATATATTGACAATATATTTTACTTTTGAGTAGTGACAGGAGTTCTCTATTTTTGTAAATTACATATATGCTGATGCATTGGCCTCATCACTGCCATTCTAATAGTTATCATTTAAGATGCACAGGATCTTTCCCCAGTGTTCCTAGCCAGAATTATGGTTCTTGTGTACTCCCAGGAAGATTTTTTTGTGTATCTTTTTCCCAGTTCTTTTTGATTGCTTGCCTTTTTCCCATTTAACCTATGAATTTCATAACTGGTGGCATTTCTTACTGTCTTTGTGTATCCCATAAGGTCCCTAGATCATAGCTGAAACATCAGCTAATGTTTATTTGACTGAACATATATTTATAGACATCTTAAAACAGTATCTGCATAAGGGATAGTTTGAGAAAGACCCATAGTTACTGCAGAGATGGTTAGATTTTCAGGTTATGCAGCAGAGGGCCATATGTTGAATATAAAGATTTAAATTTTTAGTAGGAAAGGTACAATACATTGCTAGGCACAAAGTGGACAGTAAGTTTGAGTTAAATAACCCAGTGGTCTGTCCTTTTCTGCATAATATTTTTTGAGTTCTTTGCCTAGGTTAGCCATGCATTCTTTGCATTATCCTTATGAAAGACTTGCCTTTTTTTAATGAGATACAGTGAAATTAGTCAAGAGAGTCCAGAAAGACATAGTATTGGTATAAATCTCGGGTCCATAACTGGCCAAAGGTCTCTGGTTATTTGAAATAAATGGAATAATTAACTTGGAAATCAGAGTATATATGAGGGGGTCAGGGAGACAGCATACAGATGGACATTTCCAAGTTTTTTTTATCTTAGTGAAGAGTGAATATAGCTGGCAAGTACGGAATGAACCTGGCCAGTGGAGCAAGTGAAATGGAAATTAGAAGACAGAATCCTATTAAACTTAAATGAAATTATATATGACAAGCATTCCTATAGCTAGCCATCCACTTGTTGCAAATAGTAATTTAGGTTAAGTGCATGGAAAATAATGATTAGTGATTTAATCCATTTAATTTCATTTTAGGTTCATTCTGAAAATAAACTTGGCAAAAATTTGTGCTGGGATTGAAAGTTTTAACTTTAGGTATTGTATTATTTTAGGAGAACAGTGCCAAAAAAAAAAGAAAATATATAGTTTTTGATCTTGTAATAAAGGTTTCAGTAACCAGTTTAATGCTTTGAATACTCTGTATGATATATATCACTTGGTTTCTAAAAAGCCTATTTGTTAAGATATGAGAATGAATATTGATTTTTAATTGTTTTTTTTCTTGTTCTTTAACATATACTAGCTCTTGTGGCTCCATTGATCATGACTTTATTATTCCTAATACTTGAAGTTGTATTCATTCATTCATTCAGAGTTCCCTGCTCCTGTCTGAATGATGAGCGAGTACAGTCAGTCTAGAGTTCCTTGTTCAGTGAGAGTCTAATAAGGCAGTAAGGTGATGGTAGGTAGGACTGTGAAAATGCTACCCACAGAATAGCATTCTGAGGAGGAAGGCATGTTTGGTAATGCCAAACGTAGTTTCAAGGGTTAATCTGGCATTGGTTTCCCATCTCATAAAAAAGCCAAGGTTTTAAATTTTTTTTGATTAAAAAAAAAAAAAGAGTAGTTTGATCCTATACACCAAGTTTGGAAGATTAGCCTCGGAAACCAATATTGTGTTTTCTCTCTTCCCTTCAGGACAAAGTATATTCCATTTTGGACCGCCTCAACTACCTTCCCAGGCAGCACCAGGTCTTCCTATACTTTCAGTTTACCTTCTACTATGGAAAGATCCTTTCTTTGAATGTTCATATTTTCACCTTGAGAAGGAAATATATATATATATGTATATACATACATATATACATATATATAGGATGGGTTAAGCAGCTGTAAATAAATATGACATAGTAGAAGAGTGGTTTGTGGGAGTTTTACTATATATACACATATATAATATTTTCCAGTCTGGTTTCAGACCCCGGCATGGCTTGGAGACAGCGTTGGTGTGTATGAAGGATCTTCCTCGAATGAAGGATTTGGGACAACTTTCCATGATGATTATATTAGAGCCTCAGCAGCTTTCGTGTTGGTCATGAGGTGATGCTGAACCGAATGCTTGAACTAGCAAGAGTGGATGGGATTGCATTGGAGTGGTTCCGTTCATTCCTTCCGGGTAGGTACCAGCTAGTGATGTTGGGTGAAAATGGACATTGAGGGTCTTCCCCTATGGAACCTCGTAGTTGTCTCTCATTCTCCTGTTCATGTCTAGTGGGTATGAGAAGACAACTGGACACCTGAAGGCAGCCAGTGTGATTTGAATGTTTGTGTAGAAGGTTATGAGAGTGATTCCCAGATTGATGTCGCTCACATATGTTACTTGTTTTGTCAGTGTGACAGTGCAGACTAGAATCGAAACTAAGAAAGTGCGAATTGTCAGAAAGTGAAAATTCCGGAGGCCCTGGTTTGCTTTCTGATTTCTCTGTCTAAATTACAGTTTGTGTAAACTGTGGCCATATTTTGACTACAAATTTATCGACACATGAAAATCCTATTGCAATACTAGCTAGAAATATTTTGTTTTCCTTTCTGGTATATATGCGGAGCCTTCTTCCCTGTGAACTTTGACTGCATCCCCATGACCTTTCTTGGTGAAGTTTAGTCTGCTTGTTCAACCTCTTGCTTGGGGCTCTGGTAAGCAGAGTAGCCTGACTACCTTAATAAATATTCTTGAGTGTTGTGGCTGATTTTTCCCAGTGAAGGTTTTGCTTTATCTTCACTGAGAACACTTCATTACACGTAACCCTGTGTTTACTAAGAATCAAATTGGGTCATACTTTTGAAGAATTTTACAGAATAAATATCACCTCTCTTTCTTAAACTGTTCAAGCATTTTAAGTTTTTATAGGAAATATATTAGAGTTTCTTTAATTTTGAATATGTTTCCTAGAAATTTGGTGCCTTTTCTTGGCTGTTATTTATGTAATATTACTTCACTTGTGTTCCTTTAGAGTAATTACAAGCTCAAGGAGTGTTGAACATGGAGAAAGTTTATTACTTCTAAGAGTAGAGTGCAGGTAAAGAACGGAAAAGAAGAGACAGAGACGAATGTGCCTATAAATATATTAGAACTGTCTGTTGAAAGAAATTTTGGCAAAAGGGCAGGAAACTAACATTTATACAATAACTGACCGGTGTCAGGCACTGAGCCAAGCAGTTTCTGTTTTTCAGTTTATGTGATCCTCACTGTAACATTGAGAAGTGGGTGTTACTTCGTCATTTCACCAGTGAGGAAACCGATGCCCGGAAAAGTTAGAAATTTTGCCTAACTTCACACAACTATAAGTGGAAGATCTGATATTTGAGTCTGGGTCTGACTGATTCCAAAACCCATTCTTTCTATCACAGAAAAATGTTAGGTCACAGGCAATGTTAGACTTGAAATAAAAAGAAGTAGGAATAATAAAGAAAGAATAAAGGAATAAAAGGAATAAAGAAGTAGTAGTGCCCAGTAGAAGGGATGAAGGAGAAATGGAGACATGGGTGTATACTAGCAAAAAAGTTTGTTTTGAAATTCCCAGAGTTTTCTTAAAACCCAATTCAGAAATCAAAGTGACAAAAGGAACAATTTTAGGATTATCAAGGTTTATCATTTAAAGAATGAACAGGTTTTGAATTTTAGAGTTTAGCTCAGTTTTTGGACTATTCATTCTTTTGAAAATGAAGTTATGATAACTCTGTATTGAAACCTAGGAAACCATAAGGATCAGTGCATAAAAGTAATCAGGTAGTTAGTAATTATCTGAAAAGGGAGACGTTGAAGACTGTATCAGTGTTTATTGTTTATAAAGATTTTTTTTCAATATGTTTGTGAAACTACTATGTAGAATCTCAGCTTATCAGTGCCTTTCATATATGACGTACTTATCAATGAAGATATAGGGAATTTTTGTGCTTTTGCATAAATAGTGATATATCTGGATTCCAGTAAATACTTGTTTTCATCTTTGGATAAAGTGTGGATCAATATTATCATTTTTCCTTTTTACACACATGGGTAGCTCTCTCCCGCCAACACAATAGATTCATTTCAGTCAGAGCTAGAAAGAATGTTGTTTCTCTGCTTACATACTGACATTTGGCAAAGGTACTACATCATACATTAAAGCAGTTATTGTTATCCTAATGTGACATGCCATTATTAATTATGCCTTAGAAAATAATCCAGTCTCCCCCCACCCAGAGGTAAATCTCTTTAACTGTAATGATTTAATGATTTTCAACTTCAAAGCTATGTTTTATCTACTAGCAGCTCATAAAGTATCAGTCATAACTGAATCCTACACCTTACCATTTTCTGTTTTAGCTTAGGTGAAATATTGATTTCATGGAATTAGATGGCAGGTACATTGAGGAACTATTTCCTGAAAGTTTTAAGTGGCTATATATAAAACCTTGAGAATATTAATTTGGGTTAATGGAATAGGTTGAAATTATGCTTGCTTAGCATTTGCCAAAATGACAGAAATCGTGATATCCTAAGTTATTTTTTATTAAAGTACTAAAAAATGAAGAAGGCAGAAGAACATTCCTGTTTTTGTTACATAAACATGGGTAGATCTCCATACTTTTAGCAACTGTTCAGTCAGTTACCATTTATTTGGTTGATTAAATATAAGGGCTCCAGATTTAAAATAATATTTCTTGAATTATTATGTTGACTCAACAATTCTCTACTTTCCCATCCTTTTTTGTTAGTGGAGTCATTGTGTGGATGGTCTCTGTATGCTTGGTTGTAACACTGATATTGCTGTAAAATAATATACAGGAAATCTTGTTTTGTCTAAAGATACATTTCTCCCCATGGGTCATCAAAATGCGCATTTTCCTAAGTAAGATGTTTATTTCAGAGGTACTGAATCAGAGTTAATACATATATAACATATTGCTGCTTTACTTTTGGAATTTATTAATATGTTTGTGTGTGTTATTTCATAGTTTTCAGAAACCACTAGCCTGAAACTATTATTTATTCTCTTTTAACATTTGCATTGATCCTAGCTATTCCTGTCTTCATTTTACTGATTTTTTTTTTCTTTTTGTATGGAAGAGTATTAATACAACTTGTAGCAAACATCAGCATTCCTGCAATCCCTGTTCCCAACATGTGTCTCTTATGAATCATATTTCCCTGAGGGTGAAATTAAAACAAGAACTAGGTATATTAAATTTCTGTAAGGCCTATTTCTGGATTCTTACATGTATTTTTAAGTGTCAAATACTAAGTTTGAAGAAGGGAAGGATGCTTACATTCACTGGTCTTTGTATTTATTTTCCTTTCTCCAAGCATATTGTTTCCATTAGAGAGCTTTACCTAGAAATTAGACCTTTTGTATAGTTTGTTTTTCCTTTATAATTCTATCTGATTTTTGCCAGATGTATATTATGCCATCCCAACAACTGTGAGTTGTTGAATTTCATAAAACTTCTATTTTATAGCAGAAAGCTGAGTTTATTAAACATCTCTCTATGGTCACACCTCTAATCAAAACAGAGAGTCACCACTGAACAAATTACCTCGAGATTTTAAGTGGACAAAGAAAGGGGAGGAGGAGAGAAGTAAGCTAAATTAAATTGACATTTGTCCTGTGGTATGAATGCCAAACTTAACAGTACTGGCCAGTATAGTTATTTTTAGACATTTCCTTTATCAAATATTTAAAGGTAAAAAAATTTCCCATAGCCAGCAAAACTCAGCTGATTTCTTTTGACATTTTGCTGATCAAGGAACTTCCAGTGAGTAGGCCCAGAGTCTTCTGCAGACCAGGAATAGGATGATGACTCAGAAATGAAAAAATGGACAAGGGAATTCCACTCTTCTTTCTAAATAGAAAGCCATTAAAATTGATAATTATTTATTGAGCATGTAGTGTGTTAGTTGCTTTATATTGAGGAAGATACAGACATGAATTTAAATGTGGAAAGCCATACCATTGGTAAAAAGTTGGGAAATAATTCATTTCTAACAATTAAACCACCTTTGGCAGGGAAATGACTTTTACAGTTGAAAGCTATAAAATAACCATTAAGGAAAAGATAGATATAATAGACTACATGAAATTGTATATGTCTGCATATCAAAAAGAAAACATTAATCAACAATAAAGAAAATGTTCTTAATACTTTAATTAATATTCTAGAGTAATTAAAGAGAAGTTTCAAATATCATTGTCAAAGGACATGAGTAAAGGCACTCCAGTGCATCAAACTAAGAACAAATATGTATGGGAATAAGCATTGGTATTTACTATTAATCAGAGAAATACAAGGTAAGGTAGCCACTGGAGGTTTTTTTTTTTTTTTTTTATTTTACTAGGTAAATCAATCAATCCATGTTCTTTACTCTGACTCCAAATAATGCTTCCTGTGTTTATGCTACTGATGGAAGAGTAAACCAGAACAACTCATTTGAAAAACTAGTTGGCATTGTTCACAAAAGGTCATTCATAATTTGTGTCTCATGAATTAATAATGCCACTTCTGCAAGCCTATCTAAAAATATTCTTGAATATAAGAAAAAAAAACTATTATCTATACGGAGAAATCTGCATCAGTGCTATTTCAGTTACAAATAAAGTACATAATTTAAATAAGTGGAGGAAATACCAGTGGTTCTCAAATTTGACAGTACATTAGAATCATTTGGAAAGATTTAGGAAAATATTGATGCCTGGGCCCCACCCAGAGATTTTTGAAAGATTTGATATTTCCTCAAAAATTGCATTTAAAAAATTGCCCCTCAAAATTTTAGTGTATATCCAGACTCAAAACCACTGACTTGAAACAAGTTGATAAAATATTTTTAATCATTTGGTAAGCTATTTAAGCTATTTTTGTTGTTTACATAGTAGCATGGAAAGTATATAATATAAAATGAGATATTGTGATTCACTCTTTAGATAAATTATAATTTAATAATGGGTAGCAGAACAATAGTCTGAAAGGAAGTTTGCAAAATACTGAGTTATTTTAATGATTGGGATTTTGATTAATTTCCCTCTTCTTTAGTAGATATTTAGTAATATTCTTATATTACATTTTAAAATAAAAATGGTATTTGAAAGATAGATTGCTGCCAGAAGATCTTCTAGGTAATTTCCTACTTATAGGTTATTTCTATCTACAATATAGAGATTTATGCTGACTTTTAAAATAATCATTCTGAAATTAGTTACAGATCATATTATTATGAAATTGTCCATAATATTCTTTTTTCCTATTTTTTATCTCAGAAATAGTTTCTCCTGTAGAATTTTTTGACTTTGGTAATATAATAAACTCATCACTCTTTTCCCCATCTTTTATTACTCTGTCTGTGCTTATCTGTTCTCACCTTTCTGAATACCCTGTATATTCTGATGACACCCCATTGTTTATCTCTAATCCAAACAACTCTGTGATGCATTATGTATTCAGATTTTAAAGGCATGTCTTTACTAAGTCCAGAACTATATTCACCACATTTTCCCCCAAACCTTTATTCTCTATATCTTAATAAATAATCCCACCATTCACCCTAGCTCCTGAAGCAATCTTAAGTTCCTACTTTTTCCTTATCTCACACCTCTTGCCAGTTTCTGTGTTTTACTGATGATCCCCTTCATTTCTTCTCACATGTTTCTGACTCTTTCTGCATATCCTTGTCCCACTATCATTGCCCTGGTGAGGTCTTTGTTATCCTCAGTGCAGACTCTTGATTTACCTGTCTTCTAAGTATGTCTCATTTTAGACTCGTACTTATGCTAATAGAGACACATGGATATTTCCCTCTTTAAATCATCTGGGGCCCTTCATTGTTGCATGCATGAAGTGCAGACCTCTTGACATGGGGTTAAAATGTGCCATCCATTTGTACCTTCCCTCTAGACTCTTGACCGAACTTTGCTCTACATCCTACTCGCTGCTCTGGAAATACCAAATAATCGTATTCCTGCAAGCCACATTTAGTCCTGTCCTTCTGTGTCAGCTCCACGCTGCTGCCTCCATCTGGAATGACTTCTTCACCTGCTCCCTCTGATTAGGCTAGTGAAAGCTGAAGAATTAATACTGTCCAATGTTGATGAGGATGGGGAAAATAGTTATTCTCTAGGAAAAGTAAATTGGAAGTTAAATGTCAGTCTTTTAAAAGCAACATTTTAATCTAAAAATTCTACCTTTTGCAGTCTATCCCAGTGAAATTGTTATATATATTGTCTTAATCTGTATGAGCTGCTGAAGCAGAATACCATAGGCTGAGTGGTGTAAACAGAAATTTCTCACAGTGTGAGAAGCTACAAAGGTCAAGGTGAAGGCACTGGCAGATTTGGAGTCAGGTGAGGGCACGCTTTCTGGTTCATAGATATTCCTCTGTTTGAGTCCTTAGATGGTAGAAAAGGGTGGAGAGAAATCTCTGTGTGATTTCTTTTATAATGGCGCTAATCCCATTGATGAGGGTGGTACCCATATATGCACACGCACACACATACACACACAAAATTGAATAGCACAGTATCGTGCTCTCTCTATATGTTTTGAAGTATATGCTGGATTCTATATTGCAGCAATATTTCAATGGGTCAAGTTAGATGCAAACTGAGTGTTCAATAAGAAAATTCTTAAAAATTAGTATATATCTACTCTGTAGAACATTAAAAGCATTATGTGAATGTTAAGAATATTAAATATTCTATAGAATATTAAGAGCAAAAAAAATGTTCTGTGGTAAAATCTCAGTCATATCATTAAGTTGAGTATTTTCAGTATGTACTAAATGCTCTCATTTGTGTTGAAAATAAATATCAAACCATAGAGTTGAATTATATGCATATATATATTAATGCAAATAGGGAAAAGCATGATCTTTAATAGTCATTACTTCTGAAGCTGTGTGTAAGGTTGGGGGCAAGTTAAGAGGGACTTAATATTATGCTGTTACACTTTCCATATAATTTTCTTGTATTTATTTGCTTCTATAAAATGTTTAATGAAGGAAGAATGAAGGAAGAATCTGATAGAATTTAAGAAAATTCAAATTGTGGGTAAGAGAACAAAACATCATTTTCTTTTGTTTTGGAACATTTTGAAAATATAATAAAGCATCATATACCAACATATAACAGCTAAATTTTACAGTTGTTGATATGCTGTCATAGTTGCTTCAGATTTCTTTCAAATAAAGTGTAGCAGAAAAGGCTGAATTTCCTTTGATTTCCTTTTCTTTGTCCTCAGAGGCAATCAGTATCATAGATTTGCTGTATGTTTCTGTAGTTCAGAACTTTATACCTTAAAATAAGTGGAAGAGTATCTGTGTTTATAGTTGCAAACGACTATATATGGACTATGGACTATGACTATGTGTGGACTGTTTTTCCCCTAAAACAAATAATGCTTGTTCATGCATGTGAATTTTTCTAGTGTTTATACCAACAAGTAGAATAGTTGACCTGTAGAGTGTGCACATTTCTTTTTTCCCCTATAGATATTACCTTGTGTCTTTCCAAATTAATTGTGTCAATTTGCATTCTCACTTGGAATAATTCATAGTTCATATTTCTGTATCCTTAGCCAATATTTGGTATTTCTAGACTTCAAGTTTTGTTCTACTTTATAAACTGTGAAATCTTGTGTTGGGGATCCTGCGGGGAATACAAAGAACCCTCATGCAGTTGGCATCCTTAAGGAGCTGGCTGTCCCTGAGAATATGGTGTTAGATTCTATAGAACCAAATCCCACAATTATAGGACAGGTTGTGATGCCTGTAGAGATTCAGAAACCATCACTATGGGTTGCAGAAGGAATTAACAGTTTTTAGAAGGCAAAGGCAATAAAACCGTGGCAAGTGAGTAGGAAGAAAGAACAGAGAGTGTTGAAGAGGAAGGGAGTATGATGGCAGGCAAGGCAGTTGGAATAAACAATAAGTCAACAGTCAAACCATTATTAATTGCCCTTAAGACCTATACCTGAAAGATATTAGTAGATCTTTAAAGCATACCTATTTTAAACTCATCATTTTACAAATGAGGATATTGAGGTCTAGAAAAATAAGGTCAGTTTCTATAAATCACTTAGCATCTCTGTTAGTGAAGAATAAAAAATAAATTAAGCAGGGCATTTACTAGCTTGTTAAACTTGGACATCCAACCAGGTGATCCTAACATAACTAGATAATGCAATTCAAATAACAATGTCTTTTTCCATTTTCTTTTCTTTGTATGTTTTGTTCTGTCTTCCTCTGATTAGCCATATTCTCAGTAGACTCATGTTTTTGTAGAGGCAGAGGTAGGCACCACTGATTTTTTTTTTAATTTATTTATTTATACAAGAACCAGGGTACCAGGCCAGATGCGCGGGAGGGTGATAGGATTCACCAGAGACAGAACAGAGAACAGAACAGGCAGAAGGACCTAAATACACTGCTGAGGGGAGCAGCGGGCCAGTCAGGAGAGGTCTGCTGCGCCATGTGGGACCCTTGCCGGCCGGCCAGGATTGAACCAGCGCTGCAGAGGCTGCGGACAGCTTCACAATGCAACGCTCAACCGCATGCGCCACTAGGGGAGGCCTGGCACCGCTAATCTTTTTTGTACTTTTATAGCTTATGTTCCTACTTTAAATAATGTATATACCTTTTCCCTTTATTTCTATGTCAGCCCCTTAAAATATGCTCAGATTCCCAACATTTTATCTGGTGGGAAATTCAGCATCTTGTTATCCATGGCTAAATGAAATCATGTTACTGAGGAAGGAGAAGTTCTTATAATAAAGAATATAGTGGCCACTGTAGCCTGTGTGGTGTGGAGGGTGTTTGACACACGGGATTGTAGTCATGAGTTTAATAGAATACAGATAATACTTTTTGCAGGTGGTTTAATGTCCAAAAATCTATAATTGTAAAAACTTTTATAGTAGTGATTAAATTCATTTGAAAACTTTTGAGTACATTGGCGTCACTTGCCAGGTAATACAAAGATAAATAAATATGTGTCTGTGCACTATGGGATATTCAAACTTGGAAATAGTAATGGCAGGAAGGTTAGAAGTATAAACAATTTTGATAAAAACAAACCAGGAGAGAGATGCAAAGTGTTGAGAATTTAAGAGAGGAAGGGAGATACCCCATGCTCACAAAAAGCATCACCATAAAATGGTAGTTAAACTTTGGGAGGGGTGAAATAAGTAGTAGGAGGCAATTCCAGTCAGAGAATCTCATGTGAACCAATGCAAAGAGACAGAAAACCATGAAGGCATGTAATTGTGGAAGTGGATTAGATTTTAAGAGAGGGGTCTTCTCAGAACTGGAAGACTCACCTGAGAGAGAAGATGCAGAATGAGGTATGTGTCAAGGCACCTGATACCAACCTGAGGAGTTTGTGCTTCCAGTGGTAGACAGTGAAAACTGCTGATTTAAGAAATTGATTCCAGTGTATAATATGACCTATGGAGTCTGAGCAATGTTTTGTGTTTGTCTTAATTTTTAATCAGAAAATTGCTTTGATGCTGGGATGTTGCCTAATTGAATTGGAATGGGGGATATTGAAGGCAAGGTTAGGGTTATGGGCTATAGAACTATGCTCTTGTATGTAAAGATTGTTTGCCTAGAATGTGAGGAATTAAAAAGACAAATTGAAAAATGACCCTTATTGAGGCAGATTACCTCAATAAAGCATTGAAAATGCTTCAATTTTGGGTGATGAGGGAAAGAAAATAGTACTCATCACTGAATGAGAGGAATAGGAAATCACAAGGCAGATCAACATTGGGGGGGAGTCTTTTAAAAGATTTTTGTATCACGGGCCTCCCCGGTGGCGCAGCGGTTGAGCGCTGGGTTGCAAAGCTGCCCGCAGCCTCTGCAGCGCCAGTTCGATCCCCGGCTGCTCCCCGGCCACCAGAGGAGGGTCCCGCATGGCGCGCAGACCTCTCCTGCCGCCCGCTGCTCCCCTCAGCAGTGTACTTCGGTCCTTCTGCCTCCTCTGCTCCCTGCTCTGGCTCTGGTGAATTCTCTCACCCTCCCGCGCTTCTGACTGTACCCAGTGCTTGTATAAATAAATAAATAAATCTTTAAAAAAAAAAAAAAAAAAAAAAAAAAATTTTTGTATCAGATGTGTGTAATTGTTGTATAATAAATTATTGCAAATACTAAGTGTTTTCAATTATATGTGGATATTATTTGTAAACTTTTCAATGCTATTTAAAGTTCCTATGTTTTTCAATTTATAAATTTTATAGGGATAAATAATCATCACATTGCATTTTTCCACAAAGAAATGCATTTTTAATTCACCTTTAAAATGATTTTTAGAGCTTTTGGCTAATAAAAATCAAACATTTCTGTGAATGTGACTGCTAGTTATTTTTTCCTAATAATAATTATAACTATAGCATAGCATTTCCCTAAGTATATATCTTGGCATACTAAAATAAAAGATGTTTCTAAACATCTTTTAGAATGGTGGGGAGTATTCTTCTATTAGGCATGCTTAGGAAACATGAGTTAAGAAGGTTTCTTGAGGTAAGTAGGATTTTGCAGAGATTTTAATACACATTGTTATTGTATATATTTGGTGAGTTTGCAAAAGGAGAATGAAGCATGCTGTTTTTCCCAAAACTCATTTGAAACATTTTTTGAGCATGTCTAGGGACTGATACCCATAGAATGCATTTTGGAAATGCTGCAGTATTAGCCATTACTAACAAGATGGGAGAGTATGAGTAGCTTCAAGTAGAATATAGATATTTATATTTTTATATGAAAAATTATCATACCAGATATAATGTATAATATCTTATATGAACGTCACTGTTTTGTTTCAAAAGATAGATTTTGTGGCCTCCTTGGGAATAAGCTCTTAGAGATGTCAGTGGTGAAAAGATGGAAGGAATATTGTCTGGGAGAATCACTCATGGCCATGGGTTGGCTATCTTTGCACTGGAATTGGTGACTTAAGAAATCCTCACCTGATACTATCTTAGTCATATCCTTGAAATAAACTAAGGATAATACTTAAATTCCAAATGTTTTTCCTTTAGTTGTACAGCATGCCTCCAGGCCCCTTGCTCCTGATTTCCTTGTCATTTCATATGTAGTCAGAGAATTCAGTTCAGTTCCACCAGCATTTCTATTATGCACAAAGCACTGTCAGAGTGCAAATTTATTTCAAGATTAGCTTGACATATATAATGTGCTCAATAAATGTTTGTTCAGTTAATGGATTGTGTTATTCTTTAATGATATGATTCTACAGAGCAGCGTCTCAATTATGTATCTGAATTCTCTACTGTATTCTCACAGTTTTTTCTTCCTTAGTATTCATAGGTAGCATTACCTGAGAAAGATAACCAATAATATCATGTTCTGCAAACCTGCTCTTTATTTTTAATATTTGAAATCTAGCCTATAGGAGTCATTGCTCTTCGGTGACATTGAGTGAAATTGGAGCCAACCATTTGTTGTTTGCCTGCATCTGGATTTTCTTTGTGTTTTCTTCTAGTGTTAAATTCTCTCTTTTAATATCCAAAGTTAATAAAGTGGAAGAAGCAATTGTGGTGGCAGAATGTAAAATAATGGAAAGTGCATGGACTTTCGAATCAGAGTAGAATTTTTATTTCAGCTGTTATCATATAGTTATTATTTGACAGTGATAATAACCCCTTAACATCAGTCATCTCTGTACAACTGGGAATTGTGACTACATGTTTTATGCTGTTTCCTATGAGAAATAGAGATAATAATTGTGAAAACTGAACCACATCAGAGATGATCAGTAAATGGCAACTATAATAATAGATATTATTACCATTGTCCTGTACTTTTGCAGAATCTTTTATTTTCAGAATAAGTGAATAAGTGTCATTCAGATGTGAAAGACTGTGGAATGGGAGTATATGAACACCCAGGTCTTCACTTATTTTTGCTAGTGAAATGAAAATGAAATTAGACAAATTCTTACCTGAGCTAGTTCTTTAGACAAGCTATGAAATACTTAACTTCTTTCCATTTTCTGTTCTTTGTAATTTAGATAATGATTAGTTTGAACATTTGTAGTAGTCATAATGGTAATTAGCTCACAATTTTTCAACATTTATAATAGTGAGACAGCGTCAAGCATTTATGTGTTGTAAATTCATTACATCTTCAGAATAATCCCCTATGAAATAGTGACTTTTATTGTCCACATTTTGTAATTTAGGAATCTGAGACCAGGAGAATTTAAAGTCCAAAGTCACACAGCTTGAATATAGTTTAGCTCAGTTGAACTCAGGTTGGCTGGACATAGTCCAAAGGCCTCCAGAAGCCATGGTCTACTCACTGTCATCTGTTACCTTTGAAAGTATAGTAGGGTTACCATCACATGTTGTAGAGAAACAGTTGTCAGTATTTAGCTAGGTTTGCGGCATGTTTTTTACTTCACATTCTATTATCAAAGATAATTATTTCACCTCCTATTTTAGTTGCGTGTCTTTAAAGGTTATAATTTAGATTTCATGGTTTGAGTTATAATTTTATAGGGCTATTTAGTTTCCTTATAGTTGCTATTCTAAAATAATCCTAAGCAAACTTTTTTCTTGCATTGTTTTGAATTCTTATCTCCTAAAACAAATGGTGAATTTCATGATTCTGACTGTATGAAGCACTATATATAGTCTGGTCTAGTAGTAGCTTGGTAGTGACAATGAGGTTGATATAAGATCTAAGTTCAAATGTTTGTTTATATTCCAAGAAGAATGTCCTTTAATGTTGTTCATCCAGTCAGACACATGAGTTTAGGTTTGGGCATCTGAAATTGCTTCCTAAATTTAAGAATTGAGTTGTACAAGATATGTCCTTTGGTAATTATTTCTAGCCCCAGTTTCCCCACCTAGTGAGTACTGGGATACATTTCTAACTTTACCTCAGGTTGAATATTGAAAATTGTGAGCATATTCTTCATATAAATATGTATTCTCTTACATATGGCCCATTTCTTGAATTAATCAGTTGTTCCTCTTTGTTTTGATATTTTAAAATCTTTAATGTGTTATTTCTCATGTCAGTGTTCAGTGACAATTTTCATTAGTCATCATCTTAGAGGGAGCATGGAGATTGGAACATTGCTCTTGGTTTCAAAATCAAATATTAAGGTAGCTGTAAGTCATTTTTGGCTGAATTTTATGTGCTGGGATTATGTAGGAAAAGTACAGAAAAGATTTTGGCTTTTGAGTTTGTACTTTTCAGTCATGTTAAGGGGCTCCAGACTAGCAATATTTCTCAAGAGCAAGAAGTTATTTTGGCCTTGATTTTTTTTTTTAAGATTTATTTACTTATGCATACAAGATCTGGGTACAGGCCAGAGGTGTGGGGGAGTGAGAAGATTCTCCAGACACAGAATGGGGAACAGAACAGGTGGATTAACAGAACAGGCAGATTAACCGAAGTACACTGCTAAGGGGAGCAGCGGGTGAGTCAGGAGAGGTCTGCTGCATCATGTGGGTTCCTCCCTGGCTGGCCGGGGATCGAACTCATCCTGCAGAGGCTGCAGATTGCTTCATAGTGCCATGCTTAACCCCTTGCGCCACCAGGAAGTTGGCCTTGATTTTTTAAGAGAACTTTTGATCACCTGGGTTTTTGATCACCTGATATGCACTGTCCTGTGTGCATTTTGGAGGTTTCTTCATTCATTGGTAGAAGCAGTTTATTCTATGTTAGTAGAGACATATCTGTTAAATACATGAATAACCACATCCATATTTGTATTTTTTAACATTTATAATTGTTTTGTGATGTGTAACATAGTTAAAAGCACAAAAGCTAAGTAAATAACTTAATTTTCACATAGTGAACACAAAGATCCTATGTCAAGAACTAATGTATTATCTGTACCACAGAGGCTCAGATATTTCCTCTTAAAATACATGTTCTTTGTAATTAAGATATTTTCTCTAAACTATCAACACTGGAAATACTTGAAAGGAGCTGTTATTAATGCATCTTTTGGAAGAAGAGAACATGTAATTGTTTCTATTAATTTATATTAATAGCACTCAGCACAAGATTGACTAATAATGCTGCTTAATGATTACTTATTGAATTTGTTGAAATTTTAGATTTATTTTGCTCAGGATATGAAAAATGAAATTTAAAAATGTTTTCAGGAAATAACTCATCTAAAATTTTAAACGAAGAGATACTTAATAATATTAAGTATGTTAAGATTTGAAACATTTAAATATTGTGTTTCAACACAGTATTACTTTATATATAAAGGAATGAATGACCACAATTATGATAGTTTATTTGTCATGCCTACAAATATTTTTCCGATTGCATTCCCCAGGTTTTATTCCTTGTTTTTAAATTTATTAAACTAGGCCATCCATTCCTTTCACTAAGTATACACCATTAGTAAAATTTCATGTGTTTTGTCAGCAATTTAATGTGATAAAGCAGTGATCTTTCTGTAGTTCACACAGCACTGGGCTCTGCAAAGTATCTCTGGGGGTTCTTTGATGTCTAGACAGTTTAAATTATGCCTGCTCTCCTGCCTCCAAATCCCACCCCTGTTCTGCTTCAGGGGGTGTGGGAAATGAAAACAAACGAGAAGGACTCCACAACCCTACAGTCTCAGGAGAAAAAACAAACAAGTAGAATAAGCTGTATACCTACCCTGGCAGGTATATCGGAGAGGACCCAATTACAGGGAATGGAAGAAAGAAAAGAATGGGTGACAAATAGTGTTCTGCTTACTTATTTTGTAATATATTTCTAATATGAATATGCAAATACATCGTTAACAAAATGGACACATTGTAGAAGTACAAGGGAAGAAAAAAGAAGTCACCTTTCTGGTTCTTTCCTCCCCACCAACAGCCAAATCTAAGAATTTGTGTGTTTCTTGTATAGTGCTATATTTATTGAATAGTAATATATGGAATTGTGTTTTTAGCTGGAAAAGCTAACTTCCTTTTCTTTTCTCTCTCTCTTTTTTTTTTTTTTTTGGTTCTCCTTCCGTAAATCGTAAATCGGGATGTCATGGTTCTTCCAACTCATCATTTTAGAAAGTAAGTAACTTGAAGTTTCAAGAAATGTTTTTGTTAAAACATTGGTGTTTTATGCATATACATATGTACATATCCTATTACAGAATTCCTATATTTTAAATTTTGAGATGATTGTCCCTTGCATCAAGTGAGGAAAATTTATTTCATTAATAGGAAATAGGAAATGTTACATAGAAGCATAGAATGTATTCCTGTTATCTAAGAATACAAAATTTTAGTGTACATTTCCCTCTTTTTTCATGCAGTTAATCATTGTGAAACATGTATCTTAAAACAAGCAAAGACATACTTGCTTGTTCTATTTTTTAATATAAAATACATAAATTACACTTATTTAACCTGTTCAATAGCTGCTAAGATATTCACTTCATCAGGAAAAGAAGTCCAGTTTTTTTTTTTTAGGTTTTATGGAATTGTTGAAAATACTAACAATAAGTAAATGGTATAAAAGTTTAAATGTTTTCTTATGCATATTCTGCATTGAATGAGTCACTTATATTTTAATAAGCATTTAACTCTTGATGTTAATTTTTTTAAAGAAAATGGACCATATAATTAGTTTTTTTTTCTCTGAAGAAATGC
This sequence comes from Talpa occidentalis, assembly GCF_014898055.3. NCBI lineage: Eukaryota > Metazoa > Chordata > Mammalia > Eulipotyphla > Talpidae > Talpa > Talpa occidentalis. Next base: position 31,107,028 of record NW_023601322.1, on the reverse strand, counting down.
AAGTGACTTACTTAAAACTCAGTGCCTAATTCAGTGATTTTAGTTGTAAAACTGGATGTGCTTGCAAAATCCTAATTCTAAGATGTAAATCTAATACAGTTTTTAAAATAAAGCAAATTCCCTGTATAGTTGTTTTGGGAAAGATTTGGGAAAATTATAGTAGTCACTTTTGGGGATGTATGAATATGAGTTAAATATTTCTTAATATTTCTATAGTAAATACCAAGCTTATTGAGTTAATAAACTGTATAATTTGATAATATATTCATGCTCAACAGAGCTTATTATTTATGTGAAATTGTGTGCTCATCACTTATGTTTGTAGGAAGCACAACATCAAATTGTTATTTAATTGTCAATTTATCTCTACAATTATCTTCATTTACTATACCTTAGAAAGAAATGTAAATTACAGGGATGGTAAATAATATTTGTTCAGTATTTTTTAGTTGTCTTTAAATTCATGTTAGTCTTTAAGGATCTAAATTTGAATTTTCAGAGTTTGTGTCTATTAGGACTTCAGGAATAAAGAGCAGAATGTATGATGTTGGGTGGAAACATTATTGTTATTTTATTTTTAAAAGTCTAGATCATATAATTTTATGTATAGATCTCTCTTTTACTTGGAGTGTTAACATCTTCTTGCCAAGGCCCTGTAGAAAATATGTTCTGACATTCTTACTAAATTAAAATGCCACAAATCTACATAATAATTCACAGCTTCCACTTGTCTATGCTTTTGTCTGAAGAAAATGATAAAAAAAATATATTTTGCAGTAACATGTATAGCATTATTTATCTGGAATTTATTCATAGACAGGCATTTCTAGGGAGATGAATATATTTGACATTATAAGGTATGCCTGTCCCACTTTAACTATGAGGAAAAAAATCTTTTGTAAAAAAATAATGAAACGAGCTCTGTAAGCTTGCAGGATCCTCATGAAGAAAGATATTACATATATGCACAGTATTATTACCATGTGTACTTTGGTGTTATAACTGCATTGTTTTATGACCAAATTTATATTAGGGCTCTTACTTCCTGTCAAATCCAGTAGAATCATATTGATATGTTGGCACATAGAAACCACTTCCAAAAATAATGAGAATACTTATTATTATGATACTATAAGCCTTTATGACCATGATGTGTGTCTGTGCTGACTTATTATTAAGTGTGTGGTAGCAGCTCAGGAAATTTGACTTGTTCATTTTACTGGTGAGTTTCATAGTAAATGTGGGTTTACTTGGTTTTTAGAAAAATTAAATTTAGTAACCTAAAATTATGTCCCTGTCATAGATACTCAGACTTTTAAAATTTGTGTTTCTCTTGTCCCAGCATCTTTTGGATTAAATACCCAGAACCCCTAAGAGGCAAATGAGGTGGAATAGAGCTTCTAATCAATATTTATTTAACCAAATATTGATCTTTTAGCATATTATGAAGTGAAGTGTTTGTGGAAATATAAATGAATAAAAGTAACAATCTAGCTCTAAGTTCTAGTTTGTAGAAAATAATCAGTCTGCAACCAAAACACACAAAAAAGGCTAAATTCTCTTCCAAGAAATACATACATACTACATATTTCATAGACATCGTTCTAAGTATTTGTGTAAATTCAATGTTTATACATATGCATGTTCATATTTTCATCAATAATTTAATGCTGTTTGATTTATTTAAAAAGTGTGCTGATTTCATAGTTTAGTCACCTGCATCTTTGCTACAGAACACAATTAATTGGGCATAATTCCCAAACACGTTTCTTTACTTGACAATCTGAGGAAAAGATGTCATTTTAGAAGCGGTATCAAAGATATAAACTCAGATACAGGTTTTTCTTTGGCCATGTGAGAAATGCAATCCTGTGAGTAACTTAAATACTTGTAATTTCAAATCAGTTCTTCCCTGGTTTCTTATTATTCTTTTGTTAACTTTTCAACCTATAGGATGGAGCTGGCCTTGAACTTGGTTTATTTGATCATTCAAGTGCAACCATCAAGTTGTCTGTAATATTTAAAAGCTGAGACTTCATGTTATTATTTGTAAAATAACACCACATAAACGTTTGGGCTTTGGTTTCTTTGAAATATAGTGTTGGTTGCTCTATGAATAAAAACATAATTTCAATTCAGGAGACTTTTTGCCTGAAGCCTACAAGACAGATGCATCTGATTAAGTTTGTCGAAACTGGACTGGCCTGTTATTGTAATGTAGATGTTTTCTGGGTTGGGAGGATATTTTAGAAAGGCATGCAATGGTCTTTTTTTTTTTTTTTAAGAGACTGAGAGAACAGTTTTGCACAGAAGCTGTGTCTCAAACTGCTTTATCTTTGCACACTTTTATTTTCTAGTGGAACTTCTCCATTAGCCTGTTTGAATGCAATGCTTCACACTAACACTCGAATAGGGGATGGAACATTCTTCAAAATCCCTGGAAAGTCAGGCCTCTATGCTCTCAAAGTAAGTTGGATCGTTCTGCATATTATGTCTAAATTATTGCTATGTATCATGCATTTTTTTTCAGAAATTTGAAGGTAAACAAAATTAAATTTGCATAAGGAGTAGGAGAATGACCCCTATGCCTTTTAAATCTTTTCAGATGTCTTAACAATGATTTCATATTAAGAATAAACAATGACATTTTTCTTTAAGTAAAGCATATCTGTGGTTTTACTCCAACATATAGTAATGGAAAATAGTTGTGGCTTCCTTAAAATTCTTGATTCTTAGAAATTTGCATGGAAGAGTGCCATAGATCATCAGCCAAGAGTTTAAGATGATCACAGTTGCCATAAACTGTTTGACTTAATAACCATCAGTTGATATACAGGATTCACACCTGTATGCCTTTTCTCTTTCACAAAAATAAATTTTATTCTCATTCCTTGAAAACTTGCTGATTCAAATCAAGTATTCAGTTTTGAAACAAACAGTGATCTAAAGAAGTTTTACTGACAATGGTTACTTGTTTTGTGGGAAGCATAAAAAAATGAAACAAAGTCTTCAGATAACTGCATATTGTTTTAATGTAATTCCCATTCCCATCATCTAAAATAGGAAATGTTATCTCATGCAAAATTCCAGTGGACAAATACTGATGATCTACAAATAGTCATATAACTTGGGACAAGTAGAATCAGCATATTTCTTATAAATCACAAAGAAGTTACTGCTTTGATAAATGATGGGTTACATTTAAAATTTGTTATTTTCTATCATTAAGTTGCTTTTCATTTTTTAATGCTACTCATTAAACCTGGCAAAAAAGAGGGAATTATTAATGTCTAAGTATCAAGCTCTTGTCATTGTTTTAGAAAATAACACAGGTTATTCAACATAACTTGCATTGTTTCAATAGCTTTTTGTGGCTACTTGGTGTTTAATTTTCTAATTAAAATTGTGAGTTGTTAAGCCATTTCCTTACATAAGGAAGAATACCATGCGCCATTGGGAAAAAAACAAATGGCATATGTAAAATGGAAATTTCGGTTTTGTACAGAAATTGGCAATGGCCATGTGCTTTTCTCAGTTTTCCACCTCCCCAAGGAGTGATTTTGCTTTAAAAAAATAAATCACTATTGAAATTACAAATCAAAAGTAAGTGATAATATTTTATGACTCTGGAAATATGTTGAATGTTCTTAGTTGCTAATACGTCTCCATAAATCATTATTTTAAAAAACAATTCAGAAAGAGGAGTCATCAGGCCCCACAGATGGAACGTTGGATTTAGGCTGTGAGTCTGAACTGGATGGCACAGAAATGGCGGAGGCCAGTGCCAATGGAGAAGGAAATGGAGGTCAGTGTGATTATTTCACAGCTATAACTCTGTTCTCTTAAAATTTACCTAGACTTCTGATAATTCACTAATTTAACTCCCTACCACTGTAGAGAGGATTTTTCCTAAGTTTTTACCACATACTTGGATTTATAAATAAACAATTTTAATTCAAAAGATTTGTACCTAAGAAAATCATAATTATTTGCTTTTTTGTTTTATTTTCTTTTGTTTTTAATAATATAGATTTCCCTAGATAATGTTCTTGAGTGTTCTAAGTATATTTTCCCTGCAAGATGAGGAGGTTATGAGAATATCTAGTGGTTTTATACCTATATGAGGACTGAGAATACTAACGTTTTATTTCTGTTAATGCTGATTTTTCCTGTGATCACAAGTAATTTTATAATAGCTTTTCCCTTGGTTTGTTCTCAGTAAATTAAGCTTAGTGTTAATATTCCTCACAGTGAAACAAGGGTCTAAGTTATCTTCTTGTGAAATACTTTTGAAAAGTGAGCTATGCTTCCGAAATTCTAAGGAGCATTTTCCACCTTGAATTCTATCCATGCTGGTTCATTTTTATCTTTCTCAAGACATTTGCATTATTCTGTTGGTGCATTTAATTTTTGTACTGCAGAAAGATTTTGGCAAATCTTTGCTCAACAAATGCTGCTGTACTTTATCCACTTTATACTCTGGTTCCCACAAGTCAACTCAAATGATTTGAAAGGAAGGCTGTCATTAAAGTCACTATTGGTACTCCTGAAAATCAGTAAATTATCTTTAAACAAACAAACATCAAAGAATCCTTGAAGATGTATCATATTTCAGTAATAGTTCAAAATCACTCATTTTACTAATGGTCATAGGAGTCCCTTTGTATTCTGAGTGGACACCCTGGCCCTTGCAACTGAGGTGCTTTCTCACATGCCCAGTGAGATGGATTCTGCTTTAGAACCTATCTTTATTTTTTTTTTTTATAAAGGACTTTTTTTTAAAAAAAAAAATTTATTTGTTTATGCATACAAGAACTGGGGTCTAGGCCAGAGGTGCAGGGGGGTAGAGGATTCACCAGAGACAGAGTGGGGAACAGAACAGGCAGATTTACTGAAATACACTGCTGAGGAGAGCAGCAGGTGAGACAGGAGAGGTCTGCTGCGCCATGTGGGTCCACTCCCTGGCCTGGGGATCGAACTCATGCCACAGTGGCTGCTGATAGTTTGCTAGTGCTAAGACTTTAACCCCTGCGCCACCAGGAAGGCCCCCTGAGCGCCTATCTGTTTTGCAGCAGATATTGTGAATTAACATAAGAAACAGAATTTTGTCTTAGTAAAAGCCTGAAGTTGGCTTTGAGAACTTTTGTTTTTAAAACCAACTTTCATTTAATCTGATGTTCTTATTACTATATCTTTTGAAAACTCAATCTCCCCTTGTTGTGGTCTTGGTGAGAACTTCAGCAAATTCTTGTGTTAGAGAACAAGGTAGAGCCACAGTAATTTCTGGCTTTCTGGACAAACGTTGCTTCATGCCTCATGAGCCTGCTAGAGTGAGCACCCTCATGCACTCTCTCTACGTATGCATTGAGCGTCTACAGTTTGCCAGGTAATGTTTACATTGTTGCAGTTCCAATAGTGAAAAACAGGAACAAATGGTCACTTTGTATGGGATTTACATTGGTAGATAGAAAATAGCAAAATACATATAAAAACGCGATATGGTGTATCACCAAAGGTGTGTATAGTAATCACAAGTGACATGGAGCAAAATAAATAAGGAGATGAATGGGAGAGAGGAATGCATTTAAGAAAAACCCAAGGGGAGTGAGGTTGCTTAATGAGAGAGAGTCTAGGAAGGAGAAGCAGTGAGTGTAAAGTTCTTGAGTCAAAAGAGTGCCTGGAATATTTCAGAAACATAAAGAGGCCAGTGTGGTTGGGGTCAGAGAGCAAGGGAGAGTATGGTAAGATACACAGTTAAAGAAATATGGGGCCAGATTTTATATTGTCTTCATATCAGTTTTAGTTTTGTATAAGATGTTAAACCATTGTGGGATTTTGAGATATAGAGACAATGATATCACTTAGATTTTAGCAAAATATGAAGTTTCCTCTTTCCCTCCCTCTCCCTTCTTTCACCCCCTTTTCCTTCTTTCACCCCCCCCTTCTCTCTCCCTGGCATACATATTTATGTGTGTGTGTGTGTGTATGTATAAATGTTTCAGGTGCTCTACAGAAGCAGTAGGAAGTGTTAGGGTGTTTGAATACAAATGTAGGTGAGAACATGTGGAAGAGGCTTATGGAAGTTTATATTTTATTGCTTCCTTTGTCTCATTGTCTTGTCTTTCTTTGTCTCAATCCTTGTCTCATCAGTGGGGCATAAGGATAGAGGGGGTAATTTTATGTAGATTTAAAGAGATAAAAAATGTTTGTCTAGGGTCTGTAAGCAATAAGGATGTGCTTTAGATGGCTAATCATGAATTTAATTTGAGACCTGTGAGCATGGTGTACATTATTCTCCGGTCATGTTCAGAATCACTACAAGATCAGAGTAAGTAGAAAGGCAGATTTGCCTAGAGCTGCGGTTTTCCCAAGTGTGAATGATGAAGCAAGAGACAGACATGGGTACATGGAGTAGTTAATATCAATCTCCGTGGAATCTCAGCAGATTGTGGATGCGAGTGAGGACACAGGATTGTGTAAGGGGTGATGTGAATAGGCGATCTTCTTGGAATAGAAAGGTTATCTAATTTTCTACTAGGTAAATAAGTGAAGAATACGTGTTATAAGTGTGGTATGCATGGAGTTGAGTTTAGGCAATTGGAATATATGCCTGAAGTGAGAGGAAAATAGGAATCTATGTTCAAGGTTGTTGTGAACAGTTACACATTTGCGTACTTTTTAGAATGACCTGGCCGAGGAGTTCATCAGTGACTGAAATTCACAGTCCTCTCTGCCTAGCCTAGTGTCGTGGATTTGAGCAGGGTTGACCTGAAGGAAATGCTGCCTTAATTCTACAAAGTTATAAAGGCTAGTGTTGACCTTGACATAAAGATTAGAGAATTTTGTGTGTATATATTTGAACAGATAATTATTACAGAACTAGCCTTGAAAAGATACGACATTTTGGAACTAAAGGCTTTAAAAATGAAGGTGAATCCCTCAGGAGTTGATAATAAATACATTAAGAAGGAGTATCATCTGATGACATGAGATACAATGCTGAAAGTATCCAAGATGCAGTGGGGAGAAAAGAGGCCACCTGTCCTGTTTCAAAGCTCAGTAGTCAGTGGTACAGGGCGTATGGGACAAAAAAAATACAGGGCTACTGCTACCTGAGATGCTTCCAGGAGTAGTGTCCAGGACAGAGCCAATTTTTGCTGATCAAGGAGTGTTCAGAGAAAGGATGGAACTTTTGATAATGACTAATCCCGAATTCCAGAGGAAATAGTGGAAGGCCATTAGTGGTTGGGAAGAGGGAGGGGTCAGCATGAGAATACTTCTCTAATCATTAAAGAAGGGATAAGCAAAGTCTCCTAATTTGAAATGTCAGTAGATACTTTATAAAATAACATACCCACACTTCTTCGGCTAATGTCACCAAAACTAGATTTCCTGGCCTTTCCTTTGAAGTTGCATTAGGGAAATTGTTCTGGAGAATCACTGAAAGCATAGTAAATAGCTTATTTACTTGAGTATTCCTTGACTTATCCACTTTTGCATTTTAAGGACGACACAATTGCTTCTTGCAGGACAGTTATATTCCTATCCATGTAAAAACCATGTACTTTTGTGCATAGGCCATTAACGTATCTTTAGGACACATATTCAACCCTAGGTATTAAAGTGATGAGTGCTGACAATGTCAGCCGATATAGCAGTATATTCTTTAATCCTCCCAACAGTCCTGTAAAATAGAAAATTTCCTAGGCTTTGTTTTTTTTTAAATTTATTTTGATTCTAATTTATTCTCTGTTAATTTATTCTTTTTTGAATCTATTTAATTATTATTTTTAGCCAATAAGGAAACAAACTCAGAGAGGTTTAGACTCTTTCAAGTGGCAAGCCGAGGTAGATAAATATGGCACTAAGAATCAGAGCTCTGACCACTGCGATACTTTATCTGGATCACAAAGAATACCGTAAGCCAGTACTCATTGATCTACTCTGCCTTCCTAACATTTTCCCAAGACTTTTCTGACTACAAACATGAGAAAATGACAGAGGGAACCACTGGTTAATCCAAATAAAGTAGTGGGGGATGCCACATTATTTTGTACAAATCAATAATAAATTCCATGAAACTCAACTGGTTTAGGTGATTTCTTACTTACACTTGTGTTTAACACATATTTGAAGCAGAAGTTAGAATGGATATAATTTCCACACTTCCTACAGCTGTACAAATATACTTTGAAAATCTGATCAGAGAGAGAAGGTGGTAATGTGTACTTGTGGGAGGAAGGGGGGGCGAGGAAAGGAAGGGGGGAGGGTCTCACCATCTGTTTTTTATCTTTATTCCCCTCCTCTCCCGTTTCTCCTTTGGGCTGAAAAAGTGGGAAGTACTGAGGTGAATAATAACTATCAAGTAGTAGGATACCTTCAAGACAACCCAAAGCATAAACCACTGCTACTATAGAGTTATTTCAAATTAACAAAGATTAATTGACATTTGTAGCAGCATTAAAAGAGATAAGCAAAGAAGTGTTTGAGAAGAAAGCACTTAGAAAAACTGATAACAAGAAAGACATCTTAGCAGCTTGGTTCCTGTCAGTAACACTTGAGTCCTTAAGTAAAGTTAAGATAATAAAAATCATGTTTTAGTCCTGTTCTTGGAATCTGTTGGCCAGCAAAACAGATTCTTTTTAAGTGGGAGATGATTTGCCAAGATTTTTTTTTTTCAAGTTCTACTGAAAAATTTTACAGAGTGGAAAAAGTGGTATAATATTGATCATAGAATTTACAAAACTATATTTATGCATTACGTCTCACTGATTCTTAAACAGTTTTTCACATGAATAAGAATTTGACATACAAACTGAAGAAAGTAAACTCTTCAAATTTTACAGGCTTAGCTCTAGAGATCGAAGAGTGATTTAGGTGAATCACTTGATATATCTGTGTTGACAACCCATGACCATTTATGCCAATATAAGTATAGATCTATGTCACCCAAAGAAAATATTTTGAATTTTATGGGCTATTTTAGTCAGAGATTTATGGGTATGTTTGTGTCTAAGTTGTTTTCCAAACATAATACATTGGTATACCGTGAGTTTGCTCACACATATTAAATTGACTTACAGTGTGTTGCTGACTGCAGAACCCATACATATTTTATATAAAAATGATACTGTCAGTAAATAGACTTCACCCTCTTCAACTTTTATTTATAAATTGCTATTAATGAGAAGAAAATATTTTACTTTTTGTGTCTTTAATATATTTCATGTTTAAAATCAACAGCAATCATTCCTGGTTTTTTTGTTTTTTTGTCTTTAAAAAAAATTTGTTTTCTGGAGAATGTTCAGTTTTATCCACCGAGATCAAAAAAGTTTCTGCTTGTTATTAACCCAAATGACTCTCAGGGAGGAAGAAGCACTCTGGTGGGGGGAATAAGTATTTAAAAGTCGCTATTTAGGGGAAAATTATAAAGAACAGATATCCTATGTTTTAGTTCTTAGATCCCAGGGTAAGTAATGACTCCAACATTCAAAGAATTTTATATGGTCCCTTTTCATTATTCTTTATAGCCAGTTTTATAAGTGGGTTTCTGATTGTATGATTCTTGGCAGAATTGTGTTAACTTAATGAAACATTTTTCAGCTCACTCTTTGTTTTCATTGGCTCAGAGGCCACAGTTTGAGGGGTCTTTTTTTTTTTTTAAGTGCAAAGTGTTTTATGATGGCTTGAAAGTGTGTGGGTAGGATCTCTGCTGAGACATCAATTACATACAGATGAGGAGCTTTGTGGAGGAAGTGCGAAGTGTACTAATGAAGGTTTAGGCACCCTCAGGGAGTAGTTGCACTGACAGTTCATCAGGGGCAATTTCATACAAGGGTAGGAGGAAGGAATATGAGGGCACCCTGGGTTTGTGAAAGGAGTGTTTTGAGTTATTTTTGAAGATGTTGCCAACCTATTTAGGGGGTCTTTTCCCTTGGTGTTGTTATGTTGAAGGTTTTTCAGTAACTTTCGTGACTGTTCCAGTTTGAGTTTACATGGGATGGTGTGTGTTTCTTCATCTTTGTGTTCACAATCAATGTGTACCAGACAGCTATTCCTAAGAGTCCTGGAAGTAAGGGAAGGAAATTCTTTCTGTGACTGTACCAGCTCCCTTAACTTTTTCAGGTTAAGCAAATTTGTCTTTTATCCAACATTTGCTTGTTCACTGTTAGCTTTGCTAACTCATAGAGACACGTGCTCTATGTTGGTGGCCTAGAGAAACTTAAGGCTGTGAAAATTATGTTGTTTTAGTTACACATGGAAGAAAATACAGAAGAAAGACAATACTATTCAGTCAGAAATGACCATTGGCAGGATGTAAAACTTCCTCTGCCCACGTTCATTTTCCCTTCTTTCATCCCATTCTATAACTTTCACAGTTCAAATAAGTATGAGGAACTTCAAAAGTTCATGTAACAGCTGATCCTTTTTCTTGTCAGCATTTTTCTTAAACCAGTTGATTTAGTTAGACATTATTCTCATAGTACATGTCTAAAGGGATAGGAATCACACACTGTCCTTTATATTCATTTCTTCATGTTTTTGATAAACTTTATATCCAACTATTTTTCCATATGCTGAAATCTTCTGTGCTAAAAAAAATGGTATTTCTTATTGAGTTAACTGGTTTATATCACTATATATGACTTAGTGGTATAGATTCACACCTCTTCAAATGTATGTTACCACATGTGGAATCCTCCACCATAGTCCATTGGGACTTTCCTCCTTTACCTCACACCCTTACTCTGCCCTTCTAGGAGCCACAGTTCCACAGTCATATTTCTAGGCCTTCTTTTGGTTTAGTTTTGCCTGTTCCTTTTTTTTGTTCCTCTGTATTCCACACATGAATGAAATAATCTAGGATTTATCTTCCTCCTTCTAAGTGACTTATATCACTTAGCATAATCCCGTCTAGTTCTATCCACGTTGTCATGTTGTCACAAATGACAAAACTTCATCCTTTTTTATAATTGAGTAATGCCTGGATCATATGGAAGATCTGTTTTTATTATTGTGGGAAACCTCCCTGCTGTTTCACATGGGGGCTGTACCAGTCTCCATTCCCACTGACAGTGTACAAAGGTTCCCTTTCCTCCACACTCTTGCCAATGCATGTTGTTTCTGGCCTTTTGATAAGGGCCATTCTCACAGGTGTGAGGTGGTATCTTTTTGTTTCATGAACTATCATTAAAATGAAGGACACCCTGCTGAGTGAGAGAAAATATCTGTGTGTCTTATATCTGACATGGGGCTAATATCTCCGAAGTGGAAAGAGCTCACAGAACTCAACAAAAAGAAAACAACCCAATAATAAATGGGCAGAAGAGCTAAATGTACACTTGTCCAAAGAAGACATACAGATGGCTAATAGGCACGTGAAAAAATCTTTTGTGCTCTCAATTACATGGATTTTCTCTTTTTTGCCCCCCGATGATGGAGAACAACTGGAACCATCTAGATACCATCCCCTGCATCTTAACTTTTCTAAGTGACTTATCACATTCTTTCAGACATTACATACTGATGCTATTTTACATTTTTTAACCCGTTGGGGACCTCTTTTTCTTGTTTTCTCTTGAACTGTAAACTTTGTTCTTATGAAAATGGACTCTGTTCAATTTTAACAGACCAGAGTTATGGAAGAAAATATTTTTTTTAAGCACAGATAAAGTGACCCATTTAAGTGCACTTTTCCTGTTTTCTTATGCTATGGGAGAATTATGTCATAATATAGGGATAAAGATTGCAAAAAGTATGCTTTCATAGTAAAAACAAATTTCCTCTCAAAACCAAAATTAAAGGTACTTCCCTAATATTCAACTAGCCGAATTACTATTTGATTACTATACTCTGTGTTTAGGATACAGGAACAAGGGTGATTTCACTTATAACAGGAATATAAGGGAACCAAATAAGACATCAGTGTAAAAAAAATAGTAACAGTACAAAACACAACAAAGCAAAAACAGACAATTATATGGAGACATCCTGCAGGGGAGGAGGAGGGAGAGGGATCAGAGGGAGGGAGTGAGGAGCACAGGGGACTGTGGTGATGGTGCACGGGTGACTTGGGGAAGGAAATTCAACCTAAGGGGGTGAGGGGAAGCAAATATTGTTTAAAAAAAGGGGGAAAAAAGCATATAGGAACAAAATATCAATGTACTTAAAAAAAAAGAGTGCATTTTTCAGTGCATTTTTCATTGATGCCAAAAAATCTATTGTGTTTTTCCCCTTTAAAATGACAGTGTATGGGGCCTCAGCCTCTGCAGCCTCTGACCAAAGCCTCTGCAGTGCTGGTTTGTTCTCCAGCCACCAGGGAGGGTCCCACAAAATAAATAAATAAATAAATGAAAAAATAAAATGGCAGTGTATCATCATTTCTCAAATAGCACCTACATGCTTTAAGTAATTTCACATACTGTATATGGAAGTTGATAATTTCTATGTTGAAGTGTAATAATTAGTAGCGATACCCATGTGTGAAACACTTCCACCTGGGCCAACCATTTAATGATATTCTTCTTGCCGATTTCTGTTTTTTCATTTCTTAGGTCAATTACTTTATATGTATATGTCTCAGGAATCTGATGCGTGAGGTAGGATACAGGATCATAAGTACTGTGTCTGTATAAAAGACCTAGCTTCTTATGTGTGTCCCCTACACAATCAAGTTGTTGTGTTGTTAGTCTCCATAATTCCGAGAGAGGAATCTATAGAGGTTCTGTGGTAGAAGGTTAGGTGGCTTAAGGCTGATGCCTATGGAATATGCTTTCCCTATGAAATACTCTTATTCTGCCTGAATTTCACTTTGTCATCTGAGTTGGAAGGGCTACTTTTATGCATAACCAGATTTATTAGTGTAGTTAAATTCCCCTGGTGATTAATTGAGGTTTTGTAGGAGGCGTGCCTATGTCTTCAGTGTATAAAATGTTTCTTCTAGTTACTTATAGAGCTTCAGGACCCTGTCCAGTGCAAACCACAGTGTTTGTGAGCTATCTGTGGACATTGCAATGAAATTGCAGTATGGGATCATTCTCTGAAGTCCAGTGAAAATTGTTTGCATCATGTCACCAAGATTTTTAAAGTATCTGGCATGATTACATCTTACAGGAGCACGTTATTACCTGTATAGCTGATTCATCATTCCATTTGACTGACATGGCCTTTTTTTCTGTGTACTCTTCCAAATAAGAAGAGGGCTTTATTGGACTAGTGAGGTAGTCTATAATATATAGTGAAAATTTCAGTTCTGTTAGGTATATTTAATCATGATGATAGTGTTCAAAATATTATCTAGTATCAATACTTAAAATGTCTAGACACTTTCTCCCTTGAAAATTTCTCAGGGGAAAATTATTTCCATTGCTTTATTGCTAGTATTCTCCATATAATTTACTGGCCTTTCTTGGCATCTCATACCCATTGAATGTTTTATTTGAATACAACTTGGGAACTTGGCTCAATCCAAATATTTAGACCTCTCGGACTACTTTGAGAGAACAGTTCTCCTTTGTCTGGATCAAAAAAGAACTATGGAATTATCTTTCCTCTGAATTACGTAGAGTTAAGGGATGATTCAGTTGAGGGCAAGTGGGTTTCTCTGGTTGCCTTTTAGTCATTTTTAACAGTTTTGTGAATGTATTTCCAGAATATCTGATAATGCATAATTTCAAATGTAGGTAGTCCAATCCAATCATCACATCTCTTGTTTGTTTGCCATTTGGGGATACTTTCAATTATGTTTGTTTATTTTTTAAAAAAAAACTTTTTTTTTTTTTTAACATTCACACTTTAGTTGTCACTGCTGGGATTTCATAGACTTGGTTTTCCTCAGGTAGAACTAATAGTTCTGTATTATTGTCCCTTGAAAAAATGTACTTAAAAAACAATCCTGTGTTCTCAAAGTCATTTCTTGGGTATTTCCGCCTCTGAATTTTATGCAGTATTTCACATGAATGTGCTCAATAAAAATTTTGTGATCAAATGACTGATAGTAAGTAAATAAGTTCCTTTTAAGACTCACCTGCTAAAACTTAATTGAACAGTATTATCCCTAATAAACTCTGTTCTCTTTTATTTATAGACCTTGTATTAGTCCTATTGTGTATGTCAGGACAATTTCTACAGAAAACTGTTATGATTTGAAAACATTGAGTTTGATTGTTCAAAAAATGGAGAACTGATAGAAGTGGAATAATTGGTCAGAAGGCTGCTTTCCTCTGAGTGCTGAGCCAACCCTCAGCACCTGTCACCTCAGATTGCCTGTTCCTTGCTGTGTGGTTTAGTGGGACAAAAGCAATGGATAGTAGGGAATGTCCTGCTGCAGTGACTATATAAAGCCTGTATCCTGGTCTCAGTTGTGGCTCTGCCCCCACAGCTCCTGTCACTTGAAGTAAGCACTGGAATTTCTAATTTGGACTTTCAAATTATATTTATTTTTATTTCACTATGCAAAACCACCAAACTGTGACTTCCTTCCTAAAATAAGGCAATGAATAAGGAGAGCATAGGAAAATTTATCTACATTTAGTGATAGGCCGTACGGCTTCCCATTGGCTTGCATAGGACATTTGTGGTTTGGTTTTCATATCTCCCCTAGTTGACTTTAGGATGATTTAAATATATATAAAATAATGCCTCTATTTTTCAGATAAAACAATTAACCTTTTATATGTAATTTTCCATAATTAAAAAAGTATGCTTTGCTAACTTCCCCTTCCATAAATTCTTATTAAAAACAGCAGTTGAAAGTTAGCTTTAAAATGCTTTAAATTTAATGTAAATCCAATTCTATAGTTTAATAAACATTTATAGATTAACTGCTCTGAACCTGTCTTTGCACTTAAATAGGTCTCTGAGTTGCTGAACGCATGGGTAGTTAGGCAGACACAAACACCAACACGGAGGAAGCTGTCATGAGCTCAACACCGAGCTTCAAGGAAACATTAGTAGAAGCGGTTTGTCTACCTTAGAGATGAGCACCAAGAAAGCTTTTGTAGAAGCTGTTTGTGTTTGGTTTGCCAAGATGAGTTTGCTACACTAATTGATAGAGGAGGGTATTTGGATAAGGAGCAATCAAAGCAAGTGCAACAAATATAGCAAGAAAATACCAAAGTGTCTTGACTGGCTTGATCAGAGAGTTTTGGAGACCGGGAGGCAGGCAAATTTTTAGTCTAGAAATAGAGGCAAGGTCAAGATTGCATTCTGATTTCTCCATTCTTTGTGTCTTGTGTGACATGCCAAGCCTTTTTGCACTACTGTCTGTATATTAGTAATTAGATTGGATTTATGCGGAGGCTATTACCCATACTTCTCCAGAGCATTTCACTTTCAAACTAGTGGCTCTAGCCCATATTTTCTAGTTCCATCACATTTCAGGTTGAATGGTGAATAAAATGAGAGAGGGGAGAGGGACAGCTGCGGTTACTCAGAGAAAAGAGACTGAAATTTAGTCTTGCCAGAACATAGTCATCAGTTTCTCCAGCCTTCAAGACTATCTCGTGATCATCTACCATCATCCATCTCTCTTTACTCCCAAGACTTCTAAATAGAATGTTTTGGAGAAGGGTCTCGTTAATCTGAGTATGAGTGAGAATCATGGTAGATGAGCAGCAAATATTGAGAATTCCATTAACTGAATAACACTAGTAGATTAGCTTTTCTGTTTTTGGCTTGCCTGGTTTTGGCAGGGAAGCAAAATGTAGATTGAAATAGTATTTCTGTACCTTTTAAAAATGTTTGCTCATCTTCAATTTGTCCATTTACAAAAAGGTCAGGCAGTCTTATGGGGTTTCGAGGTATAAAATTCTGGCATTCAGTTTGTGATCTTGCCAGTGCAGAGGGGTAAAAAAAGCTCCTATTCTGTTCTGACTGCCAAGAAGATATAATTTTCTAAGCTGCATGTCAGTATTTGATATTTATTGGATAAAACATTTGTCCTAATTCTTCAGTTTCCTGGCTTCTGTTGTAATATCACATACCAAGATTTCCCTCTATCCTTACTTTAACAATTTTTCTTTGGCTTGTATTTTAGAGGCCAGACTCAGTCCCTTAGATAAATACCCAGGCAACATTTTTGAATGATTCCTGTACTATTTTTTGTCATATGATATTAAGAAAGCTGCAAGAAGAAAAATAAATCGTAGGTGTTTTGTCAGAATATGAATTTGCATGCACTGTACAATCCAGATATTCATTGTTTTCAGTTTAGTCACCCTCATCTTATACATGGCACAAGAATGAGTAAAATCACTCATATGCCCGTGTTAAGGATCAATAATTGTCAATACTACTTATCTACACTCACGCATGCACACACAGACACAGGCACACAGACTCTCTCTCTCTCTCTCTCTCTCTCTGTCTTACTATTTGAGTCTATAGATGCATTACTTGGGTTCCCCACTCTGTTTTGTTTCTGACTTTCTTTGCTTAAAACTAAGATTTTTGTTTTTAAACCCATTTACAGATTATATTTCCTATTACATTTACATTCTTTAAGATTTTATAATTACTTTATTAGAAATAAATAATTAGATAAAGATGGTTTGCCTCAGACATAGGTTCAAAGTCCATAAAGAGGATTGGGAGGAAAGTGACCGTTTAAGTAAAAGTATTCTCATGTTACTTCACTTGGGTCTAGGCTAGAAGATAAAGCAAAATAGACCTGGGTTAAAGGAAAGTGAATCAGCTTGAGAAAAAAGCTTCATAGTATTTCTTGATGCTGTTTCAACTTTACTGTCCTGCCCTCCCATTTGAAGTTCTGGACTCCACATTGAATAGAATCTTTCTGTTGGAAATACTGTATGTAAATACATGTGAGTTACTAGGAACACAGTACGGTCATGAATTTAAACTGAATAATGCAGGAAATACACTGCTCCTGACAGAAGTATCATCATACTGAGTTTCCTGGGTCAGAGAGAAAGAGAGAAAGTCATAGATTAAAGATCTAGGGTGCTCAGAAGGACAGTTGACTGTGTACTGCTTATTATAGGAGTCAAATACTACAAGGAAATTAAGGGCTTTGCATATTCACAGATTTGGTGTTTATTGTTTTTTGATCATGTTTTATTGAAGTTTGCCTTGTGAAGATTTATGAGTAAAATAAATTTCTAAGCAAATTGGTGAATTTATTCAGTTGTCTAGTATGCAGAAACATTCTCATTTTTTCCTTAAGTTCCCTAAAATCTATTTGGTTCTGTTTTATGGCTAGCTCATTAGTAAGTTTACATTTTTCCAAGTGGAAAGGCTACTCTAAAAATATGAAAGTAATAAAGCATTTACTAATTCATACTTTACTTCTGGTTGAGTTAGTATGATACCATTCACATCTGTCAATCATCATCCTATCGTTACCTTCTTCTTGTCTCCCCAGTTTGTTATATTTTATATAATATCTATGCAATCATAAACATATTTTTTTCCTTTGAGAATATAAACTGATGATTACTTTTGATAATTCTTGATAAGTAAACTTTAACAAAGTGTTAACAAATTAGTAACCCAAAGAAGAAGCTTAGGAGCTATAGATTATGCAAGTCATATTATAAAATGTTTCTTAACTAGCACATTTAAGGAAGACGTCATTGCGGAATAAAAAAAGTTCACATGATCTTTAATTCAAGAACTTCTCTCACTCTGTGAACAAATATTTAAACCGTAATATTCTTTGGGTCAGTCACTCTGCCCATAGTTCTCAATTTTTGCATTTTAGGTGAAAAATATCTTGTCTTCCCTGACCTCATTAACTCCAACATGATGTTAAATTAAGCTTCTTTAGGCACTGGATTTTCTGCAACAGTTCTTGGCTTACAGACCAAGTATTTTAAGTGGAAAATGATGGGCCTGCCCCTGGGTTCCAGCTCTACTGAGCATTAACTGTATAACAATGGCAAGTTACTGAGCTGCTGAAACTCTAGTTTTCTCTTTCCAATATGGAAATAATTCCTTTCCACCTCTAAGGAAGCTGCAAGGATGAGATGGAATTGTACATGTCAAGTGTCTGGCATTAATTACTGCCAATTATTCCATCTTCCATAACTTTCTCATTTTGGTTTCCTGATTACTTTCTGTATTAAAACAAAACTTGATTAACTCTTTTTCCCTAACATTCTCTTTCCTGAACTGCATTTTTGTTGTCGACCATCTGTGTTTGAGTCTATCTAAAGCAGCTTGAGTCTCTGCACGGTGCATGTGCCTGTGCTTCCATTTTTGACTAGTATAGTTTTCACTCTTCCTCCTTCCTTTAAATCTCAGGTCAGAATCCTCCTAAGTTACTGTTCATTGCAAAATTTTCTTGGATTTGTGTAACCTTGATGCCCTTAAAAAATCATATTTTGAGTCTTAACAGTATGTTCTGAAGTTTTTCTCTTGTATCTAACTTCCTCTTGCCTGCTGTCTTAGACATATGCCTCCATTCTACCATCACTCACAGCGATTCCTTGCTTTGATTTTCGCAGCAATTCCTTCTCTTCTAGAGTGCACAGGAAAGGGCCTGCACCTACATTCTGGCCCAGACACTCAGTGTTAGCCCTGGTGTCTCAGGTGGGATGTTTGAGATTAGAAAGTAGTGTTCTGACTCTAGCATGAATTTCATGGAGCAGAAAGTGAACATGGGTGAATTGCTGATCCATGTCAGCAAGGCATTGTTTATTCTAGAAAACAGACATTTTGAAGAAAATGTCTTCTATAAATAAATAGGCAAGAGAAAATCCTGACTCTGGTCAAAATGGACAGACTAAATTGTAATCTGCAGAGGATACAATTTTTGTGAAAAGACTTGTCTTATTTGACACCCAGCATCTTGAATTTCATTTTTTCTTTTCCCTTGCAATGTGACTTGATCCATAGCAGAAGATAAATATGCACCAGTAGATTCTATAGAAGGGTTATTGTTAGAGTAATCAATATACCTTTGGTATTGGTAGATTTAAACAAATTTCATTAATTTAGATGTCTTCAGAATACTATGCATTTTCCAATCTCTGTATTCAGATTCTTAAAGTGTCTGCTGTCTTTCAATTCTTGAGGCAGATCGTGTGTTATTTTTTTATGTCCGTACAATTGCCCCATGACTTAGAAATCATAATCAATTAATGGATAAGCAAACGGAGGCTTAGGGAGGTTAAATGTAACCGTGGCCACACAATTATTAAATGATCTCTTCAAATCTGGATCCTCTTCTTTTTATTGTGCTATTTTGCTTTATTTTAGGTATCCATTTTCACTTGGAGAAAAGCTCCAAGTGAGTTAATTACAGTGGATATAAAAAAGGAATTCAAATTAGTAATATCATTATCTCTCTCTGATTCTAGTTTGTGCAAAGCAGGTAACTGATGAAGCATCTTCCACTCGAGATTCAAGCCTTACTAACACAGCAGTGCAAAGCAAATTAGTGTCTTCCTTTCAGCAACACACCAAAAAGGCTCTTAAACAGGTAAGACAGCTAACATTCATTCTTTGTTTTGCAATTCTGCCTATATAAGGTGATGGATATTCTGTGGCTCTAGTAAAATAGGTAAGAACCTAGCAATCAGAAAGCAATAGAAATATCATGAATGCAACCACTTCCATAAAATCAAATACACTAATTTTAATCTGTGCTAAGCGTGAGGAGAGATTTGGCTGAGAACTTCATATGAAATAGAATAGGAAAAATGTGCTTGGAAACATAAAACAATTTCTATTAAGATTTGTGTGTATAATTCATAGTAAACATGCTGCACTAATAAATGCATTGCATATTTGGAAAATAATGTCTATTTATATGTTCATGTTTATCTGATAGTTGACCTAAAAAAACATACTTTTTTATCATTATGGAGATATATTAAGTTACAAATAGGAAAATCAGTAATTTTGGCTTACTTATATATGCAGTATATCCATCAGTGAGTGTTGCTTGGTGTTGAATGGAGGTTAACTTTGCAGTATCATCTCCACATTGCATAAGTAGTTGTGTCCTCTGTGTCTTTGCCCCTGAGGTGGTATCTGCTTGTTGGGGGGCAGGGAGCCATAAGTTATAAGGTCTTACATGCTCACACACACACACACACGTATATGTACATATATAATTCTGTAACCTTTTATATATATAAATATAACTTATAGAACATATGTGTGTTATATAATTATAAGATTCCCCTCTGAGTTGTGATACAACCAGGTTTGCATCATTGCTATTCACTGTGTGACTCCAAATAAGCCACTTTTCTTCCCTGAATCTCAATTTTCTTCTCTGGAAAATAATAGTACCTTTCACATGGGAGTGATCTGAGAATAAGCATGTGGTAGAGTGAGTGATTGGCTCATAATAATGCTCAATAAATGTTACCTACTGCTGCTGCACTGACAAATTCTGAACTGTGTAGGGAAAAATGGAAGAGATAATAATGGTTCAATGGGGACAGTGCAGGATGATAATACTAATGTCAAAAGTGGAAAACTCATATATTTAGCACTAAATTCCTGGTTTTCCCTCTTTGGCAGCATTCCTCTTATTTATTTATTTTTTTAAAATTTGATCTTTTTGTGACAATCCCCATCCATCCCACTCTTTGGTAACCCTATCAAACCCAGAAATTGAGGTAATATTCTGGTGATATATTTATAACAAGACACGAAAACTATGGTTTTTGAGTAAAGTTTAAATTGCTTTAAAAGCCCCACCAACCTGTAAAACTTCTAAGAGATTCATACCAATCTCCTAAACTTGGAGCTGTTCTACCAGTTTCTCTTTACTTCAAAAAAGGAAAGATAGGAAAGAAACTTAACATTTGTTTTACTGAATTATATTACTTTCCTGTATTTATTTTTGAAATTGCAGTATTTCCATTCATTGGCATTATATTTAGGATAATAACCATGCTTCATCCTACATCGGTCAAATAATCTTTGGTGAATTTGCTATTTATAGTATTGCCCTTGTGAAATGTTTCAGATGCCAAGAATAAAATTGAATTCAGTGTTGAGATCTTTTTTTAATTGTTGAAATAAAGGTTGGATAATGATATGGAAGCTGGGAAAAGGCTTATTCAGGTGGCAAATAGGATGCAGGTAATAAAATACTAATCAGCATAGAACAAAAGATGCAAAACTGGATACTGGTAGTTGTAGCATTTAAGAATCACAGATGGGATCATAAATGAAACTCATACTTCTGAAGAGCAGTGATTTAGAAAATGAGTACACCAGGAAATCTTCCTGTAAATGAATGTAAAGATAAAGACTCAAGTATCTATATTGACATGTCTCATTATTTTTTACTTTCTTCATTTTGATCTCATGGCATTTGAACATTTTTTACAATTGCTAGAATATTATACAACTTTGAGTTAGTGGCTGTTTAATTTTGTTTTGTGGTACAGCATGAGTTCATGGCAAGTACCATTTGCTTGCTTTAGGAAGTAAGCTTTGTTAAAAAGCCTGTCCTGTAAGCTTCTTAATGTCTCAAAAGAGATGTGTTTTCATTTCTTAACTTCCTATTGTATAACCTAGTAACAAATTAGTTACCAAGTGAATATAACATAATATATACCATATATGCTAATGTTTGATTAATAATCAAATTCATATTGGAAATACATTTAGAAGAAAAGCTGTTCTTGCAGAATTTTGCCCAGATTCCCTGTAATTGCTGAATTTCTTAAGACAGCATTTCAAAAATTGACTGAACATGCAGGATTTTAAATTGTAGCAGCCTCAGCAAATTTGCAGGTTTCTTTTCTTTTGGATAGTTTTGAATGACTATAACCATGTGGAATTCTAAATGTATTATGTACATATGTGTGCCCGTTCTGTGTTTGTTAATGTTTTATACATACACACAAACATCATAATCTTATGAATGTAAGGTCAGCTGAATGATCCTAATAATTACATTAGCTGACATTTACTTTTCTGAATTCTAGATATTCTGCTCTGCATTTTACATGTGCTGTGCCACTTAATCCTCATGCAAATTCTTTAAAGTATGTACTAGTTACCCCATTGTTCAAATGAGGAAACTAAGATAATTTGCCCAAGATCATCCAACAAATAATTTTTTGAGAGGACATTTGAAACCATAATCATAGTTTTAGATTCTGTTTTCTTAACTAATACTGCCTTTCTGTATATGGTATGTAAAGCAATAGACAAGTTTTTGACATTATCCAAGGAAATTTGCATTCTTAAATATTTGTATAAAGGAAAGGGATAGAGTATACTAATAAGAATATTATTTTTGATCACAGACTGCTTATATTCAGTATCAGAACATATTAATGGCAGGCACTTAAATATGTTTGCTCTTATCATATTTCTTTTTTTTTCTAAAGATTTACTTTTATTTTTATTTATGCAAGCACTGGGTACAGTCAGAAGCGTGGGAGGGTGAGAGAATTCACCAGAGCCAGAGCCGGGAGCAGAGCAGGCAGAAGGACCAAAGTACACTGCTAAGGGGGGCAGCGGGCGGCAGGAAAGGTCTGCGCGCCATGTGAGACCCTCCTCCGGTGACTGGGGAGCAGCCGGGGATCGAACTGGCGCTGCAGAGACTGCAGGCAACTTCGCAACCCAGCGCTCAACTGCTGCGCCACCGCCCTCTTATCATATTTCTAGAAATATATCCTGAATCAATAGGGCCTTAGAAGTTCAATTATATATTGGCCAGTGTAGATTCTTAGAAACAAGTAATTTAAATAAAAAAGCAAAGCTCAAAAGCTTTATAAGCATAAAGAAAGTGAAAAATAATAATTTGCAACAAATCTCCATGTAAAATATAACAGGTATAATTTTCCATATCTGAAGCTCCTACTCTCTACTCCCTTGCCCAACTAAAAGACAGCAATAGAAAGAGTATGTTCTTTTACTTCTCACTACTGTGGATTACAGTGCAATTATAGGCTGGACAATAATATAGATGGTATCATACCCCCATGGCTATTGCTATAGAATATTTACATTGTTCCAAAATATTTGGGTCCCTTTTACTTTGTGATCATCAAAAAGATCTTTGACATCATATGTTGGGTGTAATTGCATGAATAATAAATTGTTATTTCAGTAGGTTATTTTTTTCTAAGTAAGCATATTCAGAAGTCTCTGGAGAGCAGCAGATTGCTGATTATTACCCTGTTCCCAGGCTTCTTTCTGCCTTATTATTCTAGTTGTGATACTCCTAAAAAGAATAAAATGATTAGATTTTGAATTTCAAAGAAGAATAAGAAAGATTAAATTTTGAAATTTTTTAAATAACAGAATCGAATGATGAAAGAAGGATGAGCTCTATAATGATGGGAGGTAACATGGAGAATAAACCTTTCCATGTTGTTCCTGTTGGTTTATCTCACAGAATTAATTCATAAAGTCTTCATATCAAAAAGCATATATATTGTTGGTATTTTGTTTTCACTTTGTATGTTTGACCAACACTGAAATTCCAAAGGTTATGTTGCATGGTGGCAGTTTGAGAACATGGGCATTGACATTTATCATATTGCCAACAAAGCAGGTTGTTGCTGCCTGTTGTAGCCAGCGGTGTGATATGTGTGTACTTCTAATAATCTTAGTATTTGCAGCATGTGAAATTTTCATATTTTTCAGTAATGGACTTAAACTACATTCAGTGCATTAAGTTATATTGTTAGTCTTGTTGCTCTGAAAATAAAGCATGCCTTCTTTGCCCTATGCAAATTTCAAGTTAATACAAAACACTGTGATTTCAAATTTTTTTTTCCAGAAAAGAAATGAGAACCAATTCATATTTTTAGAATTCTGATCAACTTTCTGTTTAACAAATAAAATATCTATTTTTTTTTGTTTCTTTTTACAAAGGGAATATCACCATATGTCTCCAGAGAAAAGTGTGTTCAGTTAGCATCTTTTGATTTCTTTCTGTTCATTTATTTATTTATTTATTTTTAAGAAGCATGTATTTTTATTTATTTGTTTGTTTGTTTGTTTATTTATATATACACTGGGTACAGTCAGAAGCAAGGGAGGGTGAGAGAATTCACCAGAGCCAGAGCGGGGAGCAGAGCAGGCAGAAGGACCAAAATACACTGCTGAGGGGAGCAGCAGGCGGCAGGAGAGGTCTGCGTGCCATGTGGGACCCTCCTCCAGTGGCCAGAGAGCAGCCGGGGATAGAACCGGCGCGGCAGAGGCCGCGGGCAGCTTCGCAACCCAGCGCTTAACCGCTGCGCCACCGGGGAGGCCCTCTTTCTGTTCATTTAAAGCCAGAATTATAATTGATTTATGATATGATCTTTACTTTTTCTGTACTTACTTGACTCCTTTATATTTATTTTCTTACAAAATTAGTTATTTCCAGTTTCAAGCCTGTACATTTCTTTCATACCAAATAGTATGGCTATTAAACTTGATAAGTCCTGTACACTCTGTATTGGGGTGCTTGAAAATAACATTCCCTTATAATAGACTGAATTTATACTTACCATCTGCTTGTTTATTTAGGTTTTGATATTGCTTCTTTCTTCACCTGAAATTACAGTATTTAAAGTTGTTCAGTAAGGTATTCCAATTAGCTTTCCAGAGTATAGCTAAGATGAGTAGTTAGAGGTGTCTCATTATCCCTCTAAGATGAATTTAGACTAAAATAACGTTATATAATATCAGTGTCAAAATAAAACCGTGTTATAGCTTGATCAATAGGGACACAACTAGCTAATTAAGACCTTTGATGAAAAGTAGGAAAAAAGCACCCCCCCCTTAAGTTGTAACCTCTTTTCAGGATACCCTTGTGCAGAACAAACTTTCCGTGACCTTTGAAAGTAGCCCTCCTAATCCTACTTTCTTAATTTATTAAATCGATTTACATTTTTCAGCCTATGGGATATGCAAGTTTAGATGGTTACAAATGAAATAGCATCTATATTTTTAATATAATATGAAATAGGAATTGTCTTGTTCTCTTGGAATTTTAGTTAAAACTCAAAACTGAGACTAATGGACTATAAGCATAAGCTGTTGTAAACAGCAGTGCTAGCCATAGCCTCAAGAAGAGAAGGCCAATGGCCCATTGACCATCCTCCAACAACCTATGTAAAAAACAGCTCTGTGAATTTCCTATTTAAACATCTGGTAAGTATTAATACTCTAGTGTGTGTTTTACAGGAATATTTACTTACAAAATTTGCCCAACATTACTCAGCTAGCTAAGTCTTTCTGTGACTCTGTAGCCTCACCCTTCATCATGACTCCACAGTTACTAAGACCACTCTGGAGCAGCCCCATTTCTCTGAAGGGCAGCACATTAAAACAGGGAGGTTCTAATACCTTTCTCTGGCAGTAGTCTGACTCATTTATTTGAAAAGGTGAGGAGTGGTGGGAATGGTGTTTAGCAGATGTCAAAGATTTGTGTCCTTACTCTGAATCTGACTCAGTCTTATTTGTTCTGTCTGGCACAATATTTAAAAACACAAATACTCATCTAAAGTCCAGTTGTGTTTCTCTTGAGTTGTTACTGCCTTCTCCAATGAGGTGTGTGTTTTCCCACTCACTTCAGCATCCCCCTCTGTCACTGTTTACTCTTGCCAGTGTGTTCCAAAAATCATTGCATGTTTTCAAAGGATTGTGAAAAAGAGACTCAGCATTGTTTGAGTGGTTGATGTGTACGTAGTTGCAGAAATAGAATTGCACAGCCAACCAAAGTGCGGGGAACTAGCCTCTTTACTTGCAGCATGCATGCCCTACAATCAGAGACCAGGGATCACTGTGAGACAGAAATTGATAAAAGATCTGCTTTATTGACACAAATGCCAGAGTTCTCTTGTTTGGAACCAGCCCAAACTATCCTAAGCAACTCATTTGAGACAGCTTTGCTTCTCTTTTCCCCTCCACTTTCTGATCTGCTTGAAAGTGTGTCCCCGGTGTCCAGAATCCTACTTTCTAGAAAGTTAATTGGAATCTTCATGGTAACCTAAGATTACACCCTAACATGACTATGGATCTTGTAAATCCAATCAAGATACCCCTTCAAATAACTGAACTTTGAAATTCCTCAGAATTTTCCCTGTACCCTGAGGCTTTACTGCTGTAACTGGCGTCATAGTACATAAACACTTTCAAAGTTTGCTTATATACCCCTAAAAAAAAAGTTATTTGAAGTGAAATATATTGCTTTTTTTTACCAGAAGTAAAATTGCTTTAATATACTTAAAGCAATCTATTTCTTATATGATGGGCATAATTTTGGTCACCTGTAGGCACAAATGTTGCATTTAGTATCTCAAAAAAATATTGTATTAATATTGTTCAGGCTTTTGGAATAGGGGATACATATTATGAAAAGTTCATTGAGATGGAGTCAGTATTAACATTCCTTTATGCCTTCCCCATCTACAAAATTGATTCTTTAAAATCAAAAATAGCTTTGTTTATTATTGTCATCTTTATTACTACTACTGTTATTTTTTCTGTCATGCCTTCTTTGTCCAGCTACTTATTTTTCTGTGTACAGTTCTATCAACTCTAAAAATGGAGGACAAATATTTTGTAATTTAAATTATTTTATTACAGATGCTATAAAAGGCATGGCATCTTTGATTCCTGATTCCAGCTTCTAGGTCTATTGTTACTTCTTTTTCTTAACTGGTATTTTCCAAAATACATCTCCCTACACCAATATAAAGTAATTATTTTAAAATGCCCATTTGGGTTGTCAGGGGAATTCTCAAGGGAAATCTATGATGTGTGAACTTCTATTTTATAGCACACATGCTCTCATTGAATATTATTGACGACAGGCTAAAGATCAGGGGGATGGCATCTTACTCATCTTTGTATTTCTTGTCCCTCTACAGTGCCTGGTACTTTATAGTTGAAGGGAAGATTTCTTATCACTAGCCACAGTATCATTTGTAACAGAATTTTCAAGTCATGCACTTTCCCATCTGGTTTTAAATCTCATCTGAAAATGTCTTCTCTCATTTAAATGGTATTTAATTTTTCACTTCTATAATTATTCCATTACTAAATCTTCCAATCAACAAGTTGGACATTCAGTTAACTATCCTTTATAAATAAAATAGCACTGTTTCTGACAGCCATGGGTGTATAGTCAATGCAGTTTTTCAAGAGACTTTGACAACTGCTGGTTGAAAGCATTAATCACATAATTGGGATGTTATAGAATTGATAGAAATTACATAGAAACCAGAAACAGAAAAGTCTGAGACTGTCTGTGCCAGCCTTTTAACCTTTTGAGGAGTTTTAGCATTCCTATGACTGTGAACTTAATGGCCCTTCGGTTTCTTGTGCTTAAGACCCTTTTTATTACAGGTAATTTTCTGTGTAAAGCGATCAGCTAGATAAGCTGTATTTCAAAACTTTTAAATGTCTTTTATTGCATTATTATCACCATGGTTGATTCATTTATGAAACACAAAGCACTCCCATTTGGAGAGATTTATTCTCCTATCAGTTTTTTTTCCTGGATTTGCCAGAACGCCGTCATGTTCGTGTTCTGAAGGTTAATGTCCAAAGTCAAGCAGACAGAAGCCAAGTGCTGCAAGGTTTCCAAGATTAGGACTGATTCCCTTCACAGAAATAAATGATTCCTGCCATGTTCAGTGATTTTGTGCAGCGCTCCCCACGGCTGAGTGAGTGCATCAATACTGTAGTCCTTACCTGCTGTACATACTGATGACACTTGGTGTTAACTTGATTGACTGAGCAGTGCACTGGAGAGGACGCACCTGCAAGAGAAGTGCAGACACATATATTTTTATCCTGGTGTTGAAACATTTATTTTACATTTATTTTACTTGGGAGTCGTGGTTTCAAATTCATGGGCTTTCAAGCCACGCGGCTAAGGTAGAATAAACCTTTAAGTGCTGCTTTGTTTTCAGAATTATACTGAAAATTGTCTCAGATTTAGTCCCTCTGCCAAAACCTGATTTTATGTTTTTGGGGAAAAATGACATGAAGGTGACTATTAAAAATCCTGACAAATTAGTGATTCTTTGGAATTTAATTCTCTTAAAGAGGTTCTGTCTAATGATGGGCAAATGGATCATTTATTTCAATTATGAGAAATCATTTTGACTATATTTTTACATTTTATTATCATGTTTTATAGGCTTTGAGACAGCAGCAGAAAAGAAGAAATGGAGTTTCAATGATGGTAAACAAGACTGTTCCTCGTGTTGTTTTGACACCATTAAAGGTGTCTGATGAGCAGTCGGATTCGCCTTCAGGTAAAGAGTTAAAATATTGTATGCTTGGCCAGTTTCTTCCCAGAGGAGACGTCCTCACTGAGAGAGAAGTCACGAATTTTCTCTGAAACTGAGTAATAACTTCCATTTTTTCAGACCTTAGAATCTTTCAGTAATTCAAAAATAATAGGATAGTTTGCTCTTAAAAAAAAAAGGCAGCAGCTCACTCTTCATCAAAGGACTTCATTTGCTAATGTCAATAGGTGTAAGAAAATGTGTGGTAATGCTAGGTGGATTTTGTTGTTGTTGTTGCTTTGTCTTTTGTTTGAATGTTGAACTTTAATGGTGGACCACATGCTGATGTGTAATGCCATCAAAAGCAGTTCTTCTGGGAGTGTGAATTTGTTTTTCTGTATTCTGCCGCAGAATCAGCCATCCTTTATTAGGTTTTGTGTCCTGGCAACATTCTTCTCACCTCATTGCAGCCCTGACCTTTTCTTCTAACTTACCTTCTGTCACGTTATCTCTGCTATGTACCATTCTATTTATTATAGATTGATGTTTGCATTTTCTGTTCGTACATCAACATAGTTATTTATAAAAGTATGATGTCTTCCTCTCTGCAAGCCTCTCTTGTTCCTTCATCTTTCTGTCTCTGTCTTGCATCATCTCAAAATAGCATAGTATTGTTGAAGCTTATTCGTGTATTTTTACAAAAGATCTGAGTGTTTCTTTTTAAAAGCTATCAGATCAGTAAATGTGTTTTTGACTCCAGTATTAGACCATCTGTTCCTGTTTTTGTTCTGTTTGATTGATTTATTGGGCTTTTCGCTTTATATCCAGTAGAAGAATCAGATTGTGGCCAAAGGTAGTGTATCTTTTAGAAAAAGAGATTACATCTATGGTTTTAAAGACAATTTCAGATTTTTCTTTTCAAGGACAGCAAGAGGAAGATAATGACATAATAACTATTTCCTTTTTTAGGATCTGAATCTAAAAATGGTGAAGCAGACAGTTCAGATAAAGAAATGAAACATGGGCAAAAATCTCCCACTGGAAAACAAACAAGTCAGCACTTAAAACGATTAAAAAAGTCTGGTTTAGGTGAGTGTTCAACAGACTATGACATTTCACATATTTGAGATTTATATCTTTTCAAATGAAATTTTAGAAATTTCTTAGAACATGTTTTAATGGTTAAACAAGGAAATTTAAAAAGCTTTCCAATTTACCTCAACCCAGAAGGTGCTAAATAACAAAACAAAGTTACAGTGATCTCAAGTGTATTGCTAAGTATGTGAATGATATTGGATGAATAGAGGCTAAAGATTTAAAAATGACTTGTGTATTCGAGTAATCATCTGCCAAGTCATGATTCTACCTAAAATGCAATGTTTTGTTTCTGCAACTGGGTTTCACTTTATTAGAGTATAATGGATTGAGAGGAAAATCTTATAAAGGGTTTCTTGAGCTGGAGAGTACATTACCACTGGGGTCTGTTGTATAAAACTGCTTTGCCTTGCTTTTCATCCATGTTGCTTGAAATACTCAATAGGGCTTCTTTTCTGTAATTGCTAAGAAGTGTAGGAGACACAGTCCTTGGTGTTATAAGATGGTATCAGGTTTTCTTCTGAAAATGTCCCTCCTGATAATTTTCGATCAAAAATTCAACAGCAGCATTCAGGGGAAAAAGGAGTATGATAATAAAAAAGTTGCAAATAAAACCATCTTGTGCTAAGCATTACAATTCTTGACAGAATCTGCCTTGTAGGATAATACCTGGACCGAATTGTACTTCTCTCTCATAGTTATTACAACTCCAAATAAGGTAGCGGTTGTGACCTGGATCATTGTAACATTTTGTAAAACAGTTGGTACGAATTACAAATTTATGTACCTTAGCTTTAGTACTGGTTTGGCCACCTACTTACTTGACAAGTTAGGATAATTCTTATTGCAGTTTGCAAAATTCAAACAAGATTTTAACACATTTACTTTTTTTTTTTTAATTTCCATAGAGGCTTGTTGATTGCCTACTATATACCAGGCTGTTTGGTAAATCCTGGGAACGTGCTTTAATAAAAAGTTTTTGCGGTATTCATCATTGGTTTACAAAATTATTTAAACTTGGGGATTGAAACTTCACACCTTGATATATGTGTGTGTGTGTATATATGTGATATATATCTATATGTGATATATATATGTGTGTGTATATATATGTGTATGTCTCACCACACCCACCAAAGTTCTAGTGCCATTCCTACTATGAAATTACCTCTTCTACACTTTTCTCCTGCTCCCTTCATCTCTGGTAACTGCTATAGTTTTCACAGTCTGAGTTATTTTTGTTGGTCTTTGTTCATTTGTTTGCTTTGTTTATTCATGTTCCACATAGGAGAGATGCCATTCAGTGATTGCCTTTCACTTTGACTTATTGCTTAGCATAATCACCTCAAGTTCTAATCCTCAAGAAAGGCAACATGTCATCTTTTCAAATAATTGCGTAGTATTCCATTGAGTACATATATATATATATATATATGCTCCATTGAGTACATATATATATATATTCCATTGAGTATATATATATTCCATTGAGTACATATATATATATATACTGAAATTTCTCTATTTGGTCATTTATTGAAGACCTTTTTGGTTGTCTCCTTGTCTGGTTATTGTGAATTTTTTGTGAATTATTTTTGTGAATTTATAGCTATTTTCATAGGGGTAATCAATAAAAACTCTGAATAGGATTTATGTATTCCCAGATAAGATTGCTTTGGAGAAGCAGAATTTATTTTTTGCTTTAAATTCTTTAAATATAACAAATTACCTCTTTTGCATCACTTTCAAAGCTAAATACAATACATTTTGCCTAGAGCACAGTGGATGCATTTGTGTTTGTATATAATCAGTCTTACATATTTGCTTATGTGGATTTGTTCTACTCTTTTGGGTCTTATAAATGCTTTAATATGATTAGCTTCTGAAATAAAAAGAACTATTATGAGAGAGTAATAGATGAAGAAAGTACTGAAAAAAAATCCCCAACCCATCCAAAAAATAATTAGGTTTTATACCCTAAGCATATTAAGTCAGTTACTTTCAGTTAAAAAGTCTGTTACCATTCTCAGTAAACTTGATGCATATCATGTTTTAAGAAAATTCAAAGCACAGAACCTCTCTTAAATTGCTTAGCTAACTTTAGGCTGAACCTATATTTAGGTCTATCTGAATCTATATTTTGTTTTTAGGATCCTCTCCAGTGCTCAGGTCTTCAGTCAGGCTCTTTTATATTCTTACTGTTGTTATTACTTAGAAGTCCTGCATATCTCTAAGTATCTTACCTGCTAGAGTTTGTATTATCATAGCATTTTAATTGACTTCTTGGCAAATTTAAAGGTGATAAATGAGAACACCCTGTTTTTTTTTTTAAAGATTTATTTATTTATACAATAACCGGGGTACAGGCCAGATGTGAGGGAGGGTGAGAGGATTCACCAGAGACAGAGCGAGGAACAGAACAGGCAGACTGACGAAATACACTGCTGAGAGGAGACGGGGGGCGAGACAGGAGAGGTCTGCTATGCCATGTGGGATTCTCACTGGTCAGCCGGGATCAAACCTGCGCTGTAGAGGCTGTGGACAGCTTCACAGTGCAGCGCTCAACCGCCTGCACCACCAGGGAGGCCCCACCCTGTTCTTTTTAACCAGCTTTCCTTTCGGTTACAAAGTAGTAGAAATAATGAAGTCACTTTAATGAAGAAATGGAGAAGTGTAATCATATTCACTGACTAAATTTAATGGAATGTTCTAGGTATTTTTATATAATTTATCTCATTTAGTCCTTTTTCAGAAATGCAAAGTACAGTGATTTCCATTTGTAGCTGGAAAAACTGAGGCACAGAGGGTTAAGAAGGTTGCCCATAAATGATACAATTAAGATACAAGCCAAGATACAGTTAGTTCAAACCATTAATCTTAGATATGATCTGAATGTCAAATTAGATTATAGACTTGCAGGAACCTTCCAGGAGCAACATAACACTCCATGAAGTGATGTGTCTGCCATAGTTGTTAAAATGCAACTTCTAGTTACACAGAAGGAAGCTCGCAACTATAAAATTCCCTGGCTGATCTTGTATGGTGGGATTTAAAATGTCAATTAAGGTAAAACTCTGTTAAAAATAAACTGAAGGTGATAACTGGGAATAACTGTGACTGATTGACTACCCTAGCAAGCAGCAGAGTGGAATGTCTCATTTTGTGCATGTGAAGTCAATAGTACGTTTCTTTAAACAGATTTATTCATGCATACAAGAACTGGGGTATAGGCCAGAGGTGTGGGGGGCAAGATTATTCACCAGAGACAGAGTGGGGAACAGAATAGGCAGATTGACTGAAATACACTACTGAAGGGAAATTCAGGACAAGTCTGCTGTGCCATGTGGGTTATCTCCCTGGCCGGGAATTGAAGTTGTGCTGCAATGGCTGCGGATAGCTCCATAGTGCTGCAGTTGAACCCCTTGCACCACCAGGGAGGCCCAAAGTCGGTAGTACTTATTAAACCTCCAGTGTATGCCCAGCACTATACAATGAAAAATGAAAAATGGAAAAAAATAAAGCTTTAAAAGTAACCATGTCCAGGCAGTAATCCCTGTCTCTTTTTAGAATGTAATTGTTTTGATATTCTGTGACCTTAGGAGTCTTATGGAGTTAAAGTTTTCTATGTGCTATGAAGCATTTTAGAATCAGTATAGTGTTTGGTATTCTGCAAGGAATATTTATATGCATTTTTCTCCCCTCCTTTGCCATTAAGTTGTTAATTTCTGGGGAACAATGGCCTATCCATCTTCCTATTCCTTAATGTGTCCATTATATCATTCCTGTTGTGTAAGCGCTAAATAAGTCTTGAATTAATTATTTATATGTAACTGAATGGGTTAATAAGTTTGGATGAGGTAGCCTATAGGTTTTAGCGTAGTAGCACACCTACTTATATACCTCTGAATAAAAATGATCCCCGTGCTCTTGGGGAAGATCATTCTTTGTGAACCAATGTATAACTACAAACCAGTGCAAAGAAAGATGATCCCACACAAAAACCTATTGGCAGCGACAGGGAGAGCTTGTCCTCCCTCATCTTTTTTTTCCCCACCAAAGTCAGACATCTAATTCACACAGTTTCAGAAATGTTATTTTAACCATCTTTGCCTTTTATAGGGAGAGGTAACTGTATATTAGTACTCCCTGTTGAAGCCATTCTGAATTAAAACAACTGCTCTAAGATTGTTCTAACTTAAATTGGTAATTATGAAACTAAATCCTGTCAAAATCAGACTTTAGGGCTTTTTCCTCTGTGATATTTCTCTGACATGGTATAAAATACTTCTAATTATCCCTTAATTGTTTCCTTTTGCTCTCTGGCAATTTCTGACTGTAAGATATTCACTCTATTCTATGTATAGGTTTTACCTGGATCTTGGAATCTCAAGCACGTATAGCCCACTGCACAATGGACCACAGTGTGTTTCCTTGAGTATCCTGCAGTTAAGGGAACATTGCAGATGCCTCAGGTCCCTTCACATGACAGCTTCCTTGGAGAGGGTTAGGAGCACACAATTAAACAAAATTGAGCTTCGGCTTTCCTCAATCATTCTAGCTCTGATGGTGATTTAGGACTTCTTTTGAGAAACATGTCACTCTCAACTTGGCAGTCCATTATTTTAACATACTTCTTATTGTTTTGTTTGTTCTTGGTCAGGGTTATATATAAAAATTATGGGAATATTTTTCAGTAACTTTCCTATTGAAAAGACATGGTACCCTGGCAGCTAAGTGCATTTAAAATAAATAATGGAGCCAAAGAGTGTTTGTTGGATGGTGTTATAATACAAAAACAAACAAGAAACCTTGTTGGCACCTCTCCCATTTCTAAATCATGCATGATAGAAATCACGATTCTGATATGCATAAAAATAAATATTGCTGACAATATCTATAAGAGATCTTTTATTATCATAGGTCTTGAAAATTAGTGTAAGAGTAAGAGACCAGATATCCAGGCAGTATAAACCACATCCTGTGAGATGAAAGGTAGGTGTGGATGCAAGTGGAGTTTGAAGTACGTGGTTTTCTGCCTCATCAGTTATGTTGCCATCCTCTCTTCTTAACAAATGATGAAACTCATTTAAAATTAGTGGCTACCGGAAGGAGAGTGAGTAAATCAGAAAAAAAGGGACAGGGTGTGGAGGGTAGATTTAAATGTTAAGAGGCAAATTTAATGTAGTATATACATGTTGAATCGCCATCCATCATACCTGAAACTTAGATAATGTTGTAATGCAGCGTCACTTCAATATATTTTTAAAAATGTGATCAATAAAAAAATCATAATAAATTTAAAAAAACTCATTTAAAACCTCCCCTCTGGAATTTTTTGAGGTAATCCTAGTACATTAACCTCTCACTGTCTTCAGAACACTGAGAGGAAGGATTGTGAATATCTTGTTTTGTATTAATTTCTCACATTTTTCTCTAACCAAAATGTAATTTCCTTGAATTAGGGGTCATTGACCTAAAGTGGTTTTTAATTATACTTCTTCCTACACAATCACACAGTAGGCATTTAAAAAGTGCTTGCTAAACAAATCTTAGCTTCTAATGGATGTCTCTGAGGGGTTTTTAATAAATTTCCTCACTGAGTCCAACTTCTGGGATTCGTTCCAATGTATATTATTTGGTTTAATCTTTTGCAGTGAAGAATTACAACTTTGCTAGTTTCATAAAATGTTTCATACTTTTAAAATAAATTAATGCAGAAAAATAAAAACAAAATTTGAATAATAACTCTGAATCCTATCATCCAAGATAATTTTCCCCAGTGTTTTATAAACATTACTTGACATATCTTAATGTGGATCTATAACCAGAGAACATATTAAAAAAACTATATTATACCATTTTAATTAAAAGTACTGAATTTAATTAATTTTACACTGAGTAATAAAGAACAATGGATAAAACCAAAAAACAAAGCTGCTAAACATTGCCACAGATACATTCACACCTACAAGCCCTCTCACATGTTAGAAATATGGAAAATTATTTATTTCAATTTTGGACAGTATAAAGGATGGGGAAATAATTACACTCATAGTCCCTTCTACCTCCATGATTTTGCAAGTTATATTATCTTTTAAACAGGTTGATACAATTATATTGTGTTTTGAAATCATAATGCCTATAGTTTCTTTCACCCTGATACAATGTTTTAATGGATTCAGTGCTCCCCAGATTTTTTTTACATAGCTTCTTCCTTTGTGAAGTCTCCATAGATTCATATCACAGAGATTTACATTTTCCTCTGATAGTTTTTTTGGCCTTAAATTTTAATCTTTGAAACCCATTCTCTGAGGTCTTTCAGAATCATTTCTTGATAATTTCTTTGAGTAAATAAAAACTCTTTCACTTTGATTTCTCTCTGCATTTATTGGAACATAAGCCCTTTGTCTGCCTTTTGCATCTTCTCCTTCCTGGTGTATGAGTGTATGTCTGTGTGTTTACAGATTAATGCATCAATTCTATTTGGGTTCTCTTCTGGGAAAGAGAACCAGGCCAGAAGACTACCTACTTATCAGCAGGTCCTCCTAAGGCAGCCTTTACTCAGATTGGTGGTCTTTGAACTGCCTTTGGTCAAAATGATTTCCCTGACCCTGACTGGACACATTTATCATGATTTTCATCACGAGGTCAACCTAGTGTGGTCTTACATAGCATAGGCTCTCTTTGTGACAGTTTGGCAATTGCTGCTTCTCCTAGTTTCTCAACGTCAACTATTTTACTCTATTTGGTGTCCGGGAATTTAACACTAAAATGACTATATCTTTTTTTCTCTTTGGAGATCATAGGGAGATGAGGTACCAGCTTTAATGAGATAAGACAATCAAGTATAATTGGATTGTTCTTAAGCCAATTCAGAGTAAGTGTGTAAAGATAATTAAAATGGAATTAGACATCCTATGTAGCAACAGATTTAGCAGTAAGTTCATCGGCTCTGCCTATGTTCCAAAATTATAAGCCATATTTTTGTTTAGATGGACATCTTTGAAATAGATAACTTGTGACTTTGTCATAAAAGACTATGTCTTCTATTTTCTATGATATTCTTAAAGATTTTGACCCATACTAAATAGTAGCCAACAGCTTAATGTCTGCTTCTCACATTGCTCATAAAATTTTTAAAAAGTTTTGTAATTTTCTGCTTTCCCTATCACTCCCTCCCAGTTAGATTCATTCTCAGTAAATGACCCAAACACCTTCATATTGAAAGTAATTAGTCCATAGATAAAATGTAACCAAATTCCTTTACTTATTTGTTCAGTATTTCTGTCTCCAGGTTTTACTTTTTCTCTATTCCTAAGAAAATAAGCTTCCTAATTCTTATCTCCCTGGGTCTACTTTGTTTTTGTGAAATACTTCAAAGATAAAGAAAAATATAGGTGCTAATAAAGCACTTATATACAATCTCTTTGACTCAACACATTTTAGTTTATCAGATTTGCTTTAGATTTCTTTTAAAAAATCAATACAACTTTTGTGACCTTTTGTGTTCATGAGTGAGATTGGCCAGTAGATTTTCTCTTTCATACAGTACTTGTTTTAGAGTAACAATTAGATTAACTTTATAAGGTGAGTTAATGAGCTTGCATTCTTTACCTATTCTCTGGAATACATATAAAATGAAATGGTGGAAGTGCCTGGAGATATTGGTAAAATTCTTCAAGAAAGCTTTTTGTAAAATGTGCTTTGTGTGTGTGTATATATGGGAAGTTGACTCATTTTTTAATAAGTTTTTACAAATTTATCCAAGTTTTCTATTTGCAGCAAGATTAATAGAACTGGAGGGGATTATACTAAGCAGAATAAATCAGAGGGAGAAAGGTAACTTTAGAAATTTATGCTTTAATACTTTAGTTTATCTTCAAAGATATTGACAAAATAATAATGCTTTTAAAAATCTGGTGTTAGTTTATCTGCCTTGTAAATCTACACTTTATCTTAAATTATTTTGCTTGCTTTCATTCCTATTTGTTTATGCCATCTCTCACCAAAGGTTTATCAGTCGAATGAAGAAAAAAAAAACCTTTTTGTGGTGATAGTCATCTTTTACCTTTCCATTTCATGAATGTGTATTCTTAGTCCTATACTCTTCTCTTCCTTAGTTGCATTTTGTTTGATAGTGCATTTATTAAATTCTTGAGTTTTACACTTTACCCTTAATTTTTCAGTATTTTTCCTACTTCATACCTTTAAAAACAATTGAACTGCATTTTCCAAATTTTGGCCTTATCATTTAGAATGCTAATGTTTTGTAATTCCCATTTAAATATTTTGTTCACTTGTAAAACTCTTAGAAATGTGCTTTTGAATGTATAGCAATATTATGGGTATGGGATGCTTAAAAATTCTTCTGTCATTAATACCTAATTTCACTTCTTTATGGACAGAGAGACATGGTTTTATATTGTTGCTCACTGGTCAGTATTCCCCTTATGTTCTTCTTTAAAAAAAAAAAAAAAAAAAGATTTATTTATTTATTTATACAAGCACTGGGTATAGTCAGAAGTGCGGGAGGGTGAGAGAATTCACCAGATCTGTGGGACCCTTGCTGGTGACCGGGGATCACACTGGTGCTGTGGAGGCTGCAGGCAGCTTTGCAGCCCAGCGCTCAACCACTACACCACTGGGGAGGCCCCACCCCTTATGTTCTTCAGGTGCTGATGAAAAAATTTGCGCTCTCTGATGGATCACTGGAGTGCTTACGTTAAATTCATTGGTTCAAGATTGATTATTGGGTTGTTAAAGTATCCTTTGTTATTAAGACATGTCACATTTTTTGGTTTGATATCTCAGTTTTTGGCAAATATATATTAAGACTAGCATGTAATGCCAATTTCTTTTTTTAATTTTCTCAATTTAAAATTTTGAATGCAATGCCATTTAAGTAGATACAGGTTTAAGGTTACTCTGTTTTTCTAGTGAATTATATATCTTTACAACTAAGCAATTACCTTTCTCAACCTCAGTAAAGTTTTTTTTTTCCAATAATTTTTTTTAAAGATTTATTTATTTTTATACAAGAGCTGGGGTACAGGCCAGAGGCGAGGGAGGGTGAGAGGATTCACCAGAGACAGAGCAGGGAACAGAACAGGCAGACTGACCGAAATACACTGCTGAGGGGAGCAGTGGGCAAGACAGGAGAGGTCTGCTGCACCATGTGTGCATCTCCCCAGCCAGCTGGGAATCAAACCCATGCTGCAGAGGCTGCCGACAGCTTCACAGCGCAGCATTCAACCCGCTGCGCCACCAGGGAGGCCCAACCTCAGTAAAGTTTTTAACCTTTAGCTTGTCTGATGTTAATACTATAGTATTGCTCTTTTGTTTGTTGGGAATCATGGCCTAGCTTTAGTGTATCTTCTCATTTTGATCATCATATATGTATACATCATATCATACAAGCATCATATAACTGAATTCTGTACTACTAAATCTTTTAAAATGTAATATAAAAATGCATTTATATTAGAAATTAATTTTCTTGTTTTCTTTTATGCCTCCTCCATTTATTGAGTTTTCCTTTCATGCATTTATTTGGGAGTTATAATTATTTCTTGCTTCTTCTAATAGCCACCTGTAGAGTTTTAACAAAGTAAAGAACTAGTGTTATCACTCTTGTTTCCATAAACCTTGTGTAAATTTTTCTGTTCTTGTCTTCCAATTTGCTTTATCTTTTGTTAGTTATCAGTATCTTTTTTTTTAGTTAGTGTTCACTATGATTTACTCATATTTTTAGTATTTAGTTTAGAATGACCAGTTATTCTTTCATTGTCTTATTTTTTTTTTTGTTTGTTGGGAACATCTACTAGTAGTTATTTTAGCAAGAGCCTCAAGGGATAGAATTTCCATTTTGGATACTAAAAATGTTCTTATATTATTGTTGCCATTATTAGATTTTTAAAAACTTTGTTATTAATGAAACCCTAAATTGACACTTATTTTCTCTTGGTCTTTTGAAGTTATGCCACTGTGATATTACTTATTGATGATAGTTTCTTTGCTTTATTATCATCCAATTATAGATAATGTATTTTGTTCAAAATTGTAGATTTTTTAAAATTATTTTTATTTTGTCATATGAACACATTGGATGGAGAAATGGTAAATATTCCTTGAAATTTGGTGTATTGCTTTATCTGTGGACTCATTTCTTCAATTCTGGAAAATCTTTCAGCCCCTCAGATTGCTAAAATAGGATCATTTGTTAGCACTTCAAATATTGCCTCCCCTCCATCCTCTTTATTTGATTCTGACACTTCTATATATGTGCATTCTGCCTGTTGTAATCCCTGTATTTCTTTCTCTACCCTGTTTTTGACTCGTTATTTTTATGCTGCTTTCTAGGTATTTTCATTAACTCTCAATTTGTTTTTAAGTGATTTTTTTCCTATGCTCTGTACACTGAATTAAAAAAAAAATAAGCATAAATTTTCATTTTTCAAGTTCATTTGTGCCTGTTTTTGAAAAATCTTAGTGCCTTCTTTTTAATAATGAATTATGTGCCTTCTTTTGTCTTGATAGTATATACACACAGTGGAATACTTCTCAGCTCTAAAAAAAGATGAACTGTTACCATTTGTTGCAACAGGGATAGAACTGGAATGAATATGCTAAGCAATATAAGTTAAAAAGAAAAAGACAAATACCAGATGTTTTTACTTATATGTGGAATATAGAAACAAAACAAAGAGTCAGACAGTGCTATGCCTGACATGGGAACAAAACTATATCAATAATAGTCCTAGAAATCTGACTGTAGAATTGAGGCTGCCAGAGGGGTTGGGGGAGGTTGGGGATCAAAGTGTGAAGGGTGCCTAATAGGCTTTATGGTAGAGGAATATGAGTGTCTTGGTGGTGGTGCGGTGTGGTGACAGACATCTGAAGGAAAGTGATCCTAAATCATAAATAGTTTTGTATACCAATGTTACCACAATTAAAATAAAGCAAAATAAAACAAGGGTTGGCAACTGTTTTAGTCAAAGGCCAGATGATAAATCCTGTAGATTCTGCAGATCATGCAATTTCTCTCACAGCTATTCATCTCTGCATTGTAGTACTAAGGCAGACCTAGACATTATATAAACAATTGGCCATAACTATGATCTAGTAAAACTTTGTTTATCAAACCAGTCATTGACATGTATATAGGTCATGGACCATAGTTTGCAGTCCCTTGATTTAAAACATACTTTATTAAATGATATTTAAGTGATTTTCTTTAACTCAAGTAACTGAGGGTAGTAACTTTCTTGTTTTATGCTTCAGCTAGATGTTCCTTGTGGTGCATTCTTATGTGTACATTTTGAGTTATAAACCGTACAAACAACCTTGTGTTAGAGGTCAGTGTGCCTTTAAATTGTAATTATCCTTAAAAGCATTTGGCATTTCAGGACTTTCAGCTAATATTTTTATACAAAGGATTGTTTTTTAAATTATCTTTAAAATACTCTGAATGGTAATATTCTGAAATAATCCAGTACTTAGTGCTATGCCTGACATGAAAACACAACCATCATTATCTCTATCAAAATTAATGAAAATTAACTATCTTGTTATTGTTATCATAGACTAGAATCTATCCTAGTTCCTAGGTCTTACATAATCTACAAAAATTGTATTGATAACATTTATGTTCCCAAAGAAGTCTGCTTAATGAGATTATAATTAAAACACTTCCTTTATACCCAGTATATACTTTGAGTTCAAAATATAGCCAACACTGAATAAAGCATGCTTTGTGAAAATTAAGAGCAAGACAAAATCACACAAACTTCGTGAAGAACTTCTGAAATATATTTTTAAAAGAATGGAATTAAAGATTGCTGTGTATATATATTCAATGTTACCATTTATGTGTTTTTCACAATCTATAGTAAATTCATGTGTCTCAATTCTTTATTATAGGACACTTGAAATGGACCAAAGCTGAGGACATTGACATAGAAACTCCAGGATCTATTCTTGTCAATACTAACTTGAGGGCATTAATAAATAAACATACATTTGCTTCCTTACCTCAGCATTTTCAACAGTACCTCCTACTTTTGCTCCCAGAAGTGGATAGGCAGGTAAGTAGAAGTTTTAGACATTTGATGTTAGTCACCAGTTATATTATTATGAGTAGTACTGTTAATGGAGATGACAGACACATGGATGGATTGTTTTAAAATAATATGTTTGTGTAACTTATATACTTTTTTTTTGCTAGCATTTGTATATTTGTTTAATCTGCTAAACACAAAACCATTTTTTTATTGGTAGTGAGCCAATTCAGATTTTAAAATTCTGCACATTGCCATAGAATGCAAGCAACGACCTACCTATACAGGAAAGGGAAAACAAAGACATCATACATTCCATTATCAAATAAATCTTTGAAGGAGCTGCTCCTTTGCCCAGAGGGAATATTGAAGTGCAGCAATAAAAAGCCAGGGTTTCTAAGAAATTATGTAAATGTTTTTATTCTCAACTCTTTCTAAAAAGCATTTAAAATTTATGTTTGCATTTGCCTTGTGAGAGTCTATCATCATGAATATGATTGCCTATAAATAATCACCTTTTATCTTTTTTAGTATAACTAGAAATGCTGTAAGTGTATTTTTGTATTTTGAAAAGCCTCTAAAATAAGGAAATACAAATATAGCATCATAATAGCTGCCATCAATCATCTTCTAAAGTGATTTCCTTAGAAAAGAAAAGGAAAAAAAATACTTTATCATGGAAACTTTTATTAAATTCTGCAAAAATTATTAAATGATAAGTAGGAAACATTTCTCATGAGTCATATTTCAGTACACTTTGACACTATCTAATTTTCAGGTGAAGATCATAATGTGTGCTTGAATATTCATCTCAAAATCATAGGTACATCCTTAAGATTGATTCAGTATTTCCATATTTCTTTAAATAAATTTTCTTATTTACTTGATTTTGCTGTCTACTAATTTGCTCTTTTCATCCCTACTTAATATAAGATGAGCTACAGTTTCCTACCATTCTTATGTATCTCATTGATAGAGATTATTTGTTCATATTTAGAATAGTATTTTGACCTTAGGTACATTTTTGTTTGGGATTTTGCCTTTGTTTCACAGAATAATATTTAATATATTATGTGAATATGAAATGTTTTACCTGGATATGTTTTATACATCTCTGAAAAAATAGTAAGCACCTATTAAATATTTATTGAATCAGTGATAACATTCTAGTTAGATACATAAACCATGTTTGTGAATAATCAAAATATACAGAGCAACAAGCTTAGTAAATGGAAAAAGCACTAACAAAAGCATATTGAGCTTTCATATACAAAAGGGAAAAAATCAGAGGCAAAATTAACATTCTTAGATTGGGCCTTGAGATGTGTGAAGAATATGAATAGAATAGATGGAAAGTACCAAATGAAAGGCTCAATGATACAAAATCAAAAGCAAATATTGTAGGAGCCTGGATTATAGGAAGAACAGTACAAAAGATTCCTTGAATATTAGGCTAAAGAATCTGAGCACTGTTCTTCCTGTGTTTGCAGTGCAAACCCATGAGGGCTTTGGAGCAGAGCTATAATGTAATAAGATCAGTCCTTTTTAAGAAAATGCTTCTGGCAGTACTACAAGGGACTATTAGGGGTGGGAAGCAAGAAAGTAAGGAAGAGAAGTTAGAGGACAATTTTGGTTGTTCCGAAAAAGGCAAAAATGAAGGCTTGAATTTGAAGAATAGTGTAGAAATTAAAGAGAGGATAATGCAGATATCATCATCATCATCATCATCATCATCATCATCATCATCATCATCTTTCTCCTCCCCCTCCCCCTCCTCCATCCTCCTCCTCCCTCCTCTTCCCCCCTCCACCTTCTCCCTCCTCCACCCTCCTCCTGCTCCCTCCACCACCCTCCTCCCTCCTCTGCCCTCCTCCATCCTCTTCCTCCCTCTTCCCTCCTCTTCTCTCCTCCACCCTTGTCCTCCCTCCTCCCTCTTCCCCCCTCCTCCTCCTCCTCTTCTTCCTCCTGTAGTCATTTTACATTTTGTCAAATACTACTTAAAACAAATACAGGGACAAGACTGAATCTCAAGTTTGAAACCCGTGTGACTGAGACTAGAGGGCAGGCTTTGAAACTTTTTTTGGAGGGCACTGATATTAGCGGTACAACTATGTCTTCCACTTCAACATATATGTGCTTTATCTTGTTTACAGTTTTATCCCCAGCTCCTGGAATAAGACTTGGCATGTTTAAGGTACTCCCATCTTTTTTGGAATGAAGAAGTGTCATATTTTTCTAGGTTTAGCCAAATATTTCTGCAAACTAGAAGACCAGTTGAAGTCGAATATTTTATTCAACCTGGAACAGTTTCTGTTACTTAGTTTTTCTAATATTTGTGAGAAATACAGATGAATAAGGCACATT
This sequence comes from Talpa occidentalis, assembly GCF_014898055.3. Lineage (NCBI taxonomy): Eukaryota > Metazoa > Chordata > Mammalia > Eulipotyphla > Talpidae > Talpa > Talpa occidentalis. The sequence goes on along the minus strand of NW_023601322.1, from coordinate 31,063,341 downwards.
ACCGACCTCCTAGCAAAAATAGTCCATTGGGGATATATTTATTCAAAAAATCTTTACTGAGCACATATGTGTGGAATATATTTAACTTTATTAAATATAGAGGATACAAGAGTGAATCTTAAGGGGATGCAACAGATAGAGGAGAAAGATGCAGGCTGAAATACAAGTCATTGCTCATTACTAGGAAAAAAAAATTAATACCAGAATAGATCCATACCACAGTTAAAGATTAGGCAGAATAATAGATGTCAAAATATAAGTATAAAGAAAGCTCTCTGAAGATATAGATGATAGATACTCTATCTGAAAGTATTTTTGGAGAGGATTTATGGTAGAAAGACCATTTATGTTGAAGACTAGAAAGACTGTAAGACTAGAAGGTTAGAAGGACTAACAGGGGTTTTGTAAATAGAATGAAGAGATGAATTTTGTAAAGGGAGAGCATGACACTTACAAAACTATGTTCCAGGAGATTCAGTAGTTCAGTACAACTGGACCATCTCCCAGGGGGAATTGGTGGGATGCTTTGCTAATGGCTCTGTGCTCTACAGCCTTGAAGACCTGGTTTCAGCTCTCTGAGGTTTTTCTAAAGCCAATGGGTACCATCAGAGATTCTTCAAATGAAAAATGGCACACAATAGAATAATTTAAACAAATATTTTAGTGCCTGGATAGGGGGAGGGGAAGAGTCAAATGATAAAAAAAAATGCAGAACTTATTTTCTCTTAGGATTCAGGAACCCTATGACTGATGGATTAGACAGGCAGAAAGATAAGACAGGGAGACTGGGGTAAGAGACAGTTGCAGTCATTGAGGTATGCGACAAGGCTTGACCTTGGGCATTAGCCTTGAAAATGAAAAGAAAGGACCAAATTCCAGGCATATTTTTAACACAGGTGAAGAAGAATTAATAACATACTGCTCAAGGGATGGATTTGTCAAAGATCTAGAAGGCAAATGGAAATCTTATCTAGGGTGACTTGGGAGGACAGAAAGGCTCTGTGGGCCTATTAATATTGGATACCAAGAAATGTTGAGCTCTCTTTCTCTGTGCCCTATGTTTTTTTAAATTATTCCACATAAAGGCAGGGAGGGAGACAAAGCTCTCTGATGCAACAAGCTACCAAAACTGTTGGCTCTTTCAGTCCAGTTTATAAATACCCAAATGAGGATGAACACCACTATTTTCTGAGGAGAATGAGTAGAAAACATCTGGAAGTGAATCTGATTACATAGTAATCAGTCGATCTCCAAAGGCAATTTCAGTTAGTAAAGGCACAAACAGGATTTATTCTGTAACAAAACAAAATGGGAAACTGGCAAAGGAATGCATTCATGGGGATACCACATGCATTTCCTCCTCCTTTTTCCCACTGACATATAGAACCTCTGAAAAGGCCCCCACAGTTCTGAATGGAAGAATGCTAGATATTAAGGGTTCTGCAGTCTTCTATCCCAGCGTGCATGGAACTCTCTAGTTCCTTAAACTTCATTTACTTAGGGATATAATACTAATGTGACAACAGATTTATTTGGACCAGTGGAATTCCCTATAAGTAGGTGAAATACCTAAGTTTCATTTTGTAAAATCTTATCCTCATATATTTTATAAAATTTTGTCCTCTTTTATTCCTACAAATTTGAAACTCCTAGCTTCTTCATCTCTTTGTTTGACTTCTCTAGATTTCTGGCTGTTTTCTTTCCTGAAGCAATCCTATAGGGCTTCATACTCTGGACCATGGAAAACCAGGGTTTGTTGCATTTTTACATCTTTAAAACATTGTGTTAGGTTCCCCATCTTTTCTTCTCAGAGTGAACTGTCAGTCTATCTGATATTTTGTCTTTTTATATTTGTCCTTTTTTTAGAGGTCTTTTTATCTTAGATTTTTTTTTTAACTTACTCCTGGTTGTTTTATAATATTGTCACATTTATTTTTATCTTTGGTTTTACTCTCCATTATACTGCAAGTGACAGAAAATCAAACTCAAACTGACTTAAATATACTGGAGATTTATCAGCTCAGGTAATTAGAAGGTAAACAGTAGACTTCTGCTTACTGGTCCTAGGATTCAGTAATCATCAAAGACAACTTGATTATTATTTAATGAATTTTTTTTTAAATGTTCTTTCCTGAATTTCTAAACCTGAATCTGGCAGAATGGCTACTTGAATCAGAAAATGGATACTTGTTTCTTGGTTTACATTCATGAAGAAAATACTTTTGAGCTAGTATTTATTTTCTCTTTTACTTTAGACTTTTTTATATTATATTTTTATTTTATTGAGGTGATATTGGGACAGTCCCATCAGGTATTACCACTATAGTGCACCCACCTCCAGCTAACCCATATTCCACTATCATAGATGATTGTGCTTCCTTCCCTCTTTGTGGAAGCATTCCCCAACCTCTGTCCTCCTTGCTCTTCAAGGAGGAAGTGATCACTCAAGGAGTGATCTATCAATGGTTAGTTTTTAAGCTTGTCTTTTTCTGACTCTTAGTTTAGTTACTTTATATTCCACATGTTAGTGACACCATCTGGTATTTAACTTCCCCTTCTTTTTTTAATAATAAATTTTATTTTTATATTCCCCATACAATTGCAACCCCCCCATTATGACCCGAATCCCTCCCCTCCCGCCCCCCATCCCCCCAAAGAGTGTCTCTGGTTCATAGATTTTTGTTGATTTTGATTTTCACTTTCTTATAGTTATTCATTTTCCTGGTCCCTTATTTAAGTTTTCTAGATTCCTGCTATGAGTGAGACCATCCGGTATTTTTCTTTTTCTTTCTGGCTTATTTCGCTGAGCATGATCCCTTCCAGCGCCATCCATGTTGCTGCAAATTGCATGTGTTTATCTTTTTTGAATGCTGAGTAATATTCCATGGTATATATGTACCACATCTTCTTGATCCAGTCATCTATTTTTGGGCATTTGGGCTGTTTCCAAAGCTTAGCTATTGTAAATAGTGCTGCTATAAACATAGGGGTGCAGGTGCTCTTTGGAATTGATGTTTCTGTGTCCTTTGGGTAAATACCTAGGAGTGAAATTGCTGGATCGTATGGAAGCTCTATGTTTAGTAGGTCCAGAAATCTCCACACAGCTCTCCACAGTGGTTGGACCAGTTTGCACTCCCACCAACAGTGCAGAAGAGTTCCTTTTTCTCCATACCCTCGCCAACATTTGTTGTTGCTAGTTTTTTTAATATGTGCCATTCTCACTGGTGTAAGATGGTATCTCATGGTAGTTTTGATTTGCATTTCCCTGATTACAAGTGATGTTGAACATTTTTTCATATGCCTGTTGGCCATTTGCATTTCCTCTTCAGAGATAACTTCCTCTTCTTGACTTATTTCACTTAGCATTATCCCTTCAGATTCCATTGATATTGCTGAAAATGAAATGAGTTATCTTTTTTTATCCCTGAGTAGTAGTCCATTGTGTATATATATGCTACATCTGTTCTCAGGCACTTAGGTTGTTTCCATAATTTAGTTATAGTAAATTGCACTTCAATAAACATGGGAATGCAAATTCTTTTCAAATTAGTGTTTTTCAATTTTTGGTAGATGTCTAGGAGTAGAATTATTGGGTGGAAACACAAATTCATTCTTAACATTTTGAGGCACCTCCATGCTGCTTTCCATAGGACTGGACCAGTTTTGTATTCCCACCAGCAGGTAGGAAGGTCCTGTTTTCTCCACGTCTTTGCCAGCGCTTATTGTTTCTGGTCTTTTTGAGATTGGCCATTCTTACCTGTGTGAGATAGTATCTTACTGTGGTCCTGACTGGCATTTCTCTAATAATAAGTGATTGTGAACATTTTTCTTGTGCCTGTTGGCCATTTGATTATCTTCTTTGGAAAAGTGTCTGTTTAGTTCTTTTGCCCATTGTATTGATTGGGTTGTTTTGTTTTTGTAGAGTTTTATAAATTGCCAGTGTTTCAAAGAGAGGAGCAAGATTTACATTTGATGTTACTACTTATAGCTCATGTGACCACTTCTTAATAATGCTAAACTAAGAAATGAGAGATGAAAATTGGTCTGAAATCAACCAAGCCTACTTATTTCTTGCCGCTTATAATGCTCACTGTCTCCTGAAATAATCTGATGCAATGTGGTACAGGTCAGGGATATTCTGAAAATCTAGTTTTTAGGAAGTTCAAACAGAGGATATGCAATGGGGGTGAGGCTGGAGGTTGCTTGGTAACAGTTCCCACTGAAGTAGATTAGGCATTGAATTTTGGTTTTCAACAATTGGGTTGATAGCTTCTTCTACATGAAATGTCCAGACGTGATTATATATACAATTTTTGAGATTTTAAAAGATGAAGTTAGTAATAACATCTACATAGCTTATATTGTCAGCTATGGGATTTGATAAGAGTTTTATATATCATAGTCAGTTATCTTAGAGGAATTCATATATTTGTGGAAAAGTATGGATAAAAAAAGAATATGGGAAGAATCCAGGGAATAGATAACAAAATTTATGACATCATTTATGTAGAGATTATATAGAGACAACAGTGTCAAATAGACATAAGGAGGTGATTGTGAAATAAGCAGAATGAATTTCTTTTATCCCTCTCTGTTCATCCTTTGTTCTTTTTTCACTCTACTTTGCTCTTGGTGGCTGACCTAGGTAAGACCAGTGCATCAGAAGGCACTATGCCTTCTGTCTTTTTAAAATTTTTTAAATCATAAACTTTCAGAAAATGTAAAGCTATATTAAACATGTTTCCAGCTTGATCCAGTTCCTCTCCTCCAGAGCCAATATATTATGTCTTAAAGTTGTATTTTCTATTAACAAGGACATGCTCTTACATAAGCACAATACAACCAGTCAAGATCAGAAAATTAACAGTGGCCATGTGATTCTTCAATTCTATTGAAGTTTAGCTAGTTGTCACAGTAATGTTTTAGCAACAAGATCCAGTACAGAAACTGTTGCTGTATTTAGTTATCCTGTCTCTTTAGTTTCTTTCATTTTAGATGAGTTCTTTAGTCCTGTTCTGACTTTCATGATTTTGATGTTTGTGAAGATTATAAGCTAATTTGAGGGCTTTTTTGGTGATGTTTCCTTGTTATTGTATATGATGCATTGGACGGAATATTATAAATTATGCTGTATCTTCTCCTTGCACCAGGTGGCACAAAATTTTGATTTGCCCCAATAGTGATGATATTACTCAATTATTTGATTAAAATATCTCCTCCAATCTTCTGCAGTATAAAGTTTCTTCTTCCCTCTTTGCAAGTAAATGATATTTTGTGAGGAGTTCTAAATTATATAAATATCTTGTTCCTCTTCAAACTGTCACCATCCATTTACTTATGTCTGTCTGTTTTCATTGTCTACTGTTATTTTCAGTTGTTTATGATACTCAGATCTTCCCAGATTTTGTTACTGATTTCTCTTCCAGCTTGCTCCAGTGTCTATTCACATGTCTCCATTATTCTTAGACCACTTCCTTATTTTGAAGCACATCAAAGTATTTTATGACATTTTACACTTTCACTGCCCCAGCCCTGTAATGAACCATTTCTCTAAGGTGCCATGTTTCTCCTAGTGGAAGATGGAAGTTAGAAATAAAGATCTTGCAATGGATGTGCTATTTGCTATTGGTGTATTACTTTTCCCAGAGGAAGTAGATTAAGGATGTAAACAAATTCTACTATTTTTGGGAAAGGATAGAGTACATAATTCATCCACTTAACCAATGTATATTTAACACCCGTTATGTGCTAGATAAAGTGCTGATGATACAAACATTAATAAGTCACAGTTCCCACCCCCAGGGATGTAATAGTTCTTGGAGAGGTAAGGGAGAAAAAGAGAAACAGGAGGAGGAGGGAGGGATTCATTCAGAGGGAAATGTGGTTGCTGAACAGCATTGAGGCCCCATTTGAGGTTAAATGGCAGTGGACACTCTTGGTCTAGTTATGTTTTTTTCACCTCACTGATACTCAATATTTGCTCATTGAGCTTTGCAATAGTTGTGCAAGAAGTTGGGTTTTACAAGGGTTCAAATTAAAGGAGCTGAGAGATCTTAGGGGACTTAAGAGATGCTTGCTGGAGTGGTTGATAATGGATCTAGGCTGGATAGGAAGAAAAAATTAGAGGAACTAGAGTAAGTGGAGTTTTTGGGGAGAGGAAAATGTGTTTCAAAAGAAGGGCAATAAATTGTTGAACTAAGTGTTAAAGAGTTTCAAACACATATGATATAATCAGATTTTGATAAACATTTGAGTCAAAAGTCATCTCATTGGCATTTTGTTTCAGAGAACAAATGGAAAGAATCAAGGGGTCAGAGCAGCATTGGTCAATATTAGTGAGTAGGCAGAATTGTAAGTAGTTCTTCATACAGTTCCAACATACAGATATTGACTTAATAAATTCCATGCTTGGATTTATAGCCAGATATGACTTTGTGCCTAGCTGTCTGCAAGATGTGTTAGGAGAATTTTTAGAACCTCGTTGAACATACAGAGCAGATCCTTCTTTTCTTCAAGAATTTTTTACTTTATAAACTGTGTCTACATAGAACAAATTTTGTGAACTTTTAAAAATATATGGCAGCTGGTGGAATAAATGTCAACTAAAGTGGAGTCATATTTAGGTTTTTATTACACTTTCAAATTGAACCTCACTGATGAATAGCTTGTTGTCATTTCTGTCATCTGTATCATTTTTAAGTGATGTTCATCTCTGCCTCCATTTGTTAGTGTTGGGACTACCAGGACTGTCTCTCCAAATACTTATGAGACCATCACCCAACCATTTCTAAATAAACTATGTCTGTTTTGGCCAAACGGTAATTGCAACATTTAAATCCATTCTTACTAATCTCTCTGTTTTGTTCTGCATTCATATCTGTGTGTCTGTGGTTTGTTAAATGACTAGCCAGTGAAGGATATATATACTGTGTAGTCTCTTTAAAATCCTATCTAGCTTTGTGCTCTTCAGGTTTTTGTGCTCACTGGCAATAATGCACATAATTTTAACAGTGGAGAATGCCATTAAACTAAAATGGAACATTTACACAGTCCTTTTTGCAGAGAATTTTGGACTGGGAAAATGAATGTGTGTGTCAGGCATTTTACAGCACACGAGAATGTGATTTATTGATTTCTGATGGCTCTGTTGGCATCAGTGTATATATTTAAAGAAGTCATGCAGCCTTTATAAATGCAAATGGGGGAAGGCTTTCCATCTTTTTCCTCTATGGAAATAGCTCATGCATTTGCAATAACTCAGGTTCCTCTTAGAGATTGCTCTATGTACTATATATATTGATTTAAAAATTATACTGTTATTTTATTCTACAAATAGCATATATAATGAAATGTCAATTTGCCTAACAGATTACAAAAATTCAAAAGTATTAAGTATGTGAAAAAATACTAGTATCTTAAGACTTTAGGTAAAATAAATGTGTACTTGAGATGTAATTATTTTAATGGAACTGGCACTATGGCTTTTTCCCTGCTTCTGAAAGCATATCTTAAAGTACTTAGAAAATCCAATATTCTTTCTAGCCCAAGTCACTTACTAGTGATAGTAAATCACACAAGGCCAAAGATATCCTTGCAGACCACGCCTGAATATTTCCTTTTGTGCAATTTGAGCTATATTTCAGAGGGTAGCAGTTTCATCTGGATATTATTTACCTATTAGCTAATGATTCCTGTTTATCAGTAACTGCTTCAGTATATGTCAAATACTGCATAGATTGAATTACAGATGTACAATTAATTGAACATAATAGGCCATCCAACAAATGTAGTTTACTTCAATCCCATGCATATGGCAGAAAGGAAATGTTTCCAGTTTAGATCTGCTGAGGAGTTGCTTTGTGTTCTGTCTGCAGCTGGCTGTTTTGCTAACTAATGAGTCGCATGGCCTCATTGATGTATCCTAAAATATATTGTTGACATTCTTTATTAAAGAATCAATCCCTATAGCTCCCAAATGCCAAACCTCGACTTTCACAGGCATCAACGAAGTAAACAGGCACATTTTCCTGATCTCTTCTGAGAGTCTAAAAAATGTATATGTGGTGCAACATAGTTTCTGACAGAAAGGATCTCAGTATCTATTACTGATCTGACACCTATTGGCCTCTCTTAGGATGAAAAGAGAGATCAATAATGACATAACCAGTTTAGAAAAGAGACCCAGAGTGATAATTCAGAGATCAAGGGTATGTTACTCTGTGTTGAAACAGTATAAAAATAGTTTTGAAAATATTTATTAATAAACTAAAAGTGATTCCAATGAATTCCATGATCTTTGCAAATATTAATTGAAATTTTAAGGTGGCCTATGCGATGTGTTAGATATTTGGGACATTAAATCACATGATATGTCATGCATCCTGACTTCATCAAACTTACATTCCAGCAGGAGAAAACAGCATAGCATGTAGTAAATGTACACCAAGCTCCCCAGGAACATAATTTTGAAGAAAGAGAAAGCTTCTGAGTGGGCCTAAGAGTAAGTTTAATGCCGTTTGTTGGAATCAGTTTGATACTTTGGAATCTGAAGAGATCTTAGGCAGAACCAGAGCAGTGCTCAGTCTATGGCAGGTATTTCCCCATTAGAGAGGCATCTGGTTTTCCAGTCTGAGGGTGGCAACAGGCATGGTGAGCTCAGAACCCTGTTATTTTCATTCATTTCACGTAGTTCTTGCCCAGCTTCTGGTTATTTTCTTCACACAGTGCCCTGATCAACACTCAGTGGAAGAACTCCAAAATTTTCTTTCTGTGATTCTGTTGTTCTCTTCGTTGGTTCTGTGATTCTCTTCCCATGATCTCCAACTGCCTTGGTTTCCTCTGATTCTCAGCTTAATGTTTTGTTAGCATGATAGAAGGACAGTGGTTCCACTTCCTGAGGTAGTTAAAACTGAAAGAAGAGCATGTTTTCAGTTTCAGATATGTTGAATCTTGAGGTTCATTTGAGAAATCTATGTGGAAATATTTATTAAAAACTTGTCTATATAGGCCTGAAGGTTAAATATCTATAAGCATTAGTTATAACCATGGATATAAATGACTAGAATGAGAAGAGGGCCCAAGATTAAGACTTGTGATTGCCACATCTTAATGACTGAATAAAAGTGATTGATTGAGCTTGCAAGGAGACTTAAGAGCAACATCCAGTAAAGTGTGAGGTGGGGGAAAATCAAGGGTGTGCATCACTGAAGTCGAGAGTGAAGATTGAAGCAGGATAGTATGATTTATTTAATACTTAAGTATATTGGATTAGGTGAGGATTGAGTTAACCATCAGATTTTATATGTGCAGTTCACTGGTGATCTTGACAAGAACAATTTTGAAGGCATGGTACAGAGGAAAAAGCAGTTTAAAGTGGCTTCAAAAGAGAATGGAAGGAGTGAGAATTTTGATTCAATTCCTTTCATCTTCCCCTACATGTATAGAGGAACAGAGAAGTGGATCACTAAATCTTAGAATTTCTTGTTGAATAACGAGGTCAATGTTCTTTTTTTTAGGAATTCTGTAAATGGGCTCTTTTTTAGTAGTTTTTGTGCATACGAAAGCTATAAAAATCTTTCTCAGATTAATAACTATTTTTCATGTTATGCTCCTGTGTTTCCCAGATAATTATATCCCTTATTAATACTGATAGCTTTTCTTTTTTTTCCCCTAATGTGTATGTTTTCTAGAAACATTTCATTCACCTTATAAAAAATAAAGCCAGGTTTGGAGTGGGATGAGGATTGAGTTAAAAATGAAAGGAAGGACAGAATTTAGACATGTCTTTTAAGAAATTTGACTGTAAAGGAGAAAACAGTTATAAATGTAACTGAACAGCATAACTTAAGGAGAAAAGTGGGAATTTGATTTACTTATTCTTATTTGGGAGCAGACTTAGTAGGCTTAGTGAGCAGAGAGACTAGAGGTCTAGTTGAGTAAAAACTGTACAGATGACAATGGAAATTAGTTGCTTACTGTAATGATTCTTTCAAAGGCAGGGATAGAGAAGGTAGTGCTAAAACACTGGTGGGAGGACTTTTCTTAAAAGGAGGCAAAGCACTATTTCTAGGAAAGTTGGAAGGTCGGTAGAGAGAGTGAGGAAGGTGTGCGTGAAATTTGGTAGTGTGGAGCCTAGGGATTTCCTTTCTGATACCCATGGGTTCTTTTTTCACTGGAGAAAGAAGTCAAACTCTTGGTCGCGTTTGATGGGTAGGATAAGAGTGGGAAGTAAGGAGAAAGCTTGAAGTGAGTGGAATTTGAAAAATTCATTGAAGAGTAAGAAAATGAGTTCAGTGAAAGAAGCCTAGCTGGAGAGAGACAGGGGCTCAGAGTTGAATATTTAATTGTCAAAAGAATATAGCAATCTCTAAGAGGAACCTGTTTTCTTAAAAGAGTAAATTTTTCCAGAAGTGCTCACGATAGAATGCTGGGTGTCACATGGAATTGGGCTTTTGTTGTATGTGAATGCACCCAAACGATAAGGGCAAGAATCTTGCAAGCATGATGAACCAGAATATCTAGACTTGGAAAGAAAGGGAATGGTCAAGGAGAGCAGAAGTGAACTAGGTGAATATAAAGGGGGTGAATGGATAGCAGGTCCTGTAGAGTCCGAGAAGTGTTATAGTTGGAGTTGTGAACAGTGAATTGGAGGGAATGATGTAGGTTGGCAAACTGTGGTGAAAAATTACAGTGATTGAGCAGTTTGGGACTTTATTCCCCAACCCTCAACACCCAAACAGCTATAGAATTTTGACTTTCTTTAGTTATTAGTAGTCCTAAAAAATTTTTGAATTTTCCATTATGATGTGAGGTTTGGTGTTGAGCTGAGAAATATATTCACTCCACCAGTATTGTACAAATAGCTTCCAAAGTATTCTGATATTTTTAAAAGTGTCTTACATATTTTCCCTTTAGATTTTTAGACGTCTAATCTGGAAACTAATTTCCAGATGAAACTTATGATCATTTCATCAATTTCTGTAAAGCCCAGCTGGGATTTTCATTGGAATTGTCTTAAAGCTGTACATATCTTTGAAGTATTTTGGCCTCTTAATAGTAAATCTTCAGATCAGTCAACATGGCATATATCTACTGATTCCTCCCACTCTTCCTCTTCAAAGGTTGTTTTTATTTATTTGTTTGTTTATTTATTTGATTAAAGACCTGGTAGTATTATTTTATTGAATGGGTTTTTCCTCACAGTGTGATACTTCTGATGTTGTTTGTCAAAGAGTATAGCTTTCTCCATGATTACTATCATATTGGAATATTCTTTGTCCCTATCTCATCTGTTTAACCATTAAAAATACGTATGTTAAATGTAGTATTTAAGGTATTTTTTTCCTTAAAGATAGTATTTCTTTTTATTATACCTTCATTTTATCATTGTTTACCATAATTTTAAAGTGTATGCTTATGTTAGCTTTGGGGAATGAGGTAATTTATATGAGGTTTTCAGTGATCACAATAAAATTACATTTGCCATTCAAAAACAGCATGAGCCTACTACTAAGTGTCCTGTCTCCTGGATAAGCAATAGGGATAGAATTAAATTGGTAGCTGTAATAACTTTTGGTCAAGAATTTTATAGTCTTGTTTGGCATCCTGCCCAGTCCTTTAGCTCCATTAATTTTGCTTGATTGCTTTATTGTTTTCAGCAATGCCCCCCCTTAATAAATTCCTCCACACTCTGATCCAGTTAAATTAGAGCCACTTTCTTGGGATGGTTTTGAGGCAACTTCAGGTTTTGGCCCCCGAAGGGCTGTTCTTAGGTGTATTTTCCCTGGTTCTCTCTGGTAGATAAAATGATCTGTGGTTTAGTTTGCTGTTCTCAAAGAGCTACCCTTCTTTTTTAATTGATCACCAGCAAAATCCCCCTTTGCACAAAGATGCACATGTTGTTTTAAATAAACGCAGTTCTTTTTGGAAGATCATAAATTTTCTGTTCTTATGGACTCTCTACCTGGGAAAAATCTAAATTGATAATTACAAAACTGCTACCATAACAACATTGGGTGGGGATGGTAGCCCCTAGTATTTTCATCTTGCCTTTAAAGGGATGGAACCTCCACCCAATGAGAGAACTAGAAGTAGAGCAGCCAGATCCCTGGTAATCTAGGCCTGCAACTCCTGGGTAGAGCCACCACCCGAGAGTGGTCACTAGTGGTAAAAAGGAGTTCCTGTCTCCTTGGTTATATTTGCTAGGGATTTATCCTTTGCAGCTCAAAGCAAGAGAAGATGAGAAATGCCTCTCCTCCATTGAGTTACCATATTCTATGACTGGCATTGAGAGGAGAAAGAGCTCCCTCTCTACTTGGCCACAAGCTATTGGAAAGGAACTTCCCTCCTAGGAACCAGTTGGGTAGTAAAAGTGGGTTGTCATTTAAGTAGCATAAACTCTTTATGGAGTTATCAAGATTTAGTAAATTTCTTGTATAAATGTTTCTTCATTTGCTGTAAGCCCTTATGACAAATTCCAGAAACTTTAAATGGCTGTTTGTTTTTATTTTTTTTTTTTTAATATAGTTTTCACCTTTATAATTGTTTTGTTGGGTAAGAGGTTCCAGAGCTCCTTACATTACCTCTCTGGGAGTAGAACTCTACAGCCTTTGAATTTTCTTATGTAAGTTTTGTATATGGTAATAAATACCGGTTTAAATTGTGTTTCTCTGATGGATTACCAAGTATGACAAAACCACTTACTAAGTAAACCACTTTTTTCCAAAGTGTCACATAAATAATGCATTTCCATTTATGCAGTAATGTAGTAGGTACTCAATAAATATCTTTTTTAGTGAAAATCAGATTACCATCATTGCTATGATAAAAACATCTCAAAAAGTGCTTTATGTTCTTCCTATTATCTTAGATTATATTTCATGTTCAGACTTCAGAAATAAAAATTGGGTTTGGCAAAGCTATTTTACATACATTATGGAAGTTTGTGAAGAGAGGGTTACAGTAATATACAGATCACCTGAAAAGCAACACAGTGAACTTGACAGCTTCCATTATTAATAAAATATATTAATTACCTATAGTAATTGTATAAAATAACTTTTTCTCAAAGGTGAATTTTTTTGCTATTGTACCTGTAACTTACCAATATTTTCCATGATTATGAAGTGTTTATATTTGCTTTGGAGAATGGGATAACTAAGTTATATTAGATTTCAGTGTTCATAGTGAAGTTGCATTTTGCAACTCAAACATTGAAGCTATATCTGAGTATCCTGTTTGTTTGGTAAGCAGAGGGAATAAATTAATGAGTAGATACTAGTACTCAAGGATTTTACAGTCTAGAATAAAAGTCAGATATGCAGTCTTCAAAAACAGTGTGGAAGTTGTAAAACAGACATGTCATTGAAATGTGAGCATTCAGAGGTGATAATGGTACTCAGAACTTATGTCTCATTTTCTTCGCTCCCTTAATTTTGCATCAAGCCCTTACACATTTATTTTAATTAATTAATATTTAGTGTCAGATTCTAGGTTATTTAAATCTGATGTTTTGTACATAGAGATACCTTTTTTTTTAAGATTTAGTTTATTTATTTATGCATCCAAGAGCTGGAGTACAGGGAGGTGAGAGAATTCACCAGAGATAGAGTGGGGAGCAGAACAGGCCGACTGACTTGAAATACACTGCTGAGGGGAGCAGGGGTTGAGACAGGAGAGGTCTGCTGCGCCATGTGGGTTAGCTCCCTGGCTGGGGAATGAACTCAGTGCTCAGTGCCTGCCCATAGCTTCATAGTGCTGAGACTTAACCCCTTGCACCACCAGGGAGGCCCACATAGAGATATCATTAAATAAATAGTGAGTGAAAGAAAGAATGCATTAATGGAAGATAAAGGAAATGCTCCCAAGTGGTCCGGTTTCCCCATTTTCTTTAATCTCCTCTTGGGATAGTTTCCAGAATGTTACTTTACTGTGTGTTCTCATTTAAATTATTCATCTAAGGTTTATCTATTTCCATTGAAAGGAAAAGAAGAAAAAAAATCCTCTACACTGGATTAAATAACCTCTGATTGATGATGCTATGATGCTATCTAGTTTGTTTAATAGCTCAGATATATTTATGATATTAACATATTGCAACACATTACTATATGATTCATTCTTAAATAAGGATGTTTTGCTTTTTTGATATATGAAAATATGCATGCATTTTATATTATAATAAAACAAGATAACTGTAGCAATAATGAAACTAGCATTTGTATTTTTATAATTGCTAGTTTCATTATTGCTACAGCTAAGACTATTCTTTCTTGGTGAAGAAAAAGTATTGGGATATCATCCCACCATATTTTCACACATCCATTTCCATACTTGAAGATACCCTGCAGTATTTTTTATTTAACTGAAAATATTTCCACTATACTAAAGTGTGTGATGATTTTATTTAAAATTTTAAAATGTTGCCAATTAACTTCTATAAGTTTTTAAATTGTATAAAAGGAACTTATATGTAATAACGAAATCAAGTTTAAACACTAATATTTTACTTTTTTATTTTACATTTTTTACATCATTTTCCATTTTTGCACAATGTATACATTTTCATCTTGATTATAGTCCCCAGACAATTCCCATCCCCCTTGTTTTGATCCTACTCCTTCCTCCCCCCACCCCTGTAGTGTGTCTCTGCCTTATTGTTGCTTGTTGATTTTGATTTTTAGTTTATTATAATTAGGTTTTTTTCTGGTCCCTTATTTAAGTTTTCTAAATTCCTGCTATAGTGAGACCATCTGGTATTTTTCTTTCTCTTTATGGCTTATTTGCTGAGCATGATCCCTTCCAGCTCCATCCATGTTGCTGCAAACTACATGAGTTTATCTTTTTGATTGCTGAGTAATATTCCATTGTGTATATGTACCACATCTTCTTGATCCAGTCATCTTATCTCTGGGCATTTGGGTTGTTTCCAAAGCTTAGCTATTGTAAATAGTGCTTCTATAAACATAGGGGTGCAGGTGCCCTTTTGAATTAATAAACACTAATATTTTAACAATTGCCAAACTGCAGGTAATTGCAGATCCTGCTAAATCTACATTATTTTTATATATCTCTCTTTTTAGTTAAGAAATATTTTAATTTTTTTAAATTTTTAAACTTTTTAATTTTCTTATATCATTTCAAGCAAGCCTCAAATATATCTTGACCCTTTCTGATTTTTTCAATAATGGGCCTTCCTCACTCATTATTTTTTAAATAATGGTTCTTCTTTCTTGCTGTTCTATCAGTCAGATAGTTCTTAAAATGTGTAAATAATGAGAGGAAAAATATAATTATTCCTTAATTTTTATGCAGATATTTTACTGAAGTGTAACATATTTATGTGCTTATCTGATAGTGGTATAGTTTAAGGATTTCTTTTCTTTGTTTTTTTTTAATGAACATACCCTCATACCTGGCATACAGATAAAAAAAAAAAAAAAGAGCAAGTATATATGCTAGCACCTGCGAACTCTTCCTTGACCTCTTCAGTTAACACTTACTCCGAGGAACCACTACCCTGTCTGTAATCACCATAAACTAATTTTATATGTTTTTTGTACTTTATATAAATGATATCACTCAGTATGTGACACCATTTGTTTAATTTAGCTAACTTTTGTATTTGTGAGATTCATACATTTTATTGTATATGGCAGTAATTTTTTTCCTTCATTGTTGTGTTAGTATTTCATTGGGTGACTACAGTACAATTTCCTTGCTAAGTTTCTTGATGGATATTGGGCTGTTTTCAGTTTGGAGTTATTTTGAGTAATACTTCTCTGAATTCTTTTTTAAAAAAGTCTGTGTATTTGTGTTTGCCTAAGTACAAATGTATTTGAGATATATGCCTATGGCTATCATTGCCAGATCATAGTTTGTGTATATTCAGTTGTTAAAAATAGCATTAAATTTTTTCATATGCCTGTTGGCCATTTGCATTTCCTCTTCAGAGAAGTTTCTTTTTAGCACTTCTGCCCATTTTTTGACTGGATTATTTTCTTTGTTGTTGTTGAGTCTCATCAGCTCTTTGCAGATTTTTGTGGTCAGTCCTTTATCATTAGTGTTGGGTGCAAAAATGTTCTCCCAGTTGATGGGGTTTCTCTTTGTTTTTGTTATTGTCTCTTTTGCTGTGCAGAAGCTCTTTAATTTGATGTAGTCCCAGCTGTTTATCTTTGCCTTCACTATCACTGCTTTGGGTGATGTGTCTGTAAAGATGTCTTTGATGTGCAAATCATGTAGAGTTTCGCCTATATTTCCTTCTATATATTTTATGGTTTCAGGTCTTATGTCTAGTTCTTTAATCCATTTTGAGTTGATTTTTGTGTATGGTGTGAGGTAGTGGTCAAGCTTCATTCTTTTGCATGTAGCGACCCAGTTTTCCCAGCACCATTTATTGAACAAACTTTCTTTGCTCCAATGCATAGTCTTTGCTCCTTTGTCAAAGATTAGTTGACCATAAATCTGTGGGTTTATAAAAATGTTCAACATCACTTGTCATCAGGGAAATGCAAATCAAAACTACCATGAGATACCATCTTACACCAGTGAGAATGGCACATATTAAAAAAACTAGCAACAACAAATGTTGGCGAGGGTGTGGAGAAAAAGGAACTCTTCTGCACTGTTGGTGGGAGTGCAAACTGGTCCAACCACTGTGGAGAGCTGTGTGGAGATTTCTGGACCTACTAAACATAGAGCTTCCATATGATCCAGCAATTCCACTCCTAGGTATTTACCCAAAGGACACAGAAACATCAATTCCAAAGAACACCTGCACCCCTATGTTTATAGCAGCACTGTTTACAATAGCTAAGCTTTGGAAACAGCCCAAATGCCCAAAAATAGATGACTGGATCAAGAAGATGTGGTACATATATACCATGGAATATTACTCAGCATTCAAAAAAGATAAACACATGCAATTTGCAGCAACATGGATGGCGCTGGAAGGAATCATGCTCAGCGAAATAAGCCAAAAAGAAAAAGAAAAATACCGGATGGTCTCACTCATAGCAGGAATCTAGAAAACTTAAATAAGGGACCAGGAAAATGAATAACTATAAGAAAGTAAAAATCAAAATCAACAAAAAACTATGAACCAGAGACACTTTTAGGGGGGCGGGGGCGGGAGGGGAGGGATTGGGGTCAGAATGGGGGGGCTGCAATTGTATGGGGAATATAAAAATAAAATTTATTATTTAAAAAAAATAGCATTAAATTGCTTCCCAAAGAAGTCACCCCAGTTCCACCAGGAGTATATGAACTTACAGACTCTTGCACATTCTTACAAGAACTGGGTATTGTTAGTGTTTATTCTGGTTTTAATTTGGATGTCTTTTGAATAATAAGGTTGAACTACATTTTGTGTTTTTCTAAATATTTGGTTATCTCCTTTGTTGAATTAGTAGTTCAAGTCCTTTAGGCCTCTTTTCCTTAATGATTTGTGCCAGTTTTTGTTGGTATCTTATCTTACATTTTCATTTTTCTTTTGGTTCTCTAAATGGTGATGAAGAGGAGTTTTGAACTTTAATTTACCCCCAATTAGTTGGATTTTGGAAACATACTAAGCCTTTTTTGTCATGATGAGAAATGTCCTTATTATACCCTTTAAAGATTTGCGAAGCACCTGGAGTTGTTGAAATTGAGTGTGATATGAGATACTGATTGTAATAAAGATGTAAACATTTAAAAAATAGAATTGTAATCATTATAGAGAACATCATTATGTATTCAGAGAATCGAAAAGAAACTTAGAATTTATATGTACTATATAAGTCAGCATATTTAGGGAATAATCAATATATAAAAAATTATTTCTAGGTCACCAACAAAAATAGAAACAATTTAGAATAGCAGCAAAAAAGATCTGCAGATATGTAGAAACAATCTTTTGAAAGATTAATAAGACTTTTCTTAAGGGAATTACAAATCATTATTGAGAGAAATTATAAAAGATATAAATATACGGGAGAAGCTGTATTAAGTTGGCCTATATATTACATGCATTCCCTAATGAAAATTCATGTGCTTTTATAGAAATTGATATTATTATTCCAAATTCCTTGTAACTAGGAACACTTTGAGTTTAAAAAAAAAATGCATCCACAATTGGAATGTCTTGAATTATTTGTTCATAATTAACTTTTTAAAATCTCATTTGATCAGAGTTTGCTTGAAGGGAGATCCCTGTAAGGTTCTGAATATATTGAAAGACACAAAATTAGACTTTCCCTGTTTGTTTTATTAAAGATATATATCAATACAGTCATCTTTTTAAGTAATATTGATTCCAACCAATGTAAATATTCCTTGTATTTTTGTCATTGACTTATCTAGTTTAAATTCCCTACTTATTTATATACAGACTTATTGGTAAAAATTTTAAAAATTTCCTTCTTTTTTCCCAAATATGAGCAATGACTTATTAAGAACAAATATTTATATGTAATAGTTACATATTGTATATTACTTATTATATTTTATATTATATTTAATATAAATAATCAAATTATTGTCATTAACCACAAAATAAAATATATAGGTTTTCAGTTTAGTGGCTATAATTGAATTTTTGATTCTATTTCTTTATTGTATATCAGGGAAGTTTTGTTTGATTGTTATGAGATAAATATTTTTATCTTATAAAATTCTTAATTTTATAAAATGTTTTTAAAATCTTATAAAATAAGTTAGTATGTAAAATAGTTAAGTCATGTCCATATTGCTGTTTTCGTTTTAATTTTTAACATATTTTTACTTTTTTCATTTTCCAGATTTATTTCATTTAAATTATTTAATTTCCTATGTTTTTGTCCAACAGAGCAATTAGAAGGAATGTAGATATGATTTTACTTGAATTGATTTCTAAATTAACTAAATTACATCTTATTTTATAAACAGATGTTTGAATATATTTTATTGCCATAACTTCTCCATTCCTTTTGGGGAAGTAGATCATTTTTAAATTTCTAATGTAGATGGCATTCACATTTGCTTTTTATGCCTTTATATGCAAATTTGATGAATATTCTTCCCATTTAATTTTTCATTTGTTTTTATGCCATATGTTTTAAACTGGCTTTCAAAATACACACGACCGGGCCTCCCCTGGTGGCGCAGCGGTTGAACGCTGGGCTGTGAGGCTGCACACAGCCTCTGCAGTGCTGGTTCGTTCCCTGGCCGCCGGCGAGGGTACCACAAAAAAAAAAAAAAAAAAAAAATTACACACGATCCTCCAGATTTGACTCTCCTCCCCCAACTGCATACAATATTTATATAACTATGTTTTCCTTGTCTATGAGATAAGAACCATACCATGAATGATCTGAATTCCAAATGGCTAATTGTTAACTTGTCCATGTATGGTTATCATTTAATTAAAATGAACCATTTTCCAGGTATTACGATAATGGTAACTGATTTTTAAATAGCTTAGAATTTTAAAAACCGTTTTTGTCCTATGTCAGTTGAATAAGATCCAGTTGACTTGATTGTTTGCACATAAGTCATTTCTGTCCTGTGGATGTGGGCATATGGCATCATTAGATCATTCTGTGCTTTCTGGGTGGGTGTGCCAGGCAGAAGCACCCCTACAGTTTGACAATACTGCTTCCTAAGAATTCCTTCAGAGTTCTCACATTCTCACATTATTTTGTCTAGTCACTTGTATATCATTCAGCAATAAAAAAAAGTTTTGTCCAAAAGTTTAAAATTCTACTCATTTCCTGCAGCTACTGGAAAAAAGTGTTGGTCATAAAATATGCAATCCTGTATTTCCTTGCATTTTCATGCTGCATGAGATTAATTAGTTACACATACTCCTGCATTTTCTAATTTTTATGGACAAGAGATTATTTTTCAGGGATTATTTGCTTGCTAAGATGAGAGAATTAAAGGGAGATAGTAATATTTTGACAAAAATTTGAGCTGTTGATTTTATAGTAGCTAAAATTTCAATGCTGAACTTCTTACATTATTTTTAAGTGGATTTGCTCGTAGTGGCTAATCATGAAGTGTGACTTTGGTTCATTGTTTTCTACCTCATATTTATTGTAGCATGTTTTCTTTAGAAATTCACCCCTTATTAATAACATGAAAAATTCTGATGGTATTTTAGTAATTTCTGCTATTTAAAGAAAAATCATATTATTAAAGTCTAAATTTTATATTTTATTTTTAAAGTCTAAATGATTGTTTCCCCTGGTATTTGCATTGACATACCTAAAAAAAGCCTTGTCCTTTCACCAAAATTACATACTTGCAGGCCTGAATATAGAGATAAGAGATATAGAAGAATATAGGTTATTAGAGAAAGCAATCATTTAATCATGCTTGCATATTTCAGAACGCTCTCCTGTTTAAACTGTATATTGCAGCATTAGTTGACAAAGTGACTAAAACAAAAGTTTCTCTTATCCTTTTGAAGCTAATTTTCCTAAGAGACTTTTTAATTACCCTCAACTATTAGAAAACTTTCAGCTTAAAGCACCAGGAAAAGTTTTAGGGATCTACGAACTTCCTGAGATTTTTGTACAGCAGTGTGTGTGTGTGTGTGTGTGTGTGTGTGTGTGTGTGTATGAGAGAGAGAGAGAGAGAAAGAGAGAGAGAGAGAGAGAGAGAGAGAGAGAAAGAGAGAGAGAGAGAGAGAGAGAGATATGCATTTTGTCTATTTCCAGAGTATATTAATCAAGGTGGAGGCTATGTTACTATACCAACAAGATCCAGAAAAGAACAGGTAAATCATAAAAACTGTTTTTCTCTCACTTGTGCACAAGTGGATAGCTGGTCAGTGGGGATTTGGCAACTCTACTCTTTAGAGTAGCTTCTTCCCAAGTGGGAGCTGGCATATTTATGTTCAGAGGTATGGCATGAAAGTGTACAGAAACCATGTGCCAGGCACTAACAGGCATTACATTTACTCACATTCCTTAGTTTAGAACCTAGCCTCATGGCCACATCTATCTGCTAGAGAATGTGGGAAATGTTATCTCTGATGCTGTGCAAACTCAGGGAAGTATTTTGTCTCATATAATAATGAAGAATGAAATGGATACTGGGAGACAGGTAATAGTCTGCCAAATAAGGTTTTCCTCCAAAGTTTTCTTAAAAGCGCCTCCCTGGTTTTGCAAGGGGTTAAGCTACCTACATGGTGCAGCAGACCTCTCCTGTCTTGCCCACTGCTCACCTCAGCAGTGTATTTCAACCAATCTGTCTGTCCTGTTTCATACTCTGTCTCTGGTGAATGCTTTCACCTCCCGCACCTCTGGCCTGTACCCCAGTTCTTGTATGCATAAATAAATATTTTTAAAAAGTTTTCATAAATAGAAAAGGCATTATGAAACCAAATGTTTAAAACCACATACGTAGGGTAAATTACATTCTTGGAAGCAAGACCCTAAATTTAGAGTGTATATTTTGAAAAGACTTTTACTGACTTAAAATAATGGTCACAGTAAAAGGTAGCTGTCCTACACATATTTTTAAAAAATATATAAATAACCTAATTATAACATACGAGGGAAAGATAAACATAACTTACTAATAAAACCTACTGCACAAACAGGGAGAAAGACGGTGATTGCCAGAGTTACAGTTTTAGACTCCAGGTTATCATTAGGCATTTGGCGTTAGCTTCAGTAATGCAACTTTCCATGAACAACTTCCATAAAAGTTTGGAACCCAGAAAATTGCAATATTCTCTCAAAATACACATGAATGTATTCCAATAAGCTAACACAGTATGTAATTTTCAGTCATTTGTAAGACATAGGGGTGCAAAGCTACTCTCCATGGTATGTGACTGACTGCACATGACTGAACCTTTGTATATTTCCCTTTTTCCCACTAAAGACCAGGAATATCCCTATAATTGTGAAAGATTATGTGTGCACACACACATTGCTAAAAACAATTCTTGTTTTAGAAAAATTTTCCCCTGAAGTCATCCTTGCCTTTTGCTCTTTCAGTTCTACAGTGATAACCCTGCACTCATGTACACACTCAGATTCTTTGCATCTCAGCATTGTCTGTTCACGGGTGTTAGTACAGTCACCTTTAAGTACTCAGACCACTTTCAGTGTAAATAGCTACCAGCCTATAGAACCCCACCACGGGTTGAACTTACTGCCACCTACTTTCTCCCTAACTCCATCTCCCCCTGTTTCCATTAACTGATACTTCTTTGAGCTTGCTCTTTGGAATCTTTGCATTTATTTTCCTTTCCTCTACCCATGTCATGAACATTGGTTCTGGGAGAAACATTAGAGATCTTCTATTAAATCACTTCACTTTATAGACCTTTTAAATGAGTTTCATATGGCTATAGTAACTCGCACAAGGACATGTGGTGATTCTAACTCTAAAGCAGGCCATGGGCATTTCTTATTGCTCCCATATTTCCTTTGAGAAACAAGCATCCTTTATATTCTGTCCAAGTTTCCCCTGAACTCATATATTGGCCACAACTTGTTTCTGTAGTTGGTAGTGTTCTCTAGACCCATGGTGTACAAACTTCCTGCCCCTCCCTCCCCTTAATCCCCTTCTCCTCTATGCTCACCCTCATCTAGACCCTTTTTTCTATGTCTCTCAAGGACCTGTGTCACCTCTGTTTTATTTGTTTGCTTAAAATTGCCTATTAGATTGAATCTATTTCTTGGTAGGGACTTTTAAAGCCATTGTCCATTCTTTTATGACTAAAGTTTAGAAATCAGTAAAGTTACATAGCTCGGAGAACTGAGTATAATACTTTGAAGTACAGAGAACATGAAGGAAGGTGGAGTGTCCTTCCAAATGGCAGCAGGCCCCTGTCTCCTTAGCATACCGCCAATAGTAAATAACTCAGGGCAGTGGCTTTGAAGGTCACGTGAGCTCTCAGTGTTTCACACTATTTTACTGTACTTCTTCCCAAAGAAGCACTACATAGTGTGCATACTCTGGGGTTGAGCACCATGTCGCAGAGTACTGTTTTGACACCCTGCTTGAGTTAATTCAACAAACAGGCTTAAAGCTGGTAGCAGACAGAATGTGGTCATGTTATCAGAAAAATCCCTGAGTGAAAGCCCTGGCTGTTGAGCACACAACTTATCTCAGAGATTCTTGAGATCAAAGGCAAAAAAGACAAATATTAAAAGTCCTCTAGACTTCATTTTTTAAAAAGGGAATCATTGATTTGCACATAGGAAGTACTAATAGTATTTGAATAATATTTCAGTGACTTTTTTTTTTAAGAGAGGGGATATACTTCACAAAGAACATTTCTTATTCTTACCTTTGGCAACAGATTGAGAGTTAATTAAATAGGAATTTACACAGATGTAGCAATTCAGGAATGATGATGGCTAGTCTAAGTCTTCATTTCTTTAGTGCTCTGGCTTGCTTGCTACAGTTTCGAGACTGTAAGGCAACATTTACAACAGTGAAGACAATCTCTAGAACATCAGTCTCACATATTCTATGGAGAAAAGTGTTGTGAGGCTTTCAGGAGTGTGTAAAATGTTGCACTCATTTACACTGTAAAGACTCCAAAGTGTAGTGAAGAAAATTGTTCACCTTCATGTAAACAGTGTTTCTCGAAGTTAATTGGTCACAAAATCCTTTATTTCCTTACGTACATCTCGAATTACTATTATAGAATGTATTTGGGGGAAATGAAGAAGTAAAAGTAAAGATTATCAGCAACTCAATAATCTGTGATACAAGTACTTCGACTATCAGGTGATAGACAGAGTCTTATCTTATGAAACTACCCAAATAGCATGCTAACAGTTGAACTGCTGGCTTGTTATTAATTTGCACTGCAGTTCGACTTTTTTCATGGTCTTTAACTTTCTTTGCAATTGGAATTTCCTTCTCCAGTGAACTGCACACTCTCTTCAAAGGAGAAAATGTTTAATAGATTACTCAGTGTAATACTTTTTAGTTGTATTAGTTTGGACTTGCTCAGATTGCAAAAAAATAGAGATCTGTTGAAAAAAATCTTTAAGTAATTGCAGGGGAAGGAAAGGGGGGGTTAAACCTATAGTGACCTCTTTCTGTTCTTTTGCTGTATGATTCTAGAGTATCTTTGCTCCTCTCACCATATCTCTGTCAGTATTTTAGACCTTATCTGTTTCCTTAAACAGGAAGGAGAGATGATTGATTATTTTAAGTCATAGGATATCTCTCTGTAACAAACAGTTTGGGCTCTGGCACTGATCTCTGGAGCAGTCACCTATGGCCATGGGTAAAAGGACTGATTGAGCTCAATGCTAATTACTTAGAAGGGGATGATAGAGATAGGTGAACAGCCAGCACTATGGCAGCAAAGCCTACTCCATACACCAGAATCTTCAGCTGTGATTTGAAAGTAAATTGCATAATTTAAAAGTAAATAACTATAAATTACAGACAATCTGCAGGGAAGGGGGAGGGAGAGGAGTCAAAACAAGGGAGGGAAGAGCACAAGGGACTATGGTGATGGTGCACAGGTGAATTGGTGGTGGGATTTCTATGGGCACTACACCTGAGAGGAGAAAGCAAACATTGTACAAAAGCAACAATGATGTAAAATATATGTAAATAAATTATATAAAAATAAAAGTAAATAGCCCTTCCTAATGCTGCGTCTTAGATATCATAATATCTGTGTTTGGTTGATGTAAATTTAAGAGGACATACTTGAGAATTCTAAGACTAAAAGATCACTAAGCAAGAAATGATGGTTTATATTTTATATATTAATCTTTTAAATTTTCACTAGGTTTTTTTTATATTATTTCCAATTAATGTAACAGCTATGCAAGTCAGTTTGCTTCTTCATTTTGAAAAATGAGGCAAAAACAAAAGAAAACAGACTCAAAGGGATTAAAAACTGGAGCATCTGTACAAAACTACAAAATTACAGAGCTCGATCAGCAGCTCAGTTTTGTAACTTTGTCTTGACCTCTTTCCACTGTTGCACACTGGGTTGCTTACCTATGGAGAATATCAAGAGAATGTCCTGCATATATCAGATTGTTGTTTTAGATTTCTCAGATGGTACTAGAGAAACCAGGGGATACACACACACACACACACACACACAATTTAAACCTAAGAAAAGTTCTCCTTCCTTTTTCTGGTTTGCACACAACTGATAGATTTAATTTGAATAGCTATATTACTCACATTTTGGAATGTTGTGTTAGAGTAACAACTGCAGACTGGAAAACTGAGGTGAAAGCTAAAATCCATTGTCTGCCATTTTCCTCTGTTACTTTACATCAGACAGTAACTAAAAGTAGCTTGTGCTATCTGGATGTTCCTTATAAAGTCAATTGTTCATGACTCCTAGAACAGTATCTTTGGGTCACATCATGAAAAAAATTGGATAGAGCTACATAAAGGATCCACATAGTGACACTCCTAAACCACAGAAAAATTCATTCATTCAACAATACTCAGTAAGCACCTGTTAGTCAAATGTGCAAATCCCTACCTGAATGGAGATTACATTCTTTATAGTTCATCTGCTTTGATAATATGTGGAGTCCTGCCTTTCCTCCTTTTCCCCCTAGACACATACACCACATATACATACATACACAATCACAAGCACACCCATCAATAGATCAGATTGTTCTCTTGACTGATAAAAGAGAAGCAGTCACATACATTTTCTTCACCTCCCTGTTAGTTCTCTGTGCTGTATAACACATTATTACAAATTGAGTAGCTTAAAATTGCACATATTATCTCCGTTTCCAGAGTCAGAACTCTGGAACAATGCAACTAGGCTGATTTTTCTATTCAGGCTGAAATCAGGATCTTGGCTAACTGCTTTTTCATTGGCAGCTTGAATCATCTTCCTAGCTCATTCAAATTGCAGAATTCATTCTTTCATAGCCAGGGAATTGAAGCCCTCAGCGACCAGAGGCCACTTTTCACCATAGGCAATTCACATCACGGTGGTTTGCTTTTTCAAGGCCAGTGGAAATGTTTCTGCCTTTCTTGGTTGAGAATGGAATCTTCCATGATATAATATAATCAAGAGAATGACAGCCCATCACTTTTCTGGTGTTCTATTGACTAGAAATAAGCCATAAGTTCCTCCCGCATGAAAGGAGAGGGAACTCTACAAGGGTATGACTCATTGAAGGTACCGTAGGTTGTATTTGGCACACCCCTTTTCCAAATTATAACAATTATTGTAGACAAACTTTTTGAGATCTTCCCCCAAACCAGTACTATTCAAGGCATTGTGTGTGTGTGTGTTGTTTTAATCCTTGCAAAAACTATATGAAATGATAGTTTATTACTCTTAGTTTACATATAGAGAAACTGAAACATGGAGTATTGTATTCTTTGCCACCAAAAGTACCCATTCTGACAAGGTAAACAGGCAAAAAGAACAAATCTTCATGCCACATGTTCTTTCAGCAACCACTTATTTACTTCATTTTTTCCTCATAACTAGACTCTGAACCTCCCTTTTAAGAGTTGTGGTGCCATCACCTGCTTTACTTATCCCAGACTCACTCCTCTCCATTCTTCACATTTATCTCTGCCCAGAAATTAATGCTTCAGTGATTTTTTCCTGCACATACATGTGCCTAAAACATCCTT
Source organism: Talpa occidentalis (assembly GCF_014898055.3). NCBI lineage: Eukaryota > Metazoa > Chordata > Mammalia > Eulipotyphla > Talpidae > Talpa > Talpa occidentalis. The sequence continues at coordinate 31,036,761 of NW_023601322.1, read as the reverse complement.
TCATTGAACTTGTTTCTTTTCCTTCAGAGACCTTAACACAATTTATCATTACCAGTTTATTCTACAGGGACAGTGCCTTTTGCTTAATGTTGTATTCCTAGGGCCAAGCATAGAGATTTTGAGAGGAAGAATGAAAGTTTCATGTTAATTTAAAGGAATCACATTCTGGGCCTCCCTGGTGGCGCAGCGGTTGAGTGCTGGGTTGCGAAGCTGCCCGCGGCCTCTGCGGCGCTGGTTCGATCCCCGGCTGCTCCCCGGCCACCGGAGGAGGGTCCCACATGGCGCACAGACCTCTCCTGCCGCCCGCTGCTCCCCTCAGCAGTGTACTTCGGTCCTTCTGCCTGCTCTGCTCCCCGCTCTGGCTCTGGTGAATTCTCTCACCCTCCCGCGCTTCTGACTGTACCCAGTGCTTGTACAAACAAATAAATAAATAAAACATGCCTCTATTTAAAAAAAAAAAAATCACATTCTGTAATTGGAAAGGTATTTTTGGAAGTCAAATCCTGCTTCACTACTTACCTGCCTTCATGATTATTGCAGGTACTAAGTTACTGATAGTTTTATTAGCTGTAAATTATAGTTATTATTGACTTATAGTTTGATTGAGACCATTGTTTTACTGGAGGAGGAAAGAGGTACCTTAAGGTATAAATACTAATAAAATGCAAAGGGGAAATCAAAGGCATTCAAGGTAGCCAGCCCTGGGGCTTCTAATAGCATCTGTTCCTTCTCTGCTCACATATCATATTGCTTTAAGGGACATTACCCTTTTCTGTCTTACCCGAGGTACTGTGTTCATCTGGCAGCAGAAGTTGTCTGTCCATTTCAGTGTTCCTGGCAAGTGTCAGACATTTACAAAATGTTTGTTAAAGAAATAAGTGACTGATACTCATTTAAACACAGCTGTTCTGTTCGTTACAAGTGGAAATAGTGATTCATTGATTCCTGTCACATTATAATATGACCTTACTTTTTACGAGAACATGATCTGGATTTTCACTAAATAAAGCGTCAGTATTCTGTTTCTTGATAGGGTATATTAGAAGTTTCCTTTTTCACTTTTGTTCAACAGAGGGAACATTGATAAAAATGCAATGATAAGAGTGACTGTCTCTAAAGACATACAGACATTCTCATATTTGCTAAACTGCATTCAAATTTTATTTACCTACATTTGGATTTTTTAAAAAATTACTTGCCATTGAGGCCCATCAAATTCTTTCATATGTTGCAAAGGATCATTCACAATGTTTAATGAAGGAGGCAAATCATAACATCAAAAAGTATTTGTATAATTTTTAGAAGTTGATTCAGCTTATCTGTCAGTGATGTTACTTTTGCCTTTAGATGTTTTCTTTCATTATTCTCATCTATTTCATCACAGGCTACATTGGTTCTGAGCATACTGCTAAAGCTTTGAGACTTTATAGCATTTTGAAAAGAGATTCCTGCCTTTGAAATTTGAAAACAGAATATTGTTTTTGAAAGGTAGCAGAATTTAAAAATGTTGCTAATGTTACTAGAAAATGATTATTGTTTTAAATATAGGTTAATAGAAAATCTATGTAAGTATTGAAATTGAAATTTTTAAATAATCAATAATATTCGTAGCAGAAATTATAAGAAAATCTTTGTCTATTATTGCTAGGGAATTTCTTTCTCCCTTTAATTCAGCCTTGAGGAATTGCTTGCCAACATGTCCTGCTCTATGGGATGGATTCCCTAACCTCTGATTTAACATCTCCTCTGCAGACTTCTGCAGGTCATCTGGTAGAAGAGAGAATGGCTCTCTTGGGACATACAAGAAACTCATTGCAAAGGAAACTGTTGTCTTACCTAGGTTTCCAGAAGAAAAAGAAAGAATTATTTATATACATGTGTGAACACACACGTACATTACTTATACACACATTTATGTCTACATACACACTCATTTACAGATGTACGTTATGGGTATATGTATGCATAAATACACATTTAATGTGTGTACATATATATATATATATACTCACCCATACATAGATATAAATATATATATACATATATATGTTTATATATAAATTTTTAATGAGAGGGTACAGTCTATTCCCTCAAAACTAGCTATTATGTCATTTGACAACCTTTAGTTTTCAAAGTCCTATGCAATTTACATACTCAAAATCTCATTAAATAATTAAATGCTGCTATTTACTTCTCCTGCCCATTCCTTTGCCCGAAGAACTTCATTCCAGTTAAGAATGAACCTGGCATCATCTTAGAAGATGGAACTGCCATCTTCTAAGCCCCTCATGATGAACTGTAACCTTGTGATTGCTGTCCTAGTGCTCAGCAGGGATCTTCAAAATGGCAAGAAGTAGGAAGGGCAATCAATAGATTAGTTCAGAAACAAGCCTTTTATAACAAAATCTACTTTAAAGCCCCTTCCTAACAGTATAACACAAAAAGCCTTTCACTTCTTCAAATTTTGATTGTTTTAGTAATATTTTCTCTCTGAGATTTCTCTTTGTTCACTTTAGCTCAATTAATGCATATTATTTTAATTAAGTTGTGGGAAGATGAAAATAGTGTAGCATTGTTTTCTTTAACCTCACTATGATTCTAAATAATCTCGATTACAATTTATGACATAATTTTTAAAGAAAAGTTGTTATAAGTGTTATAAGTACTTATATTTGGATTATTTTTATTAAAGAAGGAATGTCAAATATGTTTCCTGCAGTAGACTTTAAACTTGAGGTTGTTTAGCCTTGTAGACTAGACTTACTACATGTTTTATGAGTTTTCACCATTTTGCTTATTTCCTTTGACTATTAGATTCCTGAAATGTACTGAAAATAATTATATATCCAGATATTAGAAATTTTGTTCATTTGTTCAACAAAGATTGAGTGAAAATTCATTGTGCTAGGTTTATCTCATTTCACTTCATTTGATAATACTTTCTCAACTCTTAATGCATCATTCCCTAAGCTATATTCTGGAGAACACTTGTTCCATGAGATATTGATACTTATTCTGTGAAGGATTGCAAGACTTAAAAGTTTGGGAAATATTTGCTGTCTTTCTATATATATACTATACATTTGTTCTTAGGGGGTTATAATAAATTCTAGCATACTGGAGAATACCTAAAGAAAATTAACCATATTTAGTAATTATGAGCTATATTTATTGAATGGAAAACAGTTTCTTTTTAGATAGATAATTCATTAATATTAAAATTTCCTGTTAAAATAAATATTTTGCAAAGCATAGTTTGGGAAATATTGTCCTAATAAAGTTTTGGAACTAGCACTCAAAATTATTGGTCAGATCATCTGTATGTTGTTGGTCCTGTCTCCCTTACTGAAAGCATTCCTTAGTACATAACAAATTCTATTTACACACATGAATAAAACTTAAGCATACTTGTAGAGTCCTCTGGACCATTGGAATCATACTCAATTATCAGGTAAAAAATGTAAAGTTACCCTTTCGAGAGAATAAAAACTGATTTTAATTTTTATCAGGGTAAAGAGTGCAGGAGTATTGGATGTTCAATCAGGATATAAGAGTGTCAGGGAATAACATCTTATATTTCACCTGTCCATTACTTTTTCATTATTGCATTGGACTCCTGATTGGTCTTTCACTACCTAGGTTGTCTTCTCACTTTAAATATCCTTCTTTTTATTGAATTTAATAGCTAACATGGACAATTACACCTGTTTTGACCTGATTAATTCTATGGGGATTGATAGATACTAGCACATACCTAATACAGATCATTTTCTTGAAACATTTTTTTTCTCTTCATTTATGGATGCTGCTTGCTCTGATTTCATCCTGCCTTTAGTTGCTTTCCCTCAGTCTTCCCAGAGGATCTACTATATCCTCTATATCTACTATATCCTCTATATCGGTGGATTAGGAAGATGTGGTACTTATACACAATGCAGTACAACTCCTCTAGAAAAAAAAAAAAGATGAACTTTTGAGATTTATGACATTGACAGAACTGGAGGTCGTAATACTAAGTCAAATAATTCAGAAGGAGAAAGGGCAAATAACAAATGGTTTCACTTATATATGAAATACAGAGAAACAAAGAAGAGTCAGACAAAACCGAACCAATGACAGACCTTAGAAATATGACTGTAGAACTGAGGCTACCAAAGAGGCTACCAAAGAGGGGATAGTGAAGAGCAGTGAGTGGAGGGGGGCCCAGTAGACAATAGTGGAGAACTGTGTGTGCCTTGGTGGTAGGTGTGGTGTGATAACATACATCTGAGTAGTGTGATCCTATGCCTGTGAATCATATACAGTGTTATAAACCAGTATTAGCTCAAATTAAATAAGAAGTAAATAAATAAGCCATTTTTCTTTTGGTAAATTTCTGTGTGTTCTCATCCATATCTTTGTTCAATAAAACTTTCTTTGCTAATAATACCCAGTTTTCTGTGTTCACTTCCTTCCCTCCATATGGAGCTTTTTGCCCTACTATCAGTTATTAGACATCTTTATTTAAATGCTTTACATCATATCCTTACTAACATTTCCAAAGTATAACCCATCTTCCTTTGTCCAAGATACTGCTCCACCTTGTGCCTTTTTCTGTCCTGATGTCTGCTGTTAGCATCTACACAGTTATTCAAGACTTATTCAGGGGAAGTAACTCTTACACCTTTAACTCATTCATCACATACAAACTCACTTAACCCCATCAGTTCTGATTCTTATACCTCTCCTGCATATGATCTCTTCTCTTTACTTTCACTGCTTGCCTGATTTAAGAACTTTCCATCATTTATTCTCCTTCTTTCTCTTGATTCTTCTTGATAAGATCCCTGTCTCTGCTTTGCCTGTGTCCAGGGCATCCTCTACACTGTATTTCAGAATGATATATCTTAAACATCTACATGGAATTATAATCTATCACAACAATAATTGGCTCAAAATCAGACCTCTTCTTCCCATAGTCTTCACCATTTTAATATCAATTCCATAATTTTAGTTATGGAAGAAGTCTTTAGTTATGGAAGAAGTCAGAAGTCTTTGGTGTCAACCTTGTCTGCTCTTTCTCCATTATCATTCATCCAACCCATCATCATATTCTATTTAGTCAACATTTAGGATTTAACCAGAACTCAGCCATTTCTCATCAACTCCTTTGCTGTCAACCTGGTTTAAGCTACAATCCTCTTTTTCCCTGGAGAATTATAATACATATGTCTCTCTCTTCCAAAACTCTAAACAGTAGCTGCTAGCCACCAGTGACTGTTGAGCTGAGCCTTACTGAGTTTTGTGTTATCAGATTATATGCCAGATATCAAAGAATGAGTGTACAAAGAATTAAATCTCTCTCATTAACAAGTTCTCATATAAACCATATGTTGAAATAATAATACTCATATAGAACAGATTAAATAAGTGTTAATAGAATTAATTTCACACGTTTCTTTTTACTTTTTCAGTGTGACTACCAGAAAAATTAAAATCACTTATGTGGCTCACATTTATATTACTATTGGATAGTACTACACTAAAGTCTTTTCTAAACACACCCATCAGAGCTTTTATTTAGAAATACCAAATCTTCTCATTCCTGAGGCCAAAATCCTGCAAAAATTCTCCTCACTCTAGAGAAAAGCCAGTCATTACTGTGGGCTACAGGCCAGTAGTATGATCCTGTCCCCTCAACTCCTGCGACTCAAAGCCTTACCTCATGGTCTCTGCATTTACATTCCTTTACTCAGCAAGGTCTTTCCCAGGTAACTGCCTGGTTTGCCTTCTCAATCTGCTAGATGTCTGCTCCAATGTCTCTTCAATAGCAAGACCCATTAGAAAGCCACTCTTGCTTATCTGCACACACTCAACATAAACCTCTCATGTTTTGGCTTCACTTTGAATGGTTCCACATTGACTGTAGAATTAAATCCAAATTCTTTAGTAGTTTTAGGAGCTCTGTTATTATTTGGTGACTTTGTATTTCTCCAGCACATTTTTCACTATTTGTGTAAGCGTACAACAGCCATACAGTCTGAATCACTTGTAAGGACCCAAAAGAAGAGAAAAAGGAATAAAGAATTTATTTGAGACTTAAAGGGTTATTAGCATAGATACATTATTGCACAGAAATAACATTCATCAATTTTTAAACATTGGATGATATGGAAGTAACAAAAACACTTGAATCCTTTGGATTCTACTAACATTCATCCTATAAAATGTGCCTTAATATAATCAATACCAAAGGCAGGTGATATACTCACTGGTGAAGTATTTGTAACACACTTTTATAAAGGGAACCTTTATATGAGTGTTTTCCTTTACTAATATTTCTTTCCCTCTGTAACAATTACTATGATCAGAATTTTTCTTCCTCTAATTAAAATGAAGCATAGTTTATCAATTACTTAGTCAGACATTTCATTAGAGGTTTTAGAATGAATGTTTCTATTGTGAAAAAGCAGAAAAACAAGAATTTATCAGCAATAAATAAACCTTTCAGAAATCTTTATTGTTCCAGCTCATTAAAATGTTAAGTCTTTTGGACAGTATATCTTAAAGGCCATAAAATTAATAGTGTATTTTAAAAGTTTTATTGGCATGTAATTTCTAAGTCTAATTTAGCCCCAGTGTTTAATTGTGCTGTGTCAAACAGGCTAGAAATCTGGTGTTAATGCTATTTTTCTGTTTTAAAAGAAAAACATTTTCTCCAAGGCTAAGTTCTGTATTTTTGAATGTATTTCACACTGCCTTGCATTTTTCATGCACTAAAATCTTAAGGCTCTGTTAGGGCTAATCTGGATTTGGTATTTCTTTGTGTCTCAAAATTATGCTGAAATTTCAGTAAATAACTAATCAATGCCCCTGGTCTGGCAGAACACACAAAACTAAAATCCTGCATATCAGTTACTGGAATTAAATTTTAAAGCTGTCATAACATAGCACAAGGACAGTGCAATAAACATTTACTGAGTGCCTGCAATGTACTAGGCATTGCACAGACTACAGATTACAAGGCACTGTGCATTTTTTTCAAATGAAACATTCTAATCTTTTTCACTGTGCCTTCTAAAATTGTCTTCATAGGAAACAAATTCCTTTACCTCTTCTGAGAATTTGCCTTCCTCTTACTAGTCCTAACTAAAACCTACGCAATAGGAATACCTCTACCCTTTGAATCTTCTGAAATAGAGTTGCTTTTTCTCAAGGTTCCCATACCACAAGAACTGATGCTTAGTGTCAATATTTACAGAGAATTTCAAACTTCTCAGAGCCATCACTTCAAATGGACTATCTTCTTATCCTTACTGTCTTTTTTAGGCTTCTTTGATAACAGTCTGTGAAGACTTGTACTCAAGCCCAGCTTCCTTTTTCATCCAGCTTTCTGCAAGAATCATTCTGAGCATTTTAGTGTCTCTTGAAGTACTCTTTCAAAGCCTTTGCCTTTTTCCTCCTAAAGATCTTCATCAGTCCTGAGTGTCTCTCAGATTTGCCTTTCTTTTATCATTTTTAATGGAAGTTTCCCATTACCTGGAGTAGTGCTTTTCCACTTTTCCTTTCCTCCCACCCCTCTTCATTGTTGCAAATATTGAAAAAGGCAATTAATATGTAGGGGAAAATTGTGGGGGAAAACTTGGACCTGGAGGCTACTATAATGAGCCCCTTGCCTATTCCAACCCTACCTCACGTTTCAGAATACTTTATGGTATCTTGACCAGCCACCCCCACCTAGAGGATAAAGCCAGTAGAAACCTCCCCTGTCCCTTCACTCCTAAAGTAGAGCCAGAACAAGAACTTGAGTAGAAATAGTTTGGAAGCAGAATTAACACTGTCAGTTAGACTGTGTTAGTCAAGGAGAGGAGAAATCCTCTGAACAACTGGGGTCCATGTCTACAGAGAAAATGTGAATGAACCCCATTGATTCTCTGCTGAGAACCTGGACTTCTGATCCCACATATTCAAGACCCTTAGAGACAGGAAAGATAGACTGCACATGGTTCTCTGGGAGTGAGAGTACAATGGTTATTCATACCACGTCTTGGTTCTAAGCCCTGTGTTTCTAGCTGTTGGGGATACAGCACCAAATGGTATCCATTGGTTCAGTGGATATACTGCATTCCAGAGGATAGTATTTAGAATTGTGAAAAGATGGGAAAGCTGGGACATTTAGCCACTCATATACTGGGGCTATGGTAAAACCACGAATTGGGACACTGGCCTGGTGATATAGCTGTACTTTATATCTGTGCTGAACTAGGGTAAATGGAAAGGCCAAAAATTTCTGCTATATCTAGAATATATTCAGTTTGTAAGGGCAGGAGCTTTTTACTTATTGCCAACATATTTCCAGCACCAGTACACATGCTGGGGATAAAGGTTCATATGAGTGGCTTAATAAATCCCTCTTGAATGAATAAACATAAAATAGTTGTAAATAAGCAATGAGTCAATGAATGAATAACACCTTGCCTGAATTGTTTCAAGTATATTGAATATTTGAGTGCTGTTATCAGTATCTTAGATGAAAAAAACAGGATCTTAATCTCTGGGCTCTTCCCCCCTCCATCATGTTTATTGAGGTAAAATAGGTTTACATTGTTATATCTGCTCTAGGGCTACAGGTGCAAACCTCCACTACTGTACACTTTCACACTCTGCCACACCAGTGCCCCAACAATCCTCACCATGTTCTGCTGGCCCCTTCCCTTGCCCACCCCCATCCTACCACCCTCCCCTCTGGTTGCCTCTTTATCGATGTGATGATGACAGCATATAGTGTATCTTGTATTTACCACAGAGTGTCTCTTTCCTGAATTGGACCACTGTCCAGTTTAGAGTAGTTAGTATATTTACTTTTAGATTCAGTATTCTCCAGTGCTCCTGAATGATGGCTTAGCTCACACATTCACAAAAGCATTTTTTTTGAGTTGTTTTTAAAAAAGGGATAGTATTTCTGTGGGTAAAAAGATGAAAGTGTAGAGAAGGCTGCCAAATATATATGAAACTGGTGATAAGAAATCAATCCCTGAGTGTGTTTTCAGGAAACAGTGACTAATTAGAGCTTCAGATATATAAAGTATGTCCATGGGGATAAGAGGCAATCTTTGAAAGTAAAATTGGAACTACAGTTTGCTGGGCTTTTAAATAACTGTATAAAATATCCTCATACTTTCATAAATCTTTTGGTTACTGATTTTTATGATGTCGTGCCTCAACAATAAAGTGTATGCTCTCTGACGCTATGTCACGTACTTTACCCTAAGGCTGTCTGTCAAAATCATGTCAATCTCTCAAGACCATGGACAAGTTCCACCTCTGGCATCAAATTCTTTACCAATCATCTCCACATAGATGTTTTTCCCTAGCCTTTATTTTTGTACTTCTTTTTTTTTAATTTTTTTTATTTTTTATAATAAATTTTATTTTTATATTCCCCATACAATTGCAACCCCCCCCATTCTGACCCCAATCCCTCCTGCCCCCCACCCCCCAAAAAGTGTCTCTGGTTCATAGTTTTTTGTTGATTTTGATTTTCACTTTCTTATAGTTATTCATTTTCCTGGTCCCTTATTTAAGTTTTCTAGATTCCTGCTATGAGTGAGACCATCCGGTATTTTTCTTTTTCTTTTTGGCTTATTTCACTGAGCATGATCCCTTCCAGTGCCATCCATGTTGCTGCAAATTGCATGTGTTTATCTTTTTTGAATGCTGAGTAATATTCCATGGTATATATGTACCACATCTTCTTGATCCAGTCATCTATTTTTGGGCATTTGGGCTGTTTCCAAAGCTTAGCTATTGTAAACAGTGCTGCTATAAACATAGGTGTGCAGGTGCTCTTTGGAATTGATGTTTCTGTGTCCTTTGGGTAAATACCTAGGAGTGGAATTGCTGGATCATATGGAAGCTCTATGTTTAGTAGGTCAAGAAATCTCCACACAGCTCTCCACAGTGGTTGGACCAGTTTGCACTCCCACCAACAGTGCAGGAGAGTTCCTTTTTCTCCACAACCTCGCCAACATTTGTTGTTGCTAGTTTTTTTTTAATATGTGCCATTCTCACTGGTGTAAGATGGTATCTCATGGTAGTTTTGATTTGCATTTCCCTGATTACAAGTGATGTTGAACATTTTTTCATATGCCTGTGGGCCATTTGCATTTCCTCTTCAGAGAAGTTTCTTTTTAGCTCTTCTGCCCATTTTTTGACTGGCTTATTTTCTTTGTTGTTGTTGAGTCTCATCAGCTCTTTGCAGATTTTTGTGATCAGTCCTTTATCATTAGTGTTGGGTGCAAAAATGTTCTCCCAGTCAGTGGGGCTTCTCTTTGATTTTGTTATTGTCTCTTTTGCTGTGCAGAAGCTCTTTAATTTGATGTAGTCCCAGCTGTTTATCTTTGCCTTCACTATCACTACTTTGGGTGATGTATCTGTAAAGATGTCTTTGATGTGCAAATCACGTAGTGTTTCGCCTATATTTCCTTCTATATATTTTATAGTTTCAGGTCTTATGTCTAGTTCTTTAATCCATTTTGAGTTGATTTTTGTGTATGGTGTGAGGTAGTGGTCAAGCTTCATTCTTTTGCATGTAGCAACCCAGTTTTCCCAGCACCATTTATTGAACAAACTTTCTTTGCTCCAATGCATAGTCTTTGCTCCTTTGTCAAAGATTAGTTGACCATAAATCTGTGGGTTTATTTCTGGATTTTCTATTCGATTCCGTTGGTCTGTATGTCTGTTCTTGTTCCAATACCATGCAGATTTGATGATTATGGCTTTGTAGTATAGTTTGAAGTCTGGGAGTGTGATGCCTCCATTCCCTTCTTTCTTTTTCAGGAGAGCTTTGGCAATTCAGGGGTTTTTTGTGATTCCATATGAATTTCATCAATAATTGTTCTATTTCTTTGAAGAATGACATTGAAATTTGATTGGAATAGCATTGAATCTGTATATTGCTTTTGGTAGGATGGCCATTTTAATAATGTTTATTCTTCCAATCCATGAGCGGGGATGTCTTTCCATTTCTTTGTGTCTTCTTCTATTTCTTTTAACAGTGTTTTATAGTTTTCTTTGTATAGGTCCTTTACCTCTTTTGTTAGATTTATTCCCAAATATTTGATTTATTTTGTTTTAATAATAAAAGGGATGTTTTTTTTTATTTCTTCTTCTTCAGATTTATTGTTTGTGTATAGGAAGGCTACTGACTTTTGTGTGTTGATTTTGTATCCTGCCACTTTACTGAACTGATTGATGAGTTGAATTAGTTTTTCTGTAGAGTTTTTGGGGTTCTCTATGTATATTATCATATCATCTGCAAATAGTGATAGTTTGACTTCTTCTTTTCCTATTTGGATTCCTTGGATGTCTTTCTCTTGTCTTATTGCTCTGGCTAGGACTTCCAGTATTATATTGAAAAGCAGTGGTGAGAGTGGGCATCCTTGTCTTGTTCCAGATCTTAATGGAATTGCTTTCAGCTTTTCACCATTGAGAATGATACTGGCTGTTGGCTTCTCATAGATGGCCTTTATGATGTTGAGGTATGTTCCTTGTATCCCAAGAATTTCAAGGGCTTTTATCATGAATGGGTGTTGCACTTTGTCGAAAGCTTTCTCAGCATCTATTGATATTATCATATGGTTTTTATATTTCTTTTTGTTGATGTGTTGGATAACGTTGATTGATTTTCGGATGTTGAACCATCCTTGTGTCCCTGGAATGAATCCTACTTGGTCGTTGTGAATTATCTTATGGATACATTGTTGGATTCTGATAGCTAAAATTTTGTTGAGAATTTTTGCATCAGTGTTCATTATGGAGATTGGCCTGTAGTTTTCCTTTTTTGTGTTGTCATTATTCAGTTTTGGTATTAGTGTAATGTTGGCTTCATAGAACGTGTTTGGTATTGTCTCTTCCTTCTCAATTTTTTGGAAGATTTTGTGAAGGATAGGCACCAATTCATCTCTGAATGTTTGGTAGAATTCGTTTGTAAATCCATCAGGTCCTGTGCTTTTGTTTTTGGGGAGGTTTTTGATTACCATTTCAATTTCGCTGCTTGTAATTGGTCTGTTTCAGTGTTCTATTTCTTCTTTATCTAGCTTTGGGTGATTGTAGAGTTGTAGGAATTTGTCCATCTCCTCTAGAGTGTTGAACTTGTTTCCATACAACTCTTCATAGTAGTTACTGATTATTCTTTTTATTTCTGCTGTGTCTGTTGTGATTTCTCCTCTTTCATTTCTGATCCTGTTTATTTGTGCTTTCTCCCTTTTTTCCTTTGTGAGCCTGGCTAGGGGTTTGTCTATTTTATTGATTTTTTTGAAGAACCAGCTCTTGGTTTCATTAATCTTTTGGATTGTTTTTTTAGTTTCAATTTCATTTATTTCTGCTTTGGTTTTTATTATTTCTTTTCTTCTACTGGTTTTGGGTTTTTTTTGTTGTTCTTTTTCTAGATCTTTGAGCTTCGAGATTAGGTTGTTTCTTTGAGTTCTTTCTTGTTTCTTGATGTGAGCTTCTATTGCTGTATATTTTCCTCTTATTACTTCTTTTGCTGCTTCCCATACATTTAGGATATTGGTGTCCTCCTTGTCATTCAATTCAAAGAATTTTTTAATTTCCTCTTTGATCTCCTCATTAGTCCAGTGGTCTTCCAGTAGTGTGGTTTTTAGTCTCCATGAGGTAGGAAAGTTCCTGGCCTTCTTTTTATGGTATTTCTAGCTTGATGCCTTCATGGTCAGAAAAGATGGTTGGTATGATTTCAATCTTGGTGTATCTGTTGATGTTTGTCTTGTGCCCAGTATGTGATCGATCCTGGAGAATGATCCGTGTGCGCTTGAGAAAAATGTGTACTCTGTTTTTGGGGGATTTAGTGTTCTATAGATGTCTGTTAAGCCCAAATGCTCTAGGTCCTTATTTAGAGCTTTAGTTTCTTTACTTATTTTTTGTCTTGTTGATCTATCCATTGTTGATAGTGGTGTGTTGAAGTCTCCCACTACATATGTGTTTTCTCTGATGTCTGTTTTCAGAGATGACAACAGTTGTCTGATATATTTTGGTGCTCCTTCGTTTGGTGAGTATATGTTAATTAGTGTTATTTCTTCTTGAATTATTGTCCCTTTGATCATAACGTAGTGACCGTTGGGATCCCTTTTTATTTTTTTGAGTTTGAAATCTGTTTTATCTGATATAAGTATAGCTGTTCCTGCTTTCTTTTTTGGTCCATTTTCTTGTACAATTGTTTTCTATCCTTTAACTTTGAGTCTATTTTTATCTTTTGTAGCTAAATGTGTTTCCTGGAGACAGCAAAAGGTTGGGTTTTGTTTCTTAATCCAGGCTGCAACTCTGTGTCTTTTTATTGAAGATTTTAGTCCATTTACATTTAGAGTTAGTATTGATATGTTAGCATCTGTATTTGCCATTGTGTTTGTCTTTCCTTTGATTTTATTTATTCTTTGGATATCTTTTTTTTCCCTTGCCTTCTTTCATTGTTATTCGTCCCTCTGAGGTTCTGGCTTTAGGATTCCTTGTAGTATTTTTTGGAGTGGGGGTTTATTGGTAATGAAGTTCCATAGTTTCTGTTTGTCTGGGAAGGTCCTTATTCTTTCTTCATAGAGGAAGGAAAGCTTTGCGGGATAGAGTATTCTTGGTTGACATCTGTTTTCTTGGAGTCTGTTGACTATGTCCTTCCACTCTCTCCTTGCCCGTAATGTTTCTTCAGAGAAGTCTGATGTCAGCCTTATTGGTTTTCCTTTGAATGTTATTTGTTTCTTCCCTCTTGTCAGCTTCATTATTTTTTCCTTGTCCTCGATTCTTGGGAGCTTCACTATTATGTGTCTTGCTGTATTTTTCCTTTCGTCATGGAAGCTTGGTGTTCTTCCTGCTTCTTGTATATCAATTTTCAGCTCCTTCTTCACATTTGGGAAGTTCTCTTCAATTATCTCCTGGAATATTTTCTCTGTTCCTACATCTCTCTCCTCTCCTTCTGGTATTCCTATAACTCTTATATTTCCTTTCCTCATGGTGTCAAGATAGTTCCCGAAGTCTTTCTTCATTCTTTTTCCTTCGTACTTCTCTTTCCTTTTCTGTTTTGGTTCTTTTTATTTCTGTGTCTTCAAGAGAACTTATTCGTTCTTCCATTTCATCTATTCTGATTTCATTGCTTTTCCCAGAATTCTTTAGTTCTTCCATTAATTCTTTGATCTCCTGCATTTCTTTTACTTCCCTCTTTAGGGACTCAATTTCATTCTTCTGATCGTTGATTATTTTTCCCTTATCATTGTTTTCCTTTATGAGTTCTGTCATTTTTTTAATCTTGGCAATTTTAAATTCTCTTTCTGGAAGGCTCAGAAGTTCTTCCAGGTTACTGTCATTGCAATCTGGGGGCTGGTTTTCTTTTTGTGGTGTGCTTCTTCGCTGAGGAGTTGCTATGTTGCGTGTGGTTCTTCTACTACCTACTGTGTGTTTTCTAATTTGCCATATGCGTGGGGACACTGTTGCTGGGACTGGCCGGCATCTTGGGTGAGCTTCTCTGCTCCCCTCTGGCTCCTCCGGGAGCCATCTGTCAGTTTCAAGCAGTCTTTACTGAAGAAAGGTCCCTGTTCTAAAATGCCGATGTGGGGACACACTCCCCTGTGCTCCTGGTCTGCCCCGGCGGTGGGTTCACTCTCCCCCTCTGGGCTTGGACTGCAGGCCAGAGGTGTTCTGGTGTGGGCGAACTTCCCCGGCTCACCGCTGGCTCCTGAGGGAGCCTTCTGCAGGCAGTCTTTACTGAAGAAATGTCCCTGTTCTAAAATGGCGATGCAGGACACACTCCCTGCGTGTCCAGTCTCAGGCACACTCTACTGCGCGCCTGGTCTGCCCCGGCTTTGGGTACTCGCTCCCCCTGTGGGCTCAGACTACTGGTCAGCAGGGGCCCCGCGTGGGCTAACTTCCCAGCTGGCCACTGGCTCCTCCAGGAGCCTCTGCTGGTTTCAAGTTGCTAGGTGGCGCCAGAGATCTCTCCTAGAGCCCTTGGGGAGCTGTTTTTTTTTTTTTTTCCTTTCTTTTTCTTTTCTTTTCTTTTTCTTTTCACCCCGTGGGACAGGAAACAGAGTGGGAATGGTAGGGTAAACCTCAACAGCTTTGGGGTGCTGTGTCTGCCTTGTGCCCCACCATCGTGGAGAACCCACGCCCCGAATTTTGTGCTCCAGATCTCAGTTCCAAAGCCCTCAGGTCCAGGACGCGGGCTGTAGCCCAGTTCAGTGTCCACAGAATGGCGTCTTTTGCACCCCGCTCCCGTGCCTGGGTGCCTGGTTCCTGGATACTCAGTGAGGGACTTTCACCTCAGTGAGGGTCTTCGCGCGCGTCTCCCTGTAAGCCTAGGTCGCAGGCGCGGGGACCTGGGCAGCCATGATCCCAATCCGCGTTTGCTTTTCAACCATGCTGCTTTTCCCGTGCTATCCCGATCCCGATCTGCGTTTGCTTTTCCAGTGCACCGCTTTTTGCGCAAGCTTACCGATCCCGATCTGCGTTTGCTTTTCCAGTGCACCGCTTTTTGCGCAAGCTTACCGGGCGGCCCGGGGCTGTGTGCTGGTGCTGGTCTCCTCCTGGGGGGCGGGGTCTCTCTTTAATGGCTCCCGGAGCTCACAGCCACAGCGAATCCTGCAGGGTTCTCCGCAGCTCCCGTTCACGGGGTGTGGTGGCTGCAATAGTTCCTTTCCACTCACAGTCCCACTTGCTGCGTAGTTTGTTCTTGTTGGTCGTTTTAGTGTGTTTTTTTCCTCCTCTCTGCCGGTCGGAGAGTGCCGACTCTGTGGGTGGGGGAGGGGAGCAGGGTTCTGCGCTTTCCTCCCTTCTAGTCCTCTTTTATGGCCACTTTCTTCTTCGGGCAGTTTGCTGGAGTCACCCGTTTATCTTCCGTGTCCCAGTTCTCACTGGGACCTGCCGCTTTTCCTCCCTATTAACTTTTTTTAATGGGAGATCTTACTCGCAGCGTCTCCTCGCCGCCATGTTGCTCTGCCCTCCCCTATTTTTGTACTTCTTTTTTTTTTTTTTTTTTTTTAAAGATTGATTTATTTATTTATTTATACAAGCACCGGGTACAGTCAGAAGTGCGGGAGGGTGAGAGAATTCACCAGAGCCAGAGTGGGGAGCAGAGCAGGCAGAAGGACTGAAGTACACTGCTGAGGGGAGCAGCGGGCGGCAGGAGAGGTCTGCGCGCCATGTGGGACCCTCCTCCGGTGGCCGGGGAGCAGCCAGGGATCAAACCACCGGTGCTGCAGAGGCTGCGGGCAGCTTCGCAACCCAGCGCTCAACCGCTGCGCCACCGGGGAGGCCCTATTTTTGTACTTCTTAATTCCCATTCACCTAATACTTGACATTGTTT
The DNA here is from genome assembly GCF_014898055.3 of Talpa occidentalis. Lineage (NCBI taxonomy): Eukaryota > Metazoa > Chordata > Mammalia > Eulipotyphla > Talpidae > Talpa > Talpa occidentalis. The sequence goes on along the minus strand of NW_023601322.1, from coordinate 31,020,422 downwards.
AACATTTTGGTGTATTTTATTTTTACTTCTCAACTAAACAAGAAACCTGTCAAAGGCAACATTCCGCTCCCTTTTGTCATCTATTCCCACTGCCAGCAGCAGTGTACATGCACTAGAAGAGGCAGTAAGTGATTAGAGAGTTAAACGCATTCAGTTTGATGATGCTTACCTGAATCTTTTCTATACATGATTTTTTAAAGAGTATGTTTGAGGGAACACATTAGAGGTATAGATTTGCACGCGCACACGTGCACACACACACACACACACATAGAGATTTATTTTATTTTTATTGAAGTACTAATCTTTTACTTCCTTGCTAGTGTTTTGACAGGATAGGATTTTGACTCCCAGTGTAGTCACCATAGCCTTACCATCACCGAAGTGCCCATAGTCCTCCACCAACTCCATTATATATTTAAACTTTGCTGTATTCCTGGGGGGTTTTTGTTTGTTTTTGCTGTTGTTATACATTCAATGAGGTGAGAAGAGTAGAAGGAGGGATATGTATAATAATTTGGGTGTATTTGTTTTCATAAATTGTAGTGGTTTTTGTTGCCTAAATCTCAGACAACAAAAGAATCCAAGCTTTCAGACTGAATTTTTTTAGCCTTCACAAATTCTAGAAAATTTAATCAAGAAAACTTACTCCGAAGGGGCCTTCCCGGTGGCGCAGCGGTTGAGTGCTGGGTTGCGAAGCTGCCCGCAGCCTCTGCAGCGCTGGTTCGATCCCCGGCTGCTCCCCGGCCACCGGAGGAGGGTCCCACATGGCGCGCAGACCTCTCCTGCCGCCCGCTGCTCCCTTCAGCAGTGTACTTCGGTCCTTCTGCCTGCTCTGCTCCCTGCTCTGGCTCTGGTGAATTCTCTCACCCTCCCGTGCTTCTGACTGTACCCAGTGCTAGTATAAATAAATAAATGAATGAATGAATGAATAAATAAATAAATAAATAAATCTTTAAAAATAAAAAAAAAAAACCTTACTCTGAAGATTTAGAAGTGTTCAGTTTTAATTTGTTACCATTTAAGGGGCAGTAAAATGATGAAGATACCTTTTGGGTTTTTTTAAAGATTTATTTTACTTATTTTTTGCATACAAGAACTGGGGTGTATACCAGAGGTATGGAAGGAGTATATGGGGAGTGGTGAGTGTACACACCAGAGACAGAGTGGGCAGCGAAACAGGTGAATTGACTGAAATACACTGCTGAGGGGAGCAGCAGGCGAGTCAGGAGAGGTCTGCTGTGCCATGTGGGTAGCTCCCTGGCGGTGGATCAAACTCGTGCTGCAGTGGCTGCTCATAGCTTCATAGTGCTGACTTGACCCCTACCAATAGCAGAAAGGGCGTATAAAAGTTGATGTATTTTGTCATTAAAATAGACATTGCCAACATTGCAGTTTTTATACTGGGAGATTCATCTTTTGTTGGTTTCCTTTTCTTTCTTCTCTCTCTCCCCCTCCCCCTTCTTGTTTTCTGTCTTTCTCTCTCATACAACATACACACAACTCAGTTTTCACATCTTTCTTTCATAGTTTTACTTTGAATTTTTTCTTGATGGAATCTTGTTTTTGTCGGCTTATTTCTTAGATGGGAAGTGATGGAATTTTACGCCTCAGTACATCGGCTCTAAATAATGAATTCTTTGCATATGCAGCACAAGGATGGAAACAGAGACTGGCAGAAGGTAAATTTCTATTTTCCATTATTATTTGACATATTTGAGCATACATGCTACTGAGCTTTGTACCTTTCTCTGATTCCAAGTCTTTTTCCTACCACTGAAGAGTATTTTAATTTCATAAAAGTTCACACCCTCTTCCAAATAACTTCACTAATTCTTTTATTATATGGGTTTTTGATATCTGATATTTTTAAAGAAAGTGTGATGTTATCTGGGACATAATTAAAACATTTTGATACAAGAGTATTTTCTTTGGAATGTCCTTTGAATTACACTATTGTATGTGTTGTATATTAATATCCTGGAGCTTAAAGAATCATCTTTTAATGCATTCTGACCCTGAAACCACATTGTCTTTCTTTTTGATACAAAATTTCTTGAGAGACTAAATACCCAGTAGTACCACATTTTTACTCCCTCACCTCCTCAGGTTGGTATAGTTGAATGTGACTATGCACAACTGAAATAACCCCTACTAAGAGAAACACCTATGGTTTTCTAATGGCAGAATCTAGTTTGTTCTTCTCATCCTTACATTCCATGTTCCTTCTCCATGTTCCATTTGCTTTATACCCCATTCATTTAGAAATCATCTATTTTATAAAGATAGACATCCATAATACACTTTTAATTATTTCCAGGACTACATTTTGACAGTCATTTCTCAGCCCCTTTGAAGAGCTCTTCTTCCATCTGATGTGAAATGTTGATGTCTCCTCACTTTCTCTCCTGAAACTTTCTTCTGTAACTATATGTATTCTCTGAGCAACTTCACTCAGCATCTTGGTTTCATACAGAGAACTTCCAATCTAGCTCTTATTCCTCTTCCTAGTTATTTATATTAATATTCTATCCTAAATGTGTAGCAGTTTCACTAGCTCATATCAAGCACCTTTAAACCAGAATTTCAATATCTACTATTTATTCTACCTTCTCTCTTTCTGTTAATGTCACCACTGTTACATACATCCTCGCTCTAAAATCTTGATGATAGTTTTGATCCTCCTCCTCCTTCCCACATTCATTTGGTCAAGAGCTGGTAATTGTGCCATGAATCAGAATCCTCTACACAATGCCCCCAGCTACTGGCCAGACTGTAGTCTCCATCTCTCACCTATGCTATTCAGTAGCCTGCTATCTGGAGTCCTCCAGTTTCTTCACTCTGTTTCTGAGCTGCTTATGTGGCCATATGTCTCCTTCCTTGACCACCAGCACCTTCTTCAGTCTCTTCTAGGAAGAAATCAAAACTCTAAAACCTGCACTGGGTAATTGGCTTTGCTCTAGAGTTCCCATTTCATTTCATACCGTGCTGTACTCTTACCAGCCACTCAAAAGACAAAAAAATACATATTCATATCTCTGTGCTTGTGATTTAATGATGTGCTTGATCATCCCTCAAAAAGCAATTCAACAATCAGTTCTGAATATGTGGTTTTTCCTAATCAATTTAGGCAGAACTAAGTGCTTTTCCTTCTGTGCTTTTACTACCTTTATTCTTATGACTACAAAGGATGTTAAATTATAGTCAGTGGTGTTCCTTTTCTTCCACCAGGTTGACTTCAGTATGGGCAGTCAATATACACTTTGTATTTGCAAGTCCTACCTTGAAGTACACTTGCTAAATGTCTTAGAGATCCTCTATCACTAAGTCACGTTTTGAGGGATGTTTACAGAAAGAAGCTGTAGAATATTTTCAGTAATCTCTTACTTTTCAATGTCCATAAAAGTTTACAAAAAAAATAGTTTTTTTTTAATAATTGGCAAAAGGTAGTGACCACTTTTACTCAATTTATAATGTTGTCTTTCTAGGAGAATTTACTCCAGAAATGCAATTGCGAATAAGGCAAGAAATTGAGAAGGAAAAGAAAACGGAACCTTGGAAAGAAAAATTCTTTGAAAGGTTTTATGGAGAAAAGTAAGTACTAGAACATTTTTTCCTCATTTCTCTTAGAAGGAAATGAAAATGTAATTCTCTGCTTCACATAGCACACTCATATGCTGTAAAACTTAATAAGCATATGATAAAAGGCAATAGTCCCTCAGTGTAAGAAATTGCAGGTAAAATTATAGTGGCATATCAGCACTTAAATTTTAAAAAATGCATTTCAAGGGTTTATAACTTGTCCATGAAAATTCATTTTTGACTGAAAATAGCACATGAAATCCAATAGAAGTCATTTTTGGCTTTCTTAACTGGATCTTCATAAAAATCTCCTGCTTTTTTATCCTAGTACTTTCATTAATGAATACTTCAGAGATAAGTAGTTTTAGACACATATTCTCACATTTTCAAAATATGTTGACTGTGCACATACATTTGCTTAGTCCTTGATTTTTGGGAGAAGCTGCAAAATTATTACCCTCTATCTATGTTCTCCTTCAGGTGTAGCCTGATTGTAACATTTTCTTTTCACTTTTTATGTGTTTTTTTTTTTTTTAAATAATACCAGCCACACATAAATTTGGTAGTGACTGAACTCCACTGAAAATGGTTTCTCCTTTGCCCTGCAGTTAACAGTCACATATTGTATTTGGCAGGATTAGGTTTCCATAGGCCATCCATCCCTAAGAAAGGAGGAGGGACTTGAAGGCTGAAAATTGGTCTTTTCAGTAGGTCTTTCTTCATAGTAGAGCATTTATACTCTAACTGCCAGATACATAATTGATGCTTGAGTATAACTGTCGTGTATAGAAGACGCTGAGGTTGTTATAGGTAAAAAAATCTGTACCATTTGATCCAATTTCACAAACTTTCACCCATTAATGAAGAAAACCATGCAAGGAAGCTCGCATGAATGCTCCTCATGAAAAGGGATCACATTATTGATTAACAACCTGCTTTCTGAGAGTAAACCAGCCTTTGGTGTATCTCCCTAACTAGAGGTAGTTTCCATTAGAAAGGAAGGCTGAAGTTTAATGGCTATCCCAGGATTCCTGGGTACATGTACATATTTCAGGAAAATGAAAAAGGGGAAGTTACTATATTTTCTCAAAAGTTAAAGATGTTATATATATTTATATATAGTTGTGAGCAGAATAAACTCAAATCTGGTTGCATCAAAATCCTCACTGAAGCTTTTAAAATAGAGGTAAATTTCTGGGATCCACCCTAGGCACACTGAGAATTTCCAGTTGAATGTATTATTGGACACTTTCCAGGTGAAGTTGATGCCCAACAGGACTAAGAACCATGAAGAATGACACTGAAGATCATTCAGGAGGCTTCTCTCACCCTTTGCTGACAAAAGGGATGTTGGGAACAGTTTAAGTAATGACATAAGCATAACCAAATTAGTTACCCCCAAAGCACCGGTTCCTAACTGATCCCAACACCAGTCTCTTTGGCTGTGTGCTGGGTTCTTTTTTGAATTAATTCAACATTATTTACCTAACCTTTCCTCTATGATGAACACTGTAGAAGATGCCAGAGGTACAGTCATTTATAGGGCTTCCTAGACTCTTCCTGCAGAGAGCCCACATTCTAGAGACCATGCATTACATAGAGCGCCTCTTGATTCAGTACATAACCATTGAATATGCTCTGGCTCTGATAGATTTCTAGGAAGTGTGCAAACATTATTTCAGATGGGCACCATTATTATTCTTATATTTTAAAACAGTTTGGGAAACTGAGGTGCAATGAAACTGAGTTCCCCAGTTTTATACATGGTGTGGTTCATTAACTTGCTTGGGGTCTTAATCCAGCAAATCCTCCTCAGAAAAATTCATACATACACATGCACTCTCAATTTTTACGTGAATTTGTGGGCTTCACAGACTCCCTAGCATACCAAGTTCAGGGCTTCTGCCTGGAAGATGACAATTACAGTATTGTGACTACACTTCCCATCACCATCACCTAGTTCTGGATACAAATGGTTCTTTCACTCGGTCCTTTTCTTTCTGTACGTAGAATTATCAATAGAATTTTTGTCCCCTTAGGGCATTGGGCTTCTTACTTGTTTTGATTTATCTTTGATTATATTTTGGATGTCATATGTATTTTGAATGCTTCATTGACTTCTAATTTTGTTACTTTTGGATTATCTACATTCCTCCAGTAGGTACAGGATGTTTCTTAGCATCAGATAATTCATTCAGATCGACACTGTGTGACTCTTTTTTGCTCTAAGTTTCTCAAGAATGTTGCCATCCAACTTGCCTCTAATTAAGATATGTCTGACTTAGTCTTCTGGCCTTTGTTTGAAATCTTTGCCTTTATTGACTTACTCTGCATATAATATAGCACTGTTCTATGTTCAGTTTAGTTATTTAGAGATCGCCCTTATATATGCTAACTCAGAGTTATACGAGTTGATCTGTTTATTTGTGATCTAGACTTTGGAGTTCAGGATTTCCTTTGCATTGTAAGTGATGTACTGTTAGCATCTTCCTTCTGTGCTTTTTGTCATCTTAGATGTATTTTCCCATAAAAATAATAAAATATTGACATCATCATATTTTATGCATTGCTGTTTGCTATGATATATAATATACATATATATTTAACTGCATTAAATATATTTAATAATACCCTTATTAACTGTCAGAAATTTGACTGCTAGTGGATAGATTGTTGTATGTTCTACATCTAACCAAGTACTAGTGGTACCTCCACTTGACCTAACCCAAAGTATCAGCTAGCTAATTGTTTTGCTTTAAATTTATCTGTAAATTAGTTACTCTGCTTCTCTACTAATAGTATAGTTATAAATGATAGCTTAGTTTGAACCCATCTTAGGGAAAGTAGAAAGAAAAAAGACTAGGTGTGAAGGGCCTCCCTGGTGGCACAGCGGTTGAGCGCTGGATTGCGTCTGCAGCGCCGATTTGATCCCTGGCTGCTCCCCAACCACTGGAGGAGGGTCCCACATGGCACGCAGACCTCTCTTGCCGCCCGCTGCTCCCCTCAGCAGTGTACTTCGGTCCTTCTGCCTGCTCTGCTCCCTGCTCTGGCTCTGGTGAATTCTCTCACCCTCCCGTGCTTCTGACTGTACCCAGGGCTTGTATAAATAAATAAAAAATAAATCTTTAAAAAAGAAAAAAAAGACTAGGTGTGAAGGCAGTACCTTCTTATCTTCCCAGAGCTTTCTGAATTTTGGTAAAGAAGACCACAATCAAATATCTAAAAAGTTTGTTCAATTTTACTTCCCTTTCATTTTGAAGATTTAATTTAAGTGAAAGGCTGAAGTAGATTCCACTGAGGATTTTTCCTGCATTGATACTATTATATCCATATTTCTTCATTCAAATGTGTTTCCTTCTCAGGAATAATCTTTTTTCTGCTTATCTTTGTAATTGACAGTACTCTAATTTAATTTAGAACAACATAATTTTCTACTATCTAGTCCTGATTTTATAACTTGCTATTACAAGAAATAGTGATTTATAGTATCTTTGATATAATCCTGATTAATTTTGCTTTGTTACCTGAACATTTATTTCTTGATAGTCGTTGCTATTTTTAATGGAATATTTTTACAGTAAGAGATCTACATGAAAGAATTTACATTTTCTTCACACAAATGTAATCTAGTAGAATCAATTTGATAACCCCAAATGTGTTTTGTTATTCTTTTTTCTAAATATTCATTTATTTATGCATACAAGAACTGGGATACATGCCAGAGGTGTGGGGGGTGAAAGGATTCACTAGAGAGATTGGGAAGCAGAACAGGCAGATCTACTGAAATACACTGCTGAAGAGAGCAGCAGGTGAGACAGGAGAGGTCTGCTGTGCCATGTGGGTTGCTCCCTGGCTGGCTGGGGATCAAACTCTTGCTGCAGTGGCTGCTAATAGCTTGGTAGCACTGTCTTTTACCCCTGAGCCACTAGGGAGGCCCTATTTTGTTATTCTTTAGTGAAATTTCCATATTACGTTAGACACCTAGATACCAAAATAAGGAGATTGAGTAAAATGTCTTATATTTCTTTAAGAGAATTTGGAAGTCATTGGAAATCATTTAAATTTTAAGGTTTTACAACATATCCACCTTCCACTGATCTTAATTATTTGGTCATATTGCATCCTCTGAAGACTGTGTAATTTTCTGTATTGACGTCTTTCTACTTTTTGACTTTCAAAGTTATGTCTTATACATTATTTTGCTTTTCTGTCCATATTTTCTAATCTTTTATACTTTGTAACTATCTTATTCCTTTTACTAATACTTAGTAAGGTTCATATCTCCTTGAATATAGAATAAAACTCTATTCCTTTTTTAACCAGAAGTCAATTTTATCTTAGTATAAAAGCAATGGAAAACTAACTCCTCATAATCTAGTTTACGTAAACCAAGCTTGATTTACACAAACCAAGTGACTATAAAATTAATTTGATGCATTTGCGTCTACTGGGCACTTTGCAAGAGATTCAAGTTGTGTCCCACATTATTTGTGATTCAACAATAATTTAAAAATTCTAATTTCTCTTCAGGTTGGGCATGTCAAGAGAGGAATCTATAAAGCTTACTTCTGGACCAAACAATGATGGAGCTGAAAGTAGTTCCTCATGTGGGACGTCTGGGCTTCCAGGTCTTTCTGTACAGACTCCCTTGGAAGAACAACACCCAAAAGGCATGAAAAATCCAGCTTCTCCAGAGCCTGATTTCTGTGCCACACTTTGTCCTATGGTAGAAGTAGGTAAAGATGTAATGGTAGAATCAGAATCAGAGGATATCTTGATCTCTGAAGAATCTGTAATTCAGGAGGAAATTGCAGAAGAGGTAGAGACTAGTATCTGTGAATGCCAGGATGAAAATCATAAGACAATCCCTGAATTTTCTGAGGGGTCTGAAAGTCCTGCCAACTCTCATGAAGAACCCTCAATCGCACCTCCTGAAGATAATTTGGAATCCTGTGTTATAATGAATGATGTTTTAGAAACTTTGCCTCATATTGAAGTTAAGGTAGAAGAGAAATCAGAACCTCCCCAGGAAGAAATGTCAGTTGTTATCAATCAACTGGAAGTATGTGACTCTTTTATTCCTTCCACTTCGTCTGTAACTCATGTCAGTGACACAGAACATAAGGAGCCAGAAACTACAGTAGAGACCAGTACTCCAAAAATAAAACCAGGGTCATCTTCTTTAGAAGAACAGTTTCCAAATGAAGGAATTGCTGTAGATATGGAGCTACAGAGTGATCCTGATGAACATCTTTCTGAAAATGCTTGCATCTCGGAAACTTCCTTCTCTTCCGAGAGCCCAGCAGGAGCTTGTACCAGTCTGACATCCCCAGGAGGGGAAACCCAATCCACTTCAGAAGAATCATGTACTCCAGCCTCCCTTGAGACAACATTTTGTTCTGAGGTGTCCAGCACTGATAATACAGACAAATATAATCAGAGAAACCCCACTGATGAAAACCTTCATGTTTCTTTGATGTCAGAAATATCTCCAATATCTACTTCCCCTGAAATATCAGAAGCATCTTTAATGTCCAATTTACCTTTAACATCTGAAGCATCCCCAGTTTCAAATTTACCTTTAACATCAGAAACATCACCCATGTCTGATTTACCTTTGACATCAGAAACCTCTTCAGTGTCTTCCATGCTTCTCACAGCTGAGACCACTTTTGTATCCAGTTTGCCACTTCCTTCAGAAACATCTCCAATTTCTAATTCTTCCATGAATGAAAGAATGGTACATCAACAAAGAAAGTCACCTTCCATATCTGAAGAACCACTCTCGCCACAGAAAGAAGAATCTTCTCTCCCTTCTAAATCCCTTGGAGAGAGCCTTCACTCTCAGCAAAAGACTATATCAAACACTCCTGAAGTTATCAAGATGGGTTCTTCCAATACTGAGGCATTTCCATCTGAAGAATTACACAATAAGACCCTGAGTCAGCAGTCTTGTAAATCACATGTTGAAACTGAGAACTCTTACCCTGCTTCAATTGCAGAACTCCCTTCAATGGAAATGATAAAAGTTAAAAACCATAATGTCCTACAACGAACAGACAAGAAAGGGGTGTCCTCACCATTGGAATTATCTGTGTTTACTGAGGAGACAGAAAGTAAGGGAAGTGAGCTTCCATCAGTCAAATTACAGGATAAGCAATACGTTCCACCAGTGGATAAGCCTTCATTTTCAGAAGGCTCTAGGAATAAAACACATAAGCAAGGGAGCTCACAGAATCGATTGGACACCTCACATAATACCAAGTCTTCAGAGCCCTCCAAGTCACCCGATGGCATAAGAAATGAAAATAGAGAATCTGAAATATCAAAGAGGAAAACTGCAGAGCAGCACAGCTTTGGAATTTGTAAAGAAAAGAGGGCTAGGATAGAAGATGATCAGTCAGCCCGAAACTCATCATCCGGCAGCCCACCCGAGAAAGAACAGCCTCCACGAGAGGAGCCCAGGGTTCCACCCCTCAAGGTATGGTATTTTAAAAAAAGGCAAACCTATAAATAGGCTTTTCCTACTGAGATAATTTAGTTTAAAAAAAAAATCAATGTTTTGTTTCCCTTCCAGGTTTTATGTACCCATTTATAATTTAAGATTCCCAGTACCCAGTCTGCCATTCAGTTATTATTTCTAAGCCCCTGCTTTGAACTCAAATGTTAAGTTAAAGTATTCATTTTACATTTATTAATATATATTTGGACGTCAAAATTTAAAGAAAAAGAATGGGAGAGGGAGGGCCTCCCCCGTGGCGCAGCGGTTGAGCGCTGGGTTGCGAAGCTGCCCGCAGCCTCTGCAGTGCCGGTTCAATCCCCAGCTGCTCCCCTGCCACTGGAGGAGGGTCCCACATGGCGCGCAAACCTCTCCTGCCGCCCGCTGCTCCCCTCAGCAGTGTACTTCGGTCCTTCTGCCTGCTCTGCTCCCCGCTCTGGCTCTGGTGAATTCTCTCACCCTCCCATGTGCTTCTGAATGTACCCAGTGCATGTATAAACAAAAACAAAACAAAACAAATAAATAAAATAAAATAAAAGCATGCCTCTATTAAAAAAAAAATTAAAAAAAAAAAAGTTAAAAAAAAAAAAAAAGAATGGGAGAGGGAGCGCAGGACCTCTCCTTTGCTTGAGGATCCCAAGGTATGAGCAGAGACCTACATTAACTAGGGAAAATTTGAAAGATAATTTAGTGGCCTATAAAAGTTCTTTAGGACTAGGAAAGAGGTAGTCAGAAGCCAGAGATATACTCTAAAGAGATGAAGCTTCTTACTATTCCTTCATTTCCCCACAGGTAGCGAACACCAGCATTTCCTAGCACAGAGGGCCTGATTTATGGAAAATCCTCATTAAATATAACACCAATTATTCAATGAAATGGTATTATGAACTCTGAAGGAAAGTACTGTAGATATATATAGATATAAAAATCCAATTTTTTTATTTTCGAGAGTGAAGAAGTACATATTTAGCTTCACACATAGGGAAGCCTATATACAAACATCCTATTTATATGTTTTCTTTTGATCCCAGGTAGATTTGTATTCTCAGCAAACCTTTTATATGAATTGGCTTTGCCTAGGTAAATATGAAGAAAAGGTAAATTGAAAAGAAACTATCTGTTCAGTTTTTCTTTAAATCTACCAGTGTAATTTATATTTAGTTGTGCTTTTATCTCAGTCCATTTATATTGTACTACAATAAAATGGATTAATTCATCATAGGGTTGATCCAGAATAATAAACTTACTCAAGCTTTGTTTTTTCTTAATCTCTTCATTTTTTCTCTGCCCTGACATCTACTTCATATGTGAATCATGATGTCTTCAAGGTTGACATTTAAGAGTGTGGTTTTAGTTACTCTGTTTAATAAAGCAATCCCTACGAATAAGATTCTAGAGACGTAAAAGATAAACATCAAGTTCCAATTAAAAACCTCCGATGCATTTTAATTTCTAAAGCAATTAAAAGAAAAATACAAACATACTTTTTCATAGGCTATATTTCTAACAATACCAGTCAGATTTTTTTGTCAGAAGCTTCTTTTCAAAGTGATAGAGAATTTATTCACACTAGCCAAGATAGGGCATCAGCTTACATGTCCATTGACAGATGAATTAGATAAAGAGACTATGGAATATATGCTCAATGGAATGCCACTCAGCTATTTAAAAAGATGGAATAGTGGCTTTGGGACAAGATGGATATATCTTGAGGTGATTATCCAAAGTGATGTAAGTTAGAAAGTAAAAGACAATTGCCAGTTGGTTTCACTTATTTGTGAAATATAAATAGGCAATGGAAAACACTGACAAAGCACAACAAAATAACTCTTAAGTTCTGTGAAAAATATAGTTGTGCTCCGACAGCAGGGGTAGGAAGGAGGGAGGAGGGAAGGCAGACATTCCAGTGGCACCAGGAACATTTGGTGGAGAATGAGTGAAGCATGTGTGCATGTTGAGGTGTGAAATTGTTCTCCCCAAATTATATAGTTATGTGAACAAATGGCATATCAATAAAATTCCATTGAAAAATAAAATTAGGTGGACATGGTCAGCATACTAATATTCGGCCTTGAGGTCTTAAATATATCTAGGCTTAATTTTATTTTAAATGATTTTATTTTTAGACAAAGGGAAGTGTTTAAATAAAAACTTGAATGCCTTCTCTAAATTCATATTTTTTTGAGCCTTTGGTTTAAAAGGGAGATGTCACAGGCAGCTTGAAAATGAATAGTAAGAGAATTCAGAAAGGTAATTCTGTCTACCAATGTCCTAAAGCATAAGTCCAAATTGATAATTTTCTATAAATGCCCAGATATTTGAGTATACATGCATTGAGAAGAAACAAGTTTTCAAGGAAAAACTTTTTCTAAAGGGTAGGGACAGGGAGGGATAAGCAAAATATTTACCAACAGCACCAAATGAGGAAAACAGAGACTCTTGTCATTCACTAGTTATGTGATCCCAGGGAAGTCCATCTTCTAGGATCCATCTTATAGTTTAATCTCTCTAAGAATGTTCTCGATGACCAGCATACCCAGGCATTGTTCTGGGATGTTATTTGCTGGGACTTGTGCCTCATGAATTGTTGATCACTCCAAGAGTCTCTTAATTGGCATAGGTAAATGAACAGTGTGGGTTGGGATATTTATAAAATTTAACAAATCATGGATTATTGATACCAAAAGAAATTGCCAACCCATACTTGTTATTAGAGGCAGAAAACCAGAGTTGCCCTTATTTCATGAAAACATATTGACAATAAAATCCCTCTGGAAAGCAGAGCACTCACGAATATAGTTTTATTCCTTCTTTACAACAACTCTGGGAAGAAAAAGGCCAGAAATAACATTTTACAACTGAGTTTACAAACTTGTATTGTATGCTTATGACATACGTATAAAACAGCATTCTGGGTGGTAGGGAAGTATATAAAAACCATAGAGATTCTGGCTCAGGGAGGTTATCGGAGAAACTGAATTACAGAGATTTAGCTAGACTGACAAAGTTCCAGAATGAGAATGCTAGTCTCCTGATCTTTTGGCTAGCACAACTTCCTTGTGTCAAATTAAGACAGATAAACTCAAGTAGATTTAAGGTCCCATCTCTTCACTCAGCAAGGAAGGTAATTTAAAATCTAAGTATCTTTAAGTCTTTTGAGCTCACCTCATTTCAAATGAGCATGGATTTTGTTTTCATTTATATGAGGCACTATGAAGATGCTTCATTTCCATGCCAAATGAAGTCACTCGTTGATGTTTTTAGAGATTAAAAATAGAAATTTAAAAATTAATTTTCATATCCATGCTGCATTTATTGTCACCTTATACCCTCAAGACCCATGCAGGGATTTTAGGTGTAGTTGATTCCACACTATGAGCAAATACAGCTTCCTTCTCCAGAGACTTTCATCCTCCCATTCCACATGCCTCCTGTGATCATGTATGAAATGCTTCATCTTTTCATTCTCTCCTTCCTATAGATCCAGCTTTCCAAAATTGGGCCACCTTTTATTATCAAGAGTCAACCCATCTCCAAACCAGAGTCCCGAGCATCCCCTAGCACATCTGTCAGTGGTGGGAGGAACACAGGAGCCAGGACCCTGGCAGATATCAAGGCTCGAGCCCAGCAAGCAAGGGCCCAACGGGAGGCGGCAGCAGCGGCTGCTGTAGCTGCTGCAGCGAGCATCGTTTCTGGTGCCATGGGGAGCCCAGGAGAGGGTGGAAAGGCAAGGACCCTGGCACATATCAAAGAGCAGACAAAAGCCAAGCTCTTTGCAAAGCATCAAGCCCGAGTCCACCTCTTCCAGAACACTAAAGAGTCCCGATTGCCTCCACTCAGTTCAAAGGAAGGGCCTCCAAGCTTAGAAGTCTCTTCAACTCCTGAAACAAAAGTTGAAGGCTCAACTGGTGTCATCATTGCCAATCCAAACTGTCGATCTCCTACCAACAAGTCCATGCACCTCCGGGAGACCACCACTGTATTTCAGCAATCTCTTAATCCAGCTAAACTTCCAGAAACTGCCACTGATTTATCTGTGCATAGTTCTGACGAAACTATACCTGTGTCACATTTATCTGAGAAAATTATTTCATCTACCTCTTCTGAAAATAGCAGTGTGCCCATGCTTTTTAATAAAAATTCTGTCCCTGTGTCTGTTTGCAGCACTGCTATGTCGGGAGCAATTAAAGAACATCCCTTTGTGAGTTCTGTTGATAAATCCTCTGTTCTGATGTCTGTTGACAGTGCAAACACTACAATTTCTGCTTGTAATATAAGCATGTTAAAAACCATCCAGGGAACTGACACTCCATGCATAGCCATTATACCAAAATGTATTGAAAGCACTCCTATTCCCACCACTACAGAGGGCTCCGGTGTGTCGAACTCCATGGACGACAAGCAGTTGCTCATGTCAAGCAGCAGTGCCAGTAACATAGTCTCCAGTCAGTACACCTCTGTGCCAACTCCCTCCGTCGGAAATAGCTTGCCAAACCATCTCTCCACTAGCTCTGTCTTGATTCCCCCAACAGGAATTAACAGATTTCCTTCCGAGAAGATAACCATGCCCAAGAGTGAGGAGCAGGCCTCAGCATCCATGGGCACCACTGTGAGAGCAGCACTCAGCTGCAGGGATTCCGTCACCGTCACAGACACTCTGGTTGCACGCCCACCCATGGCAATGTTTACTGGAAGCATGCTAACAATAAACTCTTACGATAGTCCTCCCAAGTTAAGTGCTGAAAGCTTGGACAAAAATTCAGGGCCTCGCAACAGGGTGGACAATTCTGGGAAACCTCAGCAACCTCCCGGGGGCTTTGCACCAGCAGCCATAAATAGATCGATTCCTTGTAAAGTCATCGTTGACCACAGCGCCACGCTGACCTCCACTTTATCTCTGACAGTCTCCATTGAAAGTGCAGAAGCCAGCTTGGACCTCCAGAGCCGATCGGTGAGGACAGAAGCGCCCATACAGCCCATGGCATGTCCTCAGGTATCTGTCATTAGCAGGCCTGAGCCGGTTGTAAGTGAAGGCGTTGATCATGGTTCTGGTTTCATTGCTGTTTCTGCAGCAAAACAAGACTGTAAAACGATGCAGGCCACCTGCACCAGTCTCCGGGAAGTACCCCTTGTTGTTCCAGACAAATTAAATGAGGGGACTGCCCCTAGCAATAGCTTTGCTGAGCAGGCATGTGTCCCAACCACTTTCAAAAGTGAAGCAGACACAACCTGTAGCAATCAGTATAATCCAGGCAACCGGATTTGCTGGAATGATGAAGGGGTGAGGACCACAGGACAGCCTCTGGTCAGTCACTCGAGTTCAAGTAAACAGAAAGAATATCTAGAGCAGAGCTGTCCAAAGGCTATCAAAACCGAACATGCCAGCTACTCACACATGTCAGAACTTCATCCCAGGAATCTGATAACAAATGTCACTCTTCCTGTGAAATCCGAACCTCATGATGTGGACAAGGGCTTCAGAATGGACACTGAAGACTTCCCTGGCCCTGAGCTGCCTCCACCAGCTGCAGAGGCAGCCCCCAGTGTGCAGCAGACACCAAATGTGAAGGCTCCCACTTCTGGTCCGATGGAAGAGGCCATTTCCTTGGCTACAGACAACCTGAAAAGAGTCTCCAATGCAGGGAGCTCAAGCTGTCGTCTGTCCTCAGTGGAGGCTAACAATCCACTGGTGACACAGTTGCTGCAGGGCAACCTGCCTTTGGAAAAAGTGTTGCCACAGCCCAGGCTGGGAGCCAAACTCGAAATTAACAGGCTTCCTCTGCCTCTTCAAACTACCTCAGTGGGCAAAATAGCACCAGAGAGGAACATGGTTGAAATGCCTTCCAGCTCTCCAAATCCAGAAGGAAAGGGCTACTTGGCAGGGACTCTTGCACCCTTACAAATGAGAAAGAGAGAAAACCACCCCAAAAAGAGAGTAGCCCGGACTGTGGGGGAACACACTCAAGTGAAATGTGAACCAGGGAAATTGTTGGTGGACTCAGATGTTAAAGGGGTGCCTTGTGTCATCAACTCCGGCATGAATCAGCTGGGACATGGCCAACCATTTAAGCAAGAGTGGCTGAACAAGCACGCCATGCAGAACAGAATTGTTCACAGCCCTGAGGTCAAACAGCAGAAGCGACTGCTGCCCTCCTGTAGCTTCCAGCAGAACCTGTTTCACATTGACAAGAATGGCGGCTTCCACCCTGATGCTGGTACCTCACACAGACAGCAGTTTTACCAAATGCCTATGGCAGCCAGGGGCCCTATTCCTACTGCAGCTCTGTTGCAGGCCTCTGCCAAGACCCCAGTGGGCTGTAATGCATTTGCCTTCAATAGGCATCTTGAACAGAAGGGATTGGGAGAAGTCGGTCTCTCTTCAGCACCTCACCAGCTAAGGCTAAGCAACATGCTGTCCCCCAGTATACCCATTAAAGAAGGTGATGACGTGGGAGGGGCTGCACACCCAATGCCAAACAAAGCACTAGTGCATCCTCCACCCCCACCACCACCTCCCCCTCCACCCTTGGCTTTGCCCCCACCTCCCCCACCACCACCTCCACTACCTCCACCTCTTCCTAATGCAGAAGTCCCGTCCGATCAAAAACAACCGCCAGTTACCATGGAAACCACTAAGCGACTTAGTTGGCCACAGTCCACGGGCATATGTAGCAATATAAAATCGGAACCTCTTTCTTTTGAGGAAGGTTTAAGCAGCAGCTGTGAACTGGGCATGAAACAAGTTTCCTATGACCAGAATGAAATGAAAGAACAGTTAAAAGCATTTGCGCTAAAAAATGCAGATTTCTCTTCCTATTTGCTTTCTGAGCCACAAAAGCCTTTTACCCAATTAGCTGCTCAGAAAATGCAGGTGCAGCAACAACAGCAGCTCTGTGGAAATTATCCAACAATACACTTTGGTAGCACGAGCTTCAAAAGGGCAGCATCTGCAATTGAAAAGTCTATTGGGATTTTGGGAAGTGGCTCCAACCCTGCCACCGGCCTGCCTGGTCAGAACGCTCAGATGCCCGTCCAGAACTTTGCCGACAGCAGCAATGCGGATGAATTGGAACTGAAATGCTCTTGCCGGCTGAAAGCCATGATTGTGTGCAAAGGCTGTGGGGCCTTCTGCCACGATGACTGCATAGGTCCTTCAAAACTCTGTGTAGCTTGCCTGGTTGTGCGATAGGAGCTGAATGCAAGATGCAGTATCCCTTTTCAACATGGAAAAGCCAAACGGCATCAGCTGCAACAAATTGAATAACTCGGTGGTTTATAGCACGCTAATTTATTTTACTTTGGAACAGATTATCTTTTCTCTGTGGGATTATTATTTTCTTGCATTTCTCAGAAAAGGGAGATTGCATCTCAATTGAGTGGCTCACCAGCATGTTTTTTGCATACTTAGTTGCGGTTTCCAGCTTGGAAAATTTCTGTCCAAGGATATACAGTTCGCTAGCCCGTTCATCTTTTTTTAATCCAGGTGTAGGTAGGAAAGGACATTTTAATGACTTACTGCTAATCGAAATGAGGAGTGCTAGAAAGAGAATGGCAAAAGGGACCTAAGGTGGTTATGCGATCTTCTGCAAGTTGACTCTAACACAAAGGACCTACGGTCACCACAGTGATTAAATTGTATTTGGAGAGGGGAATCTGATTTAAATACGATTCCTCATATTTACTCGTCACAAAAGATGCATTAAAGGAGGCATGCCATTAATTAACCTCACTGTCCTTTTTCCCTTTCCTCCCATTTTTTCTCTTTCCAGAGGCTGGCAAAATTTCTAGGTCTGCCTTGGACATTGTACACACACTGTACTGAAACTGCAGTGTGAGCCTCTTGCCCAGTAATCTGGTCTGAGCGCTTTGACACCTGATATTGTTAAGATCCATTGGCCAGCAGAGAGCCACTGGCCTGGCAAATTGCAGAACTTCATGTGTGGCTTTTAAGAGCAAGTATGAAAAAAAAAAAAAGCCCCCAAATCAAAAGCAGGCAAGTAAAAGGCTTGTATGCCAATGCATAAACGGGTTGATAATAGAAATTGTAGTCCATTCTCTTCACTAATGCAGTTTGGGGGGAAATAATTGTAGTCCTTTATTGGTGACATTGCATTCTGGCTTCCAGTTCAGCAGAGTATGGACACCTCTTCCTAAAAGTGTCATTGCTGACAAAAAGGAACTACAGAAAGCTGAAGTGCGGACATTTTCCTCAACATATTTTTTCCATGATTCATGATCTATATATCATTATATTTGACTTTGAAATAGTCATTATTTTAAAAATCTTCCTAGGTATTGCATGTCTTCCTGCCCCTCAGGTGAATTTAGGACATTCTTCATATTTAGGGGAATAGAACTGTTTCTGAAAAAGGGATACTGCATCTTACAAATATTGTCAGTGTTTATCCTGTAAAGTCTGAGTGTGGAGTATTTGAGCTGCGTTTCCAGATACTTTGGCCAACCTCATGCCAGAGCAAAGTTGCCCTTCAGAAGGCTCTGTTCCCCAAGGCAAAGTGAAAAGCACATCCTCATTGTGGAAGATGAAAGACAACAGAACCCACGCCCATTTAACTTCAGATTACAGAGCACAAAATGTGGTTTGCCATTAATCCACTGATTCATGGTGGCTGGAGAACTAAAAAAAGGGGGGAGGGAAATCATCCACATCCAGGGTAAGAATGACAGATATTTTCACATGGGATTATCCTAATCAATGTACACTTTTAACATTCCCTTAAAATATGTCTTAAACATAAACTGGAATGAGCAGGAAATACATTCCTGGAAACCACATGATTTTTGATAGTAATCAACCATGGTATGTTGTTTTTCTCCATATTATTGTGATGCTGCCAAATTTCTTTAAGTGATGGACATGTCATTTTTTAAAACACATTACAGATAATGAAAGATTATCTTAAAAAAGGAAAGAAAAGCAAGGAAGGGCCAGCTTCTGTGGCCACAATTTGGTGCTTCAGTACAGTCACTTCTGTTCTTCACATTAAAATGATCAAAATAAATGACTAAGAAAATTAGCAATGCACTTAACCAGCCCTTCTTTCCCAAGGATGCAGCCTACGCCCAGCGGATCCTTGGTTCACTCTGTGCCGGGTTGTGATTGGGTGGAGTACTAGCCCGTTGTGTCTGTCTGGTCTGCTTCGCTCTGATATCATCTTGGTTCAGAAGATCATGCTTTTATCTCACAGAGGGACACCCCTAAAATACAGACACTTGTATGCCAACTCCTTCCAGATTTAGTCGCCGCTATACCAGTGTCAGATACTGTCTACACCAGCAGTTTCAAAACTACCATATTAGTAACTGACACTGTGTTGAAAGAAACTCTTGTCTACAGAACTTTTACACTCTGTATATGAGGTACAATTAAGGCAGATGTGCTGTTGAGCTCACTAACACTTCCATCATTTGGAACCTGCAATTTGCTTACTGGGAATAAAGAAAAGTGTCCTTCTGCATGTTTTGATTTTTCACCTATGTAGGTTTGGAGAATCAGTTCTTGATTATGCATGGATTCTAGCACCCAGGTCCAAAGAGCATAATTTTTCTGTACCCCTTTTTTTTCTTGCCCCAGTTTAAATTCCTAATGTTTGCATATAATACTGAAAAATTCCTATCTTTGGGCTAAAATATGGAAAGAAAGAAAAATTCAGAAGTAAAATATGGGTGGGCTGATTTACAATGGCCGCTTAATTTATATACACAAAACCATTAATTTTGCATTGGATGAGTAGGTTCTAAGTTTCCTGATTTTCACAGGTGTCGGCCTATGTGCAAAAGGTGTTTGTTATTTACTACATAGTCACTGTGGTGTAATGTGCAAATTTTAGTGTGTGCATTATCCTGATTATTGGACACTCTGTTATCCCTATCAGGAATAGAACTTGCACATGTAACATGTAATTTTTTTGTTGTTGTTATCACAAAGGATGTATTTCCCTAAGTAGCACTTTTGGAGCAGGGGAAGGAAGAAAACTGCTATTCCCTAACCCCCTCCTATGATATGATATGCATATGCCTGAGGTGTGTAAAGACATTTAGGTAGTTAATGGGCATGTTAATAAGAACGTTCTGATGCAAATTCATTTTCAAAATGAAAATGTTTCTCCTTCCCCAAAGTGAGAATAGCAGAACTGTCGGTGAACTGAGCACCATAGTTATATATATTTCCCTGCTAAGGTCTAGTTTGAAGAAAAAAACTTGAAAACAAACCTATGAGGTTGAGCCTGGTTGCTATAAAGACTTTGTGGTGGTGTGTGTTTTGGGGATGAGCTATAGAAGGTTTAGTTGGCGTCTAGACCTTGCGTATTCTTTCTTATTCAAAATAAACACAGAAACAAATGGTTTGGTGCATTTGGTGCTTCATAATATAGTCAAGAGTAAGAATACATGATGCTGCAGCCCCATTTCATTTACAAACACTCGCACAGTTTCAAAGGAGGAAGTTCCTGTGGCCTTGGTTTCCCAGCTCCCGCTTGGTCTGGTGAAGTCCCGGGTCACAGAAGCTGAAGCCGAGCTTAGGGTTGCATCGTCTCTCTGGTGTGGAGGCTGGCACCGCACTAGCTGCCTGGCGGGTGTGACCCCGCCGAACATACAGAGCTCAGAGTCGCTGTCCATCTGTGTTTCCAGAGAACAATGTGAAGAGTCCTAGGAAAGGAACTCAGCAGACTGTCAGGGGCCTATGTAGCCAAAATGTCACTGAATAGAAAAACCTTGTCGTCTTCAGTCCTCATGCTTTGTCACTGTAAAGCGAACAAAAAGCATTTTTACTATAATTTAAAGGAGCTGCTTTTTTATAGCACATACTATTTCGCTTTGTACTATATTTGATAGTAGCAGAATAATTTAGACTGTAGAGAAACTTTGTTGTATTTGTACTGTTCATGAATGTTTCAAAGAAAGTGCTTTACTTGGTTGCCATAATTTTCTTGTACTGCTGTATTTTTTCCCCCTGCTTCATGGAATCTTAATCTAATTCATATTTTCAGTACCTTTTTTTTAAAATGTGTTTGTGTATTTTTTTTTTTTTTTGGTCAGTATTCTGAATGTTTACATCTGTTTGACATTAGCCATTTAATGCCTTTTTTAAAGGTGGTATTACTCCTACAGTATAACAGCAAAATGTGAAATCAACCCAAACATAACATGCATGACAAACACAGATTGGGGGCAAAGACCCTGAACGTACATAGACATTTTATATCAGCATACAGAAAAGTAAAACCCTCCTTCAGTCCTCTACCAAAGAATATATTCTTCCCACAGGAAAAACTCAGAAAAGGTGTGTAAAATCCTCAGAAGGGGGAGCAGTTGATTCAGTGAGACTGCTACAATTTAATACTGTTATGCTTGCTTTGATACCTGACTAAATGTGACTGAGTGCAACAAGCATTGAAAAAATTTTTAGACAGTGTTTTGTTTAGAATTCAGGGATCATGCATTCTTTAATGGTGCTGTTTGTTTTTTATTTCTTCTTTTCTATAAAGAAAAAAAGTGTTGCCTACAAAAGTGACTGCTCACAATACCATAAGTTAAATGAAATGAAATGTTTGTCTCTTCATATTTCTGTTTTTCCCTTTCTCAAAGTAACAATTTGGGTTTCAATATTAAAATATGCTGGAGAAAATAAAGAAATTAAACATTAAATGGTTGTCATTTTTTATGAAATAGGTAAATATACATACATGACACACAAATAAGTACTCTGAAATTTTTAATTGTGGAAAAATACTTAGGGAAAACATGCTATACTATTAGATTAGCTGTGCTGCTTTTTGGTATGGTGAATTGTCAATGTGCAATTGCTGAAACAGTAAAAACCCAAAACAAATCTTTTGATTAACCATATGAATATTCTTATTTAAAAATTTATTTGGACCTTACTGTTTTCACAAAGATCTTGTGAATTCTTTATAACAAAAAATTCAGGTAAAAAATCATTACTGCCATATCTAATTTTAATTTTCAAAATGAATATACTTTCAAATTCTTTATTAACAGTTTTTATTGTTAGTTCTTATCTTGCATTAAATATTACAGTTGCGACTATTTGAATAAAATGCTCTGAACCATTAGAACAGAATTGTCAAAGTTATATTTACATTGATCTAAAAATAACCTTATTTTTACAGTAAGATGAATCAGAGAACATTAAAATCTAACTTCAACTGTGTTTTTATGGAAAGTGCGGTCTTTAGCCACCAGATGGCGAAAGAGGATATTTACTTTTGGAAGAAACAAAACATGCTTCTTACTCCTCCCAAAACACAAATGATTATAATAATGGAAGTCCAACTTATACAAGTAAGTCAGTGGAAAATAAATACTTCTAAGTTTCATTAAATTATTTTCACTGCAGTGATGACTTTCTCTTATGTTGTATTTTTTAAATGTTTACAAAATGCTTTCTTTTATGTAGAGTTGCATAATTTTTGTTTTCACTGCATTATTCAATAGACATCTATAGTTTTATGTTTTAATTCATACTAAATGGGTACAATTATACAATTATATATAACTATTCCATTATTCATAATAGTCTTATTAAAGTGGCCTAATTTGAGTAACGATCACTCTTAGAATCTAAAGTACTTATTTGTATCCATCATAGTTCTTATATATAAGAAAACCAGTTTTATCCAGTGACTCATCTGTTTTCATATAGTTTCTTCAATGTAATTGAAGGTAGTTACATATTTCAGAATCTTGCCAGGGCAGTGTTTATACAACAGATTCAGGCTTCATTCTGCAGACACAGTTGAACAGAAATCCTAGAAAGTGTTTTTCATAAAATAATTTGAAAATTTTATTACAGGTTATTTAGACTTAATATTTTAAGTTCAGAACATAGACATTTATCCATATAATATACAGAAATTGAAACTTGGATTACACCAATGTCACAGATAACCTGGATGTCTAAATTAAGCAGTGATCCTAGGTCTCCTCAATACCAAAATGTGTACCCAAGTTGCCAGAGCAAGTGATTTCCATGAATTCTCAGTAATGGAGGAAGGCCACCTGACTTACAAAGCAAAAGCTGAAATTTTTCCATTTTATTTTAAATAAATAAAACTATTTATAAAACACTTCAAGTGTTTCAACTATATTAGTATCCCTTTTGACATTTAACTGCAAGTAAACTATCTAAGATATCCTGGAAGGCACTGACCAAATCAATGCTGGACAAATTTTTAAAAATGGCCTTATAACAACAAATCAAAGAAGACTGATTGAATATCACTTATTTGAACAAAGGAGATCCCTGAATCTGCTTTATCAATAGTTAAAGATGTATATTTTATCCATTGCATTTATGGGAAATGTTTCTGAGATATTTTCTTTTGGCTACAATTTCCATCTGCTATCTATATTTAAATTGTTTAATATGGTTCAAAGTTGAACTTTAACCTAAACATAAGGTGTCCAGGAGATTCTCCTTTTTGCTTTTCCAAGTTCACCATTAAGGGGACACTCTCCATAAATATCCACTTGGCCAATGGGTGGGAGTATCAGCTGGTTTAACAGAAGGTCCTGGACACTTGAAATTTCACAGGATCACCTCATCTTCTGTAGGGTCATCACCAAGTATTAGTAGCTGGTAAATGGAAAATAGGTTTCACATTTTATCCAAACTTGTGTTACTAGTTTCAAGTGATTTTATTTCAGGAAAACAATATTCCAAATCTTCATTCTTCAGTGATGGAATATTGAGAAACTTCAGAGCATTACAGAACTAGTTGATGTATTTGACTTTTTAATATACATGATTCTGGGATGCCTTACACATTCCAGAGAGAGGGAAGAGTGGTTGGCCTCAGTGAGTGGAGAGACCACATGAATTCCAGTATGTTCTCTCCCTGAGTAAAGGCTGCAACATTTGTGTATGTACACTAATACACAAAAGACCTGAAATCTTTTTTTTTTTTTAAATGAAATCTTAATGTAACATAAAATTCACTTGCCAAGCAGTTTAAATATTAAAAAGAGGAGTCAAAGGCTTGATGTATTTGTGGAGACAGTTCTCCATGGTGGTTTCTAAAAGGAACCAATAAAATTTTATGCCTCTTTTTAATGTGTAGGCTCAATGATAATTTTTTTTTAGTACTATAATTTTTTGGGTAAAATAATCTTTTTACCTCCAGGGACTCAAAAACCTATGGAATATGAGTTGTTATCTTAAAAAGAAACATTTAGAATTCAAAAACTTTTAAAAACCACACTTAGGACTATGGATAATTTATTACCACTAATCTTCAAACACCTAATTTCCTTACTGCCAGAAGCCAGCTCGGAGCATACCACTCACCTTTTGATGTTGAGAATGACAGTGTGACGGTGGTAGCAGCTGGTTTCTTTTTCTTTTTTTTTCTCTTCATATTTTTACATTGGAAAGGTTCTTTGTGAAAACATCTTAGTCCAAAGAGCTTTGTTGAGAAGAAACTGGGAATAATTGAGGATGCCATCCTCTACAATTACAATTTTCTAATTCTTATTCTCTCAGTTAGAAACTAATCATTTTCAAGTCTTCAGTATTCATGATTTCAATTTGAAGGAAATAAATTCTTCATATAAATATTTTTTTAGAGATTTAACCATATGCTACACCAGATACCAGATACAGCAATTTTCAAAATTGTTCCAAAGGGCATGTTCTTTTTTAAAAATGAAAATACTTTTGAAATGCTATGTATTGAGTGCTGGGGAGCATTTTACTGGTATTAATTATAACATTTCTCCTTAGAAAAATTCTATCATGTAGGTACTGGTATATCAATGTGAAAATGAGGAAGTTGTGACTTAGTTTTGAGAATACACACTAAGGTCTGGGGTATTAAAGAAGATTTTTGACAGACCAAGGCCTGGTCTTTTTACTGGCTAGAAGACTTACAGTGGCTACTACACAGATGACAAGGTACAGGGAATTCTGAGAGCTTTCACAGGGCCCAAGCCTCGAGAAAGTTTAGGCTAGAGGGGAAAATGGTAATAAATTCTAAGAACTGGAAAACTTTCAGTGCCAAGATTTAGCCAATATTCAATGAGCAAATATATTTTTTTTTTTTGTTCACCATTTGTATGTTTGATGCTATATGATAGTGGATATAAAGTTTTATTTATGACTTGATTCCTCAAGAAAAATGAAGTCATCCAACATACCCTAAATGTGTTGTGCTTTAACATTAGACCACAAAACATTGCCATAAGGTATAGGGAATTTTCACAGAAATTCCCTATATACCTTTCCAGGAAATATCCTATTTCCCAGAACAGAATAGATGTGGATGGGATATTAATTGATGAGATGGAGATTTTGGATACATAAATCATTGAAATCATAATTTAATTACCTATCTGGATTCAGAGTAAAATATTTAGGCAATATAATATGAGAGGCAATATAGTTTTCTCTGCATTTTCTACTACAGGAATTATACTTTGTCACTTAAAATAGCAAATAAAAATAAACACTCATTTGTATGAAGAATGGATTGTCTTCAAATTTGGCTCATCTGGAGAAAGCAGCACAGATGGTCTGTTTTGCTTCAGGACTGTGGTTTCGTGCCCTGCATGATTCACCAGAGAAGGTAAATCAGCATCTGCTCATTTCATTTTGGGTTCCACTGTTGTAATAATAGGTAGTAATATGCATTAACATCCTTTTGTCACTAGACCTTAGCAGGAAAATGAATGTTACCTTCTAGCTAAATTAGGGATGATTTTTCCTACAGGTTTGCATTCAAATTAATGAGAGAATGCTTAAAAAAAAAAAAAAAGAAAAAGATCTAAGATGAGGACATAGAATGCTTTTTGGCTGAGATGTAGTAAATCATCTTTTTTTTTAAGTATAAAATTTATCAGATAGGAAAAACTGTTCTGCAGTTGGCTGTTATTATACATAGTCATTTATTAAAATATTTTCACAGGAAATATCTGTGTGTATAACTTGTGAGAATGGATAAATAGCATGCAGCACATAGATTTGATCTGTTTGTGTGATTCAAAATTGGCTCCTGTAAGTATTACTAAGTATGATTAATAACTTTAATAATGGGAAATCTGATTTCCTGACCCATAGTTCAGTAAATAGACTTATGCAAATCTAAAGAGGTGAACTCCTGCATGGGAAGTCAATGTCTCCCTGGGCTGTGCATAATACAGATTTCTAATTTCCTTTTTGACCATTTCCTGAGTTAGAGTTACAGAACTACCATATAACTAAAATGAAACCTACTGAAGAGCAGGTATAGAATCTCATCAATTTTGGTATCTCTAGCAGCTTTCATCACTCACAACATGGGATGATCCATTCTTGCACAACTTGTTCACTTTGTTGGCTTCCTCTCTGCCAGACTCTGTCATGGTTGCCTGAAGTACATAATGAACACTCAAAAGTGCTTGAATTTTTATTCTCATTGAGGAAGACAGGATATGCCATACCTAATATGTTTGAATATGGAAAGCACTATGAGGGAAAATAAAGCATCGGAAGGGCACAGGAAATATTGTAAATCTCCAAAGGAATTTGTAAATGTCCATAGGGTTCTCAGGGAGGTCTCACTGATAAATCTCACTGAGTAGGTATCACTGTGTAGGTCTCACTCTCCACCTACTCACCAGTTTTATATATTGAAGTCACTGAATGTGACTACGTTTGGAGATAAGCCATCTAAAGAGGTAATTAAGATAAAATGATATCATAATCAGGGTCCCAATACTATAGGATAAGTTTTCTAAAAAGGTATCAAATTTTCATATAGTATATACAGTTATCATCAAAATCACATTGTATAAGTATATATGTTGGGTAATTGTATATCTTTTTATTTCTACAGAAGACTAGTATATTTTAAAGTAAACCTAAATTCTGGCATCGCTTTAAATTAAAAAAAAAAAGATATCAAAGAGTGTATCCTCCCTCCTCTTCTCACTCTTTCTTTGCTGCATGTGGGCACAATGAGAATATGACACCTATGAATCAAAAAGGGCCTTATCAGTAACCAATTAGCAACATGTTGGTTTTGGGATTCCCAGTCTCCAGAATGGTGAGAAAATTTATAAATTTCTGTTGTTTAAGCCCCTCCTACCCCCATGCAAAGTATTTATCTCACTAACATAGGAAGTCACATTTGATAGAGAACTGGAAATAATGTGAGGGTAGAGGAGCATGCCTCATGGACATCGGATGATGAGACCTTCAGGGTAAAGGCAGAGTAAATGTAAGACCATGGGTCTCAGTAGGCAGAGGTAGATAATTTACATAAAATTGCCTCTAGTTTTCAAATGGCCCTTTAGAAAGGGTTGACAGTTACAGTAGGCAAATTAATGAACTTTCTAGGTCTCCCATTTACTAAAGTTCTTGCATAACTCATAGGATCAGCTATTTCCAAAGGTTCAATGAGAATTAAAGGTATCTTCTCCTGTAAATGTTTAAAATAAATTACTTTTGCTTTACCTATGTTATTGGATTTCTAATAAAAGTTGGATTATTTGTTCACTAAACTACATATTGAAAGTATCATGTATCATTTCATCTAGGGGCTTGCTAGGTCTAAAGCCACCTCTGAGTGGTAAGAAAGTGGCATGGCCCCCCATTTTCAGATAAGGAAAATTAGAGTCAAACATATAAAATCACCCAAAAAGAGCACCTGTCTCCAAAGGCCATGCCCTTTATAAACCATGCAGTTCCAGGTAAATGTCAGCATGCAAGAACTGCTCCTGAATTAGCTTTTCTGCCACTTCTAGTGTGAGTAGCTATAAATTTAGACAAACTTTAAGCAAGGGGTATATTTTTTGTCAGATGAAACATAGTACATTCAGACAAAAAGCTTTTGAACAGTATATACACTCTGTCTGACCCGTAGTTGATAATATGCTATCTAGAATGCAAAAGCTTAAAAAATTAAAATGAACAAGTTAATCCAGTGTTTGCATCTGGGTAAGCTCTATAAGGTATAACAGTATCAGCTCTGAAGTATTGCCTTGCAATTTCTAAGTAGTATAGGGAAGCTATCAGTAACCACCCAATGACTCTTTGCCAAATCAGAATCTTCACCTGTGTATCTGCACCAGTGACTTTCTCTTTATAGCCTGACAGGGAACTAGAGTTGAACAAACACAAGTCATAGCACCAGAAAGACTTCTTTGAGTTCTGATTCTGTAGTTGAAAAACAATGTTTCCTGGGTTAATTTACTTAACTCTCTGAACTTCTGAACTTATTCATAAAGATGGAATTATGGTAACCTGGCAAAATTATTGTAAGGTATAACAATACAAGTAAACCACTTAGCAGAATGGTTGCTGCATTAGTATGCTCACGATGAATGAGCTGTGGTATTTAAAGAGGCATATTCTTCACCACAATGTCTCCAATGCCTGCATTTTAAAATTGGAAATGGATACTTGATAAACACTAGTATTATCTTGACATCACTCTAACCTTAAGATTTATCATCATTTCCATTTAATAAAGAAAGAAATGGAAACAAATGAAATGTGAATGTTTTCTCCAGTTTGTGCATTTCCTATTAACATTATTGCTGAGGTTTCTGACTTTATAATTTTATTCAAAGTGCCAATGGTTCTGAAATTTCAGTGTTCATTAAAATAGTTCAGGTAGTTGTTAAACTGCAGAGATTTGGCTCTCAACCTTAAAGTTCTGATTTAAGATCAGTCCAAGTAATTCTAATTAGAAAATTCTAATCAGAAAGTTAGAAACACATTGTGCCAGAATCTCCCATTACATAAAATATCAATTTGTCACTTAACATTGGAAGGTTGAAAATGATCAGCTATCTAATCTTCAAAATTCACAGTTTTTTGTAAGAGTGAATGCTAGAAAAAATGGTAAATAATTGGTAAAATCTTAAAAAAATTGGTTGCAAAATTTGGCTAACTTTGAAGGAGTGTTATTCAGTTACAAAATATGATATTGTAAAAGGATATTTACTGGTATAAAGGAATAATAGGTACTATACTAAATTTAAATACAGTTTAAAATGTCATATATAACCTTATTGGCATTATTAAAAAACAAGTGTACATTTGGAAATATTAATATATACATTTATTTATATATATAATAGTAAATGATTCATTAGTTAATTTAGGTTTGGGGAGTTTGAGAAATTTTATCTTTGTCTTTACCGAATTCTTCAATGTTTTTTTCTTTGAATACATGACTTACATTAGCAGTTTTTTAAGCTATAAAAGGTAATGACAACTTTTACTATGCAGCGTGTGTCAATCTACAAGGTAATCTTGAGTAGTATTTTAAATTTATATTATGTTCATAGAATATGCTAACTTACACTGAAAAGATGAGTTAGATAAATGTTATCTATAAAAAGACATTTTACTGAAAATAATGTTGTCTTTTAGCAGACTAAACAAGTGGCAGAATGAAGCGCTGAGAAAGTATATTCAAACTATATATTTATCAAATTTCTGCTGCCACCCAGTGGCTACCCGATCTGTTTTACTGATACTGTTCACCAGCTAATTGACTAGTAAAGTTGCTCTTTAAGCCTGTCATCATAGGTAAAATGAACCTGCCCCCCAAAGCAGTGATTTTCTAGCTTTGAGAAAGACCAGTTGAACCATATCAAGAAATAGAAAAACCATTCAATAAAACAGCACTAAGATATTTTGGGACTACATGAGTAACTTGTCAACATGTTTTTCCCAGAAATTCTACAATCTCTTTCTAGTTAAAGGAGAGTCTTTCTTAAGCTAATATTCCATGAGTCTTATGTAAGGAACAGGTGTCACACAGTAGCAACCTCTAATACCTGCTCACTGAATTGGATCCAGTCACTACCTTTTTGCTGTCAGAGGAGAAAAGCTGAGGGTGAAGCCAAATTGCACTTGGACAACTCTGCAGCTCAATAGGAGCACAGCTAGACAAAAAGAACTAAAAGATCTGTTAATTTGTGAAATGAGGTCCCCATAGTAGGATTTAAAACAAGAATATGAAAAAACATATTTTAATCAGTGCAAAGAAATTTTTGAAAACAAGTCACAGCTGGAAAATCAAATGAAAGTGTAAAGGTCAAATAATATAAATCAATGATACAAAAAACTTGAATTAAAAGTAAATGTAAAAAATTTCAAAAAAATATACAAAAAAAAGTTATCATTGCTTACACCATGTAGGTGAAATAAAAGAGGAAAATGACTTTTCTCCAATATATTTTGAATCATTTCAGTGAATGTATGTAACAACATATATTTTTTAGAAACCCATGGAATATTTTTCGTGATAGGAAAAAAAAAAACACATGATAAGCACTGGTCTAGTGGTTTCTTCGAATGAGAGGATAGTGAAACAATAGAATTGTCTTCAGGGATATAAAGGGCTATTTTCCTTTTTTTAATATTTTATTTTATATAATTCTTACATCATTTTTCATTTTTGCAAATGTATGCATTTTCATTTTGGTTATATATCCCATACAATTGCAACCCCCCCCCTTATTTAGACCTTTATCCTTCCTCTCCCCACCCTCCCGCCCCCATAGTGATTTTGATTGTTACTTTATTATAATTATTCTTTTTCCTGGTCCCTTATTTAGGTTTTCTAAATCCCCGCTATGAGTGAGACCATCCGGTATTTTTCTTTTTTCTTTCTGGCTTATTTCGTTGAGCATCATTCCTTCTAGCTCCATCCATGTTGCTGCAAATTGCATGAGTTTATCTTTTTTTGATTGCTGAGTAATATTCCTTTGTGTGTATGTACCACATCTTCTTGATCCAGTCATCTATTTTTGGGCATTTGGGTTGATTCCATAGCTTAGCTATTGTAAATAGTGCTGCTATAAACATAGGGGTACAGGTGCCCTTTTGAATTAATGTTTCTGTGTCATTTGGGTAAATACCTAGGAGTGGAATTGCTGGATCATAGGGAAGCTCTATCATAGGGAAGCTCTTTAGTAGGCTGAGGAATCTCCACACAGCTCTCCATAGTGGTTGCCCCAGTTTACACTCCCACCAGCAGTGTAGGAGAGTTCCTTTTTCTCCACATCCTCGCCAACATTTATACCATATTACACCAGTGAGAATGGCACATATTTTAAAAAAACTAGCAACAACAAATGTTGGTAAAGGGCCATTTTCCCCAGTAAATCATGAACCTAAGAAAAGTGAGAGCTTGAGATGTTACAATACAAAGCAAGGCAGTTTGTTGCCCAAAGCAACCAGGTCAAACAAATGTAAAATAGAGACATCCTTTGATTGAAAGGCAACTTGCAAAGTTGAAGGCAATACTATTGCAACTAAAGGCAATAATTTAAAAACTAAAGGCAAATTAGTAAAAATGCACTTTTAGGAATTAATAGCACATTTGAAATTCTGATTGAGCCACAGTTTATTACAATGGTTACTTGGAATGGGGCAGACTTGAAAACACTTCAATAGTTGTGAAAATCATACTCATGACACATGCCTTATGGTTTTTAATTCTAGAACAGGAAGGTAGTCTTGGGAACATTTGGAGCATAGGGGCAGGATTAGTTGTTGTACAGATTTAGGTGCCAGTCTTTCATTCCTGCCTAGATCTTTTTTGATCTTTTTGGGGACCAAACATAGAGGGATAAGTATGATTTTTCCTTGTGGTTTTTTTTTTGTTTGTTTGTTTCATTTTAGTTTTGGGTGGTTCCAGGGCTCTTATCGCTTGGTTTGGCTTATCCCAGTCAGATTTTGGCTTTGGAAGGCTAAGACCTCAAAGATATATGGAGATCTGTTTTCTCTTCTCTTGTCTCGGTGAATTGCTCTTTATAAAATAAAAAGAGGTAAAGTTTTGTCTTCTGTTGACCAATGTAGGAATACAAGTGATTCATATTGTTAAATAAGAACATGTAAAATGTCTAATTTTAATAAAGTAAAAATCAAAATCAACAAGCAACTATAAGCCAGAGACACACTACAGGAGACGGGGGTAGGAGGGATTACAGTCAAAATAAGGGGGGGTGGGAATTGTATGGGGACTATAACCAAGATGAAAAAGCATACATTGTGCAAAAATGAAAAATGATGTAAAAATATATAAAATTATAAAAAATATGTAAAATGGCACATATGTTCAAAGTATGTGTCTCAACTGTTTGAAAATCAATTCATCTAAATTTATTAATTTCAGAACAGTAACAGTTGATATGTCTTTATATTACTGATGAAGCTACCAGTGTTGAGCAACCAACACAGGAAATACTTAAGACCAATTAAAGCATTTGTTTCTGTCTTCTATAAGATTAAATACATCCTTACTTCCTGTATACAATAGCCCCTCTCTTTCCTTTCCCATCTAATTGTTTTCTTTATGATTATCATTATAAAAGACAGAGCACAAAGTTTGAAGAACAGTCTGGGATTAAAATCTAAAGTAAAGCAATCACTTCAGCATGACACTTTAATATTTTCTTGGTCTGAAAATCAGCTTAAACATGAGATTCTGTCACTTTTTTAAAAAGGAAGAATTTTTTAAAAATACAAACTATCCAAATAACATTGAAATCCACTTGCCATTTGATTGATACTACTATTACTTAATTTGTATTAAGATATCCTCTGACATTCTCATTGAACTTTGTAAACAAATTCATGTATTAGCTTATTACACATGCATATCTTGTTTCAAATTTTAGTTCCTATTCAGTAGTGATTTCTCTTACACTGTAATCAATTATACTAATCTGAATCAAAGGTTTTTCAAGTATTAGTGTGCCGTTAATCAACATGGATGCCTGTTGAAAAGGTGTAGTTAAGTCTCTGCCATTAGAATTGCTGTATCAGGAATAGGATACAAAAATCTCTATGTGAAATAGGCAACTCAGGTGCTTCTGATATACATGGTCTAGAGATTTTGAGTATGTAATTATTGTCTACTTTTACTAACTCTGATATTTATTGTAACTCTAATAATTCCTTTAGAACTCATTACCTAGAGAAACATGACTGTAAAAGCCTTAATATGAATATTTCTAACAGGTAAGCTTATATCTAGGAAGATAATTTGTTGGACTTGTGAGAAAAGTATATGGGCTGGGACTTTGAAGATGTATAAGATAAGCTAGTACATAGTTTTGCACACAAATGATATTATTCCTTTCCCTTGCTTTTTTAATTTAGTGTCAGCTCCAGGGTTTCTGTCTTCTACCATGTTCCATTTATGTAAGAGTTTACTCCATGACTGTTTGCATTCACTCCATAACTGTTTGCACTTCAGCCATTTTTTAATTCACACTGCAATTACTAAAAGAAATTTTTACTAATGTTTGCCTTTGAAAATACTTCTACCAGTTCACAACTTAACAATAGTTTTTCTTTTCTGTTTTTCTGTCTTATTCATGCTCTGGATGCACTGATTGTCAAAATTTGCCAAGAGGCTATTCTAGATATTGAAAACTTAACTTCTGTGCTATTAAATATTGACTGTTATATAGTGAACTAATAACATTTTCTCTCATCTTCTGCATTACAAAATAGCAGGACCAATTTTTTTTTTTTTAAGATTTATCTATTTATTTATACAAGCACTGAGTATAGTCAGAAGCATGGGTGGGTGAGAGAATTCACCAGAGTCAGAGCAGAGAGCAGAGCAGGCAGACTGACGGAGTACATTGCTGAGGGGACCAGTGGGCGCGGCAGGAGAGGTCTGCGCCCATGTGGGACCCTCACCTGGCAGCCGGGGATCGAACTTGTGCTGCAGAGGCTGCGGGCAGCTTCGCAACCCAGCGCTCAGCCGCTGCGCCACCAGGGAGGCCCAAGACCAAACTTTTTATGAACATTTCAGCAAAAGTTTACTGTGTTGCTATCACAGGCAAGGCCTTTGGGTAATCTTTGGCAATAAACCATTAATTAAGATTAGTACTAAAAAGATCAGTGCACTTGAAGTCTTTTAGTTTAGGTAGGAAGATAGCATCAAAATAGGATTTCTAAATGTGATATAGGTGCTGATGAAACCACAAAGAATTTTCACTTAGGTCAGCTTTGAGATTAAAAATGGCTTTTGCTGAATCTGAATCTCTAATGTCCAAGTAGAACTTATCTAGAGAAAAATGGAGAAAAACATTCTAAGCAATTTAAGAGTGGGAAGATATATGAGACTATGGCATAGATAGAAAATTTTAAGCAATTTATTGTTCCTGGAAGTAGGAAACAGTGGCAGGATCTAGGCTGAAGGGGTAAATGGGAGCTGGGTCATGGAGGCCTCCCATGCCAGTAAAAGTAACCCAATGAAAACATTTTAGCAGGCTGAGATAATGGCTAGTTTTCTGTTTTGAATAAAGCACTCTGATACCAAGATAGAGAACAAGGAAAGCAAATAGAGTAAGACAGTAGATAAGCAAATTAAGAAAGATGAGAATCTGACCTGTAATAGCAGAAATAATAGGAGATGGATTTGGGAGATGTTTAAGAGATAAATAGGATTTGGAAATGTCCTTAAATAGTGTGTTATAGTAGGGAAAGGATGAATAAATGCCAGAATTGTCTTCAATATTGCATGGAAAATAGCACTGATATCTAAGTTATCAAAGGAAGGAGGAGAATTCATTTAGGGGAATAGTGTGAAATTCAGCTTGATGTATATTGCCTTTGGTGTGCTCATGAAACAGCAAATCTATAACTGTAAAAAAGCAATCAAATAAATATTCTGAGACTTTGGAAGACATGTGGACCAAAGATAAATATTAAAGTTTTATCAGCTTATAAATGATTGTTCTTGCTGTTAGAATTAATGAGACTTTTCCAGGAAATTGTGTAGAGAGAACAAAACCAGTGGCTTAAGGACAGAACTCTGGGAGCCCCTGTATAGATGAAGCAGTGAACATAGTCACTCTTAATGTGACTGAGAGGTAATGTCTGAGTGAGAAAAGGAGTTAGAAAAAATACAATGGGAGGCAAGTGGCAGCAGTATTCTGTGCAACTAACTCATTTATAGGAGGAATGTAGAGGATCCAAATAGGGAATCAGGGTTAAAAAGTTATTATAATCAAGTGAAAATCAAAAGCAACAGGCAACTATAAAACAGGGACATTCTGCAGGGGCGGAAGGGAGTAGAATCAAAACGGGGTGGGAAGAGCACAAGGGACTCTGGTGATGGTACACAGGTGAATTAGTGGTGGGAATTTCATGGGGACTATAACCGAAATGAGAAAGGAGACATTGTAAAAAAATGAAGAACGATGTAAAAAATATCTAAAATAAAATAATAACAATAAAAAAGGAAAATGAAAAAAAAAAACACAAGTGAAAGTCAGGATCTACAGATATGTTTATTTAGAATCATGAACTTTAAGCATTTTCCAAAGCATTTTGTAGTGCTCAATAAGTACTTATTATTTATTATTAAACATTTAATAATAAATAAATGAGTTAAAAAATACTATGATTCAAGTTTGTTTTTTTAAAACTGTTTGGCTAGTGGCCACAATGCAAGTGACTCAGGAATTAATTAAAAATGAGAACTGAACACAGTAAATTCTGAAAAAGCTTCCCAGAAAATTTAAAAAAAAAAAAAAGAAAGATAAGAGCAATAGCATAAGTGTGGCACAGAATGAAGATGTTTTGGTTTTGTTTCTTTTTTCTTTTTTAAAGGAAAGAGAGTTTAGCATTATTAGGGCTTGAATTTGTTTGCTTCAACAAGGGGGCGAGAGATTTGAAACTATATGGAAATTAGGATCTATTGGAGGGACAAAGAAAGAACTGGAGAAAGTGGTATAGAAGTAGGTTGAAAATATTGGACTTTGAAGAGACTAGGTTAGATAGGAAGAAGCTAGGAGAGCTGTCTCAAGAGAGATAATGCGCTGCCTGAAGAGAAAGCAATTCATTCGCTCCTGGGAAAAAAGCTCTTGGAAAAAAATTGTGCTCGGAGTAAAGGGCATTAAATGCATATGTAAATTTTTCATAAATCTTTCTAGGTAAGGATCATCTATTAAGCCATGCAATTAGAAATACTCATTGAATCAATACTTGATAGCTTTGTATTCTCAAAGATAACTCAGAATTAAAGCCTTTTAGCTGGATTGTCAGGCAGAAATATAAAAACAAGCAGTCATAATATTGACTTTCCTTCTGATTAACCTGCCCATATTGTTTTAGAGGAAGGAAGAAAATGTGCATTATGCTGCAGAGCTCTTTTGTCCATCATCCTCTGGGTTGTACTTACCATCTGTTTGTCTTCCTTCCTTCCCACTAGAGGCAGTGTGTACTGTAGTGGGGAGAGCTTTGGAACCCTGGAGGCTGCATTATAACTTACCCTTTCATACAGTATCTGAATGTCCTTGGGGAAAATTGCTTCATGCCTCTGAGACTCAGTGTTCTCATTTATAAAATACAGCTCCCAAACCCTGCCAAAATGTTTGATGCAAAACTCAAACTCTGAATGTCTTAGTCCCTGGATTCCTAGTTCTTAACACAGTAATAAATACAACATACACACACACTTAGAAAATATTGATTAATTGGTTGAACAAATAATAAATGAGTGAAGGAATTTCTACAGCTATTAGTAGTAGTATTTTGTATTGTAGTATTTTACAATTATAAAAGAAAATTTTAATGAGAAGACTACACACTGATTTGTTTTGAAGGTTTTTAAAGTCTGATCTCCCCTTGTTCCCAGCACAATGACATATAGTAACTTTTTTAAATATGTTAACTTTATGGTGTCACATAATTTAAACTAATATTTCATTCTTATTACATTTTTGGTACATTCTCTAGCAGAGTAGCTGATGAATAGTAATATGTAAAAAGAAAAATAAAACAGAGATTGTGCAAGTGTCACCCTAAATAACAAAGAATTGATAGTGTGTGTTTGTCTTTCCTTTTCTGTGTAATTTTTCTCATCAGTTTCCTTCCTAGCCTACTGGCTAGACCTAAAAACTTAACATACATAAGGATCAAGTGAAGTTCTCTGTTATCTTTGAAAAATTTCCCAAATACTATAAAAGAAGAATTGTAGGGGCCTCCCTGGTGGCATGGGGCTAAGTCTCAGTTCTATCATGCTGTGATCTGTGCCGCATGAGTTCAATCCCAGCCAGGGAGCTAACCCACATATGGTGCAGCACCCTCCTGTCTTGCCTGTTGCTCCTCTGCCTGTCTACTCCCACTCTGTCTCACCCCCCACACCTCTGGCCTACACTCCAGTTCTTGTATGCATAAATAAAAATAAAGCTTTGAAAAAAAAAACAAAACAGGAATTGTAAAGAAATTTGATTTAAAAACAGGTTGGTTAAAAGCTCCTGTTCTGGTTATAAAATAAATGACTGGGGGAAAACAATGTAAAAACTAGACTTTTTTAAAAAAAAGTTTCAGCCTGTGTTTCCATGGTTACATCTGATTTACTTATAAATGCTCTGTGTATGGAAACATATCTGTTACCGAGTGGTGGTCACTGTGTTTTTGATTCTGAGAGTGAGGCTGAGTGGGAAGGATGTGATATTACTCCTAGTGGCTTTGTCTGCTTGGATGGTTGGCAGCATTTGCCATTCCCCACTTCCCCAAGTGTGGACATACAAGAGAACTGAACTCTGTTATTCTCCTGCTCCCATTTGAGGAAGTCGGGTGGGATTGTCACCCACATCTTCCTCTCCAATCCTCTTCCCCCTTCCACCACCATTCAATTTGT
Organism: Talpa occidentalis; assembly: GCF_014898055.3. Classification (NCBI taxonomy): domain Eukaryota; kingdom Metazoa; phylum Chordata; class Mammalia; order Eulipotyphla; family Talpidae; genus Talpa; species Talpa occidentalis. The sequence goes on along the minus strand of NW_023601322.1, from coordinate 30,982,697 downwards.
TGCCTCAGTTTGCAATCAATTAGCCTGACATGCAAATCTACACTGCAGGGAAGATGTTGGAAGCAAGCTGTGAATCTTTGTTCAGAAGACCTCTTCCCCATAAGGGCCCACGGGAGCTTTTGAGCAGTATAGACTGAGATGGGCAAGCAGGGTAGAACAGAAAATCAAAGGAGATGTTTTTTCTATCCCAAACAGGATTGTTAATGGATTATTTAGGCTTTTTTCCATCTCTCTTATGTCATATGGTATCCCAGGGAGTGTTACCACATGGCCTTGTTTTAAGAAATTAAAAAAATTTTAATATAAATTATTTTATTTTATATAATTCTTACATCATTTTTCATTTTTGAATAATGCATGCATTTTCATTTTGGTTATATTCCCCATGCAATTCCCACCCCACCCCTCTATTCTGACCCTAAACCCTCTTCTCCTTCCCCCACCCCCCACTGTAGTGTACCTCTGGTTTATAGTTGCTTGTAAGAAATTTTATTTCGCTAATCCTAACTCTGCTCTGTACAGGAAAATAGTTAGGCAGTCACTGAGCAATAGTGTTTTGGCAGAAAATTTCTTTGAATGTTTTTAAAGATGGATTGATACTGTATTATAAAAAGAGGAAAGAACATCATTTAGTTTTGTTTTTTGTAGCCTATTGATCAGCAGAATTTGAAACTAAGATATACTTTTTAATGGTATTTAGAGAAAAAAAATTATCTCTGCATATAAGGACATCATTTATTTAAACATTGACTATTATTCTACCAGTTATCAGCTTTTCCTATTAACAAGACAAAAATACTTTCCTCTTTTGACTGTGTATTTTTTTCAAAACTTCTTTTATTTTGTTTAAGAGGTTTTCTTAATCGCGTTCACCATCAGGAAAGGAATTATTTACAATTTCAATCCAATTTCCTTGGTATTGATTTTAACCACTTCAGAAATGTAAAACTGGCTTCTCATTATCCTCAGATTCATTCTTTTCATGTATTATTGCACTGATTTTTTTCTTATTCATATTTTAATTTTTAGTAATTATTTTTATTTATTTTTTTAGTTTTTTTATTATAGCATTTATCATTATTTTACCTTTTTTAGACAATATTTGCTTCCCCCCACCCTCTCTCCATTACCATAATGAATGATAGTTGCTATGTGTTACTGAACATACACCCATAACATATCTAAGGGCCTTGCAGACATTCTCCTTTAACCCTCACAACAATTATGTAACACAGAATTGTCAGTATGCCTACTTTGCACACTCAGAGAAGTTTTGCACAGCTGCTGCATGCCAGCTTGGGGTTTATGGCCAAATAAAGAGGAAGGAAGCCCTTTCTACTCTTCTGAACTTTTTCATGCATTATAATTATTAAATATTTTAGAAGTCAAAAATTCTAGTCACAAAGAAAACTTCATTGAAGACAGATACACAGTCTTGAGGTCAACCAGTGTTGTGATTTGGTTCTGGAGCCCTTTTGTAGGGACTAGGTTAACTCAAAGTCAAACTAGTTGAAACTGTGGATGAACTGAGTCTAATTGGAGTACTAACCAAACTCTCAACCAGTTCAACTTCTGGTAAGACCAAATATTCAGTGCTGTGACAGCACATGAAGTGGGATTAAGTACAAAATGAGAGCTTTTAAATTCCTGTGTTTTTAATCTATTAAATTCCTGTTCTAATTCCAGTGCTATACTAGACAAATTAAAGGCACATCCCCATTCCAAAGCAGCACAAGCTGATTTGACCCTGTTTTCACACTAGCTATTAACATTAACAGAGGAAAATTGTGCTCTTTATTAAAAGAAAAGATATATGCATTTTTAGACATACTGTCCGACATAAAATAATAATTAAAAGGTCATGCACAGGGCCTCCCCTGGTGGCGCAGTTGAGTGCTGGGCTGCGAGGCTGCCCGCAACCTCTGCAGCGCCAGTTCGGTCCCTGGCCGCTGGGCGAGGGTCCCACATGGTGTGCAGACCTCTCCTGCCGCCCGCTGCTCCCCTCAGCAGTGTACTTCGGTCCTTCTGCCTGCTCTGCTCCCCGCTCTGGTTCTGGTGAATTCTCTCACCCTCCCGCACTGCTGACTGTACCCAGGGCTTGTATAAATAAATAAATAAATCTTTGGGGAAAAAAAAAAAAAGGTCATGCACAATGCCAGGATGACTCAGTTGAGTAAAATCAGTGCTAAAATGCATATATTCAGATGATAATGTAGGAATTATTAAACAAGATTTGAAACAGCTTTAATAAATATGTAAATAAGTCACAGAAAAACATGGATGTAATGAGTGAAGAGATGGAGAATTTCAGGAAATAATTTGAAGCCCTGCAAAGTTCCAAATGGAAACCCAAGAATTGGTGAATGTAATATTTGGAATAACAATATTTACTGGAGGGTGGCGATGGAGTTAACACCACACCAAACAGAAGAAAGGATCATTGAAATTCAAAACAGCTCAATAGAAATTATCCAAGTGGAAACAAAGATAGAAAAATATTGAAAACATAAGCACAGGGTCTCCATGGGATAATATCAAACAGTTCACCATGAGTGTAATTGAAATATGAGGGAGAAAGGAGAGAATGAAAGAGAAAAATGTTTAAGAATTTTCAATATGGATTGAGAATTACCTGATTTGATTTTAAAAGAAAACAGCAATCTCTGTATTCAGAATAAATACAAAGAATACTTCTAGGCACATGAAGCTTCAAAGGCATTGCTGAAAGCAAGTGATATGGAGAGATATTTTCAAAGTTGCCAGAGGAAAAAAAACAAAGACAATGTCCCAAACCCCTGCCTTACCCTCCAGAACTGTTTCAACTATTTTAGTTCCTTTGGCTTTCTCTAAACATTTTAAAATTAATTTATTGTTATCTATTTTTTTTAATCTGCTGTGATGGTTCTCATCAAGGCTCAGTCTTAAGCAGACACTGTCCCTAGGTCTTTTTAAAAATGTTTTATTTTATTAAGGTAACGTTCTTTTACAACACTGCATATGAATCAGAAATATAGAATCTCACTCCCTCAGGTGTATATTAGCACACCACACCCACCACAAAGGCATCCATATCATCCATATTTCTCTACAATAGTCCGTTGTGCACCATGTCATCCCTCCCCCTGCCACCCATAGTCTTGGTTTTACAGATTTCTAAAGGTTGTTTTAGTTTGGTGTTATCGGACTCTGTCTTGTTTCTCTATATTCCATATAAAAGCAAAATCATCCAGTATTTGTCTTTCTCCTTCTGCCTTGTTTTGTTTAGCATAATCCTCTCCATTCCCATCCATGTTATGGATGGCAAGAGTTCATCTTTTTTAATAGGTAAGTATTATCTATTGTATACTTGTACCATCTTCCTAATCCACTCATATGTCCTTGGGGACTTGGTTGTTTCCATAATTTAGCTATTGTAAAGAGTGCTGCAGTGACCATAGGAGTGCATCCATCCCTTCAAATTAGTGGTTTTTCATTCTTCAGGTAGATACTGGAGTGAAATTGCTGGGGTATATAGTTTCACGTTTTTAATATTTTGGTAAAGCTCCATACTATTTTCCATACTATTTTCCATAGGGACTGGACCAGTCTATACTTTCACCATCAGTATATGAGGGTTCCTTTTTCTGCACATCCAAATCAACACATATTTTTTCTGGACTTTTTGATATGAACCATACTCACCAGTGTGAGAAGGCATCTGATTTTCAGTGAGATGGTTTTGATTTTCACTTCCTTGATGATAAATGATGATGCACATTTTTCCATGTGCCCACTTGTCATCTGTATGTCTGCTTTTGAGAAATGTCTGTTTCGATCTTTGGCCCATTTTTTGATTGTGCTAGTTGTTTTCTATTTATTAAGTTGTAAGATATTTTTGTGGATCTTGGATATTAGCCCCTTGTCAGATATATAATGTGTAAGTATTTTCCAATTCAGTAGGGTGTCTTTTTGATTTTTTAATTAATTTTTAAATGAGGTAACATTTGTTTACAACACTGTATATGATCTAGAGGTATAAGATCATACCCTTTGGGTGTATGATTTTACCATACCACACCCATCACCAAGGTACCAAGACTCTGAAATTCTTCCACCATAGTTCATTATGAATACCCCCAACTTTAGTGTCCCCCCAGTACCTCCCCCTCTGGTAGCCTCAAGTCTACTGAATGTGGCTTCTCAGAGCTCCCATCTCTTGTTGAACTGTAATTCCAGACCCAGCAGTGTGTACCTGCCAGAGGTATTTTTGTTTCTGTCCCCAGCTATGAAAGGTTTTCTCCACTGCCCTAAAGGTATCAGCATTGACTGCCTCTCTCTACATCCAACATCCTTTGAAGATTGGGCCAGTGGGGAGATGAGAGAGAGGGTCTGGTTGCCATGCCTTTCTTGTAGCAGCTATTTTTTGATCCATATACTTCTTCCCAGACTTCCTTGTTACCAGTTTTCTAATCTTATTTCTTTTAAGTGCCTGACCATTCATCCCAATTATTAGTGACTACCCATGTATCATGCAGATCAGTAATCTGGCCTCTCAATCCAATCAGTGAATAAGCGAATGTATTGTTCAAAGTCCTGCCAATGGAGAAGACTTTCATACACTGATTTTTCCTCTGGATTCTTCATTCATGGTTACCCTGTGGAACTGGAATGCTATATTTATCCACTTTGAATTATTCCATTATATTGTGAAGACCCACTTGGAAACCAGGCTTGAGTGTTTTATTCTTCAGATAACTGGTCATAAGAAATAACCCAGCAAGTCTCAGATCTGGATTGAGTGGCAAAGCAATATTACTTAGTGTTGAAGGGGTTGGTGCCACCTGCTTAATGCAACTTACTTTTACCTTCCAGACCTGTCCAAAGGATCTTTATACCACTTTCATTTGATGATAAATTGCTTCTGCTGCCCAATCTTATGACTTTGTGTATTAGACAACCCAGTTCATGAAGAAGTACTCAAACTACACACTTATCTGCTATCCCACTGCTAGATATTTAGTCTCTACCAAGCCCCAAAAGAAATCTAGAAGCTGTTAGAAGCCATTTAGCTATTTCTTCAAAGGAGAATACCTTGCACATCTCTCTGTCTCTCTCTCTGTCTCTCTCTCTCTCTCTCTCTCTCGCTGCAGATATCCCAGAATCATCTTACAGAGGTACACTGTGATTTTCCCTTTTGGTGCTTTTCAGTCTCCATGCAGCATTAGTTGCACAATTCTGAGTATCATTACATGGGCTGAATCTAGGCCCCAAGTGACAGAGTACCTTGAACTACAGACTGAACTTGCATAGACTTCTCTTACACCCTACTCCAGGAGCCTGCCATTAGGCATGCATTCAGGACCACAGGGATCCATCATTAATGCTAATGGCAGGAAGGCAGAAAAGCCTGATAGTCACTTACCCTACAGATGGACTGAAGTCTGCACTAAAATGTGGTATAAGTTGCCTACAAATTTTTTTTAAAGATTTATTTATGTATACAAGAACTGGGGTATAGGCCAGAGGTGTGGAGGGTGAGAGGATTCACCAGAGACAAAGCGGGGAACAGAATAGGCAGACTAACTGAAATACACTGCTGATGGGAACAGCGGATGAGTCAGGAAAGGTCTGCTGCACCGTGTAGGTTGCTCCCTGGCTGGAGATCGAACTTGTGCTGCAGTAGCTGCAGAGAACTTCATAAGTTGCGTTTTTAACCCCTTGTGCCACCTGGGAGGCCCTGCCTACAAAATTTAAAAAGGTCTACTCTCGCATCATTTTTCATGGTGGATGAATGTGAGGTATGACAATGCATCTTTCACCTTGAAGAGATATGTCTATATTGGTCTCCGTTTAGCTGGTACCCTCTAAGTCACATATGTATTATTATGGCATCTATAATGCTTAACACTTCAGTTGATCATATCTAATTAGTGTAATATCATTAATATATTAGACTAGTTAAAATTTTTACTGAATAACAAAAATATCAAGGTCTTTGTAGACTATCCTGCTGCAGACACAGGAGATTGATGGACCTTCTGTCTCAATCATTTGCTAGCAGGGTCCATATTGTGCCAGTGAAGATATTGCAACTGGGACCGCAGCTTTAGTTTGCTAATATCACTCCTTATTAAGCTCACATTAGTCCATATTCATTGCTCTATATCCTCCTTATTTCTCCACTAATTGATTTTTTTTTTAAAGTGATTTTTATTTTTTTATTTTTAAGATTTATTTATTTACTTATTTATATAAGCACTGGGTACAGTCAGAAGTGTGGGAGGATGAGAGAATTCACCAGAGCCAGAGCAGGGAGCAGAGCAGGCAGAAGGACCAAAGTACACTGCTGAGGGGAGCAGCGGGTGGCAGGAGAGGTCTGCGCGCCATGTGGGACCCTCCTCCGGTGGCCGGGGAGCAGCCGGGGATCGAACCGGCGCCGCAGAGGCCGCGGGCAGCTTTGCAACCCAGCGCTCAACCGCTGCGCCACCGGGGAGGCCCACTAATTGATTTTTGATTAATGTAGGGATTACAGATTTTACCATGCCTGCTTCTTTCAAATTTTTGATGATGGAGCTAATATCTGAAATTCCTCTAGTGATTAGCTTTGCCTTTGATATTTTTTAATAGGGAGGGTGCAGTGTCGGGGCTTTCACTTAGCCCTTTCAATAATAATGGTTTAAACTCTATGAATCAAAGGGTCAATACTGAGGGTTGTCAGTATATGTATATTCTAATTATACATTAGGAGCTGGGTCTATAACCACAGGATTGGTCCGTGGACTGACTTGACTCACTGTATGTTGGACATTAGCTAATTATATATCTGGGAACCCATATTGGCATGTTGACTTCCCAGAAATTCAGAATCAATGTTCAGAAAGACTCCAAATGTTCAAGTAGTTCCACTTCCCTAATTCACATTAATTTTAGTAAGTTCTACTTCAAGATGCACATTAATTCTAGTAAATAGCCACAGATCCTTTTTCGGAATCTTTTTGTAAATATGTATAGTGTATAGCTATGGCAGTGGTGCCAGATACTTCTATATGTAGATCAGAATTTTTCTTCAATTAAAGGACTCTGAGTTTGTGAATTGACTCAACTAGAAAAAACACTCAGCAGTATATAGTAAACTAAGTTGTGTTTCTAGCAACATACCCTAATGGTTTGTGTTTTTTTTTTTCTTTCTGTTACTAAATTCATATCAGTCAGAGTGCAAGCAGAATACAGAAATCATACAGAAAGTTGAACAGGGAAAGTTTAATGTGTGGAATTAATTTCCTTTTACGAGGGATTTGAGTGATGAAGGAGACTGGTTTGAGTTTACAGAGAATATTGATTTTAAGAAATTTTATTAGTTTGTTTTCCTAGTTTTGAAAATATATTGCTCCATTTAAGTTTTAAAAGATTGCCACACATGGTATTTATGAAAAAATATTTTTCAATGTATCATTCTCCTTATATACCTCAAATACTTTATATATTTTCCAGGAATAACTGTACTACTCCTATCCTACTTTAATGCAGATCTATGATCTACTATAATCCATAAAACTTGCCCATTCTTTTTATTTTGAATATTTTAAATATCTTTTTATATTTTAAATATTTATTTTCAATTTCTTTTGATGTTATTGAAGATTTTAAAAGAAAAGCAGGAATAAGAGAAATAACTGGGAGTATTTTTTTCTACTGCTTTTGTCACACTTCATTTAAATTACTTATAGATCCTAGTTAAAATCATCTAATTGTTCTTTAAAACTTCAACAGGCTGGACTCAATGAGCCCCTAGGGACTTCCCCTGTAAATTTCTCAGTATCTTTCTTGCCATTTCTACACTACTAGTCTTTCTGTGATTAGTATGACCCAAGAGATAGTCCAAAAATGAAAATTACATTCTTTTCATTATAGAGCATTTATTATATATGAAGCATCATTTATATGTTGTGCCATTTAAAATACATGGATATATGTGTTTGATACAGCAAATTAAACAGCTGCTCCAAGTATGTCATAAAAAGTTAGTTGGTTTAAAAACAACTTTAGGGAGTTGATATATAATTCTTAGAAATAGAAAAGTGGAAAAAAACAGTATACTTTGATTTTTGCAGAAATGTTCTCTCAAATCAATAGTAATAAATAATTAACTTATATCATTGGAAAGATTCTTCAACCTCAGACTAGGTCACGGTTGCATTATTCTTTTTGATCAAAATGGCATAAACAAGCCACAGGCAAACACTCTGTTGGCTTTAGGATCCAAAACAGACTTTTGATCATTTGCCTTCAGGCCTATTCAATCTTTGTTCCACTAGGTTGAATTTTCTGTGTGCTTGTGATGAAAATGAAATAACATAAAACACTACTTGTTCTAGTATATTTCTACCCTTAGTTCATAATACTCTTTTTTCCTCCTCTCCTTCTCAAAACTCAGTTTATGTTGTATGTTTTTCTTGTGGAAAATGTACTACCTCTCTGATAAACTGAAGCCCTTTCCCTTACTGTATTTAGAAAACAATCAAATCACAAGGAGTCTTGTTTTGAGGATTACACTGCTTACAAAAACATACGTTCCAAAGCTCAATTCATCCTCATCTGCAGACTTTGAGATTGTGTAGTTATTTGTGCTATGAGTTAGCCATATGCACGTTGTCTTTCCCTACCTAGAAGTGTGTGTGTGTGTGTTTCTATCAAATAAATGCTTCATCTGGTAAAAAAAGACAGCGGCTTGTAGAAGTTGTTACCAAGGGGGAATTTCTCATGAATAGTCTAGAGCTGTGTTTCTCCCTTGCACTTGTTTCTCTATTTTTCTGACCTTTGTTTTCTAAAGTTTCAGCTTTGTTTTTTATTGAGCCACAGACTAGATCTTGCTAAAAATCTCAGAATAATGTAAAAATATAGATGGATGGTGAGGAAGGATATCAAGTGGGAGGCAGGGTTAAACCTGACTTCACATTTCTGCAGATAAAAACTAAACTGCTTTCACTTCATAATAAAGGGTAACCTATGTGAAGCTATAATATACTGGAAATTACCTTTTTTGAAAAAGTCAGCCAGGCTGTTTGTCTGCAATATATTTTATTGCATTCCAATTTTTCTGGTCATGGAGGCTGAAAGCTTGGATCTTTGAGTGGTGATTGGTGGAATGTTCATATGCCCCATACCCATCCTCCATTCTGGATTTTATAGGAATTGTTGACAACACAGAAAATGAAAAGTTAGAGCCAAATCATCTTATCATCTCCAAAAGAAGGCAGAGGAGGATTGGAGGGAGAACTAAAAAAAAATTTTCATTAGGTAAATTTAATTATTTCTACTTCATATGGAGGAACTAGATTAAATGCCCTCAAGAGGTAGCCAGGGTCAAATAACACATATCCAAAGGAAAGAATCAATACTGATGGACAGTCACTAGGCCACTTGCATTAGCACGGGCTGCCTGAGTTACCTGGGTGTCACCTCATTGGCCAATAGTAAGGTCAGGATTTTGCTCAGGCAGGTGCAAAACCTGTTGTTTACTTAACAATGTTGGCAGCAGCTGCTGCTTTTTGTGCTGTTTCAAAGCAATTAAAGAGTGTGCTATTTATTAGGTTGCCAGGTGCTGGCTTCCCTGTGTGCTGTGACAGGTGGGGCAAAATTTCATGAAAACACCTGCCAGCCTCCAAGACAGACCCTTGCTAACTGGCTATTATGTACATAGCATTTAATCTTGTGTGGGTTTAGCTGACAGGGCAGAAAGCATAGTTACAACTCTTCCACCCAGGGCTGAAGAGATGATATGTAAGCACTTTTTTTTGCTTGCCACTGTAGACAAGCGTATTTTGGATAGTATGAACAGTTTATGACTTTACATTTATCAGTTGTGTTCGAAGATCATAGAAAACTCATTCAACAACAGAATTATTTATGACAAATTGTATTATTCATTGTCATTACCAAAAATGATTTATGAAATTTAAATACTATCAATTCCCCCAGTGCTCGCAATCTCCTCATTGTCTTTCCCTTTGGTTACAGTTTTCTTCTTAGCATTAATCCATCTGATTTAATACTCATAAAATTCAAAGTTAGTTTTATTAAGCATATCAACCTTCATGTGACCTTCAAATTCACATTTCATCTGGCACAAACCTTCATTCATTGAGGTCAAAAGTACCTTAAGTATACTTACAGCTTTTGGGTTTATTTCTTGGAACATGTATGTGACTTGGTGTCTTTAGTTTCCCTTTTCACAAACAGTGGAAAGTTCTCATAGAAGAAATAGAAATTTAAAGATTTCCCAAAGGCTAGATAACTATTTTCTCCTAGGTAAGATAATTCCAGAGAACTAAGGAGACACATATAGACTCCCTTTTAAAACTTGCTTAGCCATCTATCAGGAAAAACCTTAGCCATCTATCAGGAAAAATTTTAGAGCTGAGGGAATTCAATAAAGAAGTTTAGTGATGATATCTACAGTGATGATATCTAAGTTTAGTGATGTATCATTTTTGTTCTTTATTTTTTTCATTGAAAATACAACCGATATTCTGCCTATAGACAAGGTAGCCACAGAGAGGTAACAGACTGTCATATTTGAAGTGTACCTTCAACTACCCCGCTACACCCCTTCTTCCATTACTTTCCTCTATTAAAGCTAGCTTCAAGAAAGATGTTTAAAATGTATTCATATTAAAGTATCAACAGCTGATAAGGCATATCCTGTTATCTGCCCCTAATTCTAAAATGTTAAAGATAAGCAAAGAGAGAGAGAGAGCATATTTTGGAAGCAAAGGAACTTCCAGTTTGAATGCACATGCTCACGACTGGCCCATTTCTGTCAATGTTTAATGCAGCCCACATGTTTCAGCAGAGGCTAAATGTTGGATGGGGCAGTAATTTAAATCACAGTCTCACTAATTTCCAGCTAAGTGTAGCATTTTAAGCTTCTGTTCTCTCATCTGTGAACATGATGATAGTCAACAGAAGGTTACTGAGGAAATTTCAATTAAATGACAGTATATGAAAACACCTAGGATAGTACTGGACACAGTGAAGCATTAGAGAAGTTGTGATTTTCTTCCTTTGCTTAAATTCAAATCTAGTTGAAGCTTCTTCAGTAAAGTTCATTTTAAGAGCACCTTTGCTTGTTCATATTCACTGAGGTCGAAAGTGGCCACATCTTGGCATTTAAAATTGTAGACTGATCAGCATATGATTTAATACTTTCCGTGGAAAAGGGTTTTGTGTGGAATGTGAGTCTTTGAAGTTCTCCCCATCTCTCAAGGAAATAGTTCATACCATCTGATTTAATGCTCATGAAATTCAAAGTTAGTTTTATTAAGTATATCAAGCTTCATGTGACCTTCAACTTCACATTTCATCTGGCACAAACCTTCATTAATGTCTACCATTGTGACTAAGATAGCATTTAAGAGCTGTCAAAGAATAATCTAGAGGTTATTATACCTGAGAAAAAAATAGGCCACCACTTTCAAGTCACTGCTAAGATATTAAATTGACTTCATGTTGAGAAACTGATTTTCTTTAAATCAGGAAAAGCATCAGGTGGAAAATATACATTTTATATAAAATAGAATTGACCTTTTGCCAGTTTTGAGCACAGGAAGAGAAGGATAAAAGTATGTGCAGTAGAAACAAATAGAATACACACAGCAAAAGAAAATTCTTTGCTGGGACAGTCTAAAGATATACCCCATCATGGATACTCGAAGAAGCTAGTGTTAGGGCCTCCTTGGTGGCACAAGGGGTTTAAGCACAGCACTGTGAAGCTAGCCACAGCCTCTGCAGCATGAGTTCTATCCCTGGCTGGCCAGGGAGCTACCCACATGGTGCAGCAGACCTCTTCTGGCTCGCCTGCTGCTCTCCTCAGCAGTGTATCTCAGTTAGTCTGCCTTTTCTGTTCCCCACTCTGTCTCTGGTGAATCCTCTCACCCCCCAACACCTCTGGCTTGTACCCCAATTCTTGTATGCATAAATAAATAAATGGGTAATTGTTCTTTCTTTACTTTAGAAAGCCTCAGTACTCTATGTTTTGTGTATGTTTATTTTTGAGACCCATATAACAATTTTCAGTTTCTTCATTGTTGTCTTTGTTTCACTAGAAGAAAATGGTGAATAAGGAATACTATGAGCGGGATACTGGCATATACTTGATATGAATAGGATATTGGAAGCAGTAATTATAAGACTGTATGGGCAAACTTGAGCTAAATACTGTGGCTTTGATTTCTTAGAATTCCAACTGTATGCCTGGGCCAGTTACTTTCCCTGCATATAAGTTTTGTCCTTAGTAAAGTGAGATTAAATTTTATACCTCTTAAGATTACTGAAAAGATTAAATAGATAATGAAAGTAAAGTATTTAAAATAGGGTCTGACTCTGTAAATAACACTAATTGACAACTGTTGTGATTAGCTATTAAGACTAGATTTTAACCCACTTATTTTTTAGGAGGTAATCTTCTTTGAAGAAATAATTTCTACAAAATGCATGACACACACAGTTCTTTTCTTTCTTGCTTACTTCCCGACCTCCAGAAAGAAAGTTTTATCTCCTTCTTAAGTAAAAATCCAAAAACTTCAGATTGCAAATATGCAATTTCATAATTGGTTTCCCCTAAGGTAGTAATCAATGATGATGAAATGGATTTATATTAGGATGGTATTGTCTTAATATTTTTGAATAATTTTGAACTTTCCATGGCATATAGTCAATGAAAAAAGGAAACAGATGCTGAGAAAAGCAATTAGAGTAATTAAAAGAATGATTTAATGATTAACCTGTAGGTATGGGTGAAAAAGAACAACCAATTAAAATAGACCTATTGTCTATTCATAAAGAAATTACTATTCAAGTGAGCTTAAATAGTTTTGACTTACAGAAGAAATAAATAATTTAAATGATGCTGTAATGATTTTGTTAGGATTGTCAAAGAACGGTGTTGTAAGAATTGGGCTCTGCTATTTACACTGTTATTTTTTATTTGTAATCAATAGGAAAAACCAGACCCAAAGATCTGAGTATGTTTCTGACTTGCAGAATAACACATGTAGTTATCTATTGATACACAAGGCAAACAGTTCATTTTCAATTTAAATGAAAATATTCTCCTTTCTGTATATTATGTGGACTACATTTGAAAAACAATGTTTTGCATGCCTCACGAAGATTAAATGTTCCTGGAAGTTGAAACAACAACTATTTAATATCGTAAAAAAAACAGACACTAAACTAACTTGCAATTCTCACTGAATATCTCCTAAAAATTATTGCTTCTTTTTAATATCATAACTAAGACCTAGCAAGAGATGGACCCTTCATAAATATGCCCTTTCTTTCCTTCTGATGTCTATTTTACTGTGCATTTGGTTTACTTTGACTCTATGATCATTGAATACAAATATTCTAATTTTTTCATCATAAAACTTTGAAATGTCACAGTACTGACAAATAATTTTTCCTTCAAATATATATAACTTTTTGGCCTATAGTTTATTTTAATTTTAATATACTGGATTCAAATTTTAAGGTTATAATCTCTATCTCTAAAATGTGAACATTAAATTCTTGTGAAATTTTAAATATTATGCTAAATCACTAAATTGCCCAAGAATGGAACCAAAATATTCCAGGGAATCTCCGTGCTTTTCTTAGGCAAATGCACAATGTGGAATCAATGCCAAGACTTTACAGTTTGGGACCACAAGCAAGCATTTGGGAAGTTCTCTTTAATATTTATTAACCAACTACAAAGGAAACAAACCTTTCTTAGGTGGCAAATTCCCTCCTTTAGAAGTCTACTTGAATGAGGCCTTCTGTCCGGAGCTGTCCGGAGCATGCGCCGTGTTGCGTATGCGTGCCATGAGTTAAGTTTTGCTTTACTTTTTCGCTTTCAGAGAACCATAGGTTTTTCCTGTAAATCACATGAGACTGGGAGGTACAGGGGGAGGAGCTACCAGGATATAAGGGGAGAACGCGCGGAAGAGAGAGGGAGAAGAAAAGAGATTTAAGAGGAGAACCACGAGAGAGGAAAGTGCTGCGAGAGGAGCAGAGAAAAGGCCCGGGAAGTAAGAAAGACAGGGAAAAGAAAGACATGGAAAAGTAAGAGAAGGAAAAGGAAAAATAAAGAAGCATGCGCTAGCGTCAGGGTGTCTCAAGCCCCTCATTTCATCCTCAGCCCTTCTCTTGTCGTGCCTACGAATCCCGCAGGTCAGGACAGCCTTCATTAATCATGTTTATGATTATACTGTGAAAATATGCATAAAAAAGAAAACCACTAAGCCTTTAATAAAGGCACTATAATGCTATTCCCAGAAATTTCTTTCCCTAAGAATTCATGTCTCTGGGTTCCTGAGCAGTCATTTCACTTTCAAAAGTGAAGGAGAAAGAAAGGCTTTCCTGGACAAACAAAATTGAGGAATTTATTGCCAGTGGACATGCTTGCAATAAATGTTAAAGAAATTCTTCAGAAAGAAGAAAAATAATTTAGGTCAGTGATTTAGAGCTACATGAAGGAAGGACAAATATGAGAATATCAGTAAATGCAAAAAAAAAGTCTTAATTGATCTAACATAACAATTTGTTTTAAAAACAATAACAGCAATATATCACTTAGGCACAAGTGATATTAATGGCAGCAATGCTATAAGGGATGGGAGAGGGTATCAGGAATATTTCATTACTATAAGTTGCTCACATTACCTGTGAAGTGGTATAGTGTTACTTGAAAGAGGATTTGGATTAGTTGCAAGTGTATTTTCAAACTCAAGAATAATCATTAATAGAAAGAAAAATAGCATAATTAGTCAAATACACATGGAAGGCAAAAGTAGGAACCTCCGTCTGCACAGAGTAAGGCAGAAAAGTTAAAAATAGTTCAGAAAACATGGAAAACTGATAATAACCAAAAACATTAACATTCTTATATTCTTCTACTTGCAAGAGCAATGCATGATGTATTCCGAATCTCTAATTTTTTCTCTAGGTATGCACTGGAATAAAAAAAAAAAAAAAAACATTTCCAAAAGCTGAAGGAATGGTGATGCCTGGGTATAAATTTCCTTCCAGGTAAACAAAGGAAAATAAATCTTGACTGATTGTTCTACCAATGTGTTACCAAATGCATGGCCAACTTAAGCTAACAATAATAAATATAAATATATTCTTCTTATAAAAAGAAAAAAGCAGCTATCATGGACCAAAAATGGTTATTGACACTCATTGCCTCTCTCAAAATAACCAAGTGCTTGAGGCAAGTGATTATTGTGAATGGAAATGTATTTTATTCACAATCAAATGAAATGAGGTGGGCCCAAAGCCAGAGAATATTCTTGATTGGACTCTTATTTTATTGTCCTAAATTTAACTAGCTGTATTTTGTAAAGTATCATTCTAAAATGGAAGCTTTGACATTTATCATAAAATCTCATTTGTGAGATATCATAAAACTATAATTATGCACACAGAAAACAGTCATTTCTGCATATAATATACATAGAATATAGTGAAGTCCTAAATTATTTTTTTGTTAACAGGTTGCCCTGGAGAAATCCAGACATAAGGATTTGGAACCTTGATGAGAGGAAGTGGGAAAAAAAACAAACTGTCATTTATATGTTGCCAGTGGTCTTAATTCTCTGTAGATAGAAGCGTCAACTCACATTTGAATCTAGTGATTAGATTGAGAGTATGCATTTTTGACAAGCCTATAACTGAAATGATGTGACTTTCTCAGTGTTTCATTACATCGCAAGGTATATGAGTTTGATATATCTTCTCAATAGTGATATTAACCTTGATCACTAAATCAACATTGTATCAGGTTTTCCACTTCCCAGTTTGCCACTCGAGAAATAGTCTCAAATTTTCCCTCATTGGTGGATCTTGCCTGCACTAAGTATTACTGTGACATTTCATGGTGATTTTTCTCTTATTCCTTCAACATTTATTAACTGAATTTCTGTAAGGAAGAGTTCTCCAAAAAGTCCTAATTTGATCACTCGTGATGTTTGTTTTGTTCTTTATATATTTAAAAAAAAATCACAATATCTGTGCTCCCAATCTAACACAAGATTCATTTTTATTTATTTGTAATTTTACAATAGTGAAAAGCCTGCCTCTTATTGTCTATACTATATTTACTTGTTTGTTCATCTCTAGTATATTGTAGCAGCAGGAATGGGGCACAGTGCAGGTTTTCTATGACCCAAACAGACCAGGTAAAGGAGAAGTCCTGGAGCCCTCAGTGGCTTTTCAGGCTTTTATTGGGATTTACCAGGTACATGGCTGGCAAGGGGTGCCAGGCTGTCAGGCCTCCCAGCCCCCAGCAAGTCTTCACTCTTTCTGGCCTCTCCGGTGTTCTGTGATGGTCTTGTTCTCTGCTGCTCTAGTGGTTCTTCTGGCATCCCCATGACGCCGCCCTTATAAGCCTAGTCTCTCAGCCCAGGTGAATCTCATCTACACATGCCCACACCCTACTCCAGGTGCCCGCCATCAGGCATGCATTCAGGACCGCAAGGATCCATCATCTATCCTGATGGCGGGAGGGCAGAAAGGCCTGATACTTTTTATTTTCCCTACATATACACATAGATTTCTGACCCACATCCCTGTGAGAAACACATATAATAATTAAAGCCCATTTGTTGTACACAGATACTTCTTTTTTCTCTCTTTTTTACTGCTGCTATTCCCATTATACATATGTTAACACTTTTTTTGTAGTTGGTCCATACTCCTTGGTTATCCTTTCCTGCATTTCTCAATCTTTGTTCTCTTTGCTTTTTGGTGTTCAAGGATGCAATTGATACCTCCTCAAACTAAGAGATTCTTTCCTTAGCCATGTCTGGCCTATTGTCTTTCTTTTCCTGTAAATTGTCTACTTTACCCATGTAGGGTAAATGATTTTCAGGCTTTTCTGCCCTCCCACCATTAGGATTACCCTGCCTGATGGGGCACCTGCATTTGTTACATTGTTGTAGTTGTGTTATTTACTTCTGTGGGCCATGGCTCCAGTATTGAGATATTGGCCAAGGGAAGCAAAAGCAGGAGAGGAGAGGGAGAGAGAAGGGGAGAAAGAAGGCAAGGAACCCAGAAGGCAAGGAACCCAGGGTGCCCCGGGTGCTTGGAGGCCTCCCACCCCAGGCACCCCTGCCTGCCTTGGACCTGGTTGCTGCACTACATGTAAAAGCTCAAAAAAAGCCTGAGAAATCCACGGAGGGCTCCAGGACTCTCCCTTACCTGTCTGGTCTGCTCCAATCATAAAAAACCTGCTCTTTGCCTTCCTGCCCCAACAACCCATTAAGCATCTTGGAGTATTTTTCATTATTGTTTTAAATTCTTGGTCTGATGATTCCGATCACCCTGCCATATCTAGTTCTGATGCTTGCTCTCTTTCTTTAACTTATTTCTGCCATTTGCTAATTTTGTCTTTTGTAATTTTTTCTTGGTATCTGGACAAGACTATCAGTGGAAGGAACTGCTATAAACAGGCCTTTAGTAATGTGGCAGTGAGGCATGGGGGAGGGGAAGGGTCCTATGGCCCTATAATTAGGTTGCAGTCCTTAGCGAGCACCTGTATCTAGACTGCGGGCATCAGGTGTGCTGCCAACTGCACCCAGAGTGGAATCGTATGGGAAGAGTGGGCTTGTGTGCGTAGAGTGGGCTCTGATTAAACTCCTTCCTGTCAGGCTGTGGTTAGATTCACCTGTTGGCACGACTCGTTAAAAAGAGAGGACGCGCTGGCTTGTTTCAAAATGGCTTGTTTTCCTCTTCCTCTGCAGATGCCGAAGACATTTTTTCCCTTTTTATTTCCTGGGGGCGAAGATTCATGCTGCCGGAGGTAAATCTCATGCGTTGTCAAACCTCCCCACCGCCCCGCGACTGGGCTTGTCTGGATTTTGTACCCTCAGACTTGCCCACACCGAGCCTCCAGCCCTTCCTCAGTCCCGGCCCTGGCTCTGGCCTAGATTTCTCCGGCTCGTCTCTGCTCTGGTGAGTTGTAATTCTTGTATTCCTGCCTCCGTTTCTCTCATCGTGGGGCAGCAGCTTGCTCTGTGCGCGCCATTGTCTTAGGGACCCCAGAGGAGCTGTTGTTTTTGTTTGGTTTGCTCGGCTTTTACTTATTATCCGGATGGAGTAGTGTCTTCCAAGGGCCTTACCTGAGGAAATGGATGCACACGGACTTGCACAAAAATCTTCCCTACAAAGTGTTAGTGGAGTGCAGTTCTATGGTGTGACGAATATATTATCCAGAACAGTTCTATCACCTCAAGAAATGATCTGGCCCTTGTAGTCAAAGCCAGCCCCACCCCTGGAAGCTGACGGCATCTTTTCCATCCTTAACGCTGTGCCTGGTACATGAAGGGCCCCGGGCCCTGTGTAGCCTTTGGGATGTGGCTTTTACTTAGCAAAATGCATTTAGGATTCTTCCCTGCTGTTGTGGGAACCAACGACTCTCTCCAGTTTAAGGCTGAGTATTTCATGTTATATAGTTTGTTTAGCCCTTCTTGGATATAAGGACATCGAAATTATTTCCAGGTTTTGGTAATTATGAAACTACAAAAACATTCACAAAGATTTTTGGGTGAACCTAATTTTTTTCTTTTATCAATAACCAGGAGTTGGGCTGCTCCGCCGTGTTATGTCTGTTTACTCTTATTTGAAACCTCCTAACCGCATTCCAGAGTAGCTGTACCATTTTGCTTTGCCACCAGCAGTTTCAGTTGCATGAATATTTGGTATTTGGATTTTTTCTCCCATAATTTTCACCATTTTGAAATTAGAATTGGCATAGAGTGGTATTCTTTTTTTATTTTTTAAATTTTTTAAAAAAAGATTTATTTATGCATACAAGAGCTGGGGTACAGGCCAGAGATTGAGGTGGGGTAAGAGGATTCATCAGAGACAGAGTGGGGAACAGAACAGGCAGACTGACTGAAATACACTGCTGAGGGGAGCAGTGGGCAAGTCAGCAGAGGCCTGCTGTGCCATATGGGTAGCTCCCTGGCTGGCCAGGGTTGGAACTGGTGCTGCAGAGGCTGTGGATTGCTTCATAGTGGGGTGCTTAACCCCTTGCGCCACCGGGGAGGCCCCTAGAATGGTATTCTATTGCGGGTGTGTATGTATTTTAAAAGGCAGGCTGAGGAATTGAGTGAAGAGCACTTTGAATGTCTCCAACGTACATAATAAAATAAAAAATTCCAATTTCCTCATTGATGGACCTGACAACCTGCAGTCCATGTCAGTGACCTTCCATTTTCCATGGTAGATGTGTTTCTGTACCTCTGTCCTGTTAAGCAACACTTTTTGTTCTTGCCAAAACAGCAGCTTTTTTCTCTCAAAGATACTGTAGTTAAATTATGTAGGTCATGTGACCTCACACAATTTCCATAGGCCAGGGCAAAATATGGTAAACAGTCTTCTGAGTCAGAAAGTAAAGCTTGCATTAGTCATGTCTTGTATAATTACAGGAAGCAGAGAAATGACTGGCAACATAAATATCAGAGGCATGAGTGTTTTGTTCTTACTTTTTCAATCTGAGCTCATCCCAGTAGAGAGCTATAACAAAAGCCCCAGATACAAATATTCATATGTCAGGAAGAAAAGCCCCTTCCCTGCTGCTTTCCTAATAATGCGTGTCAGCAGCCAGTGATTGCTGTTTAGCCCCAGCCCTTTCTCAAATGGCTGCTTTCACAAGCTGATGCTCTAGGTTGACAAGAAGCAGCTGTTGATCTTTTCTTGCCCTATCCCATCCCCTCCCCTTACTAATATCCAGAGAAAAAGAAGGGCATGTTCCTCATCTGGCTGGAGAAGCTGAAGGCTCTTGAATCTAAATTGGGGAGGGGGGAGGGGGGTGAGGGAGATCAGTTATTCTATTTTTAAAATCTGGTTCATCACAAGAGCACATTTTACATTTGTTGTACAGGTTCTCATGAGTACCTATTCCTCTAGGAATATAATTTCAAAAGGAGAGAATTAACCAAAGTAGTGGTAACTGTTTCTATTCTGTGATTTCCTTTCTGTTTCAAAGTAACAGTGATGATTCAAGGTATCATACTGGGACATTAGCAAAGTCAAAAAATCTTCTCTATCTGTGAGATTTAGCATTTGAGGTATTGGATACAAGTTTCCAGAAGTAATAGAGGGATGGCATTAAAAAAAAGGGAAATATTTTAATAAGAAAATACCCTCAATATTGATAGCAATGGTCAAAATTTCTTCACATGACCTACATAATACCAGGGATAATATTAAATTTGCCATTTATAGTGCTCAGTATTTTTAACTCAACCTAAATTTTCATCTTTATATGTCCATCACACACCATTGCTTCTGCCGTACCCCTCCCATCTCCAGTCCCTAGCCAGTATAGACTACTAAGTCTTCCTCTAAATAATTATTTTTTAAATTTCTTATCTTGATTATGCCTCTTCTTTGCCTTTCTCTTTTTCACCTATTTGTTAAAATGTTTTTCAGATATCAAGATATTTCATACAATGTTGAAATAGTCCCCATGTTAGTAAGATTACTTTCCCATCTTTTTACTTGTTACATTTTGTATATACTTCTATTTTATTATTTATCACTCTGTTCTGTTTTTTTTTTAAAGATTTATTTATTTATTCATACAAGCACTGGGTATAGTCAGAAGCGCGGAAGGGTGAGAGAATTCGCCAGAGCAGGGAGCAGAGCAGGCAGAAGGATCGAAGTACACTGCTGAGGGGAGCAGCAGGTGGCAGGAGAGGTCTGCGCTCCATGTGGGTCCCTCCTCCGGTGGCCGTGGAGCAGCCGGGGATCGAACCAGCACTGCAGAGGCTGCGGGCAGCTTCGCAACCCAGCGCTCAACCGCTGTGCCACTGGGGAGGCCCTATCACTCTGTTCTTTATAATAGTTTCTTGTAGAAAGTTCTTCCTGAACCTTCATCAGTATTAGAACTTGTAATTTTTTTATCAATGTATTTCTAAGCTATTATTGCCTCAAGGAGTAACTTTGTAGTTATTTCAAAGGGAAATAAGTAGAATTGATACATAAAATATCTATAAAATCTTATTGAATTGATACATTAAATATCCAGAAAATTTCATTAAAAATTTATGCCTTTTTCCTGTTATTGTTCAGAATGTACATGCAATGGCTGGTACAGTAGTAACTATGATGGGCTATGAGAGAAAAGAACCCATAGTTATATTCTACTTATATTTAATGAGACTATAATAAAAATTTGAGCCCCTACTTTAGGTTTTCTCTTTTTTGAGTTGAAACATAGCCAACACCCAGACTTTTGTAAACATATTTCTCTTCCAGCAGGTTGTGATTTTATGTCTTATGTTGTACTCATTTAAACCATTTCCTGGCAACTATCCCATCAAGTTTAAGTGAAATCATCAAAAAGAAATTTAATATAACATATATATCTCCTATTTACAGGGGAGAGACCCCTTATAATTGAGTAACTCAACCACGTCTTAAACAGTTTAGCTAAGATAGAAGGATTTTGTGAGGGACAGAGGGCCAGGAAAGGCACAATAGGCAATGATATATTTTGCCTTCTTCATTAGGGAAAAAAAAGTAGAGATTAAGTCTGCCCAGTACACATCCTTTCAGAACAAAGTAACTACCTTTGTCAAAAATAGCCTTCTTCCAGCCTTTTGCCAAGGACATATTTTGGAGTAGCAGATTTTTGCTTCCCTACTGTATTTGGAACTCCTCCAGAAGTTCTGCAGTTCAGAAGTTATTGTGTTTTTCATGCACCTGGTCTCTCTGTTCTACCAATAGATCCCTTGTGTCCAATTTCTGAAATCAGTCGTAGAGGTAGGTCCCAAAGTTAAACCTATATCAAGCATATACTAAGAAACTGTTTTATTTTATTTATTTTTTTTTAATATTAAATTTTATTTTTATATTCCCCCATACAATTGCAAACGCCCCATTCTGACTCCAAACCTTCCCCTCCCACCCCCCGCCCCCCAAAAAGTGTCTCTGGTTCATAGTTTTTTGTTGATTTTGATTTTCACTTTCTTATAGTTATTCATTTTCCTGGTCCCTTATTTAAGTTTTCTAGATTCCTGCTATGAGTGAGACCATCCGGTATTTTTCTTTTCTTTTTGGCTTATTTTGCTGAGCATGATCCCTTCCAGCGCCATCCATGTTGCTGCAAATTGCATGTGTTTATCTTTTTTGAATGCTGAGTAATATTCCATGGTATATATGTACCACATCTTCTTGATCCAGTCATCTATTTTTGGGCATTTGGGTTGTTTCCAAAGCTTAGCTATTGTAAACAGTGCTGCTATAAACATAGGGGTGCAGGTGCTCTTTGGAATTGATGTTTCTGTGTCCTTTGGGTAAATACCTAGGAGTGGAATTGCTGGATCATATGGAAGCTCTATGTTTAGTAGGTCCAGAAATCTCCACACAGCTCTCCATAGTGGTTGGACCAGTTTGCACTCCCACCAACAGTGCAGAAGAGTTCCTTTTTCTCCACATCCTCGCCAACATTTGTTGTTGCTAGTTTTTTTAATATGTGCCATTCTCACTGGTGTGAGATGGTATCTCATGGTAGTTTTGATTTGCATTTCCCTGATTACAAGTCATGTTGAACATTTTTTCATATGTCTGTTGGCCATTTGCATTTCCTCTTCAGAGAAGTTTCTTTTTAGCTCTTCTGCCCATTTTTTGACTGGATTATTTTCTTTGTTGTTGCTGAGTCTCATCAGCTCTTTGCAGATTTTTGTGATCAGTCCTTTATCATTAGTGTTGGGTGCAAAAATGTTCTCCCAGTTGGTGGGGTTTCTCTTTGTTTTTGTTATTGTCTCTTTTGCTGTGCAGAAGCTCTTTAATTTGATGTAGTCCCAGCTGTTTATCTTTCTCTTCACTATCACTGCTTTGGGTGATGTGTCTGTAAAGATGTCTTTGATGTGCAAATCCCGTAGTGTTTCGCCTATATTTCCTTCTATGTATTTTATGGTTTCAGGTCTTATGTCTAGTTCTTTAATCCATTTTGAGTTGATTTTTGTGTATGGTGTGAGGTAGTGGTCAAGCTTCATTCTTTTGCATGTAGCGACCCAGTTTTCCCAGCACCATTTATTGAACAAACTTTCTTTGCTCCAATGCATAGTCTTTGCTCCTTTGTCAAAGATTAGTTGACCATAAATCTGTGGGTTTATTTCTGGATTTTCTATTCAATTCCATTGGTCTGTATGTCTGTTCTTGTGCCAATACCATGCAGTTTTGATGATTATGGCTTTGTAGTAGAGTTTGAAGTCTGGGAGTGTGATGCCTCCATTTCCTTCTTTTTTTTTCAGTAGAGCTTTGGCTATTCGGGGTTTTTGGTGATTCCATATGAATTTCATCAATAATTGTTCTATTTCTTTGAAGAATGCCATTGAGATTTTGATTGGAATAGCATTGAATCTGTATATTGCTTTTGGTAGGATGGCCATTTTAATAATGTTTATTCTTCCAATCCATGAGCAGGGGATGTCTTTCCATTTCTTTGTGTCTTCTTCTATTTCTTTTAACAGTGTTTTATAGTTTTCTTTGTATAGGTCCTTTACCTCTTTTGTTAGATTTATTCCCAAATATTTGATTTTTTTTGTTTCGATAATAAAAGGGGTGGTTTTTTTGATTTCTTCTTCTTCAGATTTATTGTTTGTGTATAGGAAGGCTACTGACTTTTGCGTGTTGATTTTGTATCCTGCCACTTTACTGAATTGATTGATGAGTTGAATTAGTTTTTCTGTGGAGATTTTGGGGTTCTCTATGTATATTATCATATCATCTGCAAATAGTGATAGTTTGACTTCTTCTTTTCCTATTTGGATTCCTTGGATGTCTTTCTCTTGTCTTATTGCTCTGGCTAGGACTTCCAGTATTATATTGAAAAGCAGTGGTGAGAGTGGACATCCTTGTCTTGTTCCAGATCTTAATGGAATTGCTTTCAGCTTTTCACCATTGAGAATGATACTGGCTGTTGGCTTGTCATAGATGGCCTTTATGATGAGGTATGTTCCTTGTATCCCAAGAATTTCAAGGGCTTTTATCATGAATGGGTGTTGCACTTTGTCGAAAGCTTTCTCGGCATCTATTGATATTATCATATGGTTTTTATATTTCTTTTTGTTGATGTGTTGGATAACGTTGATTGATTTTCGGATGTTAAACCATCCTTGTGTGCCTGGAATGAATCCAACTTGGTCGTGGTGAATTATCTTATGGATACATTGTTGGATTCTGATAGCTAAAATTTTATTGAGGATTTTTGCATCAGTGTTCATTAGGGAGATTGGCCTGTAGTTTTCCTTTTTTGTGTTGTCCTTATTCGGTTTTGGTATTAGTGTAATATTGGCTTCATAGAACGTGTTTGGTATTGTCCCTTCCTTCTCAATTTTTTGGAAGAGTTTGTGAAGGATAGGCACTAATTCATCTCTGAATGTTTGGTAGAATTCATTTGTAAATCCATCAGGTCCTGGGCTTTTGTTTTTGGGGAGGTTTTTGATTACCATTTCAATTTCGCTGCTTGTAATTGGTCTGTTTAGGTGTTCTATTTCTAAGAAACTGTTTTAAAAATAATTTATTGATAGAATTCAGGGAGAAAATGTACTTCCAGCCATTTTCAATTATAAGGTGTGACTTGGAAAAATAGCAGACAATCAAAAGGTTCAGGAAAGCAGTCCTGTTCAGAACAGAAGACACATGAATAATGTGCTAAGGAAAGGGCTCATAGTCCACACATCTTATGCTGGACTATACTGAACAGAGATCAGTAGTAAGCACAGCTCTTGTCACTGAAAAGAGTATTTGTAGCAATTTTCAAGGAAGGCATGGTTTTACTGAGGTATATTTGTATATTCTAGCAATATAATTTTTGATATATCTGCTCTACTCAAATGCTACAACAGTTGATAGAAATAGGGTGGTAAATAGGTGTAGCCTTGCCCTCATGTACAGTCCAGTGAGTAAGGTTTTCTTTAACAACTCTCAACAACTGAAATTAAACCTATTTTATGGTATGTAATTTATAGTAATTCATGTTGCTCATAATATTTATCAAGCTAATAATATGCACATATTCCTATCATTTATAATTTAGAACTATAACAGTTCAGTGAACTATTTATGTTCTATAAGAGCTTTGTAGATAGAATTGGAAGACTTTGAGAGATAGTTTTGAAACAAAAGCTGCAGAGCTTGGTAATGAAATGGATATAGGGTTAAGGGAGAGAGAAATGTCAAGGATGATTTCCAGTTGCTAGGATGGTGTAACTAGAAGAATAGCTGTACCACTCACCAGTGAATAAAATGCTGGAAAAAGATAAAATTGGGTGGGCCTCCCCTGGTGGCACGTGGTTGAGCGCTGGGCTGCAAGGCTGTCCTCAGCCTCTGCAGCGCGGGTTCGTTCCCCGGCCGCCGGCGAGGGTCCCACAAATTAAAAAAAAAAAAAAAAAAAAAGATGGGGCATATATTTTGAGTTTGGTTTTGAACATAGTGATGTTAACGTGACCATAAAGCTTAAAGAAAATAATTTTACATTAGACTGTAGAAATGAAAATATTGGTCTGGAACCTTAGAAGTTATCTTTGAGTCATCTGTGTAGGGTGGTAATGGTCACTGTGGGGCTTAATAAAATTGCTTCTGGGGAGTCTAGAGAGAAAAAAAGGTTAGGACTTGTCATTAAAAAAAGGTAAATGATGATGACTCTGTGAAGGAGGCAAAAGGTAAATAAGTAGCTAAGGTATCAGAAGAAAGTGATATCCCAGTGGTTAAAGAAAATAAGGATCAAAAAATGGAGGAGGGAATACCTAATGCCAGTAAGATATTAAATAGTTGAGGACTAAAAAAAATTTACTAGAACTGTACCATAGAAGCCATTTTCATCTTTAGCAAATGGCCATTTTGGTGAAGATGAAGGCAGAATTAAGATTAAGATAAAATTGATGATGGAATGGGAAATGATAAAATGATGGATAATATAGTCACTTAAAAACATTTGACTATGAAAGGGAAGAAATGGTGATGTCGTGGGAAGTTCTGTGGAGGTTCAAGGTAAAATTGATTTTCCTTCCCTTTTTCTTTAAGGCAGCAATGTTTTAAACATGATGGAAAGAATGTTGCTTATGCAAAAATGGAGTGGGATAGATTGTATAACATTTCCCAGACAGTGGGAGTGGATAGGATCCAAATCATAGGAGAAGGGATTACATCTTAGATGGAGAGAGAATTTTTCCATAGAAACAAATGTTGATAGGATCTGTGTGACTATATCTGTTAAGAAATGCATGTAGCTACTAGTATCAAAGTTTGGAGCTAATTGTGGCTCAAGTAGAATAAAAATTATTTATGAAAATGATGTCTGGGGAGAGAGTTATCATTGTTAGCATGTTGCTTCCATTCTCCTGGTCATCTTAAGGCCTATATAGCAGCTGAACCTGAATCATAGTCATGTTCCAGGAGATGAATGAAAACCAAAAGGAACATTGCTACAGGTCAGTTAGCACTGTTTTGAAACAACACATGTATAGTCTTATCCAATGACTACTACTTACATCTCATTGGTCAAGGAGTGCCAGGGTAATTGTTGTGAACATAATCAGATTTTTGTTATAAAAGATTTAGAGGAAATAGGTGGATAGTGGATAGGGCACTAGCACTTTCTATCATAGAATTGTAGGCAATTTAATTTTAAGATCATATTGAGACAGGGAAAGAGACAAGGGAGTTCAAGATGGGTGGAGGGGAATTGTAGGGGGTGTGGGATGAGACTGTGCGGAGCTGGATTTTTTTTTTTTTTTTTTTGGAAGTAGTTATTGCGGAGAGTAGGAGAGTGAGTTTGTTCATGCTTTCCATGTTTTATACGCAGTTTTGAGTCCTTTTGAAGCCACCTTTCATGACCTGGTTATGGAGCATCTCTTCATTGCCTGTGGTTTTTTCCTCCATCAGCTCTTGGCTTCACTGATGCAGACTCAATGAAATCATATAGATATATTAGGGTTGGGGTTTTGCCCAATGGCTATGACAAAAAGAGAGACAGACAGTAACTTAGGTTTTTGTCAGGAAATTAGCTACATAAAAATCTTAGCTACATAAAAATAAAAAGGTAGAGGATGGAGGCTTGGAAAAAACTATAATGATCAATGAACTGGAAATCCTAATGAGTTCAAACAGTGACTGCTGTTTAATTGAACATGATAGGAAAACTGGGTGGATAGAGTAGGTGGTGACTGGTTGGAAAAATAGGGGGTGAGGTGGGGGAGAAAGATACTTGAATTTTATGATTTTTAGAGGAACACTGACATCTGGAAGAATACTGACAGATGGTGACAAGTCAGGCTGTGGCAATGGCCATTGGAATTTTAGGTGGAAGAAAGACAGTCTTGGATATGAAACAGTTAAGAACCAGCACTACTTAGGCATTTAGGATGTTAATGTCACTGAGGATGAGAGAATGTGAGAGTATGAAGGTGTTTAAGTCTAAAATACATGAGAAGACTGATTAGAACTTTGCTAGATAACCATAAGGATGAGAGAAAGATAAAGGATCAGAGTAGAAATTTGTGCATGTATGTGTTTTAGTCTAACCTTAAAATTACAAATGTTCTAGAAAGAACCATTAGAAGTTTGCTTATCAATTCCTCTTTAACTTCTATATAAGCATATGTAAAATAATTTTTATAAATACCAAGATGTGAAACTATCCCTTGACAAGTATTATCTTTAAATTATAATTATGGCTATAATTAGGAGCTCTGATTGTGAGTCTCCTTAGGGTCAAGAGTTGGAAATGTATTTGAAGGCTGAAGCTTGTTTTAATTTTCTATTTTTTCATTATTTTAAAACCTAAAATGGTTTTAAATACAAACACAGTAATTCTGCTAACTAAAACTTCTGCAACATATATCCTAGTATAAGACAAGATTTTGGACAGGAAAAGCAAACAATTAGCTGGGAAAAGAAGATTTGGAGATATTAACCTCCTTTTATAATGTTTATTGCCTGTATTTTTCCAATTATTTGCCCTTTTAATTTTTGGTGGTTATTTTTGGCAAAGTGTGATTTTTTTTTTTTTACCAAGTCCCTCTTTTTTCCTGTTCTTCTATAGTTTTCATTGTTAAAAAGTACTTGTTGGAGTAGACAAGTTTTAAAGTGATTGTCATAGACTCGGCCCCAGCCTGAAAACTGATTGAATTGATTATCTTCTCATGTTTGACCACAGCTGGCAAGGTTGAGCACTAGTCTTGAGGAAGAGAACTTTGGCTAACTCAAGACCTAAGCTAGGGGAAACATTAGCTTTCTTTGGCCTGGAACAGCCTCAGTGGATTACTGGTTATTAAATGAGCCTGCTTTTGATCTCAAGAGTGTCCTGCTTTACATGAGAAAGTATGAGCCATCTTCTTGATTAGTGTGACTAGACTCCAAAAATATGAGCTAAGTCATATTATCCTTTTCAAGAAATATGAGACAGTTTTTTCAGGTCATTTGCAAGGACTTGAGCTAGTAGTCCAGAAGATGACCAGTAAAGGTTTTGGGGATTAGAGCTCAAGGAATCTTGTCTAGAAAGAGAAAAATAACAGGTACACAAAGAATGCAAGAGGAAGAATGTGTAACCTTGGAAGGAAAGAGGTAAGACACTGGGCCTTATTTTTCAGTCCCCAATTATTTTCTTTGTAATAAACAGCTATATTTCATTTCCTGTTCATAGCTATATATGCAGATTTTCATAGTATACCAGACTATCATGCTGCCTTTTTGTGTAAGCTGATTGGATTCTTCATTTGTATGTGTCTTAGAAAATTGCCCACCTCAGTGTCAAATATACTCTAAAATTGTTTACTTCAAACTTCTTAGTTAAATACATTGGGATTTGTTTTGCATTATGTGAGGAAAGAGTGCTCCTTGATTGTTTCATAAATGTAGTTAATTATCAACATCTATTTAAAGATTGTTTCCCTATTTGTGAGGTTTCCTTTATTATTCCTTTTGCCTATAAACTAATTTGTACAGATTTAAAATTTTATAGAATGTGAAATTTAAAATTTAAAATTTTATGCAGAATGTGAAACATTTTCCTTTTGTTCAAAGACTTAAAAAATCTTTTATCAAATTCCATAGTCTTTTTCTTAAGTTATTTATATTTTAAGATATTTTAAATGATTTTATATATTTTAACTATTTTCCTCTATCATCTCTGGTTCATTTTCATGTAAGACATTAATAACTGATTTTTTTCTTGCTAGTGATCACATCATCTGCAAATTATAAATTTACCTCCTTTGCAATAATTATTTGAATTTTGTTCTTATTGATTTAAAATTTTTAATATTCAATAGTAAGAGTGATGTATAAGTGAGCATTTTCTCTTTTTTACTGATCTTAAGTCTAATACAACAGTTCCTGATATGCAGTCTATGGAACAAAATTTCTACAGTGTGATCTGTGAAAATGACATCTAAGCATTTCATATTTGGGAAGCACTTTATTGCTTCTGCTTGAAATAGCAATTTGATCTATATCTTTTCAAAATCCTTATCAAAAATCTTCTATAAAATGCATTATACTGGTAAATTATTTTGAACTTAACTTCATGAGGTTTTTCATTGTTTTGTCTAGGAAAGTAGATAAAAAATGAACTGACACTCTTCTGTAGGCCAGACAGAAAGAGCACACGGGGACAAATCTGGAGTCCCTGTCACTTTGAGATGATACCATACTGATTTCTTAAGTATCCAAGTAGGAAATAAGCTTTCATCCTCCCCTTTTTGCAGGCATCCTCAGTCTTTACGAGTGATTATTTTAAACAGCTCCTCTCACATGTTTTTTGGCTGAGGGAACGTGCGAGGAATATAGGCAGCCCAGCACTTGCCCATAGACAATGGTAGAGGACTGAAGATTTGTTTCTTTCTGTGCAAACCCTGGTCTTCTTATAGAACTTATGGGAAGTTGAAGGCAGCCAGAACTATTAAGGCCCTTTAATAAATCTAGGATGTCTAGAGCAATATGACTTGTATTTTTATAATTCTCATTAAAATAGCTGGAACTTTTTTCTCTTTTGCCCTCAGCTAAGCTCTAATAGCCATTTCCCAGGAATAGAAGATGTTTAGTGATCAAGATATTAAATGTTTTTAAGGTGCACTGAAATGTTTGCTGTAGATAAGGAAAGATTATTTTTGGTATGTAAATTAAAATATTACATATTCTATGTGAGTCTTTTTGAATAATGTGTAAAAACTGTAGGAGAACCTGCAGGGTTTTTGTGATTGGGGAATTTTGCAAAAATCATCAGCTGATAGCAAGGACTAGAACAAGTGATCTTTTGAAATAGATTCCAACTGTAGGACTATGTTTCTGTGAAATGACAAGTGTAAACCCCATCACAACAATCATCCTTGTTATTTTGCTGGCAGTTAATTAAAGCTTATCAGAAAGTGACAAGTACTGTAATGACCATGTGACATAAGAAAACTATATCAAAAAATAACAAACCCATAGTGACATTATTGCTCCTTTAGTGTGGTTCAAAGACAATTAGGAAACTACAAAGATAAATAACTTTGTGATTAAAAGGAAAAATGGCATTTGGTTCACTATTTAGTGATAGCTGTTCTAATATTCCTCAAGTGTACACTTAGAATAATACTGACTCATTTATTTGTTTCACTTAATCTTGTTTGAACATATTTTAAAGTAGTTTACAAAAGATCAACAGAGCATGATATAATAAAAAGTAAAAAAAAAAAAAAAAAAACAAACAGAGAAAATGAGGCTAAATGTGTTTGTGTAAGATTAATTCATGCTAGTATCCAGAAGGCATGCTATAACACAAAGAAAGAAACTAAAACTTTCAAGATAATTCCATAGTGTCCTGGCTTATTTCATGAATTTCTGTCTTTGATTTTCTTAATTTTAAGTATATATATATATGCCTACCTGTAGTTTTCCTTTTGATTAGTTTTCAGTTTACAAAAGTTTTAGCAAACAGTAAAACTGAGCAGAAACTAGAAATTTCCCATATATCCCTGGTATATAGACATGCAAATTGTCGCCCAAATCAAAGTCCCCTTTGTGTTAGTATGATAATTATAATGGATGACCTGCATTGACTCATCACCATCACCCAGAGTCCATAGTTGATATTAGAGTTCATACTTCAGTTTGAACATCCCTGTGGGTTTGGACAACTTTATATTGACATTGATCTACCATTATAATGCCATACAGAGTGGGTTTCCCTTTTAAAAATTACTAAAATTTCTCTGTGCTCCATCCATTCATGCTTCTCTTCCCCAAACCCCTCACAACCACTGACCTTCTTAGATTTCATAGCTTTGCTTTTTCCAGAAAGTCATAGTTGGAATCACACAGCTTTTAAAAAAAAAAAAAATTATACAAGAGCTGGAGTACAGGCCAGAGGCACAGAGGGTGGCAGAATTCACCACAGAATGGGGAGCAGAACAGACAGACGGACCGAAGACACTGCTGAAGGGAGCAGTGGGTTAGGCAGGAGAGGTCTGCTGCGCCATGTGGGTTGCTCCCTGGCTGGCTGGGAATTGAACCTGTGCTGCAGAGGCTGCAGACAGCTTCACAGCGCTGCGCTCAACCCACTGTGCCACCCAGGAGGCCCCAGAATGTAGCTTTTTCAGATTGCTTTTTCCACTTAGTGATAGGCATTTATGTTTCCTCACTCTTATTATGACTGGAAGGCTCATTTCCTTTTAGTACTGAATGATATTCCATTGTCTGGCTGTATCACAATTGATCTGTTCACCTACTAAAAGATATCTTGGTTCCTTCCAAATTTTGGCAGTTTTGAATAATGCTTCTGTAAACATCTAAGTAGGTTTATGCATGTTCTTAAGTTTTCATCTTCTTTGGGGCCTACCAGGAACATGATTGCTGGTTTCATGCAATGGTTTCATAGTTTTTTTTTTGTTTTTAAGATTGATTTATTTATACAAGAACTGGGGTATAGGCCAAATGCGCGGGATGGTGAGAGGATTCACCAGAGACAGAGAGGGGAACAGAGCAGGCAGACTGATGAAATACACTGCTGAGGGAAGCAGTGGGCGCAACAGGAGAGGTCTACAGCATCATGTGGGACCCTTGCTGGCCGGCTGGGATCGAACTGGTGCTGCAGAGGCTGTGGACAGCTTCACAGCATGGTGCTCAACCTCCTGCTCCACCAGAGGAGGCCCTGGTTTCATAGTTTTATAAGAGATTCCAATCTCTCTTCCTGAGTGACTGTACCTTTTTATATTCCCACCAGCTATGAATGAGAGTTCTATTGCTCATCCTTGCCAGTATTTGGTATTGTCAGTATTCAGAATTTTGGCCTCTATTAGGTACATAATAGTATTTCATTGTGTCTTTAATTTGCATTTTCCTGATGACAAACATGGAGCATTTTTTCATATGCTTGCTTACTTGGCATCTATCTGTATATCTTCTTTGGTGAAGAGTTTTAAATCTTTGACACATTTTTTTTAATTGGGTTATTTGTTTCATTATTGAGTTTATGAATTATTTGTATATTTTTGATAAGTCATTTATCTAGTATGACCTTTGCAAATATATTACCCTAGTTTGTGGGTTGTCTTTCAGTCTCTTGACAGTATTTTTCACGGAGCAGTAGTTTTTAATTTTTAATGATGTTGACTTATTTCTCCCGTGTATTGTGTCTTTGGTATTGTAGCTAAAATGTTATCACCATGCCTGAAGTTATCTAGGTTTTCTCCTTCATTATCTTTTAGGAGGTTTTAGTTTTGCATTTTAATATTATATCTGCATTCTATTTTAATTTAATGTTTGCAGAGATTGTAAGATCTGTTTCAAGGTTTTTTGTTTTTTTTTTTAACATGTTGATGTCCAGATGTTCTAGGTAGGGGAATACCACCTGTATTCCCCTTGCTGCTTTGCTTCTTTGTCAAAGATCAGCTGACTATATTTAGGAGTCTCTTTCTAGACTCTGTGTTCTGTCCATTGATTTTTTTGTCTGTTCTTTTGCTAAGACCACACTATATTTTTATTTTATTATGCCTTTGTTAATTTTTGGATAGTGTTAGATTTGTCCTCTTACGTGTAGTTCCTGTGGTTTTCCTACCACCATAGTACCCATGATCTGTCACCATAGCCCCAGCTCTTCCCTCACCTGCTGTATGACTCAGATCTAGGGTCAGCATGTACATTTTGTCTTTTTTCCCCTGACCTTTTGTTCAGTTTCTCTAGATTCCACATGCAAGTATAACCATCCAGTATTTCTCTTTCTGGCTCACTTTACTTAGAATAATTCCTTTCAGCTCCATCAATGCTGCTGCAAATGGCTTGAGTTTATCTTTTTTGACTCCTGAGTATTACGCCCATGTGTGTATATACTAAATCTTTTTTTATCTAATTGGTGGTTTGGGGCATTTAGGTTGTTTCCAAGTCTTGGCTGTTGTAACTAGTCTTGCAATAAATACAAGAGTGCAGGTTTTCTTTCATATTTGTGTTTTTGTAATCTTTGGGTAGATTACTGGGAATGGATCACCTATCTACATAAAGTAGATAACATTTTTAGTGTTTTGAGATACCGCCATACTGCTTTCCATTATGGCTAGACCAGTTTGTATTCCCACCAGCAGTGTAAGAGGGTTCGTTTTTCACCACATACTCGCCAGCATTTGTTGTTTCTGGTTTTCTTAATATGGGCCTTTCTCACAGGTGTGAGGTAGTATCTCACTATGGTTTTGATTTTCCCTGATAAGTGATATTGAACACTTTTTCATGTGCCTTTTGGCCATTTGCACTTCTTTGAAGAAGTGACTTTTAAGCTTTTCTGCCCATTTTTTGATTGGGTTGTTTTCTTTTGTTGTTGCTGTTGAATTGTGGAAGCTCTTTGTAGATCTTTGATATGTCTTTTATTAGATGTATGGTGTGCAAACATTTTCTCCCACTCAGTAGATCTCGCTTCAGATTGGTTGCTGTCTCTTTTGCTGTCAGAAACCTTTTAGTTTGATGTAGTCCCAACTGTTTATCTTCTTGTTTTTTTTGCTTCTGGAGATGAATCCTTAAAGCTATTTCTGAAGTTTGTCATAGAGTGTTTTGCCTGTTTTCTTCTATTTATTTTCAGGTCTTATATCCAAGTCTTTTATCCATTTTGATATGATTTCTGTGTATGGTAGGAAATTGTAGTCTAGTTTTTTTTTTTTTCTTTTTACGTGTTCAAAGAATTTACTTTTATTTATCTTTGTGTCTGATCTTATAAGAAAGCTTCAAGTTTCTCACCATACTTAAATATGTTACCTGTAGATTTTTGTAGTCTATCAAGTTGAAAAATTTTCCCTTTATTACTAGCTTACTGAGAGATTTTTATCATGAATGAGTGTTTGAATTTTGTCTAATGCTTTTCTACATCTATTGGTAGTCATGTGATTTTTCTTTAGTCTTGCCATGTGATGGATTACATTAATTCATTTTCAAGTGTTGAATCATACCTGACTAAACCCTGTTCATTACTGGTGTGTGTACTTTTGTTATACTGTTGGATTGATTTGCTAATATTTTGTTGACAATGTTTGGATCTAGTTCATGAGAGATATGTCTTTTCAATTTATGTCTTTATCTGCTTTTGATATTAATTTTTATAATTCTGGCATCACAGAATCAGTATGTATATACCCTGTAATTATATCTGAAAGAGAATATTGAGAATTTGTACAATTTCCATAATTATTTGGTTGAAGTCATCGGTGAACTCATATGGACCTTGTGCTTTCTTCTATGAAAAGTTTATAATAAACCCAAATTTCAAGACATATATATATATCAGATCATGCATTTCTTCCTATGAGTCTGAGCATAGTTTGTAATAGTTCATTAATAATGATATAACTTATTTTTGTCACTTGCAAACGCTATTTTTTAAAAGATTTAATTATGCAAACAAGAGCTGGGGTACAGGCCAGAGGTGTGGGGGTAAGAGGATTCACTAGAGACAGAGGGGGAAGCAGAACAGGCAGATTTATTGAAATACACTGCTGAAGGGAGCAGTGTACAAGTCAGGAGAGGTCTGCTGGGCCATGTGGGTCACCCCCCTGGCCAGGGATCGAACTCCTGCTGCAGTGCCTGGGGATTGCTTCATAGGTTGTGTCTTAACCCCTTGCACCACCAGGGA
Source organism: Talpa occidentalis (assembly GCF_014898055.3). NCBI lineage: Eukaryota > Metazoa > Chordata > Mammalia > Eulipotyphla > Talpidae > Talpa > Talpa occidentalis. The sequence continues at coordinate 30,947,572 of NW_023601322.1, read as the reverse complement.
GGCCCCCCTGCAAGCCCTATTGATGTCCTTGGGATCTATAGTGAGGTTCCTTCCTTCATTTTTGTAAGATTTATTTTTACTTATGCATGCAAGAACTGGGGTGTAGGCCAGAGGTGCGGGGGGCGGGGGATGAGAGACTTCACCAGAGACAGAGTGGAGAGCAGAATCGGAGGATCTTCTGAAATGCACTGCTGAAGGGAGCAGTGTGCAAGACAGGAGAGGTCTGCCGTGCCATGTGGGTCAGCTCCCTGGTCAGGAATCAAACTCATGCTGCAGTGGCTATTTATAGCGTCACAGTGCTGAAACTTAACCATTTGCCCCACCAGGCAGCCCACTCCTTCCTTCATTTTTGATATTGTCTTATTAAAAAATTACCTGGGCTAAAGGTTTATTTTTTTTATTTCTTCAATCAACTGTCTTTTGGAGTTCCCTCCCCCCCCCTATTGATTTCCTCTTGTCAATTCCATTGCTTTCAACTGTAACTTTTATTTTCTTTCATTTATTTTGTATTTAATTTGGTCTTCTATTTTATTCTAGCATCCTTACATGAAATCCTAGATTTGAATCTTCTGAATGTATACATTAATGTTATAAATTTCACTATAAACATTGCTTCCACTGCATCCTACAAATTTTGACCCAAATTACCTTTTTAAAATTAAAAACGTAATTCAAAATGTTTAATTTCTTGATCTTTTTTGATTGCACTGATGCATTATTTAGAACCATTCTAATTTCTATCTTGGACTTTACAGCTATTTTTCTGTTATTTCTATTTTAATTCCACTGTGCACTGAAGCATACACTGTGTGATTGAAGTAAATATATAAAATATATGCATAGGTCCTCCCTGATGGCACAAGAGGTTAAGACACAACCTATGAAGCTAGCTGCAGCCACTACAGCACAAGTTCGATCCTCGGCCAGGGAGCTACCCACATGGCACAGCAGACCTCTCCTGACTCACCCGCTGCTCCCCTCAGCAGTGTATTTCAGTCATTCTGCCTGTTCTGTTCCCCACTCTGTCTCTGGTGAATCCTCTCACCCCTTCACGCCTCTGGCCTGTACTCCAGTTCTTGTATGTATAAATAAATAAATCTTTAAAAATATGTAGATGCATAATACTGTATATATACAGTATAATGCATATCTATATAGGTGTATATACATACCTATATACTGTAGGGGTGTGTGTGTGTGTGTGTGCATATGTTAAGGCGTGTTTTATGGCCTGAAATGTGGTCTATCTTGGTGAATGTTTAATATGAACTTAAGAAGATAGACTGTAATCTGGTGTTGTTGTGTGAAGTTGTGTTTAGATGGCAATGCTATCATTTGTTTGATGGTGCTAAAAATTTTAACCATGCCTTACTCATTTTCTGTATGCTGAATCTATCCATTGGTCACAGATTTATAAAACCACCAAGTGTCATAGTAAAATCATCTTTCTCTTTGGAGTTATGTCAATTTTTGTTTTAAGTAGTTTGGCACTCTGTTGTTATTCACATACACATTAAGGGTTTTTGTTCTCCTAGAGAATTGACCCCTTTAACAATATGTATCACCTTCTGTATCCCAGATAAAGATCTTTACCTTTCTCTGAATTTGTTCTTTTTGAAATATAGCTACTCCCGTTTTCTTTTGATTATTGATTATTGATGTTAAATTAATAGCTACCATATTTTTCCTCTTACTATATCTGTTGCCCTGATTCATTGTTTCTATTTTTGTCTCTTTTTCTGCCTTTGTGGTTCTAATGGAGCCTTTTATATTGCATTGTATCTCCTTTCTTAGCATATCAATGTTACCTCTTTGTTTAAAAAAAAATGTTGTGTTTGTCCTAGTGTTTGCAATACACATTTTCATCTAATCCAAATCCACTTTCAAATAACATATACCATTTCAGAGATAACCTGAGTATAATATCGAAATAATTCTCTTTATCTAGTCCTTTGTATCATTGTTCTCTCCACTTACACCTAAGTATATATATTTGAAAGCATTGTCACCATTACATTTTGAACAAATTTGTCAGATTAATTAAGAAAAATAAATGCTTTATAATTTTTTCCTACTTTCCTTCTCCAATGCTTTTCCTTTCTTTCTCATCTATATCATTTTCCTTCTCTGTAAAAAATATCTCTTAATTCTTATAAAGCATTCCAGTAGCAATTCCTTTAAATTTTGTTAGTCCAGGAAGGTCTTTATTCTTTCTCAATCGTGAAGAATAGTTTTTTATTGTACAGAATTATAGGTTGATGACTTTTTTTTTCTGGATAGTTTACATGTTTCAGTGTGCTCTCTTTTTTTCTTGGCATGATTTCTGAGAAGAAATTGAATATAATTCTTACACTTGTATCTATATAAATAGGGTATTTTCTCCTCTGGTATCTTTTAGGATTTTTCTTTTAATTTTTTATTATTTTTGTAGTCTGAAGATGATATACACAGTTGTAGTGTTTGGGCATTTTATTCTGCCTGGTCCCTAAGCTTGTATTTCTGTTTTGGTATTTGTCATTAATTTGGGAAAATTTTAAGCCATTCTTGTTTCATGTACTCTTTCTTCTTCTTAGTATTCCGATAATGTGTTTATTATACCTTTTGATATTGTCCCAAATCCTTGGACATTCTGTTATTTCAGCCTTTGTTTCCTCTGAATTTTGAATTTTGAGGATTCTGTTGCATGCTCTTCCAGCTCAGATTATTTCTTCAGTGATATCCAGTCTACAACAACAGATGCCATGTTTAATTCTGATGCTTGCTCTGTTTGTTCACACTGTTTGCCTTTTAGTGCATCTTAAATTTTTCTCAATAACTAAAAATTTGTTGGGTTAAAGGATCTCCCGTAAATAGGCCTTTTGTAATGTGGTAGTTGGAGTGAGGAATATTCTCTCAATTTATAATTAGATCTCAATCTTTTAGCTAGTATTTCTATATTGTGAAATTCACATGTATTTCTCAGATTTCTTCCCCCATGGATGGAATAGCATGACTGGTGTGAACTGGAATTGGATATTTCCCTTCCCCTTATTGCTGATAAAACCTGAGTAGGCTAGACTCTGATGACAGTTTCTCTTGCAGACAGATCTTAAGAACAGAGTGTTCTGATATATTTCAGAATGTTTTCCCCCTATCCCACATGCTGAAAGCACAAGAGATTATTGTCTGAAATTCATTATGAGGACTTGGTAGAACTCTTAGAGATGAAAGTTACAAAAATATGAAACCTCACCCACTATGACTGGACCTCCCTCCCCTTGGAGCATTAACTTTCAGACTTGTCCACAGTAAGCCTCTGCAATTCTTTAATTATAGTTCAGGTTTACCTTTCCAGACACTGGTTACTGCCTAGGCTCCTGCTCATAGTGCTTTGCTTCAGTAAGTTGTGATTTGCTGTATTAATTATTGGTGTTTTCAATTTTGGAGAGGTTTCATCTGTATCCAGGCTACTGATAGACAGCAAAAGCTTTCCCATTTCTCTGCTAGCATTGATTTTTTTCTTTTTATTTTTAGTTTCCATCTCTGTGTTTATATTACATATCTGGTCTTTCATGTTGTCTTTTTTTTTTTTTTATCCATTAGAACCATTAACGTCTTGATCATAGTTAGTAAAAATCCCGTATGATAATTTTAAACTTTGTGTTAAAATCTGAGTCTGGTTCTGATGCTTGCTTTGTTTCTTCAGATTTTTTTTCTTGCTGTTCTGCATGCCTTATGATTTTATTGTGAAATGGGAGCTGAAGCAAATAGGTTTTGAATGTGATGATTTATGTTCATGTGTATAAGTCTGAGCTATGTTTCATTTTTGTTGTAACTGTGTCATTGGTTTCAATTCCTGTCGTGTCTTATTTCCTCTTTATTTTTGGCTTTAAATTCTCTTTTCAGGGAGTTTGCATCCTGCTGTTTGTTTACCTGCAATCCACTATTATTATACTGAACCCCCACTGGCCTAGAGAAATGGTGTGCATTGTGTGGTCTGTGTGAGAAGGCATGCTTTATAGTATGATTAAATATCAATCTTTTAGTGGGTCTTCATCTTTGTGCTTTGACCTTCATAAACCTTATAAGGGTTTCCATGGTAGTGAAGCTACTCCAACCACCATCTTCAGTTGAAACAGCAAGGATGGAGGGGGGCCTTCTTGAGTGGGAGGAATGTCTTTTCTCCAGTTGGGATAAAGTTCTGGTAAAGTATTTTCCATGAAGAGGAACATGTTGCTATAGAGAACATGCTTTCTATTTTCACAACAGATATTTTTCTGGTTCTCCTAAGTCTCCAGGGTGTCTGGATGGATTATACCCATGACAGCCAGGTGGAGTTCCTGGAGATAAAGTCCCTGACTCTGGGTCTTTACCCTAGAGTGCAGCCCAGGAGCTCTTCTCTGTCATGCTAGCCCACACTCAGCATCAAGAAATTTGTCAAAATTATCATTAAATATTCTTAACATTTTATATCAGTTGTTACTCTTCCAGGCAAGCAGATCTCATCTATGATTACCTATTTTTTGTCTCCACCTTACTGGGATCTCATTACTGAGTGGAAGTTTAGCCTGAGTCATTATTTCGTGGTTGGTTCTCAGAAAAGTCATTGATTTTTTTTTTTCTTTCCATAAAAGTATGGGAGAGAACCTCCCTGGTGGCCTACAGGTTAAGTCTCAGTGGTATCACCTCTACAGCCTGAGTTCGATCCCTGGCCAGGGAGCTAACCCACATGTAGCACAGTAGACCTCTCCTGTCTTGCCTGCTGCTCCCCTTAGCAGTGTATTTCAGTAAATCCATCTGTTCTGCTCCCCACTCTGTCTCTGGTGAATCCTTTTACCCCCTGCACCTCTGGCCTACAGCCCAGTTCTTCTATGCAAAAATAAATATAAAAACATTTTTAAAATAATTGTATGGGTGAGATGACATACATGCTTTATATATGTCAGAACTAAAACCTGAAATTATCCTTGACTTTTTGTTCTACAGTACTCACATTTTAAATTGTGTCTTCATTTCACTGGCCTAAAGGGGCACTCTTCTTCATTGATCAGGCCTTGGTGTAGAAGTAGGATTACTGTAGTTTTCCTTAATGGAGATTGCTAGCATTTTGAAGCTTAAGGATAACACAGGAAAATTATCGTAGAAATGTTATTTACTTTATAGGCCACAGACTGCTTCATTTAGGTTTAGGATTACCCACAATCTCTTTGCCAAGTTTCCAGTCTTCTGTGCAGCATAGGTCATATTATCTCTAATCTCCTGGGACCTTGTCAAATATTTCTAAATTCTTCACAAATCAAAGATATGACTGAGAAAAAGGGAGGGAGGGATAAAGGGAGAGACCCACAAGCACATTCTCGTAGGATATATGAACATTTCACATACAGCAACTTCCTTTATTACGCAGTTGACCCTCTTACACTTACAAACTTGTTCAACATGTTTTAGTAGAAAAATTTGTAATGTTTATTGCTGCCTATGTATAAATGCATGCTGTTAACCAGTGGGTCTTTGCTGAGCAGCACAGGACATGTTGCTATGAGAAGTGATGTCCATGTCTAAGAGTATAGATGGAGGTTCAGCCATCTACATCTGGAAGCCCTCTCTAAAGCTATACCATCTCTATGTAATTGTTCCCATTATCTGTATTCTTCAAAATGCCTATGATGATGAGAAAACCTCACTCAGTGGTCCTTGTGAAGATTAAATGAGTTAATCCTTAGAGGAGTGTTGGACACTAATCCATGTTTACTATAGACATGATCGTGTAACGATGGTGGTGAGCATCACATGCAAAATTGGGGGGGGTATTGATTAATAAATGATGGAGATGTTTGTGTTGCATTGATGGAGAAGCGGGGGAAATCCAGGAGGGAAAGAACAACATTTAATGAGACTGAGTGGAGAAGGAGCACATTGTTGATACTGTAGAGAAGGATGACGTTTAGAAAATAGACATATCTGCTTAAGATCTTAAATACCTTGGTGGTAATTCTGTGATATAACCTTTCCATCTTCCAAATGAGACCTCTAAACATACTCTTAAGAATAGTATGTTTGGTCCCACAGGATGTCTCCTGGTTGTGAGAAGATACTAAATTCTCTATCATTTACATTGAGGCACAAATAACACTTGGATGGGGTAACAACTAACTTCAAATTGCAAATCTGTAGCTTCTAACAATGATATAGATAGCCTCAGCTTTCACTGCCTAAGAGAGAAAAAATAAGAAGGGTAACGGAATATTAGCATTTGTTCCTGAACTCCCAAAAGGGCAACCACTAGAAATCTCAACACACTTTCTTTCCACTCTTGAAATTAAAATTCCTTAGCCATTACCCATGGACATTCTTGAATTGCTCCTTTAGCCACACTCAGTTTTCTGATAGTCAACAGTGACAATGTGTATTTCTTGCTGTTTCATCCTATTTTAGTAACCCCATTCCATCTCCACTCCTAGTGTTCCCAACAGGACAGCCATATTCCATGAAACACCTGTGTGTCCATTTTTTCCCCAACTTTTTCATTTTCAGGCAGTTTTCTTTTGGAGCTTGCATCACTTCCTTAAGACTGACCAGAGAACTAATGCTTCCTGTTATACAGCTCAAACATTCCATCCTTAGCAGTTAGGTAACCAGAGGAAATGAGGTAACCAGGTCCTTGAGGAATGAATTCCAATTGTCTGGAGGGATACTCCTTAGGAAGTAAAGATAGCCCTTGAGTCTTATTTATGCTTGAGGGCGTAAGTCCTAAGGACATCTATCCATTCCAACAACTTTTATCCACATTTATCCCAGGAAGACTCAGGGAGTCTCACAAAAATCCAATCAATTTGTTCTGATGAACTTGCACACCATATGTGGCTTCCTTATGTATTTTTTTTTTTTTACTAGAATTGGCCTCTGCAGGTACCTTGATTTCAGTTTATTCCAAACTCAGGGCTAGTGGACTATCACTTCTCTCTGCTTCATTCCTTATGTCCGTGAACATGGAAACGTATCAGCACATTTGATGTTTGAAGAGGTATCTCCTGATCTGGATTTATTAAACCATTAACAGCAATGTGCCATCCAAGTAACCATAAATGAAAACAAGATTTTTAGAATATACTTTATCCTGTGCATAGACAATAAGATGTTATTTCTGAAACTGATGTGACCTAACAATATTTTGCAGAAAAAAGAATTATATAACCTGGCTTGAAATAATTGGCCAAAGAAATCAAGTTCAATTTACTCTACTTACAATTTGAATCATAATTCATTTTCTCAATATATTTAAAGTCAGTTTATATTAATAATATTATACAAAACAGAACAATTATAACAAATCAAGAAGGAGAGAGAAGAAAGAGATGTGTGGGATGTGTTAGTCACAGCCAGAGTGTGGAACATTTAGCTCCAGTCTCTGTCAACAGGGTCATTTGCTGAAGCAAATTTGTGTTATGACTGATATTGTTTGAATTCCTTGGCATTTTCCAAGCCCGGTTCTAAGTAACTTTGCGTGTAAACTTCTTTTACTTCCACAAATGCCCTATAAGGCAGATGCTAGTGATACTCACATTTTACATATTAGTAAAATGATGCATAGGAGGACAAATAACTTGTCCAAGATAACATAGCTAGTATATAGCTGGAATCTAAACTTGAGACAATGACTTCCAAGTTTACATGCTTTTAACCCCATTGGTTCTTCCTACCATCCACTAAGGGTTCACCAAGAAGTAAAATGATTTCTTGGCCTGAATTTAAGAAAAATGTATTTAGTATAGCCTTAGACTTGGTAATGCAATAGGAAAATGAAAAGCAAAACTTGGCTACCATTTTGCAAAAAGAAATAGTACATTCTCAACATATTTGCCACTCTTTTAAAGTTAGGGGAGCAACATTAACCTATCAGAGGCATAGATGCTTCGCTTTATAGACACTTCACACCTTAGGTTTAAAGGTACTGAGATATATTTTGGTGAATCTATCTCTTCAACTATTCTCACACATACAAATGTGTTAAGCAAAATTTTAGAAGTGCCGGCTTAAAATCAATGCTTAAGTTGACTTGTTTAGCCAATGATTAAAAAGTTATAGTGCATGGTGTCTCTCTGGTGGCACAGGGATTAAAGTCTCAGCACTATCAATCTATGGCCTGGCAGTGCAGCATGAGTTCCATCCCCAGCCAGGGAGCTAACCCACATGGCACAGCAGACCTCTCCTGTCTCTTCCATTGCTCCCCTCAGCAGTGTATTTCAGTAGATCCTCCTATTCTGCTCCCCACTCTATCTCTGATGAATCCTCTCACCCCCTGCATCTATGGCCTGCACCCCAGTTCTTCTATGCATAAGTAAAAAAAAATCTTAAAAAATTATAGTGCATATTCTTGGTTAAAGACAAAGTCCTATAGCTGTAACTCATAGTGCTGTTTTGTAGGATGGTAGCATCATCTGGATGAGCACAGAGAACTGTCAGGGATGACTTGCTGTATCTCCAGATAAATATGGGATTTGTTAAGGTGATTTATGGAACTAGAAGAGACAAATTTGCTGGAAATTAATCATTCTTGATAACTTTTAAGATACTATTTTTTTTTGTATTTTTAAAATCAGGGTCTGTGTTATATAATATTATCATATATGTTATTACAGTGATCATATTATACATGATATTTACTCCATGAATTAATATTTAAAGAGAAATTGGAGTAGGCAGCTCACCTGCCCACCTGTGACTATGCAGGTCCCTCTCGTTTTCTTTCTCCCTTTACTAATAAATCTGTCCATTTAAAATGTAAAAGAACAAAGAAATTGGAGTAAATATGAGTTAATATAAGTAAATATGAATATGCACTATCTCAAATATATAGAAAAAGTTTAATTTTTAGAAGTTTAACTTAGATAGCCTTTGTAATTACATTCCTCGAGAGAATGCCAGATGGTGAGAGTTTATGGAGAGGTAATTATTAAAAGCTCACACTTTTTTAATAGTTCCACAGAAATAAAAGATTATTTTTGTCTTCAAAACATGTTCTATAATAGTTTTTTTTTTCTATTTCACTAGTAACCATTTTATATTCTCCTTGCTTCACTGTTTATTTTGGAAGTAGAAGGGAATAAAGGGGAAAGGCAATTGAGCATGTAATTTACACTAGCAAAGAGAAAAATTGTTTCCAGAAACATTTTTTTCCAAAGAAGCGTGAAATGCTTTTTTGGTTATTGTTTGTCACTCTTTATTCCAGTAGGGGGCAGGCTGCAGCAATCTGTAAACTCAAACTTCCAAGGGGTTAAAGAAGTAGCACCTTCATTTGGAATTAGTTTAATTAAAAAGTTATTATTTTTTCCTATTGTATGATGACACATATTCCTGATTAATTCCATTAAGATCCCAAAAGAGATTGTGATAATTTGAAAATATTGAATTGCAACAAATAAATACCTATCTTAGTTCTACTCCAGAGTCCAAGAATTTCAAGAAGTGTTTTCCATTTGTTAGTAAATAAGCATATAGAAATGTATTATATACTCCCCTCTATATGCAGCTGTCACATTTTAACAAAAAGACAATATAAATGTTTGTTATTACCTAAGAGGGAATCACATATCAAATACTTACTGAGTACTTGCTTCCTTACTTGAGCTTGGCCCTCTTCCATGCAGTTGGTCTCAGAGTGCATGGGACAAAACTTCTGCCTGCAAGAAGCCCGCCTTTACTGAAAGGGGAAAGAATTTTCACAGATTACTAACTAAATAAAATGATTGTAAAAACTCAGAGAAAATGAAGTAGGTTAGAGAGTAGAAAGGTAGCTAGAGTGTCAGAAAGACTTCTCCGGGGATTAAAAAATAGCCCCCAAATTATAGACTTTTTTGATAAGTTTTATTTTTGATTTTACTTTTACTTAAGTAACATTGGCTTATGATATTATATAGGTTTCAGGTAAATAGCATTAAAATTTGACATCTGTATATGCTACATTATGATGCCATCCAAAACTCTAGTTTCCATCCACCATGATTGATTCCCTTTACCTACTCTGCCCACTTCCTCCCATTCTATTCTGGTAACCATCATTTTGCTCATGAGTTTGTTTTCATTTTTTATTTTATTTTAAATTCAAGCATACAGCTTTATATTTTATTATCTATAATATACTGTGTTATTATCACCACCAAAAGTCTATCATCTAACACCATTTATCTATTTTACATCTCCTCTCCCCACTTCCTTTCTAGTAACCATTCTATTCTCAGAATCTAAGGGTTTGTTTTGTTTTCTTTGTTTCTTTATGTTCCACTAGAGTAAAATCATATGGTATGTCTTTCTCTCTGTGTTTTACCTCACTTAGCATAATCCCTTCAATGCCTATTCATGTTGCTGCAAATGACAAGATTTCATCTGCTGTTGTAACTGAGTAGTATTCCATTGTGTGTGTGTACCACATCATCTTAATCATCCTTAACTCAACCTTGATGGGTCCTAAGGTTTTTCTTAATCTTATCACTTATAATGCTGCAAAGAACATAGGGATGTAAGATATCCTTTCAAACGAGTGTTTTCCTACTCTCCAGATAAATACCCAAAAGTAAAATGCTAGAATAACCACTCCTATTAACTCATTTTAAATTCTGTGATTTGCTATTGAGAACTACTTTTCCCATTAAAAATATAACATAGTGATTGCTTCCTTAAAACAGCTTATAAAAGATGTAAGAGTTAGGGGAAAAAAATATTTGAATTGTGGTGTGATATATACGTGCTGTCTGCCTTAGACACATCATTTGACCTCTTTTTTTTTTTAAGATTTATTTTTTATTTATACTAGTGCTGGGGTACAGGCCAGAAGCGCAGGAGCGTGAGAGGATTCACCAGAGACAGAGCAGGAAGCAGGACAGGCAGATGGACTGAAAGCACAGTTGAGGGGAGCAGTGGGCGTGACAGGAGAGGTCTGCAGCACCATGTGGGAATCTCCCTGGCTGGCGGGGAATCAAACCCACACTACAGAGGCTGCAGACAGCTTCACAGTGCTGTGCTCAACCTGCTGCACCACCAGGGAAGCCCCATTTGACCTCTTTTAAGACTCTTTCCTTACCTGCAGTATCATTATAAGATAACTAACAAAATCATTGGGAACATTAAAGATAATTTGTAAAAGGGGCCTAATAGAGTGTTTGACATATAATGCTAGTATTAGAGATGTATAGTCATAATCTAGATCAGAGTTGGCAAGTATTTTCCAAAAAGTTGCACATAGTATTCAATTTTCTGGTTCATGTCATCTCTGTTGCAATCCACTTTATTATTATTGTGTGAATATGGTCATAGACAACATGTTAGTGAATAACTAGGACTATGTTCAATAAAACTTCATTTAGAAATAAAAATGAACAGGCTGGATTTCGTTCATTGACTGGCCAAATTTTATGACCCCTAAGCTGGAATATACACCTAGTTATAATAACTGTTTTGATAAAAGTATCAGTAATTGGAGTCTATTAAAACTAAACCCAATACCAAATGTAATAATAATTCTGTGATAGTTAACTCAATATTCTTTCTCTATATATCAGAAACTTTCCTGTTGGAGAGAGAGGGCTTTTCCTAGCCATCAGAGATTTCTTGTTAAAAACCAGAAGTCTAATACAAAGTCTAATAAAAATCAAAATCAACAAGCAACTATAAACCAGAGACACACTACAGGGGTGGAGGGAGAGGAAGGATTAGGGTCAAAATAAGGGGGAGTGCAATTGTATGGGGAATATAACCAAAATGGAAATGCATACATTGTGCAAAAATGAAAAATGATGTAAGAATTATATAAAATAAAATATTAAAAAAAAAAAAAAACAGAAGTCTGCAGCCTGGGGCCATCTGTCATAGCCAAACTGCTAAGGAAAAGAATGGATTCTCAATGGAGAAGGATGGATGGGCGGTTTGTGAGGAAAGTAGGAGCGTCGGAGATTCAGAGCTTCTCGACAGCATAACTTTTCAGGAATGCTTCTTAACCCAACTCTGAGAATGTCACTTTTCTGTCAAACATGTCCACTCACTGGACTATCTCTCACCTTTCTTTGTCTAGGTTAGGCATTCTGAAACTATCAAGTTGCTTCAGAACACCTGAGAGAACTTACATGGCAGATAACTTCACTGTTACTCCTTCCACCCCCAGTTCTGGATCAAATACGGCCATGGTGGTGTTTAGGAGTCTTGGTTTTTAATATACATAAACTGTTAAAAGATAAACTGAGGCATATAGATTTTTTTAAAGACTATCTATTTGAGCAAAAATTGATTCTGGCAGTGCCAAACCAGAAGTGGTCAGAAGGGCTCGTCTTACAGGAACCAGGTAAAAAACTTGTGTAGAGAAAGTGTAGAAGCACAGAAACTATTGATTGACTATCGCTGAAGTCTAGCTGGCCTTTTGTGACTGCTTGTCCTTAGCATTTTGGTTTTTGTAGCCTGGAGGCATGTGTAGGCTTAGATTTGTTTGCTTACATGTAAGGCTGCCATAGCATCAGTGAGGACTCAATCTAATGGTTGCCCTGTTGAGCTAATTTGATCACAGCCTAGTCCTTTTAGCCATCTTTCAGAGAAATCCTGCTCTAGGGTGAAGATGTGGACTGATAGAAAGGTTGAGCTCCTGTTTCTAAAAAAGAAGAATAAGGATTATCTTTTCTCTGTCCTCACCAGGCAATTCTGCCACCACACAGCCACCTGTCATGGCCTAACCTGGTACCCTGGGGAATCAAGTATGGTGAAGGCCCTTGGAGGAAAGAGAAGTGAAAGCACATGCATAAATTACGTGGCCTGGTAAACTAACTGACCTCAACTTGTCCTTGAGATTTGATCCAGCCCATGGAGACCTCCTGGTATTTAGATGGTACCCATTGTTTGGAGCTGGAGAAGCAGTGAATATTCTATACCAATCAAAAGAGAAAACAAACATTTTTCACCATTAAAACTCAACTCTCTTGGGGACTCCCCTGGTGGTGCAGCGGTTGAGCGCTGGGTTGCGAGGCTGCCCACAGCCTCTGCAGTGCCGGTTCGATACCTGGCCACTGGCGAGTGTCCCACAAAAAAACAAAACAAAATCAAAAACCCAAAACCTCAACTCTTGCTCGCTCCCCTCTGCCCTCCTCTCTCCACAAAAAGGTAATTAAAAGATAAGTCAAAACTAATTCAACTGTCATTTCCTGAGAACTACTGCTGTAGAGCAAAGTATTGTTTGGATTCAGAGAATAGCATAAAGATAGTATTCATTGCATAAAAATGGCATAATTTTTGGAATTGGAGAATTAAAGTGACTTAGAGTTTGGCATGTGCTTTTGTGTTCATATTGAGCTCATTTTAATTTCTGATCATAGGTCCAGGCTTTATGTAAATCTTAGGATATTTCACTGCTGTGAAATAAATTGTTAGAGAGGCAGGATAGTGTAACTAAATGGCTCTGAAAAAGCTAATTTTACCTTTGTGCTTTAGGTTTCTCATCTGTGAAATGAGCTTACTACCACCTCCCTCCTATATGTGATAAAGGTGTAGATGTTCCACCTGTTAACAGTTGTCACCCAGTACCACTCAAGACATGTGAGCTATTATGGTCTAGAGCATCATACACTTAAAGTTATACTGTGGAAAGTGTAGTAAATCTTGCACTGATCCTACTTTTTCAGTTAAAAAATTAGTAAGATCTGTGTTTTTATTGCCTTTGGGAGTTCCTGATAAAAAAATATGGAATACATGTTGCAGGTATTTGAACTGGTGACCAGAATTATGGACTCTGCAGTTTAACAGCAGCAGCTCAAATCACATCATTTTTTTTTTATTTTAACATTTATCATTTCTTACATTTTTTAGACATTATTTGCTTCCCCCCCACCCTCTCAGATTGAGTCCCCATAGAATTTCCTTCCCTCAAATCACATCTTGACTTAACAGTGGATGGCACGTTATTGTGCTGCTAGTGCCTCAGTTTTCTCATGAACAAAACTGGTATACTCAATCATCACTGACTTCATGGGACTGAGAATTAATATATGGAAAGCTCTAGTTCCTGGCTTATAGTAAGAACTCAGAAAGTACTAGTGCTTGTGGTATTTTAACATAATGGAGGAGAAGTGACTCAGAGGAAGAGACTGGGACAAGGAGAGAACCCCTTGACGCAGCAGGGAGGGGACTCCTCACGACCAACTCAGTGCCTTTTATAAAGGATGTGGGTTCTAAATCATAGTTTAAAGGAATTAGAAAAAACAATCCATTGGGGTTAAAATATGCATTGAAACTTTGACACTGTTGTTTTCAAATGCCTCTCTATCCATTTGCTAAGTAACTATCCAAAAGAGTGGGTAAGCAGTTGAATATTTGATCTGGCTGCATTGTGCTTTTATGTGAGTCTTTGTTGCTTGTAGTGTATATGGAGACCCACCCTCTAGTAAACAGCCTTTGGGGCATCTTTGAATATATTTCCACTGCCTGGAGTGCAAAGTCTGGTAGAAAAGCATCATTCCTTTTTTTTAATATTTTATTTTATTTTATTCTTACATCATTTTTCATTTTTTTGCACAATGTATGCGTTTTCATTTTCATATTCCCCATATGATACCCACCCGCATTATTTTGGCCCTCATCCCTCCTCTTAGTGTGTCTCTGGCTTATGGTTGCTTGTTGATTTTGATTAAAAAAAAAAGAAGAAGAAGAAGAAAAGAAAATAAAAGAAAACTGGTAGAACCCAAAGAAGAAAAACAAAGTCCTACTATTGTCATCACTTCATTGCCTATTACAGTAGGAGCTCTCAGAAAACAAGCAAACAGAAAAGTAAATTCTTCTTATTAGAATAATAAATCTTTCAGTTTATGAAGTTAAAAAAAAAAAGGCATGACTCCTGTCAAATGCAAGGGATGAGTTCTCACTTTTTTAGTATTCACTTAATTTTATTGCTCTGGTAAGAATTGTTCTTATTTTCTAAATTAAATACTCTAAGGGCTTCAAATAGAAATGCAAACAGAAGTAGCACTCCAAAATTCTAAATTTTATTTAGTGTGTACCTCCAAGCCTCTTCTATTTTCATATTTATTGCCATGTTTATATTTGTGGAAAAGCTTATTCTCATTTTACACATGGACAGACGGACATAGGCCAGTGGCTCTCAGCACAGGGCCTGGTGCCAGAAGCCTCACTGGTGATTTGTAGACCCTTCATAAGCAGATATTTCTTTTCTGTCTAAATCTTCCACCTCTGACTGCAGAACAGCACGGGGTTCTGCAAGTTAGAGACATTTCATACATTCTAGTTCAATGACTTTCCTAATGAATTTTTATTAGGAAAGGAAAAAAAAAAACCTACAGGCAAAAGAGAAAAATCAAAAGATACTCTGCTATAAATAATTCTAAGGTTATAAATGTGTCAGAGGATGAGTATCATCATGAGTAGGAAAACAGATAATGTGTGTTTATAGCACATAAAAGAAAAACTCTTTGAAATGAAATGAGGTATATTGGGCCGGGGTCAAGAAAAACAGAATTCAGAATTGGAAGACTTGGTTTCTTGTTCTGGATAGAACAATTAGAAAAAGTTTCAAAACTCAGCTTCAGTTTCAAGAAGTGATTCTAAAACCTATTTTTCCTGGCATCTGGGTCAAGTAAATCAATCAATCAGTCTATCTCTCTGAATATATGAGATGAGTTTTTTTTAAACTATTAACTCAAATTAGTCCACTAAATGTCCTATTTTATTTATTAAAGATTTATTTATTTTTATACAAGAACTGGGGTACAGGTCAGAAGCGCTGGAGGGTGAGAGAATTCACCAGAGGCAGAGTGGGGAGCAGAGCAGGCAGATGGACCAAAGACACTGCTGAGGGGAGCAGCGGGCCAGACAGGAGAGGTCTGCGCCATGTGGGTTTCTCCCTGGCAGGCTGGGAATCGAACGGGTCGCTGCAAAGTCTGCGGACAGCTTCGCAGCGCACCGCTCAACTGCTGCGCTACTGGGGAGGCTCTAAAAGTCCTATTTTATTTTATTTTTAAAGATTTATTTATTTAATTATACAAGCACTGGGTACAGGCAGAAGCACGGGAGGGTGAGAGAATTCACCAGAGCCAGAGCGGGGAGCAGAACAGGCAGAAGGACCGAAGTACACTGCTGAGGGGAGCAGCGGGCGGCAGGAGAGGTCTGTGCGCCATGTGGGACCCTCCTCAGGTGGCCGGGGAGCAGCCGGGGATTGAACTGGTGCTGCAGAGGCTGCGGGCAGCTTCGCAACCCAGTGCTCAACCGCTGCGCCACCGGGGAGGCCCTAAAAGTCCTATTTTAAACATAAATTTTGCATGGTAGAATTTACATAATACATGAAAAATACCAGCAGAGTTTCTCAAATTCTTTTTAAAATTCAGTAAGGTATTGAAAGGGACCGGAGGAGGGGGTGCTGTGGCGCGAACTATCTGAAAGATTGTACAATGCTGGTTTGTCTGGTTAAGCTGGGCCTTTCTGAGCATCCATAACTGTTTGTAGACTTAGGGTTCATTTCAAGTATCAGCAGAGCTGGCCTTTTCTGTCACAACACTAGAAACAATGTTTAGACTAATGAACAGAAAGTATTGTTGGCCTTAAGGACTGAGGACTGAGTGAGGTAACCTTGACATTGGTTTTGCTACTGTGTGTGCCAATTCCAAATTAACAAAGACCTTTCCATTGCTGGTTGTTTATCCTTACCTTCTAGCCTTCAGCTTCAACCAGTCTGGACAAGAGGTGAAGAAAATGGCCCTATATAGGCTGAAAGCCTCTGCAGCAATTCCCCAAGGCACAAGAGCAGGGAGGGGTCGGCTATTGACAGTCCTTGCCTTGAAGGTTCTGCAATACCAAACTCAACGTGGTCACCCAAAGTGTAGATTGAGAAGAAAGATGACCAAGCTCTTTATGAAGGACACATCAGTTAGGTTCTCTGTGTGTAGGGGGTGGGTTTCTGTGAGAAATAAATCCTATGGAAATGAGACATGAAAAACCCCAGTCAGGTGTATGACTTCCTGTTTAATTCTAAGATCTTTTGTAGAAATCTGAATTTGACCTTTGGCATTGTTGATAGCAATCACCAAGCTGCATACTAATGAAGAGGAGAATAATTGATTTAGGAGAGGAACAGGCACATGATGGAATTCCTGCTGCAGTATGGGCTGCATACAGCACACATGATACACCAAAGGTCATATCATCACACCTGCTAAAAGGAAACATACAACTTACGAGAAATTTTTATTTCAGCAGTAACAAAACAAAACCCAACATGATTGTCATAAGAGATTGCAGTTTTTGTGTCAGGCAAGTCCCTTGCCAATGCCAGGCCCTCTGGGCAAACTTTGATATTCTTTTCTTCCTGTCTTTAGAGGAGTAACACTCTCCCCTGAAGAGGTGGTACGGGTTGGGATCCATTTACTTTTGTAGGAAACATGCCTGAGTTATCACCCTCTTCTTTTCTTAAATCATCAGACTTTCTTTTTTCCACAGAGAACATAAACTAGCAGTCCTTCATATCTCTCTACTTCTAGATAGAGGCAGTGAGACCCAACTTACCCTTTTATTGCAGCTTTGCCTGCTTTCCTCTCAGAAGAGAAAATAAAGCAGAATTTTCTTACTTGTGGAGCTTACACATGGTGCTAGTTAGGGGTAATGAGATACGGGAGAAGAGAAAGGACGGAACAGGAAGAGCTGGTACAACTGAAATCCCTGTTTACTTTTGTAGAAAACATTCCTGTGGTATCACCCTCTTCCTTTCTTAACTCTCCAGCCTTTCTTTTCTGAGGTCTTGAAGGGACTTGCATTCTTGAATACCCTACCCCACTTTATCTGATCTTCCAAAAGGGACAGTTAATAGTGGGATTTTTTCCGCTTCCACTCATCTGTCTTTTCTTGGGTCTGTTCGCTGAGAAACACATCACATTAATTAGTGATAGTTAACCAAATTTTCTTGGCTCCTGGTTTTCAGTGGTTATAGAACAGAGCTCATTGCTTCCTTGTTAGCAAGCTGCTCATGTAATGGCATCTTGCTTTTCACTTATAGGAGTTTAATTTACTTTTAGGGATGGAGAAAGGTCCTGCAGTCCAGTATTACTTCACCTTTCCCCAACTGTTCCTGCAAATAGTCAAGAGAAGCTGGCATCCACTTACCGCCCTACTAATAAGTTGCCTCTTCTGCAGTATACAACTAAGCACCTTAGTGTGGCTGGCAGATCAGACCCTATGAGATCTGCCTCCCTCTCCAGGAAAGTCCTTTTTTTTTTTTTAAGTTTTATTTATTTATGCATACAAGAGCCAGGGTACAGGCCAGAGGTATGGGATGTGAGAGGATTCGCCAGAGACAGAGTGGGGAACAGAACAGGCAGGCTGACTGAAATACACTGCTAAGGGGAGCAGCGGGCAAGACAGGAGAGGTCTGCTGTGCCATGTGGGTTGCTCCCTGGCCAGCCGGGATCGAACTGGTGCTGCAGAGGTGCAAATTGCTTCATAGTGCAGTGCTTACCCCCTTGTGCCACCAGGGAGGCCCGAAACCCTTTCATTGTTGACCTCTGTCTAGCAGCAAGGTGAAATTGCTTGAGGTACTGTGCACACCATGCTATTTACCATTCCTCTAGCTTCTCCTTGTTTTTTTTTTTTCCCCCTCTGTAATTGAAATGCCCTTCACTGACAATTTTTTTCCTTTTATCCTCCCCAAATACAATAATTTTGCTAGGTATACTCCCGTAGAGCTCCAGTCTTTGTGACCAACCTCTCTACAACCCACGTGGGATCTGTGTCCTCCTCTGACCTGTCTGGCTGTTGCCATTATCACAGGTTGTACTTTTTAATCCCTTTACAACCAACTACATCTCTGCCCTTCTCCTCCAGCAGATGTGTATTCTTGAAGCATGAGTAGTTTTTCTATATCAGAGCATAATGTTCAATACATAGTAAGAAAAATAATACACATCGGTTAAAATAAATTAAAATTTAAAGCGACTAAGAAGCTTACTTCTAATTGGATTCATTCATGGCAGACCTCTGAATCTTTCTACTAGCAAAGGAACTAAGAACAAATCACTGCAATGGAGTGCCTTAAATAAGTAGAAGACATTTCTCCTGGGTAGCCCAATTTAATACATTCTCCAATACATAGAGAATATGAGAAATCAACTTTGAAAGGGGAAAAACTAGTGCTAATTCCACACTTTTAGGAATAACATTTGCTGTCATCTATGCTTTTCTTTCTTTCATTGCATTAAAAATCATCCTGAATTATTTCTGATCTTCATCCTGTGGACAGCCATAGAAAAGCAAAAAAAACAAAAACAAAAACAAAAACAAAAGGTGGGGGGGATAATTTTTCCTTGTAAATAAAAATTATTCTAATAAAAGGCATAATTTCCATTTTTAAACCCAATTAGCTATCCTAAATTCAATAAATTTGTTAGTGACAAATCCTACAGTAAAGACATGTTGTCTCAAAAAATAAAATATTACCTTTTAAATTTTCAAAACTACTACAGGTGATTATCACTAGAGGTTTTATAACCTCTATGTGGCTGGATTGCTTACAGAAGTAAGCTTTGGATCCTTGTGCTTCTCTTTTGACCTGATGACTTATTCATCTCACACATACTTCAGGGAATTTTTTGGTTAGAACCTCCTTCTTAAAAATCAAACTGGAGAAAGTGTTCAAAACAACTGTACTTGGGGTTTGTGTGCTTCAGAGCCTGTTACACAGAGAGCAGCAATCAAGATGGAGCAGAACCAGTGGCTGCCAGTTCACAGGCACGAGTGTAATGTGGAAAGTTCTTGAGGGCTTTTGTTTTTGTTTTGCTTCTTTTCTTAAGACTGGAATCAAGCTTATGTGTAAACTATTGGTAATTTAAGTTTCATTTTGTGTCATTCAGTGTAAAACTGTCTAATTTGAAAAAAAGCAGATTATAAAAAATAAAGATTTAGGCACTGTTCAAAAAAACCGATCTTTCATTTCCCTTGAAAGATTTAGCTATACTATTACCATATTTAATTTTATTTGAAAGTGAGATATTCTCAAAAAATGCCATTAAAGTTATTTCCAAAAGTCCATACCCTTTATAAAGAAAAAGTGTGGGTGCAGCACATGACAATTACTTACAAAATCATTGTAATAAAGGTGAACAGACTAATACAAATGGTGACAGTTTAATTTAAAAAAAAATTAAGTTACTATAGCAGGCATATGCCTCCCAGAGATGTCCATATCCTAAAAATCATAAGGCAATATGTTTATTTACATGTCAAATAAGGAAGTAAGTTTAGAGATGAGTTTCAGGTTGCTAATCACCTGACCTTAGTAGAAAGAGGTTAGCCTGTATTATCCAGGTGGACCCAATATACTCATAATGGTTCTATAATATAAAAAGGAGTTGAAAAGGTCAGAGTTGAAAGATTTGAAGATGAAGAAAGGGGTCACCAGTGAAGAATGTCTCTAGAAATTAGAGTAGGCAAGGAAATAGATTTCCCCCCACCCCAAAAGCCTCCAAAAGAGGAACCTGGTCTTACCAACACCTTGATTTTAGCCCAGTGAGATTTCCAACTCACTGGACTGCAACCAGTGTATTGTTTGTAGTTATTTTTACAGCAACAATACAAAACTAAGACAGAAACATTCATACAAGACCATGTAATCATTAAAAATAATACTTAAGAAGAATTACAAATGATGTGGAAAATATTCAAGGTATGTTGTTAGGTTAAAAAAGTAGATGAGGAAACACTACATTCAGTAAATTGAAATAAAAATGTTATATTTGTTTAGCTAATATCCGAAATACATACTTTACTACTCAATCCTTACTTTACCAAATTTCTGCATCCTAAACAGACTTGAAAAATTAAAACAGTGGCAATATCTACCTGTTTTATTTTTGGATATTTTTTATGAACTAAAGTATAAAACCTGGGCCATATGAAATTATAAAATATTTTGACATATAAAGATTAATCTTTGAGTGATAATTACATTAGTGGTGTAAGGATTTCTTACAATACCAGAATAGAACCTATAGACTAAGGTTGAAATTTTATCTACATAAATTTAAGGGTTCTGTTGGATAATCCCCTTTATTTTTCCTTACAGAATTCACTACTGACACTTATCCTGGTTAGTTTCTGCCCTTCCTTCATTCTCTGTGTTTGCTTCACATTAATGGTGAGTTGTATTATTGTTCTTTATATTTGTAGAGATTAAATTTTTCTAAATCGGGTTAAACCATAGTTTATCAAATGCATTATTTGATGTCAAGTGCATTTTTAATAAACTACTATCTATATAATAAGCTACTAATATAAAGGCCTGGTTCTAAGTCACAATGCAGACTGTTATTTTTTAGTACCTAGGAGTCAGCACAGTAGCCACCAGTACCAGGGCCCTGGCATCCAGGAGTAGGAGTACTTGGGTTCAAATCAAGGCTTTCCCTATCTTTGTCCTTTTGTAAGTGACTTCCTCCTCTTGAGACTATTCTGATCCTTTAGGGTTATTGTGAGAAATAAACAAAATGACTTTCCATCTGTGAGTAACCATTAACTGTGCTATCATGGAATGTCTTTTTCCTGAGTGCCATTGCTTGAACTGCATAGCTTAAGAAAATTCAAACTGCTTGTATTTGTAGCCTCTGCGATTACTTCAAGGCATATTTTCCTTATTAAGTGTGATGAAGTAATACACATATGACGAAACTGCTGATGTATGCAGAGCTAACTGAAAGAAGTGACGGAAACTTCCATTTGAGCTCTATTTGATAGTTTTCTATTCCCTCATTTGAATGAAAAAATGAATTTGCACCCAGTTTCTCCAAAATGCTTTATATAGGGGATGTGATCTCTTTAGTCTGCATGGACAGAGTGGGAGAAGGATGTTTGTTTTAAGAGATAAGTCAAAGGAAAAAGAAAATAAAATGGTACTTCTGTTTGGCCTCTGAGCTCTACCAGGAAAATAATAGGACTCCTACTATTCTCATTATTTTGGATGACTGTACAAAAAAGCATAAGCCATTGGAGAGTTTAGCGCTGGGTAGATGTGCATGGGTGTTCATAATTGAAGATAAAAATAAGAGCATGTGGTCAGACCTTACCTTCTGAACTCCATTTGTTTCATTATCATTATTAGGCTTTTTATGTGCATGGTGAACTCAAACTTTAATATTACTTTATGAAATAGTAACCATGTCAAAACCTTCAAATACATTTACAACATAGGCATAACAAAGCATAAATCAGAGACACTTAAAACAGGTATGTTTCTTCTAAGGTATTAAATGTAGCCATTTACTCATGTAAGAATGAGTAGTTCTTCAATCAGTTTTAAATAATTAAATACTGTTGGTTTGCTCATTTTCTTTACCCCCTCTTGGAATAAATTCTTTTCCAGACTGGATGTTGAGACTCTGGGTAACCTTGAGATATTCTTAAGATAAGCTTACATCTGAAGAAGTATTGTCAACTCTGTACTAAATATAGATAAAAAAAAAATAGCATCATGTTTGAAAAACAAACTGCTGAAAGTTAAGCACTATATCATTCAGAGTTTATAAGATTCACCATCATTGTTTTAACACAGAAATCTTTTTATTAAACCAAACAAAACAGATAAAATTATACCAGCCCTCAAATTTTGAATTTTCATTTAAATAAGCAAACTCTAAGTCCACACTGTAAAAGATGTTTGTGCATCTATGTATCTCCAAAATACTCATATTTCAATAAGATTTTCACATTATATTCACCAACAGTATCACAAAATTTCATTTTTTTTGTTTTTGTTTTGTTTACGTAACTGTAAGGAACAGTAATTCTAGAAACACTAGAAGAAAAAAGCATAGCAATGTCCACAGTTACAAGAAAAAGTGCACATTACTTGGTCACAATCACAGTCATTACTTGAAAAACTATATGTAACAAGTAGATAAGAAATATCACTGGTGCCTTAAACTCATTATCAAAAACTGAATGACATAAATTTTACATGAAATAAGGCAAATTCAGGAATGCACAAAGAATTTGTAATCCAACCAAAGCTAAACAACAAAAAAAATTGTACAAGAAGCATAAACTGATGTATTTCTCTCTAAATATTTAAAAAATAGGCTTATCTCAGTGCACAAAGAAAACACCATTCTTGTGTATCCAACACTATAAAAGAAGGGCAAAATACAGGGAATAAGAAGGGACAGTTCATTGTAAGTTGCAGCTGCATCCACTGAGAGTTCTTTAATCATTTTTACCTAAAACTGTAAATTATACAAATCATATCAGGAGAGGTAATGGTCTTTTTGGAAACTATTTCTGAAAGAGAAATGAAAAGAAAACTACACATAAGAGTGCAAATTTTCAGATTGTCACTTGCAACCTCTTAACATTCAGTCATCTACATCCAGTTGCTGCTAGAGGGATGCTTATAACACAGCAGCGGCAATCCATTGTGAGCAGATGTAAGAAACAAAGGTGTGATTTTTTTTTTTCCAATGATTATGTCTTTTTTAATAAAAAAAATTGTATGATGAAAACAGCTATGAGAAAGCTGCAGTGTTGAGTGGGATGCTTGAGATCAACATGAGTCTGAAATGCAGGCTTCTGTTGGATGTAGTTCCTGATGTGACGATTTAAAGAACGTAGGCAAGGGGTTTTCCAGCATCAAGTGTCATTTTTTTTTTTTTTGTAGAAAGAATTTGGAAAAAGAAGGCAAAGGGATGTGGAAAAGGTACATACAGTAGTTTCTCAAAACAGTTTTCTTTTAGGACCTATGAAAAAGTTACCAAAGTAAAAATGACAATTTTGAATGAAAAACAAGTTTTTTTTTTTATAAAAATTACATATATATATTTTTTAAAATACAAGATCCTTTTCATTGTTGTTATATCCTGTAGCAACAGGAAATTTGGCTTTTTTTTTTTTGTCAGATACTGGAGCTTTCAGTCCTATGAGTCAGTAGCAAATTCCACTAATATTTCAGTTGGATCTTGAATTATTTTTTATACCACAAAGCTTCTTCTGTTTTATCCTTGAATTAGGGATTTACAGCCTTTTTTTCCCCCCAGATATTTATGCTGACACACAAAAACAAAAAGCAGTAGGCTGGACACATTAAAGTATCTCAAGTACTTCAGAGGGCAAAGTTCCTTTGAAGCACCTTAACACATCACTTTATGGATCAAGGACAATGTGGCATAATGCAAGTATTTCTCTTAAAAGACTGTGCAGTAAGATCAGAAGCATCTCTGCTGGGAAATCAAAATGTCATTAGTGGAAACTGCAAATTTAGACCTCACTGAATATGGTCGTCATTTGACTCAGTTCTGTTGTAAAATAAGATTTTCCAGTTCATCTGCAGAACGCAATAAAAATGCAGCTGATTCTCGATATCCTGCAACAAGCTGTCTCACAGCGTTGATTTCAGTTGGACTCAGCTGGGGTCTGGAGCTTGAACTGCTAGAGGATCCTGAGCTCGATGCCAATTGCCTCTTCATGCTGAGATCAGTGGGTCCTAGCAAACAAAATCACCAAATTAGACAAATAGTTTTTGTTCTAGTACCTGAAACATGAGTGCTAAATAAATTATGGTTGAATTAATTCACAAATTTTGTTCATGAGAAGTTGCAATTTTTCATCAGATATATCTGCTTTCAACTAAAGAGCAACGTGGAATATCTCTGGGTGTTCTGTTGCAGTGCTGACCTCTGAACGTGTGCTTTTTGGAAAATTCAATTCAAACTTTAATACGCTATAGAGGCTTCTCTGTAGTATAAACTGATGGGAATCACAAATTTTATTTGCTACATTTGATAACAAATAATTTTAGGAGTCAGAAGTTATCAAATTCTATATTGTGACATTGACTCCAGATTAGACGCCTCAACTTAAAACAAACCTGAGCACTTGGGGAGTTCAATGACTTGTTCAGAACTCAGCAACTATTAGGTGACACAATAAGGATTTAGGGATTTTTTTTTTTTTCATTTTAGGTCAATGTTTTTTTTTTCCCCACTAGTTTGATTAGTTTTTAAAAATGTGGACCTGTTAGACTTCAGTTTGCTTTAGACATGTGCAATAAGCAAATGGCTAGTACAAACAAAACTACAGGGGAATTAGACTCGGAATATTTAGGAATTAACATCACTTTATTTGCACAATTATTCATGTGCCAATATTTTTTCCTTATATACATTTAAACCAAACTCTTAACATTTTCAGTCTGCTTTTTAACATTTTCTGAATATTTAGATTTAAAATAACTTTACAGTTTAATTCAGATTATTTGTAATGCTTTGTGTTGATTCTTTTAGGTTATTGAGGAGGTTTTATTATATATCTGTGTTAATTTTTTTATTTGCTACCTTTCATTAAGCAGTTGCCATTGTTAAATTTACACTAATACATTTGAGATCCTTGAATAAAATACTAAGCACATAACTCAAGGCATGCCCCTAAACTATAGTGATTCTATGACTTGAAAGTATTTTAACAGATTTCTCTAAAGTTACTATAAATTTTCAGGTAACAGTATTCATTTAATGAACTAAAACAAGGAATGTTATTTTAACCTTCTAGTCCTTGACATGATTTAGACAGAGGTCAAGACCCACTCCCCTATCCCAAAGAGAGGAGAGGATTTCTGTCAACTAAGAGGTAGAGGTCCATGAGAGGGAAATAGCTTCACTTGGAATTTAATTAGGATAGAGGCAAGAGAAGCACACAGCAACTCTGACACCTGAGAGAATCTTATTTCCACTTCTGCCATAGTCTTTCAGATCTTTGATTTTTCTACCAGAAGTTAGCTTTCATTTGTTCTATTGAAAAAAAAATCAAGATCCTGATATAAAAAGCAGAATATAGGAATTGCTATACAAGTATTCCAGCAAATCATTAACAGTAGCTAGTTTATTTGAAAAGTTCCAAGTGAATTTAAAAATGTGAAGTAATAAATGTGGTATCTGGATCAACCCATATACAGTTTTCGTTCTATTGTATTTAAGAGTTCCAGTGTTAGTACAAATCTTTATGAAAAAAAAATAGGATTTTCTGCTAATAATGTAAATACCTAGTGCCAGGTTGGCTGGCTATCATTATTTCATTAAAAGGCATAGTATTGTATAATGATTTTGCTCTCATCTAGTTGCTGATTAAAATCTTTAACTGAAATTATTTAAGGATGGCTACAGGTCCATGAGAGAGATAATTTTCTAATACTGTATTTCATGTAGTACAGCTCAAGGGTATGAGCTTCCTAATGAAGATACAGTTTTACTTCATTTTTAAAAATTGTATTATAATTGACATACTACAGATTAACTTCAGGAGAACAACAAAATAGTTTGGCATTTATATACAATGCAAAATGATCACCTTCAGTTGTTTATTCCCCATCTTTGCAATTCCAAAGTATCACCACAGTACTGTATAATTGACTTATAGACCCCGACCTATAAACTACATTCTTGTGACTTAAAATAACTGGAAATTTGTAACTTTTGGTCCTCTTCCCCCATTTTTCCTCTTCCCCCAAACCATTTCCCTCTGACAGCCTCCAATCTGTTTTCAGTATCTATAAAACTGATTTTGTTTAGTATTTTAAATTCCACATGTGTGAAATCATATACTAAATTTGATCCTTAGTATTTCAGATTGATATCAGGATCCTGCAGATACTAAAATCCAGATGCTTAAGTACCTTATATAAAATGTTGTATTTGTGTATAACCTGTGCTCAGCCTCCCATATACTTTAAAGCTCTAGATTACTTAAAACACCTAATAAAATGTAAATGCTATGTAAATCCTTGTTACACTGTATCATTTAGGGAACAGTGGCAAGAAAATGTCTATAGATGTTCAGGTCATATACCACCATCATAGAGCTAACTACATAGCATATATTTTCATTCAGTCCATGGTTTGTTGAATCTACGAATGTGAAAAAATAGATCCCTTTCAAAATACAACTATTCAGTGACAATTCACATGTGCACCTAGGAATTCTGATGGAAACAAGGAGATGACTTGTTTTTATGCATGCTAACAATACATACATTCTGCAGCCTGTAGATCAATGAGTTGTTTTGATTTTCAAATCCTATTTGAGAAATACATTTTATAGGACTGTAATTGCCATAGATAGTGGTTCATCTGCTAAGTCTCTGGTCAAAGCAAATTGAAAATCATCTGGAAGATTTACCATTTTAGGTGACTTTAAAAACATTCATGATTCATGGGAGGATGTTAGGAAGGAGTTTGGAAGAAACTGATTGCAACTCTCATTGATGAGGAGTTCTGTATAGACTCCAGTGAAAGGATATGCTGTAGATGTGTTACAAGTAGAAAGAGAACCAGAATTAGAAATTTAGGCTTACGATGTGACTTACTTGCTGTAATCACATGATAAAAATTTAATTGCTGAGTCATTGCTTATTGATAAGCAAAGAAAGTGGTTTCTTGAGATGGAATCTACTTAGGTTGAAAATGTTATGAACATTGTTGAAATAACAAAATATCCTGAATATTATATAAAATTAGTTGACAAAGTAGTGACAGGTTATGAGAGGACTGACTCAAATTTTGAAAGTAGTTCTGTGGCTATAATGCAAAGCTAATCAATGGCAGAAAACTTTAAGAAGTTGCCACAATAACTTGCCTTCAACAGCCATCACCCTTATCACTCAGCAGCTATCAACAAAGAGGTAAGAGCCTTCCTCAGCAAAATATGAATAACTGAAGGCTCATGTTAGAATTCTTTAACAATGTATTTTTGAACAAAGGCATGTAAATTTCCATACATAATGTTGTTGTACACTTAGCAGACTTAAGTTTCATGTGAACAGAACTTTTATATGCACTGGGAAACCAAAAATTTAAAGTATCACTGTATTGTGATATTTGCTTTGTGGTGTTCTGAGGTTTGTAGATATATGTACAAAATGCATGTAATGTATATGTTGTATAGAGGTCTATAATGAGAATACTTTTTCTTGGGGGGGGGATATAACAATTTGCTCAATTGGGGTTCAAATTTAGTTTCCCATTTCATTAAAATCAGTTCCAAATTACCATCTTTTAATGTGGATCTGTAAAGAGATATGCATTTCAACTTTGAAAGTGTCTTTTAAGTAGTTATTGTATTGAATACTAATACTAGTGCATGAATGATTTTAATTGAACATAGTCATCATTTGGAAAGCATTCATAGGGATTTCTAAATTTGTCTTTTTATACCCGACTTTCAGCTTATCAATAAATTGCAGATTAATTACGTGCAATTGAAGCTGAAACTATAAATCCTTCATTTGAACAATGAAAAGGTTTTTGAAATAGGGGAATTTACTTTGCATCTGCATCAAGGTCCAGTAAACATTGCTGCCCTGTAGCATGTGTACTCAGTAAATATACCCACTGGAAATTTGTGTGGGAACAGAGATTTAACTTCATGTTTTAACTTTGACAATATGGGTGGTTTATAAGGCAGCTAGTCACTAGTGATTCAAACAGTGTTGATCAGCAAAAGGTCTTTAAGACAGCAAAAGCTTCACATATAAACACTGTTTTGCCTTGTAATTTTAGATTGAATTCATCAAGCAACATTGTCTCTTCTGCAGCAAAAGCTAATTTTCAAAGCCATTCAGTGTTTGATAAAGCTTGAGGTCAGTTCCTGTTCAAAAAGAATTCAATCTCAGTCCTGACCTAAAAAGGCTGCAGTAAAACTTTACCACTGAGCCATCAAAATACACAGTATGGTAGAAGATAGGATATGCAGACTTTTTTTATTTTTGGCAAAATTTAACAGACATGGTTATGATTACAACAATGAGAGGAAATGAAGCTTAAATCTGATGCTGATTCAATAACACATGATAAAACTAAAGTTTTCCACAGTATACTTGCAGAGGACTAGTTCAAGGAATAACTGCTTTGTCTTAAAATTTGTAATTTGGACCAAAAAAAATCATACATATTGAGTCTACTTCATGTTTGACTGAACAGGTTTTTTTTTCTCCATTTTGTAAATATGTAGTAAATGCTATAATATGTAGTAATGCTATATATAAATATGTAGTAAATGCTACATGTAAATAGATAAAAATGTAGATGTAATGTTATATAATGTGTATGTTATATAAACAATGAATAATGTGATAACAGCACATACTGTGGAATAAATGAAGGGCATCCAATAAATGAAATAGAGCATATACAATAAGTAGGACACATGGGAAATAAATGCAATAAATGAAACTATAGGCTGCTCATGCAATAAGTGCAATATAACATGGGAAATAAATGAAAACCACCACATGCAATAAATGACATATAGCATGGGGAATAAAATATGGCATGTGAAATAAACACAATATAGCATGGACATACAATAAATTAGATACATCATAGCCAATAGATGTAGTATAGCATGGGGAAAAAAATAATTGGGCCTATGTGATAACAGTGATAGTGCATATGCAATAAATGTAATATAGCCCATGCAATAAAGAAATCCTGTATGCACTATAACATGGGCAATAAAACAAATAGTACATGGTTTTCCCCCCACATGTGATAAGTTCAATAGAACATAAGCAAATAAATGGTATAGTGCATATGCTGTAAAGGAGATATTGCATATGCAATAAATGAAATAGTGCATGTGATGAATGTTGGTGAGCAATAGAGCATGTGCAATGATATATTGCATATCTGATAAGTGCATATGTAGTGCACAGTCTATATGTGCCTAGGCTATAATGGGTGATGCAATCTCATAAATACAATATTGTATATCATGAAACAATAAAAGCCATATAGCATGGGAATTGCAATAAACATCTCTGTCTACCTATTTTTAAGCACTAATAAATAAATACTGACGATGTAATGAATTTGGATTAGTGCAGGGCCTCAAATACAAGCTTTTGTGCTTCTCTATAGTGGCAGAAAACAGGTCTTTATTACAGCAACAGGAGAAACACAGATTGCAACAGCATTATCTGGCCTGACCAGCTCAGTGGCTTTGGTAGCAGCAGGCCCGTCAGGCCCTCGACACTGGCAGAAGTGGCAGCAATAGCAGAGAGGATTATCAGTCATAGAAGACCAACCTAACTTCAAGGTGATAATTTCCACAATAATTCCATCAAAGAACACTAAATGAACACCCTTTGTGCTGGCAAAATGCAGTCCTTGTCTTTGAAGACTTCTCATCTGTAGTAATGTATTCATCTCTTTCCTTTTCCCCAATAAACTTGCCATGTTCTGATGAATGGGAATGCCTGCTGAATTCTTTCTCTAAGAACTCTGTACACTGAACTTCCTCTTTTGAATCACAATACCAAGAAACTACTACACAGGCCTTAATTATCCAGTGGTAGCAAACTTTCTGGCATAGGTAAAGGAAAGTGGTGTCGGCCTATCCTTGTAGTACAGAAAGCTGTAAAAACAACTTGTTTCTCTTCATAAACACTCAGAACAGATAGCATATCAGAGGGCATTAAAAGGACATTGTTCCTGCTTACTGCACTCGGGATTTTGAAAGTTCTCTGATTATCCCTTACCTGAGGTTTTACCACTGGGTCCATGGTCAACTTCTAAATCCATACCTCCCCCCATTCTGCAGATGATGTGTGTCTGAGTGCAGCATAAAAGCAAGTATCCTAAATGTACTGCTATTTGAAAAACACATCAGAAGCTATGGACAAGGGAGAAACCTTTAGCTACATCTCCACTTCCTGGAAAGTAGTTAGGGAAAACCATCAAGGAATTGGATTTCCCATCTAGTAAATATTTAAGTCAGTGTCTATTATTTCCAATATGAAAGCAATGCAAAATTGAGGAAAGATGTCATCACCAAAAGATAACAATTCTCTAAAAACAATAATTATCCAATAACCAAGTTCTGAGTCACAAAATGTTCTGATTTATTGACAAAGAACTCAAGAGATGTTTTGAAGAAACTCAAACTACAAGAAAACTCAGAAAAGATTTAAACAAAATGACAGTTAACTAAGAGATAGAAATACAAATTTGAGAGTTGAAACTTGCTGAGTAGAGCAAATGAAAACCAAAATACATGTATTAGAAGGTAAGAATCTTGAAATATAACCAGAATAAAGAAAACAATGTAAGAGTGAAGACAGCTATATGATCTATGGAATCCTGTCAAAAGAATAGATATTGAAATAACGAATTCCAGAAGGAGAAAGGAGGGAAAAGGGGACAGAATTTTTTTAAAAGATTTATTTATGCACACAAGAACTGGGGTACAGGCCAGAAGTGTGGGGGTGAGAGAATTCACTAGAGACAGAGTAGGGAACAGAACAGGCAGATTGACTGAAATACACTGCTGAGGGGAGCAGCAGGCAAGACAGGAGAGGTCTGCTGTGCCATGTAGATAGCTCCTTGGGCGGGGATTGAACTCATGCTGCAGTGGCGGCGGATAGCTTCATATGTTGCATCTTAACACTTTGCACTACCAGGGAGGCCGGGACAGAAAATTTAAGGAGCTGAGAACTTTTCAAATCTAGAGAGAGACTTGGGCCTCCAATTTCACATCACACTATTATCTCAACACATAAATCAAAAAATAGATTGTAAACTACAAGGAACCCACATGGATTCATCAAAAGATGTCTTAGCAGAAACTTTGTAAGGCAGGAAAGAGTAGAATGGTAGAATGCATATACAAAGTATTGAAAGAAAAAAATTTCAGCTAAGAAAAATTCTGCTAAAATTGTCAGCTAAGAACTATCTGGAATATTTTATCCTTTAAGAACAAACAAAAGACTGTCAACAAACAAAAATAGAGGAAGTCAATTACTATTACACCTACCATGGAAGAAATGCTGAAATCAGGTCTTGAAGCTGAAATGAGGCTAATAAACAACATGAAAGCATATAAAATCATAGACCACACTGTAAAGGTTAATATTTAGTCAGATTTCTAAAATTACTATATAAGGGTATCATCTACATAGTCATCTATGTAGAATGTCTATCATCAAAAATGAAATAGAAAAGAGTGTTAGCAAGGATGTAGAGATAAGGAAACTCCTGGATATTTTGATGGGAATGTAAATTGGTGCAGCTATTAGGGAAAACATTATGAAGTTTCCTCAAAAAATTACAAAATACCACATAATTTAGCAATTCTACTTTTGCATATTTATCCAAAGGAAAGGAAAACAAGTACTTAGAGTTATATGAATCCCCATATTTACTGTAGCATTATTTCCAATAACCAAAACATGGATAGAACTTAAATGTCTGTCATTGGATGAATGAATATATGTCTCTCCCAGTTTCTTTATCCATGTACATATGTTTATATATTGTGTTTGTGCATACACTCACACAAATATAAACATACACAGAGAAAAATTGTGGACCAAGAATGGACCTTGAGGGTCTTATGTTCAGGTCAGATATCAGGTTAAGAAAGACAAATACTATATACAAATTATAAATAGAATCTAGACAAGCCACCCTCATAAAAACATAGAGTTGCAGATAATAGGACCTGGGCGTGGTAGAATGGGGGGTATATTGTTTAAAATACAAACTTACAGATAGTAGATAAGTCCTGGTGAGCTAAAGCACAACATCCTGATTATAGACAATACTGCTGTATGATAAATGCCAAAGTTGTTAACAAACTAGATCTTTCCATCACAAAATATAAATGAAATTATGAGATGTGGTAGAGGTATATGCTAATATGGTATTCATATTGCAATATAGAAATGCATCAAATCATTGTATGCCTTAAACTTATACAATGTTATGTAAATTACATCACAGTAAAAATAAATTTAGAATAATTTTCACATTCAATTTAGTTGCCCAAGATATG
Organism: Talpa occidentalis; assembly: GCF_014898055.3. Taxonomy (NCBI): domain Eukaryota; kingdom Metazoa; phylum Chordata; class Mammalia; order Eulipotyphla; family Talpidae; genus Talpa; species Talpa occidentalis. The sequence continues at coordinate 30,914,764 of NW_023601322.1, read as the reverse complement.
AAGGAAACAGTGATTCATGTAAAATACAAAATTTCTGCTGATCTCCTTATTATCCTTTTAGACAAAGCACATTGGGGATAATAATATAGAATGAAGAGAGAATTTTATGAAGCATTGTTTGGAGATAGAGTGACTGTGCCTGCCTTACTGCAATGTTTTTTAACCAAATATTTATGTTCTTTGTCAAAAATAGATTTAACGTTTTATGAATTTAGAGAAAATACTTTTTCTGTATGGGGGGGCAGAGTTGATGGATTTCCATGGAGGTTGAAACAATCCTGATTTCTTACCTTTATTTTTAAATTGGATAGAAAGAAAATTAATATTTTATAATAACAGAAGAAATTATGAGCAGGTCATAGACAGCTTGGTGGGAGAAGAAAAGCTGCTGGAAGAAGAAGACATGAAAGTGGTAAGAATATAATAAACACACAAATGTCTGCTTTGAAAGATCACATGAGAAAATATAACAGTATGATCTTCATAGATTTGGATAAACTGTTCGTAAATGTTTTCAGGAAGCGTTAAGAAAAGAGGATTATCCCTGCAACATTGCCTCAAAGAACAGTATGGAGAGAGTGATTTATATTGCCAGAAATCGAAATCAGAAAAAAAAAAAATACCTAAATTTAGGGTAGTGTTGAAGCTATTTTTAGATATATTCAGAGTACTCAAGAAAATTGTAATCCCTAATAGGTTTTATTTCTTTTATAGAGGCATATTTTTTATTTATTTTATTTGTTTGTTTTGTTTATACATGCACAGGGTACAGTCAGAAGCGCTGGAGGGTGAAAGAATTCACCAGAGCCAGAGCAGGGAGCACAGCAGGCGGAAGGACCGAAGTACACTGCTGAGGGGAGCAGCGGGCGGCAGGAGAGGTCTGCGCGCCATGTGGGACCCTCCTCTGGTGGCCGGGGAGCAGCCGGGGATGGAACCGGTGCCGCAGAGGCCGCGGGCAGCTTTGCAACCCAGCGCTCAACCGCTGCGCCACCGGAGAGGCCCCCTAATAGGTTTTAATTACCAGAAGTAATTTGTTTCTCCCTGTGACCATTGAGATATTGGCCATAATGTTAGTCACTACACACTTAATTTTGTAATAATTTGTTAATTCTGAATTTAGGTGAACAAACCAAAGAGCAATGCAAGAGGCCGATTTATACACTATGAATTCACATTCAAATACATCTACTTCCATTAGTTCAAGCAATTGTACATGGATGTGGGGAGGGCTTTTATAAAAAGAACCAAATGTCTTTTCAAAAGTCCATGTCCCCTGAAGTCACAAAAGGAAATATTAGCATTGTAATCATACTTGGAATTTGAAATTTTTTAACATGAAAGAGAAAGTAAAGCAACTCTTGACCTTTCTACTCTCTTGGGGTGAGTCAGACTGATGACCCAGGGTCTTTGATGAGCCTGGGGGTGGGAGGACCGTTTGTTGTTTATTTCAGGAAAGTGCATCAGTGTCTGAACTCAGGAAAAAGAAACCTAGGAAATGGCTAATTCAATTTCTACAGTGAAATTTTTTACTTTCTAAAAAAGTATTACATTCTGAATTCCCCAAGAGGGACCTTCCTGAGCAGTAAAGGGCCCATGAAGCCAATAAAACTTAGCTGGTTAGGGCCTCCCTGGTGGTGCAGATGGTTAAGCGCCGCACTGTGAAGCTGTTCGCAGCCTCTGTAGCGAGGGTTTGATCCCGGCCGGCGGGCAAGAACCCCGCTTGCCATAGCAGCCCTCTCCTACCTCACCCCGCTGCTCCCCTCAGCAGTGTATTTTGTCAGTCTGCTTGTGCTGTTCCCCACTCTGTCTCTGGTGAATCCTCTCACCCTCCCATGCATCTGGCCTGTACTCCAGCTCTTGTATAAATAAAAAAAAAAAAAACCTTAAAAAAAAAACTTTAAAAAAAAAAAACAATCTTAGCTGGTTAGTTCAGATAGTTTCCCAGAGGACATGTCAAGTTCAAAGGAGGTTGTATTAGGAAAACAACCCAAGCCAACCATAATAAGTTCAGGCAACCTGGAAAGTTCTTTCATTATATCCCAGTAGATTCAAGAAGAAAGGTTCTAGAATATCAGTGAAGTCCTTTTTCATTCCTTCTGTTCAGTGAGTAGGCACAACAAAGGATTCTCAAGAGGATCTGAAGCATATGTAAAGATCCATTTTACTGCACAGTACAGAACAGGCTATTAGGAAGCTGCTGTCAAGAAAAGCATGATCAATATTGAACTGTAAAACCAATTACATATGCTGGGCAGTTCAGGGAAAATATAGGCCACTCACCTCTCTTTTCAAAGCTTTTCTTCTGAGGTTTCCTGACCTACAAAGCCTGATGAAAGGTTTGGGAGCTCAGATAAACTGAAAGATGGTTCATTTTATGTTGCAGACAATGTATATTACTTTCACTGTTGCTAAAAATGATAAGCATTTTTAATCATTAAATTTTACAGATTTAAAAATTACAAATACATATCCTCTCTCAGAAGGTTTTTGTGTCTTAATACATATTTGTGTAACTAATGCACAGTCTCAGTTTAGTTCCAGGTTATAGTGTTTATGTGGAAAAGCTGGAAAAATAGAATGAACTCAGTGGCAAAATTGTGTTCACATTTAAAATATCTTGAATTAGGACTTTGTCTATAGACTCTACAGTTTCAAATTGTCACAAAGAAATCCTTTTAAAAAATTGTTGTGTTTCTAGTAAAATAATGCCAGCCTATGCCAGAGATGTTTGTAACATAGGGTTATAACACATTCACTTGTCTCAAAAGAAAATAATTAAAAATTTTATAAAAGCTGAGTGAGACATTTGAGTTAAAAAATACTATTTAAGAATAATCATTTACATTTTTGTAAGGTAATTCATTGATCTCATACATTTTTGAAGTAAAATATGTATAATTAAGTGCAAGGAGCCCGATAGAATAAATATAAAAATGGTTTTCAACAATAAAACCGTCCAAAAGCCAATATATTGGTGGAAGGTATGAATAATAGTCTAGAATCACTGCTGTCCAATAGACAGTTCTGAAGTGATGAATGTTTTTTGATTCTGTTCAATACAGAAGCCCCTCATCACTATGGCAATTAACTACTTGAAATGTGTCTCTAGGATGACAGAAGAACTGAATTATAAATTTTAATTTTAATGTCAATAGCCACATGTGACTAGTGGTTATTATATTAGATAGTTCATATGTTGATAAACTTGTATTTAAAAGAAAGTGAAATTCAAATAAGTATACAGACAAGTATGGTTAAAAGAAGGGAAATATCCTTACTGTCAACTAAGCAAAGGAACATTCATAGAAGAAATGGATTTAACAAGAGTTGATAGTTATAAGTTGGGCACAGAGGTGGAAGAAAACCTAGATACAAATAAAGTTTCACTATATGCTGCAGAATGTGCTTTGACTACTCAGGATTACTGGAATTCTACTGAGATACAATAAGTGCATGGTCTCAAATATACCAGATCACACAGTCACTTTTCTTCACGTACTGTTATCATCATATGGATTTTCCCTTTGTGTAAAGGACATTTGAATCAACCAAAGGAGATTTGTTTCTACAAATCATTTTAAGGCTCTCCTTTATAAATCATCTGTACAATTTTACACATAGACCTTATGTATTTCTCACACATCAGAAAAACCCAGCTGGTCTCCTCAAGCAAGATGACAATGGCCTCCTCCCTATCCATCTGCACTGAGCATGTGGCTAAGAAGCCAGAACAAGTTATAAGGTAACTTATCCAGTTCCCTAGATAACAATGGTAAATGTTTCTTTCCTTTCTTAGGGGACTTAAGCTGAATATATTTGAAAACACAATTTATATATTTAAAAATATTTGCCCAAAATATGATTTGATATGAAACACTTATTCCAATATTCTGTTCTTTAGGATAGTAAAAGAGAAAAAGAGAGCAAACTTTAAAGATACATACTCAACTTCAGATGATTATCCCATGCTCAAATACATTTTTCTAAGTTCTCCAAAGAGACAATATTTTACTGGAAGTATTTCTTTCACTGAGTGATTTCTCTCTCTATTTACTATCCCTTAGGCACTAATAAAAGTCAGATACCCATTGACATTGATAATACAATAGTCAAAAAGAAGTCACCTTCTCTGTTCCTGAACTGTGTAAGTCTAGTATAGAAATGAGTACATAATGGGTTGAATAAAAGATATACCTAGTGTACCATGGGAACATATTGGAGCAAAATCTCATAGCCAGGAAATGCGAGGGTGGGGCAACCAGAAAAGGTATCACAGAGCACGTAATAGTTCATAAGAATCAGGTGCAGGCTAGGCATTCCTCATGGGATAACCTCAGAACCAGGCAGTAGTATGGGGATGAAGAATTCAATTAATTTTAAATTGTATAAATAAGATTTCCTGGCATGTGTAGCTCAAGCTATCAGTAGACAACCTGAATATACAATCTGAAGTTCAGGTCTAAACATTGTGAGCTCTGAAACTTTGGGGACATTCTGCAGTTGAGACTTTAAGTGTGCTTTCCCTTGAGCAGTGTAGAGAATAGGAAGGTTAGAGAAACAAGAGTAGGGAGCTATAAGGGCATGAAAGAGAAAAAGTTCAGGAAGGCAGGAGGAGAGTTACTGTTCATAGAGGTCAAGAGCGTGGATATTTCCAGCTCTAAATCATCAACAGATTCAAATATGACCCAAAAACCTGGTGAGATAAAAGGAAAAAAAAATCTTTTTTTTCTAAATATCAATGACTAAGAGTCATTGATAAATTTAACCAGGGCCGTTTCAGCAAAAATGGTAGAGAGAAGCCAGTTACAGCAGATTAAAGACTGAATGGCAGATGAGAAATAAAAAAAAAAAAAAAGAAGCACTCCTTTGACAATTTCAAATGAAAGGTGATGTTTCAGAATGTTGATGCCTTAGGACAGCACATTCTCCACACAAAATCAGCATTGTGGTGAGTCTTATGGTCAAGCTTCCTTAAACTCATAGGCTCTGATCCAAAGCATCTTTATAGCCAACAATCCTGACTATAAGTGAGGACCAAAGCACATAATGGATGTAAAGATTTGAGCAGACTAGAAATTGCCATACAAATATTAGTTATTATGGTCATTATTACTACAATTTGGGCTTGTGAGATTTTGGTCTGTATATCAGCCCATTTTGTATCAGAGTTGAAAAATGAACAGTCTGCCCAACAGCATTTGTGGAGAGGAAACATCAGTAGTTAATTTATGTATTATGCATATAATTTAGACTTACCAGAGCCAGTGGATAACTGCAGTGAACCACAATTGCCCTCTTTAGTCAGCTCAATGTGAACTTCCCGATAGAAAGAAAGCATTCCAAAGTCCTATGTAATTGGATGTGATAATAATGGGAGGATTGACTGCTTGCTTGCTTCTCATTTCAGTTGTATAATTTGAATAAATTCTTTATACAAATAGTAACTGCTGTCATTTTGGTAACACTCCAATTTGAAAATTTGGATTGTTGGGTCCAGACCCTTGCCAGCTCTAAACAAAGGAAGGTTGGCTGCTGAAGGATTGGGAGGGTACCCTTTTCTTGCTATGAAATCTCCAACATAGACATGCTTTTCCTATTGCTACTATATTCAGCCCTAAGCAGGAGTCCATAAAATACTTTATAATTGCAATATACACATTAACCTTTTCCACTCACAAAGTCCCCAAATTCAGTTTAATCTTTCTTCCTCTGATTCTTTTGCTTTTTTCTACGATAAGCCCTTCATGCCTGTCATCTAATGTACATAATTCTCTGTGCCATTTTGACTTTCTGGCATATATCAGTATATGGCTCTGTTTATACTGGAGATGTAGTAGTGGACAAGACAATTTCTGCTTTCAAGAAGTGCACCTCTACTTAGGGAGAAATATTTGAAAACATGTCACAATTCAATGAGACAGTGCTGTTGTAGAGGCACATGCAGGGGAGTGATTAGTTTCCCACAGTGGGGAAGCATAGCAAGGTAGAGCAAGGTTTCACATATGAAGTAGTATTTAATCTGTCTTAAATGATTTTGATATTTATTTTTTAAAGATTTATTTATTTATTTATACAAGCACTGGGTACAGTCAAAGCATGGGAGGGTGAGAGAATTTGCCAGAGCCAGAGCGGGGAACAGAACAGGCAGAATGACGAAGTACACTGCTGAGGGGAGCAGTGGGCGCTGCAGGAGAGGTCTGTGCGCCATGTGGGACCCTCACTGGCGGCTGGGGATCGGACTGGTGCTGCAGAGTCTGCGGGCAGCTTCGCAGCCCAGCGCTCAACCGCTGTGCCACAGGGGAGGCCCTAATTTTGATATTTAGACAAGGGGAGGAATAACATTTTTTTTTTGATCTGTAAATTTCTTAAAGTCAATAATTTGGTCTCATTCAACTTTGTTTCTCTAAATACTTAAAACCTGACCTTCTAGAGACAAAATGTTTGCAACCCCCATCTATATGTTGAAATTTAATCCCTAATGTGGTGCTATTTGGAGGTGGCCTTAGTTATAATAGTGGGACCCTTATGAATGGGATTGATACTGACAAATAATATTCCAATCAGAGAGTTCCCTTGTTCCTTCCACCATGTGTGAACACAGTGAAAAGACACCCTTCTATGAGCCAGGGAGTAGATTCCAAGCAGACCTTAAAACTGCCAGTAATGGGCCTCCCTGGTGGCAAGGCGGTTGAGTGCTGGGTTGCGAAGCTGCCCGCAGCCTCAGCAGCGCCGGTTCGATTCCCAGCTGCTCCCCGGCCATCGGAGGAGGGTCCCACATGGTGCGCAGACCTCTCCTGCCGCCCGCTGCTCCCCTCAGCAGTGTACTTCGGTCCTTCTGCCTGCTCTGCTCCCCGCTCTGGCTCTGGTGAAGTCTCTCACCCTCCCGCGCTTCTGACTGTACCCAGTGCTTGCATAAATAAATAAATAAATAAATCTAAAAAAAAAAAAAAACCTGCCAGTATTTGATCTTGGACCTCCCAGCCTCAGAAATCTGAGAAATAAAAGTTTGTTGTTTAAGTCACCCAGTCACTTTTGTTATTGCAGTCCTAATAGACTAAGATAATATCTATTACATGAGAATCCCACCATATTTGTTAACCCCACATACTGTTAAGGTTTTCATTTTCATTTTACTTTCACATTCCTCTTGAACACAGTGTAATCTATCTAATCTAAAGCAAAGTTTGTGTTTTTATTACAATATTAATGTAAAAGTTTCAGGAAACATCTCCTCTAGCCTTTGCCTTCCTATTTAAATTGTCAACCTATATCATACTTCCTTTTTTTCTCATTAATGGTTAGAATTCTGATTGTCTTATCTGCTTTATAAATTGAGTTAGATGTATAGCTAATTAACTTGGTCTCTTGAAAGCAGCTGCTCCCTACCATATTTTTCAGAAGATCTCTAAAATTCCTAACATCAAGAATTCACAAATTTAGATTAATCAGTTGCCAACCAGCAGATATGATGTTGGCATCTCACATAATGCTAATCATCTGCTATGTTCTTTATAGTTCTCAAGATTTATGTATATGTATGTAGTTTCTTTCTAATTCCAAATCTGTTACAGGGAATGACTATACTGATAGCTTAAAGATGTATAAATATGCTAAAGATAATACCATTTTCAAAAGCCAGAATATTTGGAATTCCCTGAATTTATCAAGTCCTCAAAGAAAATTGTGGAACTAATCAATCTGGCTGTCTTTCTAAGACAAAAACAAAATCAAAAGAGCAATTTCTAACACCAGTGTTATAAGTAGTTGTGTTTTGGGAGTTATAGAAGTTATTTAGAGATCCTTCACAACCTGGAATTAACCATTAACCATTATATTGTTAGAATCTGATCTCAAATATAAACTGTAAGTCTAAAGCCATTATTTATAAAGATTTTTGGTTGTCTATGCCTTTAAAATTTGTTAGAATTACCTCAAAACCATTGCTCAAAGAATATCATGTTTCTAACAGCATGTTACATATCACAATGGTTATTTTGCTATTTCTGTTTCTACTAGACAGTATACAGTCTGAATTATTTGAACTGGTGCTTTGCTCTATCTTTAAGAGACTTATATCACATCATATGAAAGGCAAAGAATGTAGTAATTAAATCCCAAAAAGTCACCTATGTGACCTTGAAAACTCACCTGAATTTCCAGGCCTCTTTATTTCTTTATAGTCTTAAAAAAATGTATTGTTAATTTCTCAAGTTCCTTTAGACTTCATAATTTTATGAGTGAGGAGAAACTTAGAAAGTAGACCTGACCATAGGTGCATTGTATCCATATTCAAACTTCAAATTTTATAAAATCTGCTTTCTAACCACATATTATGACTGCTCACCTGGAATCTATACCAGATTGCTTGTGTGGCCTCTGAGCACCACTGAACAATACAATTGAGGAATAGAAGCCAGTGTATTGATCCTGTGTAAGTATGAAAATGGGTGTGCACATACACTGTGGTACCTGCTTCTAAGACAAATTAAGGAAGCTCTGAGAATTATGACTGTTAGCTGATCTAGACTTGGGAGTTCTGAATTTAAAGAATAGTCAATACCTCAAGGATGTGGGGCGGGTTGGGTCTAAGGGGAAAAGGAAAGTCAAGGAAGACTTCAGGTGTATATCTTGAGGCACCCACCTGAAGTGGGTTATTTTAAGGGTTAAATAGTGTCATTTTCCTAAGAATAATGAAATTCTATACAAAATTTTCAGATAGTGAAGTGATGTGACCAATTTTTCCTTTCTTTAATTATTACTTTGGTTCCTCTGTGGCAAATGTGTCGAAGGGCAAGAAGAAACTTTTGGAATCTTGCTCATGAATGCATAGCACTTTTCTTTTAAAGTCCTACTCCATTTTTACCCAGAATTGGCAATTTCCCTAATGTTCTTTCTTCAAAAACCCTCTCAAAAATTTCTCCATTGTATCTTTATCCTATTCCTTCCTTGTAAATTTTCTCTTTCCACCAGCAGCTCTCTGCCTTTCATGAAAACACAATGCTTCCTCCAACTTAGTAAATAAATCAAAAGAACAAAGTGGAGCAGGAAATATGTACAGTCCCACAGAACCCCTCAGAAGAGTCCCATGTTTTATTCAATAATGTCATTACCACCTTGATATTATTTTTTAATAGTGGCCCCACATTTTCACTTAGCATTTCCCCCAAACTACCCACTTTAGAGTAATGAAAAATTATTTTGGTTGTACTGGAACAGAGGTGAGTGATACTCAATTTGTTCTAGTCTCTTACAGTTCTTTTGTGTCCAAAGCTCTGCCCTCTGCTCTTCATTTTCAGGATTACCATTGTAATTCAATTTATCATTGTCTTTTGCTGATACTACAGAAATAACTAATATTTGGGAAAATAAATTTTAAAACAAGAAATTTCTAGTGATAGAGATATTATACCAAGATGAGTGTCAAATCATGAAGAACATAAAATAATATAAACAACATATGCTCCTAATGGTAGATTCCCAAAATAAAGGAAACAACTGCCAAAATTGAGGACAGAAGTATACAATTCAGTAACAGTACTTGGAAACTTGAATACCCTTCTTTCAATAGTGGATATGAAAACTATGTGTAATACACATTTAAAAAGAACTCACATAACCAAAAATACACATGGAACATTTTCCAGGGTAGACCATAATCTGGTCATAGAACAAGCTTTAATAAACTCTCATATGTTTATATAAAGTATGTTGTCTGACCACATGAAATAAAATTATAAATCATTAATAAAATCAGGAAAATTCACAAATAGAAGGCAAATAAACAAGATAGTCCCTAAATAACTAATGTGTCAAAGAATAAATGACAAAAGGAATTAGAAATATTTTGAGATAAATAAAAACAAAGCTACAACATACCAAAACTTGTGATATAGATAAAACTGTTTAGCAGGGATTTCAGTGATCTTAATTTGCATTCTTTAAATAATGGTAACAGACTTCCCAAGACTCACAGGACCTGAGTTCTCCACATCAAGGTGATACTTATTGGAAGAGGCATCCTCTGGGCAAATTGAGAAAAGCCTGATATTTTTAGGGAAACCTACCCCACACCATGAAGACTATTTCAAATTAAAATTGATCTTTTTCCAGGCATTTTCAGTGGAAAAAGACAGGGACTAAGTTTTTTTTTTTTTTTTTTTTTTTTTAAAGAAAGAATTTTGTGCTTTCAGTGATACTAGCAATTCAAATACTGAAGTTTTTTGCTTAAACTTGATTTTACATCTCTGTTCACCTTGCTCTCTACTGAAAAAACACAAATTTCACTGATACCAATATAATTACACATTTGCTTTAAATCATAATCTATAAACCATAGTCTTAAAATAACTACAGGATACTAAAAACAACTTAATGTTCTATCATAGGCTTGCATATTGTAGAATCAAATTGTGATTTATTAGGTTGATTGAAAATTTTCCTTTCTGTGGGGCTATGGTAACAACTCATTAAACAAAGTGCAAAGTTTATATTTGCATTAGTTTTCTTTCAATTTCAGGGATTTGTAAATCAGTGTGTATCATTGTTACATAAATATATAAATTATTCCAATGTTAAATATACAAAACAAAGAATAAAAAACAAGTACGTTTAGAGACTTCTGGATTAGAGACTTCACTGTTCTCCCCCTTTCTGCTTCTATGCCAACTTTAAAGAAAAATATGGTTTCCACTTGCATTTATGTAAGTCCTCTTTCATGAATGTTAGCATAGTATAAGACTTGTCACTAGTTCGAGTAGGTAGAGATATTTTCATTACTTATTACAGATGCATGTTACTCTCATTTAGATACAATATAATCAGCTAACCATGAATTGGATATTTTTACTGTAAATCCCCATTTTTTTAATTCACAAATACTCCAGTGACTAGCCCTGTGCTTATGTCTTGTATTTTTCCAGCAAGTTATGAAAAAAGATTCCTAGTCAAGAGATTGCTAGGTTAAATGGTAAGTGCTCACTTAATTTTGCTAGATGTTGTCAAATTCCACTCCAACTCTGATTTTCTATAAGCAATGCATGAGAGTACTTGTTTCCTTCACAGATTTATCAGAAGAATATTGTTATAAACATAGTTTTGCTAATTTGATAGTATTTCTCTTATTAACCTTGTTATAAGAAATTCACCCACGTATTTCCCCCTAATATACATATGGTTATATGTTACACTTTTAAATCTCAGACTCAGTTCAAGTTCACTCTAGTATACAAACTTAAACAATTCCTAAAATCTTAAGCATGCACCAGTACAGGTCCAGTCTGGCTTCAGTGCACCACTCACACTGCTGGAGCATATCACTGCTGTTGACAACTACTGGCTGGAAAGTCACGGTTGTTTCCAATGTTGTTTTGGGGCAGAATGTTGTTCCAAATATTGTTTTAGTTTGTATGTTCTTAGCTGTAATTACTGTGTATGTTTCATCAAGTCAGTGAAATTCCTGGTGCCTCAAAATTTCCAATTTAAAAAACTCTTTGAACAATGAGAAAATGTATCATTATCCTTGATGAATGGCATATTACTGTTTTGGGGCAGAATGCATCACGATTTGGTAAAAAATTGCTATTCTAACTGACACTTTTGAGTATAAAAGAGCAATCATTACAAGGGATCAGAAAAATATAAAAAGCAAAACTAGTGGGAAAACTATAAATCTGAGACCTATGGCAGGGAAGGGGAAGGGAGAAGGGTCCCAACAGGGTAGGTAAGAACACAAGAGACAATGGTGATGCTTCACTGGCCATGTGGTGGTGTTAATTTTATGGGGATTACACCTGAGGGCAGAAAGCAAACAAGGTACAAATATATATATGCATGTATATATATATATATATATATATATATATATATATATGTGTGTGTGTGTGTGTGTGTGTGTGTGTGTGTGTGTATAAATATAAATACCCAGCAATCATTTAGCTAAGTAACAGTGCTACTCCTTTCAGAAACAGCAGCATTATAGGAAACTGTCCTTGTAAGGAAACGGATATTATCTATTAAATGGTCCTGCTTTTAGCAGATCGGCACTCACTTATAACAGTATATTCATTTTCTTCTCTTAACTTTAAAGAATTTAGTACCCCCAAATGGACATAAAAGAATCACAATCTGTGAAAAGACTCACCGCTACTGGAAGCGTCATTCAGATTTAGCAGTCCCCCTCCCAGGCCTCGGTAACTGTGGTAGCTGTAGGTTCCGTTTCCATTGATGTACAACACCTCCTGGGACCCTGACATGGCTGAGGTTGAGTAAGCGCCCTGGGCCGCCTCTGGTTTACACTGCTTGTCGGCTGGTGCAGAGTCATCCTGCAATGAAAACATCGTGCCGCTCATCATCACAATACTGTGTCATGTCACCTTGACCAGGACTGTCTTATTGTTATCTACATTTCTTCACTGAATACAAAATAACATACAGTCAACATTAAATCTGCCAATACATTTTCAACAACTTAGCTAAAACCTGAGAAAAGGAAAACAAAGTAACAATATGAGGCAGGTTGGAGATGAGGTGACTATAATTTCCAATGGAATTTAAAATTACATGAAGATAGTTATTCACAATAGCCAAGACGTGGAAGCAGCCTAAATATCTATCAATAAAGAAAATATGATATGTAAGTATAATATTATTCAGCTTTAAGAGGAAAGTTCTGTGATATCCTGTAACATGGGTGAATCTTGAGGACAGAATGCTAAAGGAAAAAAAAAAGCAATCACAGTAAGACAAATGTTGATGATTCTATTTATTCAAGGTATTTAAAGTTAAACCTGTTTACATATAGGAACAGAAAGTGGAGTGGTCACCAAGAACTGAGGTAGCAGGGGTAAGGTTCAGTCACACAGGATGGGGGAAGGGTTTAGGGAACATATAGACAGCATGTAGTTGACAGTATTTTTCTGTACACGTGGAAATTACTGAGAGAGTGGATTTTATAACCCGGTTTTAAAATTTACATGAAGAGAAATTATAATTTTCAAAAAAAAATTGCAAAATTTGGCTTTCTTGAATTTTTTTGCTGCCTACTCTTCCTCCTTCCTTCCACTTCTGCCTCCTTTTCTCTGTCTTTTATAATATTTGTAGCAAATTTTATGTACTGCTAACTCTATCTAAGGCCCATTACATGCATCAGAATAGACAAAAATCTGAATAAACCCAGGCCTCTCAGCATGTATTTTTCATGAAGCTGAACTAATATCTAAAAATGTGTTTCAAAACTTCTAAGCATGTCAAGTTGTGAGTACAGTGAAATTAAAATTTGCAACATGTAATATTTTCAGTAATAAAACAGATTGAATTTCCTTTCAGCTGTGAGATTATAAGGTATATACAACATATTTTATTCACATGCTTTTTAAACTTTCCTTCTTTTTTAAAATAAGACACAAACATTAATAGATTTCTAATGAATTCTTACAAATGTTTTTGTGATGATCAGAGTGCATGGTTAGGGAAACACATAGCTTCCCAATACAATTTTTTCGTGACATCAAGTACTAGAAAATGAGAAGATATAGAACAAGTTTCTCTATGGAGAAATATTCTCCATAGTATTGTTATATTCAGATATATTCTAATCTTTCACATAGTAAAAGCACTGCCTTAACTATTAGAATTATGGAGTTATGAAGTTGTTAAATTTCCTCTGATCTTTTCAACTCTGATCCATTCGATTTTGACCTTTATACTCAGTTGTGGACCTTAGACCCATGATCTATGATCTTTTCATCTTTTTATTTCTATATGACTAAGATTATTTAAAAAAAAAAAAACACAGTAAAATTACCCAAAGTCAATTGAATTAAAATGAAGCAAGCAGGGTCTTCCTGGTGGCGCAGGGGTTAAAATCTCCACACTATCAAGCATTGCCAGCCATTGCATGAGTTTGATCCCTGGCCAGGTATCTAATCCACATGGCACAGCAGACCTCTCCTTTCTCTCCCGCTGCTCCCCTCAGCAGTGTATTTCAGTGGATCCACCTGTCCTGCTCCCTATTCTGTCACTGGTGAATCCTCTCACTCCCTACATCTCTGGCCTACATCCCAGTTCTTATATTCATAAATAAAAATAAATCTTTTTTAAAAAAATTAAGAAAGCAAATTGAAAGGAAAACTGTAAAACATCAAAAAAAAACCCACTGAAGTTTAATGTAAATTTTCCTTTCATTACCTTAAAAAAAAGATTCATAGGGAATGTAGGTAGTAGAAACATGAACTGGGCTAAATTGGTGTATGAACTTGAATGTCTGGTTGTAATTCCCCTTGCCACTTACACCTTAGAAATTCCTGGGATGCTGAATTATCCTAGAATGACACTTTTTTATGGGAGAAACTACATTATAGAAGTAACTCAGAATTAAATTTTGTTAGTGTCTCTGACTCTACTACTTCAACCAGGCAGTCAGCCAGTTCCAGATTTTTTTTTTTTCATTCTGAAAATAACTCTGCTGCTATAAAGGATATAAGGATGGTGGGCTTTAGACCAAAGCTCTATATAAATGAGGATATTGGGTCTTCACCAAATTTACCACCGCTAATGGGGACTTTAAATCATAACATAACAATTGATGTGTATTCTTTTGTACTATGATGAAATTTTTATACTACAGAGAGTAAGGGAGTTTAAATCATCTAAAGATGATATATTTAGGAATCTTTGGTTGCTGGAAATATGTTTCATAATAAGTAGGTCTACGGTAAATAAACAAGTATTGTGCTACTCTGAATAAAAATATTAATAAAGTACTATTAATGGAATAAAAACATAGCACTTACTGGAGCCTCAGAATCTGTAACTGACCTTTCTGTGGCCTTTTACAGTGACTAGATGAGTGGAAAATGATTAAACCAATGGTGACTACAACTCATAAGTATACAAAAGTCTTTTATAATGTACAATGGTATAGTCTCTCATCAAAGAGTGTCAACTTCCTCCTTGTCTAGGGACAGAGGTGATCATACTCATATATATATACTGGAATGAATATATAGAATGTATATATACATATACAGTTGTATATACACTTTTATAGTAAATGTGCAGCTGGCTCGCCATGCTGGTTCCATCACAAATTCAGTCAACCATGAATAAAAAATACAATATATATACTATGTAGTTAGGCTACATGGTTGTGTCTATACCAAACATGTACAAACTTTTCTCTTGTCATTATTCCCTAAACAATATATATATTATCAACTACTTAAATAATACTTATATTGAATTAATTATAATCCAAACATTATTTAAAATATATGAGGGGATCTGTGCAGATTCTATGCAAATAGGCCATTTTATAGACGGGACTTAAGCATCTTCAGATTTTGGTATCTGTGGCAAATTGTGGAGCTAATTCCTCATAGATATCAAGGGATGGCTGTATATTCAAATTTATATCCTCCATACTACTATCTATATATATGTCATACATTCATTCAGTTTATTAAGTGAGGGAAATTTAGCAAAAGATAGGTTATTTGAGATGTTTATATGGATTAATTATTTTCATGCACACAACTTCTATTTTCTCTGAAAGCAGAAGATGTCAAACTGCACTCCATGGAACTGTAAAAATTCTGGGGGAAATGTCTCAGAGTCTTCCTGAGATTATGGAGTGAGGATATACAGATATGCTTTTACACTCCACCCTTCCCTTTACTTGGACTGGCAGCTCTGGTTTGCTCTACTCTATATTCATAAAATTATCTCTTCTAAAGCATAAAAAACACTGGGCTTTGACATATTTTCTGTAAAGACATTTAGCTATTAAAACTCTTAAAGATGGCCTCCCCGGTGGCGCAGCGGTTGAGCACTGGGTTGTGAATCTCCCTGTAGCCTCTGCAGCGCAGGTTCAATCCCCGGCAGCCAGGCGAGGGTCCCACATGGCATGCAGACCTCTCCTGCTGCCCGCTGCTCCCCTCAGCAGTGTACTTCTTCGGTCTGTCTGTTCTGTTCCCCGCTCTGGCTTTGGTGAATTTTCTTACCCTCCCGTGCTTCTGACTGTACCCAGTGCTTATATAAATTAATAAATCTTTTTAAAAAAACCCTCTAAAATAAGGCAGAATATGTTACACTTTAAAGCAATTTCGAGATCTTGGGAGGGGCTGACCTCAGACAATTTCACCATTAGTACAATGTTTCTTGACTGAAACTGAATTGGGCAACATACTAAAATTTGAGTTTCTAATTTGGGTAAACTTGTAGCTCTTTTTTTTTTTAAATATTTATTCATTTTTGCATACAAGTGCAGGCCAGGGGTGAGGGGGCGGGGTGTGTGAGGGGATTCACCAGAGACAGAGTTGGGAGCAGAACAGTCAGACTGACTGAAATACACTACTGAGGGGAGCAGTGGGCAAGACAGGAGAAGTCGGCTGCACCATATGGTTCACCTTCGTAGCTGGGGATTGAATTCATGCTGCAGTGGCTGTGGACAGCTTCATAGTGCTGACACTTAACACTTTGCACCCCCAGG
Organism: Talpa occidentalis; assembly: GCF_014898055.3. Classification (NCBI taxonomy): domain Eukaryota; kingdom Metazoa; phylum Chordata; class Mammalia; order Eulipotyphla; family Talpidae; genus Talpa; species Talpa occidentalis. The sequence continues at coordinate 30,898,278 of NW_023601322.1, read as the reverse complement.
AGGCCCCAATTTGTAGCTCTTCTGAAACATACCAGTCTACATTTCTGTGTTTGGAAATAAAATATACTCAGAGGAGAAAAGTTTTTTAATGATAAGTAAAAAGGGAGAAGGGAAGAGGCATTATCGCCACAATATTTTCTCTCTGATTCATTGTATGATAGAATTCATATTATTAAACATGCTATTTTTAAAATTTGCCTCAGTCTTTCATTATTAACTATTATTCCAAACCACAGTAACTGTACTGTGCAGGCAGATAATTAATTCCATTAATAAACAAAACAGGCCTTGTAGGGAGTCATTCGTATTCAACACAGATTTACATTCTTAATGTTCTTGGCAGTCCACTATATAGGAAGAAATACAACATATTAAAGTCCCAATAATCTCTATTTTTTGTGTCTTCAGTGTAGAAGTTTAGTATAAATTTAGTTCATATTTAATTATTGAATGATTACTATTTGTTTCTAAGAAGCATAGATTTTAATGATGTAAAAAATAAATATTCCCTAAAGTCACATTTTAATTTCTCCAGACAACTTTTAATAATCATTAATTCCCAAAGTTCTCAAATCTGACAGCTTACCCCTTGGCTGCTATTAAGTTTATTTTCAAAAAAGGTAATTACTATTATAGGATAATATAGGCAACGAAATACATTTTGTTAATCAAATCATGAAAAAAAATTCTATCCCAGTGTCCATGACACATCAGATTTTCTTTTAAAAAATTCATAATAATGAAATGACATCAAGAATTGAATGACCATCAATGTTACTTGCCATAATGAAAGTTATTTTGATTTAAATTTCTTTGATGACATATGAAAGAAACCCTTGTGGGGAATTCTATAATATGGCACTGGTTAACAATAAGTATCCTTGATATATAAATACACATTTCATATTTTTAAAAATGGGTTTGTAACAGGATGGGTAGTAACTTATAGATGATTGCAACATTGGGACTGGTTTGGAAGAACACACATTGCCTGCTCAGGGTCCTCTCATTGAAAAAATATTTAAGAAGACTGGTTTTATCCCTTCTCACTGTATTGACAGAAATTGCACAGAGAAAATCTTAACCTTATCTGGCACTTGGGCCACACAGATTGAACTCCTTAACTTAGATGCCTAAGGAATTATTCAAGTACCTTAGATTGACATTTTTGAAATGAAGTTTAATTTATTCCATTCAACTTTTTGACAATGGATTTCAAAATATTGGCATGAAAAATGTTACATTAGTTTTATTATATCTCCCAAGGATTCCACTTTTTCTTTGACTTTATAGTCTCTATTATCTATTAAAAATGATGTATAATTTCATCAACTTTTCTATCTATATTGAGAAAACTCCAATTAAATTTTCTTTGAGATTCAATAACCTCATGCATTTCTTCATTTGCTCAATAAAACTTTTGTCAGTATAGCACTTGGGGTTGATAAGACATTGTCACATCAATATCAAATTACATCTGTAAATCCCCATGTGAAATGGTCCAGGCACTGGTAAACCACCTATTTAAGACAAAGAAACTTACAAAGACCCCAAATAGGCTTATTACTATAAAATAGTAAGCACATGGATTATTTAGGCATTAGTTTGAGCTATCTATAAGATGGTTAGTAGATTCTCCTATCTTTACATGATTTCTGTAGTCAATATAACACAAATCTTTTTTTTTTTTTTTAAGTTACTATAAATTTCTCCTTTGCTCCATTAGTACAGACAGGGCAAAGGAGTGCAATTTATTTCACATATAAACTACTGAAAAGCATCTCTACTTTCTAAAAGCTGCTCTTCTTCCATTTGATAGCAAGCGTTCCAGAACTAAGTATGTTGCTAAGAGTTTCCAGGGAAATTCATAAAAGATGTGAGAGAAGCAGACCTCCCATTTAAAATGCTTTCCTGCATAAAAAAAAAAATGTCTGCACTTAAAGTAAGTGTGCTCATTACTTGGGATGATAAAAAGTGATTTTTGATGCTATCAACACACACACACACACACACGCATGCATGTACACTTACTCAGATATACAATAACATTCATGATACAATTTTGTTCATATTGTTAGGAGCATTCCATATAGTGCCCTTCATTTGCTGGCCATACAAATGATCAAGATGACTAACGACATGGTTATTCTTTGCAAAGATGCTCCCAAGCCCATTAAGACAGCTAATAATACATGTTTTGAATAAATCCAACTTGCTTAATGATAAGATTTAAAATAACAGGAAGCTAGATTTTGTTTGACTTGAAAAAGCAAAATCACAGCAGGAGAGCTGTTAATCAGAATTTCATCACTCTTTGAAGACAAGATTATTATATTAACAGACTCTTTCTGTAATATCTATGTACACACATATTGGCATGATATTTATAAACAATAAAGATGTGAAGACTACTGACTTAAAGAAAAATACAAAATAAATATAAACCCAACCCAATGGCTATGGTTACATGGTTGGCAAGAGGTAATCAAGTCACTGCAAAGCTGCACACTCGAAAATTCTTCCTGATGGCCATAAAGTTTTATTATTCAAAATAAAAGTAGAGTGAGCATTTTTAAGTTACATTTCTTAAAAGATCTATTTATTTATGCATACAAGAATGGGGTACAGGCCAGAGGTGGTGGGGGGTGAGAAGATTCACCAGAGACAGAGTGGGGAACAGAATAGGCAGACTCACTTAAATACACTGCTGAGGGGAGCAGAGGACGAGTCAGGAGAGGTCTGCTGCACCATATGGGTATGTCCCTGGCCAGGGATTGAACTCGAGCTGCAGTGGCTGCAGACAGCTTCATAGGTTACGTCTTAACCCTTGTGCCATCAGGGAGGCCCTTTAAGTTACATTTTTTAATGCAACACTTTGCCATTTAATTTTTGAGCCCCCCAAACTTAGATTCCTAAATTTTGAATCTATCTCTCCCTCAGATGCCCTCAAACAAAAAAGAACCAATTTCTTTGAGATTGTTATATCTCCTCTCTGGTATATAATTATTGTTATGAAAAAAAAAAAGGAAGAAAAGCAAATAGAGTAAAATATATCCTAGGAGAGAAGAAAGACTTTTAAGACTTTTAATAGAAATTAGTTCTTTAGTTCTCAGAGTACCATAAATTAAAAGACCTTGGACAAACATACCAGGTAAAAAAAAAAAAAAAAGTAAGAGTGCCCACAGGGCCTCCCTGGTGGCACAAGGGGTTAAGCACAGCACTATGAAGCATCTGCAGCCTCTGCAGCACGAGTTCAATCCCCGGCCAGCCAGAGAGAAACACATGGCGAGGCAGACCTCTCATGTCTCGCCCGCTACTCCCCTCAGCAGTGTATTTCAGTTGCTCTGCCTGTTCTGTTCCCCACTGTCTGGTGAATCCTCTCACCCCCCCACACCTCTGGCCTGTACCCCAGCTCTTGCATGCATAAATAAAATCTTAAAAAGAAAATTTAATAAAAGAGTGCCAACAATATAATATTCTAACAGAAATCTCCCTCAAAGCAAGAAAAAAAAACATGATCGTTATTGTGGAATCTTTAGCAATAAAAATATAATAAATGCAATCAAAATTTAGAAAAAAAAGTTGTAATCAAAATTCAGAGCAGGACCTACCTGGTGGCGCAAGGGGTTAAGCACCACACTATAAAACAATAGCAGTCTCTGCAGCACAAGCTCGAACCCCCGGCCAGCCAGGGAGCAACCCACATGGCGCAGCAGACCTCTTCTGATTCGCCCGCTGCTCCCCTCAGCAGTATACTTCAGTCAATCTGCCTGTTCTGGTCCCCACTCTGCCTCTGGTGAATTCTCTCACCCCCTGCATCTCTGGCCTGTACCCCAGCTCTTGTATGCATAAATAAATAAATCTTTAAAAAAAATTAGAGCAAATATTTTTAGGGTTAACTTTGAGAAGCACAATGGAGATTCATTATTTATTTAATAATGGTTAACCATTAGCTATTACATATGAATTATATTAACAAGGGAATGTCAGAAGGTCAAGGCTAAAACCTGATAATGGCTGTCTGAAGCACAATGCTGGAACAGTGGGAGGAGGAGGTACATTATTTCATCTACATTGTTATCAAATATGTGATACATAACAAGGGGCTTTATAAAAGGATTTAATTCATTTCTTGCAGTAAACAATTCTAGTTTGATAATAATGCCAATATTTGTTCCTGTGGAATAGTATTTTTTTTCTCATTTTCTATTTATTTTTTGATTTTTTTTAAATTTTATTTTTATATTCCCCATACAATTGCAACCCCCTTATTTTGACCCCTATCTCTTCTTTCCCTGCCACCCCATAGTGTGTCTCTGGTTCATAGTTGTTTGTTGATTTTGATTTTTTCTTTCTTATAGTTATGAAATAGTATTATTGATTAATGCTAAAATATTTTCATTGGTATAAATGCTATAGATGGACATTTTAGTTCAAATCCAATAAATATAAGTGCTAACAAGCTAGAATTTATGTTAAAACTATGTTTGTATACATTATCATATAAACTACACAAGCAGGAGTCAGAAGAACGCAGGCCAAGTGCTTTAAAAGTGCTACTCAGATACTATTTATTTATCCCAGAAGTGAGTTGTTGCTCCAAGCCTTTTAAGTATGGCCTTGGGAGTTCTCACTACTAGCAAAGAAAAGAAAATTAGGTTCAGCTGGAAAGCAGAGATTTGAAAAATACAATTAAAGTTTTACAAAAACTTGGCCATGGCAGACAATTTTCATCTTTTCAAATTTCTTTTTGAGCAAGTTGAAAAACTTGGTTAATGATGCTATTTCAGTACTGATGTTGGGAGGTAATCACAGATTGTTTCAAAATTAGAAACAGGTGTGCCAACATGGTTGAATGAGCAGAATGAAGAACAATCCCTAATGTCACTCTACATAATGGATTCCTTCATAGCTACTTCTGATGAACATTATGTTCAATCAGATAGTAAACATAATTCCATCTGAATTATATATCTTGAAGGAAACATATAATTGAGATCTTTATTCTTATATATTAGAATAAAAGCGTGCAGGTTATTGTAATTTAATTTAAACTGGGTGTAAAAATTACCCATCCATTTTGATATTTCAAGTATACTAGTTATGAAATAGTCATACTGAGGTAATTAGAAAAGCTATCAAAATGGTAATGCCTGAATCACTGACTGATGATACTTTTATATTAATGTGAAATTAAAATTTAAAGGGAACATGCATGAGACAACATGAAAGAATATAAAATAAATTTAAACCACATTACTTAAGCCTGACTACTATGTGTGGGTGTTAGGTGTATACATAAATATTTTTATTAATGTTTCCCTCATCAGTAGAACTGCTTCTGCTACATACCACTTAGTTATGTAAAGTGTTCTGATTTACAATATTCTCGGTGGGTATATGGTACATAGTGAGGAGAAATATCACTACTAGCATATTTCTTCATACATCAGAAATAAAGTTTTAACACTAATCCAATAACAATGAAAATCTAATTTGTTTTTCTAGAAGTAGAGTTTTTATATATATATAAATGTAATGTTCTTGAATGCTACTTGTATATGGAGATTAGTGATTTTAATTCCTTTAAGGTATTAGATTACTTTAATTCATTACAAATTTGTGTAAAAATAATGTAACCACGCTTCTTTTTTTTTCTATTTTGGTTCTCTTGAGTCTTCTAATTTTTTCTGCATAACTTCCCTGCAAGATCTCATCTGCATTTATGACTTCAGCTACCCCTTGTTATACCAAAGATCTCTAAACCTAAATCTTTAAGACCATTTCCTAAATCCACATTGTAAGCAATCTAGTGAATAGAAATACCTGCATATCCTAATGGTGCTTCCCACTCAGTGTGTTCAAAATTGTACACTTTATCTTCTCACATATTCATTTCTCCAGACATAATTTGCTCAACTTATTGAATTCTTGATTTTGATTAATGGTACTTTCATCCATCCAGTCTCCCGAGCTAGAGATGTGCCATATGCAATAGACATTCTCCTTTTATTACCGCCTATGTGTAACTCAGGATGATAGTCTTTTATTATAGTCAATTTTACAATGTTCTATTGAATGCCTTCTATTTACTAGGCTACACACTCAGTTAAGTGCTGGGGCTCCATCAGAATATAAAATAAACAAGATCCCTGCCCTCAAGGGACCTACAGCAGGAAGAGATGGGGGCGAGACAAGAGGAGATGAAAAATATAATAATTTCAGACAGTGACAAAAACCATTAGTCATAAAATACAGTAGGGTGATGAGATGAGAAAGTGGAAATAGTGTCTAGGAGTGAAAGTATTTCTAAGAAAAATACATAAACCAAAAAGCTAAATGAAATGATAAAAATGATATAATCATATGATGCTATAGGGGGAAGGAATGTGTGTGTACATTGCATAGAAATCTATTTTGCACTTGATACAAAATGTTCCTCATATCCAAAGATCTCTGACTATGAACCTCAGCGTTTGGCTTAATATGACATGTAGGCATTCACATAGCTTAACTTACACTAGCATTTGCCTTGTAAGAAATTGCAAGAACACTTATTTTTGCTGGTGTAATAAATATTCACAATTTGCCCCTCTGGATGCACTCTCTAACACAGTTCCCTGGGGGTATAACCATTATAAATGTAATAAACTGGGCTTACTATGGATGGTAGGGTTTCATCAACAGGAAATCCTGAAAGGACTGTAAAGGCTGAATGATGAGGTATTTATCCCCCAGGACCCATTCCTGTCATCTATGGTCTTGGAGTAGCTGCATTTCTGCACCTAAGAACCTGGATCCTAGATTACACCGCACACACTCCCAAATCCAGGACTCCAGCTTCTATCTGGTTCTTCTGACCTGGTTCTCCTACTGGATTCCTATCTGGGTTTTTTTTTTTTTTTTTTTTCCTTTGCCTCATTTCTCCTCCAGGTTTTACTCACTTCCTGGTCCTAGTGGGTGCATCCCTTCTTGATTTCCTTAGTCCATTTCACACCTATGTGAGCAATGTTTTTATTAAACAATCTTCAGTTACTTTTTTGAGTATGTACAATACTGACACTATTGTACAACTATTGTTCAATATAGAGTTGAACAGTGAGCAATAAGTATATTTTCTCATCTAAATTTTTATTCCTTCTTCATCAAAACCTGTTTTTCCCCTTTGGTATTGTTTGTATTCCAAACCACTATTAATAAATCTTCTGAAATTCTCTAACACAAATGTGAAACCTCTGGTACATTTTTCATATCATCAAATCCATCCAGTGTTCCCTAAGAATTAAAATGTATAGAAAATAATATTTCCAGACTGGAATCAGAGAATAAGAAGTTCCATGAAAGAGGTATCCAAGGAAAATGTAAAACTGATGGAAAACTGGATGGATTCGATGGTATGGGAAAAAAAAATCTAAAAGGTTTTTCTCCCTCCCTGGGGAAATTAAGATTTTTTTTCTTTATCCCATGTGCTTTGAAACTTTGATGATAATGTGTTTAACACAGCTATTTTTTTTTTTTTTTTTGTATTTTGTGCCCTGATAACTTTTTGCTCTCTTTTATTCTGGTGATGTGGATGGAGAAGAAAAAAATCAGGAAGTATAAAGAATATCAACAAGCAAAAACCATTTTCAAAAGTAAAAAATATGGGAGAAAATCCTGCAGAGTTCTAAAGCAGACACTATAGCTAGCCAAATGATCAATCAAGAATAAGTGCAAAAATAATTAAAAATGTTTTTAGGTATATGTCTTCGATATCATCTTTTTCAGCATAATTATTGGAGAATATTATCCAATGGAATGAGAAGTCTCTGAATTCAGGAATAGGAGATACAGAATGGGAGGGAGGTATAAAGATAGCTAGGATTACTTTGTGCAGTAGACCTCAAGAATATTATTTCCAGACTAGAACGAGAGGATAAAATGTTCCAGGAGAGAGGTATCCAAGGAAAATATGGAACTGATTCCAGAGCTTCTAGGTTTAACCAGAGTGCTGTGCTGAGTAAGTCAAACCTCTCTGGTGCAACGACGAGTCATCCCTAACTGAATCTGTCCACATGAGAGAAGCCAGGTTGCTGAAGCTAAAGGAACTGGAGATATTTAAGAAGAGGGGGAAAAAAAAAGAGTAACATTCACTCAACCATTTATCCCTCCTTCATTTATTTATTGTTTACTGTGTGCTTGGCAATATTCCAGAGTAGTGAACAAACATGGGCAAAATCTTTGCTCTCACTGCAGTAAAATAACATTTACTTACAAGGTAAATAATTAAAATATATACTTTCTAGGATAGTCACTAGCACTAAAAAGAGGTAGAAAGGTATGAAAAGAGGGTATGAAATGATGTAGGGATGGTTCTGGAATTTTACATGAAAAAACAACAACAAAAAAAAAAGATCGAAGAGAAGGGGGTTTCTGAATAAATGCTGTGTGGAGGAAGTCTTCCAGGTGGGAGGAACATTAAGTGTAAAGGCCCAGAGGCAAGACCATACCTGCTACTTCAGGAAACAGCAAGGAAGGCTACCAGGCAGGGGAATTCAGGGAGGAGGTGAGAGGAGTAACATGGAGCTGATCTCTGCAAAGTCTTCCAGAATCCAGTGAGGACCCTGGCTTTTCTGAGTGGGTAGAAAGCCACTAGATGGCTTCAAGAGGAACAGCATAAGCTGCCATGTTTCAACAGGGTCATTCTGGCTGCCCAGAAAGGGGCATGGGCAAGTGGAGGAGGAGGGCTACTTAGGAGGCTATAATCATGCAGGGGAGAGATGATGGTGACTTTGCAAAGGAAAGTCAGTGGGAGTTGACTGAACTCTGGGAAGTATCCTGACAATCGTACCAAATAGTATCCTAACTGACGGACGTGGGATATGAGAGGGAGGGGTCAAGGAAGACATCAGAGTTTCTGGAATGATCAACAGCAAGGGTAAAGCCTCATTAACTGAGCTATTTTGGGGTGATATCCTGAGCTCTGTTTTATTTTTTTTAAAGATTTATTTATTTATGCATACAAGAGCTGGGGTACAGGCCAGAGGTGCAGGAGGGTGAGAGGATCCACCAGAGACAGTGGGGAGCAGAACAGGCAGATTGATGGAAGTACACTGCTGAGGGGAAGAGCGGGCAAGTCAGGAGAGGTCTGCTGCGCCATGTGGGTTGCTCCCTGGCTGACCGAGGATCAAACTTGTGCTGCAGAGGTTGCGGACAGCTTCACAGGTTGCATCTTAACCCCCTGTGCCACCAGGGAGGCCCCTGAGCTCTGTTTTAGATATATTAAGTTGACTACAGGATTAATGAACTGCCATGGAAGCAGTTGGGCATGTGGTGCTGGAGTTCACGGATATGAATTTGTAAGTTATCACATTACAGACTGAGCATAAAGCTGTGAGACTGTAGTGGTAAAGACAATACTCTCAGTTTTAGAGTTTGAGGACAAGAAGGGACAAGTAAAAAAGACTAAGAAGGAGCTGCAAGAAAGTGGAGGGAAACGAGTGTGTTGTCCTAGAAGTTAACTGCAGCATATGTCTCAGGGACAGGGTGAGCACTGTGCCAACACGCCCAGTGGTGCAAGATGAGAAGTGAGAAGACAACCACTGGATTTAGAAGTGAAGGTCATGGGTGATGTCTGAGGAAAATAACTTTGGAGGCGGTGTGGGCACTGAAACCTGGCTGACTTCAAGACAGACAAGAGGAGAGACTTTGTATACACATTTAAGAAATATCTTTTAAGAGACTCATGCTATAAAGGAAAGGAGAAAACTGGGGACTAAGGGAGGGGGAGAGGGTGTTTTGCTTTGGGTGTGTGGGTGTTTTGGGTTTGTTTGTTTTTTTTTTATTTTGGTTAGGGTGGGGAAAGAACATTTATGAATGCACTTGAAGAGAACCCAGGTAAAGGAGGGAAATGATACTAGAGGGGAGGGGAAGGAGAATTGAGAGGGTGTAGATGGAGCATCCAGGCAGAGGAAACGCTGTCAGGAGGAGGAAGAGTTCATCTTAACAGCAGAGGAAATGAGATATAAGGCCTGTGGAGGTTTACTTCAATATATGAGGATTACCTTAGAAAGAGAAGGTAGACTTATGTTTTGTCTCAAAATTGGAGAGAACGATGGCAAAGGGGTGAAAGTTGCAGGATGACAGTCAGGCTCAAGGAAATAAAGACACTTCCATACAGGATGCGTAATTTCAGCAGATCTGTCCTGAAAGTTATTTCTCCTGGGAATTGGGAACAACAGCCATCCTCTGCTGAGTGTTTACTCTGAGTCATGTGCTGGGTTTGATGTTAGATATGCATGATTTCACTTAGCTCTTACAACATTTATATGAGATAAAGCTAGCCATAGGTTGCAAGGGAGGAAACAAGCCCACATGGTTGGTTGAGTTATCCAACGTTATTTACAGTGGGGAGGAAGGTTCTAGCTGACCTCCAAAGCTATGGTCATTCCTCTATACCACAAAGTCTTACAACAGTAAATGGACTATATTTAACTATTTTCAAGATGAGTCTGAAAGTCATAGAGTAAAATCATTCCCATTTTTTGAAATACTCTGCTTCTCTTTTCTAGTTGAGGAGACTTAAACTAGGTCCGCTCTCCTCCTGAATCACTCCTCATATTTAAGGAGTTTTGCATAAGCTCAATCTCCTGGCTTCATCATCTCCATCTACAGCTTCACCTCCACTACATTCTTCATCTTCCCAAAAGATGAAGCACTCTTTGGAGAAAGGACTCTTTAGTCCAGAGCATGACCTGTACATAGTAATTACTAAATAATTCCAGCCTTTCTACAGCAGGGAACAGCTGCTCACCAGGGGAATCTTTTATCAGGTTTACTCTGCCAAATACTGCTGGGGATGCTCTTATATGTGGCTGGACGAAGGAGAGGAAACTGGTATTTAAAGTAGATCTTACCTCCTTAGTGTACTAAAAAAGAAATTTTTAGGCAGTTAGGATGCAAAAGGCAAAAAAGAGAAATGGCTAGCTGTTTAAAGACCCAATGCTTAATTTACTTCAATGTTGAACAATGTGACAGTAGATTTAGAACACTGTAAAAATATCTCATTTTCATATGTTTATCCAACAAACAAAATTTACTATAACATATGCTACATATTAAAAGATTTCAGGCAGGCTTCTTACTAAATATATCTACTTTCAGCTATATCTTCATATGTTTACAGGCAAAAATCCAGACATATTTTTTAATCTCTTAAAATTTACTCACTGCCCTAGAGCATCAAGTACAAGTATCACTCACTGGTTAAGGCAACAGCGTTTATATTCTAGAATATAAACCTACAAAAAAATTAAGCAGAGTGAAAAAGAATTAAACTGCAGAGTACACTTCTCCATGAATTCAGTATTATCTTCACTTCAAAAGTTCCGTTTGATAGGATTTGCTCTGTTTTAACCCAGGAAATGGGAAAGAAGCTGGATTTGCTGATAAGTACAAAATCAGCAAGGTGATTAATACTTTTTAATTTTCAGGAAACTAAAATATGCAAATTCACTATTGCTTTCTTTCCTCTCCTCTGTCGGTGGGCCTCCTTGCAAAGGGAATGATGTGGATACAGCCTGGAAGTTAAACGAGGAACAGCAGGTGGAGAAGTAAGCCCCATTTCTTGCCAGCTACCCATTCAGAGCTGTGTTAAATTGCTAGGCCCAGTCTGTCATACCTTTCTTGCCCTGCTGTATACACAGAATATTTAACAAATACAACCAACAAATCAATAGAAGGTTGATTTAAAGGTGAGGATCCCAGGGGCCTCCCTGGTAGTGCAGGGGTTAAAGTCTTAGCCACTGCAGCACAAGTTTGATTCCCCGCCAGGGAGCTAACCCACATGGCAAGCAGACCTCTCCTGTCTCACCCGCTGCTCCCCTCAGCAGTGTATTTCAGTGGATCTTCCTGTTCTGCTCCCCGCTCTGGTTCTGGTGAATCCTCTCACCCCCTGCACCTCTGGCCTGCACCCAGTTCTTGTACGCATAAAAAAATGGTGAGGATCCTCCTTCTCAAATGGGAGTCTTTTGGGGATTTCTTAGTGCAGGCTTTGCTGTACTGGACTCTCCCTTCCTCATCTGCTCTAAGAAGTGTGTGAACTGCAGATATTCAGGATACTTAGTCCCAGATCTCCTTCATTTAAAATAACATTTATTTTTTGTTTGTTTTGTAAATGTCTTAGGTTCTGGCGTAGGGAGACTGGCTCCATTTTTAACTAAACCCATCTTTGCTATGACCAAACATAAATAGCATGTTTAACTGTTTTGGGACCCAAAGGCTTATCTCCCCTCTGAACTTTCCAGGAATGACAGGCACCTCAATCCCAATGGAACACTGACAGAATCCTTCCGGGAGGGCAGGGAAAATAATCTGCTCAACTGTTTCCCTTTTAGGTCTTGCACCTAGCATGACTGCTAGTTCCAAGCAGCTTGCAGAAATCACATAAAAAGCTAGGATTTTCAAAAGCAAGAAAATTTTCATCCAGTGGCTGCTTGAGGACGAGGCTCATTACTCAGCTTGTGATTGACTTATATTCATATATTCTTACTGCTATATATTCACATATTCGTTACAAATTCCTACAGATAAATGTATTATTTCTAATATAGCAAGTATCCTTTCAAGGACAAGCCACATATTCTTCCATGTTAAAATATAGGAAAAGAGAAGACTCAAATTTAAATCACCTTCCTGTTCCTATTCTTTTAATGTAATTTTCTATATAGAAATGTGTGAAGGAGACAGTATCTGTGCATTCATATAAGTTGAAATAGGTAAAACAGCTAAAGAGGATCATATTTCTCATTCAAATTATTTTTTCAAAGGATTAGCAAAGTTTCAATTTTAAAACAAAGATGGTGGCATGCATATTTCAGTGATAAAAGACATGCCTAATACTAGATAAATCAAAAGTCTTGATATATTACAAATGGTAGTATGTCAACTACCTCTAGGGGCCAGGCGAAGTATAGAAATGAATGAAGATGCAACATTCACGTCAAGGGTGTGATCCTATATGCCTACTGCACGTACAGATTTACAAACCAATGTTACCTCCAAAAACAAAAAAGGAAGGAAGGAAAGGAAGGAAGGAGGAGGTCTGAGATATGGTTATAGGACAAAAGGAAGTTTTGGGGATAGTGGTAATTCAAGAACATGTGCCCCTTTGAAAAGTATCCAAATGCAAATAATTTACAATGCTCAAGCCAAATTGGTCCAATTTGGTTTTATTTGTTTTATTTTTCTTCAGAATACTGGAGCAAAGCTTTCCTGATTTATTGACACAGACGTTTGTCACAACATAGGGATTATTGAAATGTTCCTGGAAATACTTATAAGACCCAATGAGCCTTAGGACCCTGTGATCAACCTGATTCCTCATCTGTGCTTCAAGAACAGGGGTTCCTGAGTTATTTGATATAAAAGTATCTACTATGTTTATTTCATATCAGAGGTTTGATGAACACAGGACCCTGTTGAGTGAGTGGACTCCTTTTGAGTGAGTTGGGCTCAGGTAGGTGCTGAAAGGAGGAATTTGAAGCCAGGCATCCCTGGTGTTACTCAGTCTTGCTGGAGGGTAATTCCATGCTATTAATGTGCCTAAGATACACACACGTTTTTAAGCCTGCCCTGTGTGGCCACCTCCATAATTACTAAAAATCACTGCCTAATTTTCTGCAGTACTTTCATATTCAGAGAAAAACAATAAGGTAAACAAAGAAATAAGTCAGAGCAAAAATATAGATAGGTTAATTTTAGTTTGATTTTAGAACAGAAAACACAGTGAAAGCTTGGTCAGCACTTGACAGCTAATGAATGGACGGTATTTTCAAGAAGCAGCTCATTAATAATTGATTTCCTCCTCATCTTTAAAAAGCACTTATTAGTAATCTAATCACAGATGGCCCTGACTAGGAGAAATGTATGTGTGAATCACTGAGCTCTGTAAGAGCTTTGTCTCTAAGACAGAAAAAAAAAAAATCTGTAATAGTATCCCCATCTTATATTTAATATTTAGAATTATTAAAACTAAGCAAAATATTTAGGAAAAATTGTTTTTTTAAAAAAGAACAGAATGTGTGTGTGTGTGCTTACACGTTTGATGGTAACAGCATTATAACATACATACATTTGCTATATTCATGAAGGAATAAAGCTTTTTCAGTGGGTAATAGGGCTAATATGTGCCTTCTTTTTAAATTTCTATTGTTTATACTCTCCACATGAATCAATGATTTCAGATATTTTGACATAAAGTTTCATTTTGTGTAATGATTTATCTGTACTATGTTTACTATGTAAGGGGGAGAGGGAAAAAGGGACATTCTATGTCTGTCTCTTGATGATAAAACTGATGCAATTAGAAAAAAGAATGAAGAGAGACACTGACCCTCTCATCTCTATGACTAGGTAAAACTAATGTTTTTCTGTAAATAGAATTAGAGGCAGTTATATATTTTGCATTTATAGTTATACTTTAAATTCTGTGCCTTCAATGGTTCTTTAGTAAATTCTTTTTTATTTATTTTTACATCATTTTTCATTTTTGCACAATGTATGTTTAGTAAATATTTTTTAAAGATTTATTTATTTATTTATTTATACATGCACTGGGTACAGTCAGAAGTGCGGGAGGGTGAGAGAATTCACCAGAGCCAGAGCGGGGAGCAGAGCAGGCAGAAGGACCGAAGTACGCTGCTGAGGGGAGCAGAGGGCGGCAGGAGAGGTCTGCGTGCCATGTGGGACCCTCGCCAGTGGCGGGGGATTGAACTGGTGCTGCAGAGGCTGCGGGCAGCTTCGCAACCCAGCGCTCAATTGCTGCGCCACTGGGGAGGCCCTGTTTAGTAAATTCTTAATTGGTATAAAACAGATAAAGTCATATACACATTCTTCAAAAAATGAAATGTGAAAATTGGAGTTGGCCCACATTTATGGATGGAATTTGTGAACACAAAGGAACCAGTACTTGATGCTTATGAAAATGTTCCAGGTAAGATACTCTGTAAATAGATATGGCTGGACAACCTTATGCTAGAGATTAGATATGTGACATGAGTCCAATAAACCATCTCACCAGAGGCTAGGAATAGTGATGAGAGAGGTTATCCAGAAAGGATATGTGAAAATCCTGCATGTCAAATAGTATGAATCACCTTGATATCCACAAAAGACTGACAAAAATTTGAGAATTTTTTACCAAAAAAAAAAAAAAAAATCTGCAATCCTGAACTGAATGGAATAGGGATGAAACGGAACAACAGACTCTTAGGGCACAAAGATGCAGATATCTGCTGGAATTTGGACTTGTTTGGGACCAGAGACTCTTTTTTTCCTCCCAATTTCTCCATTTTAGAAAGGAAACATATACCTATGCCTAGCCCATCGTTGTATCTTATATGAAAACATAGTGCCTGTTTTCTAGATTTCTCAAGTCTAAGGATGGATAGGAAATTCTCCCCAGGATGGACCATGCACAGGTTACTGGACCTTAATGACAGATTTGAGACTTTTTGAATTTGATAATATTAGGTGAGATTTTTGGATTTAGAATTGATGCTGGAGTGGGTTAAGGCTCTGACAAAGCTGGAATGGGTAAATGTGTTTTGCAAGTGGGAAATACAAAAACTTAAGGATGGAATTAGATGTCATGTGTTGAATCATGTCTCTGCAGAATATGCTGAAGTCTGAGCCTCCAATAACCGTAAAAATGCTCTTATTTGCAAATAGGGACTTTGCAGATGTTTTCTAGGTAAGATGAGGCCATACTGAATCAGGGCCTTAATCCATTATGGATAGTGTCCTAAGGAGAGCTACAGACACAGAAACAAAGGGAAGATGGCCATGTGAAGATGGACAAAGGGGAAGTAGTTACTCTACTGCAAGACAAGGATGCCTAGGGCTACCAGAAACTGGAAGAGGCAAGGAAGAATCCTCCCCCTGGAACCTTGGGAGGGACCATAGTACTTTTAAAGGCTTAGTCTTGAAATTCTAGCATCTAGAGATGTGAGAGTATATTTCTGCTGTTTTATGCCACAAGTTAGTGGTACTTTGGGATAGCAGCTCTGAGAATCTAAGATAGCCCACAGTGGTGAACACTGTTTTTCTTTGACTTTCTAGCATTTATCCCTTGACACCCCCTTCAAGTATTGGATTTTCTTTTTCCATTCTAATGCTATTTGTTTTACAGAGCTAACTAGACCCATGACTCCAAAATTGAGCATGCTGCCTATCCCTATTCTGTTTTTCTCAGCAGTTGTTTCAGGGATGAATATGTAAGCCAGTCATAGTGGTGAAGATGGAAAACTGGAGCTCCTGCATGCTTCCTCCAGATCATCAACAGCACAGATGAAGCAGAGCCAAGAGATCTCTGAGAGAGGCCTGTTCATCTTTAAGACAACCATATATACCATATATAAACCTGGCCCTTCTGATAGAATTTTTAGTTACCTGAGCTTGTAAAGTTCCTTTTGCTTAAACCATTTGACCCATTTTCTAACACTTTTAACTAAGAGATTGTCGTGTGCTCAATCTCCCAGTTGTTGGCACTTCCCTCCTTCAGTTGCTTTCAAAAAAAAAAATCACTGAATACCAGGTCACTATCACCTGGTAAACTTCTAAAAGCTAAAGTTTTAATATGGTATTTCACTGATTATTTAATTAATGAAATGCTTTGGGGCCGCTCCGGTGGTGCAGTGGGTTGAGCACAGTGCTGTGAAGTTGTCCGCAGCATCTGCAGCTTGGATTCGATTCTGGGCAAGTCAGGGAGATTCCCACATGGTGCAGCAGACCTCTCTTGTCACATCCACTGCTCCCCTCAGCAGTGCTTTCGGTCCATCTGTTTGTTCTGCTTCCCACTCTGTCTCTGGTGAATCCTCCCACCTTCCCACACCTCTGGCCTGTACCCCAGCTATTGTATAAATAAAAAATAAATCTTTTTAAAAAAATGAAATGCTTTGAAAATTCCTAATTCAGAGCCTCCCTGGTGGCGCAAGGGATTAAGACGCAACTTATGAGGCTATCCGCAGTCACTGCAGCATGAGTTCGATCCCCAGTCAGGGAGCTACCCACATGGTGCAGCAGACCTCTCCTGTCTCATTTGCTGTTCCCCTCAGCAGTGTATTTCAGTCAATCTGCCTGTTCTGCTCCCCACTCTCTGGCGAATCCTCTCACCCCCTGCACCTCTGACTTACACTCCAGTTCTTGTATGCATAAATAAATCTTTAAAAAAAAAAAAAAAAAGAAAATTCCTAATTTGAATCATCCCTCAGAATAAAAGGTTAAATAAGTTTCCTGATCTCTAAACGTGTATTCATTGGATACTTTCAGCTCTAGCACTGAGTCTTGCAGGTTGCAGACTGCAGTCTAGTCAGTTGTGTCTCAACGGCCTGAGAGAGCAGACAAAAGTTGTTAACTTTTTCCCAGGGAAAGAATATGGGGGCACATATCTATTTCTGTATAATCTATGATCCTCTTTCTCCTGAAGTTTCACTTTCCATGATATTGGTTATCCATGATCAACTTTAGTTCAAAAATATGTATGATAAAATATTTTCAGAGAGAGAGGTCACACTCACATGACTATTAATACACTATACTGTCATAATTGTTCTATTTTATTATTATTGTTAATCTCTTACTATGTCCAATTTATAAATTAGACTTTATCATAAGGCTGTGTATAAAAGAGAAAACATAGGCTACCAGGGTTCAGCACTATCCAAGTTTTCAGGCATCCACTAGGGGTCTGAGAAGATATACCCCAGGGTAAGAAGGGACAATGGTATGCGATTGAGATGAATATACTTTACAATTCAAAATTCATTCTTAAAGGTAAGGTCATTATAATAAAGAACTAAATATGAATATTTATACTTTCTCCCATTAAAAAAAAAATTCTGCTTCCAAGCTTTTAGGGAAAAATCCCCTAATTCCTAATATGATTCATAACAGAGAAAAAAATGCAACTTTTCATTGTTCATATATGCAGCTTATTACATATACATTCTTTCTGTAATTTCTAAATGCTAGTTTGAAATTACTAGTGTCAAGATATTTTATTAATTTTTCTCAAGTATTAAGAAAAAAATTTCTGCTCAGACTATGTTTCTATTTTTCTTTTCCAGCATTAGTTATATTTTCATTAATTCAGAAAATTGAATGAATATATGCATTTTTTCAATTTTTCCTAAGAGTATAAATATATAAAATTGATTACAAAAGAAGAAAAAGCACCCTCATCAATGTGGGTATACTAATCTTTGCTGCTGCTATTCCATAATTCCATGAGGGGATGGTTTATAAAAATTTTAAGGTGATTATTTAGAATATACAGATCCTCTATGAGTCATACATAGTATTAGACTTTTTATTCTTTCTTTAAAGGCTGTATCATATTAGATTATCATATGTTTTATTGGAATATAAATCATTTACTAAAATTATGCCATCAAATCCAGTTTAGCTTATAAAGATTATGCTTATATTCATAATAATTACTGATTATCAAACATGATTGAATGGTAAAATATAATTTTTCACCATTGAGACTTTAATTTTGGCAGGACCCATCTGCATTAATGTCAAATTTAGCCTAATAAGACAGAAAAATTATTTTAAAAACACAAACAAGTATCCTAGCAATGATACAACAGCCTTCTTTACCACACTGACAGATACCTGCCTTTTATGTGTATATATAATGTTTGTAAATATATCTATGTCCTTTGTATATATAACTTTAAATAGCTATCTGTTGTATATGAGATGTAGAGGTGGCATGGAAACATTTTTGAGTTAGCAAAGAGCAAATAAGGACAAAATTTATTTGCTCACTATAGACTCAGCATACAGAAGTAAAAAACAACAAAACATCTAGTTTACAGCATCTAAATCTTACTTCTTTTCTCCAAGGAACAATACACTAAATACATGAAATCTACTTATGGTAGATGGTGCTGTAAACCATGCAAAGGTACAGCTATCATTGCTTTTTAACATAGATTTCTTATGAAATGAGTATTTAAAAATTAAGAAAGCACTGAATAAAGGAGAAAGATGGCCATCATTAAGGAACAAGATACATGTTTGTGTATTCATTTCAAACTTACTGCATTTAGGGTGAAACTTCCTCCTGAGCCTGCAGTAGCACTTGTATCAAGCTGCTCTATTCTGCCTGCTGCTATGACAACTACCCAGGGCAAGTGCCAGGTCAGCTCCCAGCATCTGTGTCTCACTATAATTGCTTTGTCAGAGGCCTAATAGCTGCCTTCCTTTTCTCACTGAATAGTGAAAAGTAACAGTGCCCAAAGACCTAAATGTTGAGACTTTCTGTATCTAATCCTCAGCCTGTTCCCTTGGGTCCCATCATGTTGTTTTTGTGACTTTCCCTATTAGGTGCTCAAACTGTGTTTAGTAGGCTGTCAAGACATTTGAAATTGCAGCGTTAATTGCAATGATTACCTCTTTATTTGGCCACACAGTACCATTGTCAGCCTTCAACATTCCTCTCTGCTAATAAGATTGTGGTGAAAAGGCTCTTTCCTCCCTTAAAAGTGATCTTTTGCCAGGCTACATATCAAGCCCACGTGTAGATACTTATGTAATGCCTAGCCTCATTCTAAAATATAACTAGTTGTCTTTGGGTGTCAAAATGATGAAACTTCAAAGCTGTTTAAACCCTCAGAGTTATATAAATTGTAGAGTCAATATTCCAAAAGACACCTGGAGACCTAATGTTAGTTGTGTATATAGTATTTACTGAAATATGCTGTGCTGATGGTTGTTGCAACATAATGATCTAAGAAAGGAACAGTTTCAGAGAACCAAGATTAGATCAAGGAGGGGCTTCTTAAAGCCAGTAACCTTGAGATGGGTGTACATATAAACACAGGAGTGGAAATGGAGCTGACAAACAACATGGGTGAAGACATGGTCATAGAATGGGTTAGGATATTTATAGAGGATTAAGAATCCCACTGCACATTAATATACATCTAAATCCTCAGAATGTCATTTATACAGAAAGAAGCAACATGAGGAACTGCACTCTTTGTGTAATTTTTAGTCATGAATAATAATAGTAATAATGTGTACCTCACTGAGTTTGGAGAAATAATGAAAAAATATGTGAATCCAACATTAAGGTATAAACAAAAGACAAATAGTTCTATAATTACAGTTGATGCATATATGATTTGAATGCTGAAGAACTTGAATTTTAAATCTGAATTTGAGCATTTGAAATGCTTTCAACAAATTTTGATCTTAGAATATGAACTGGCAAATAAACAGTAATTCAAGAATGTACTTTGTTATAAAAAAATACTAAGAGGGGTCTGTCGCTTTTAACAATTAAGTCAAATGCAGAACGCTATAAAATGAGTTAAAGAAAATCCACAGGTAACTGAGAAATTCCCTAGAATGGAAAATTTCCTCTTATGTGGAGATATACAAAACTTCATTGGATTTCTCAAACATACTTCATAGACAATAATAAATGACAGAAAAATGCAATTGAATTAAACTAATGTGACCTTCTGAGTTTTGTATCCAAAGGAATATTCAATTTGTTTTCATGTTTGTATGTATGATAAAATTTCAAGAGTTGAAATCTAGGAAGCGTTCTGATTTTCATTACTCAGAACATTACGCTGGAATCAAAATGAGCTAAATTATTTGCTCTTTGTTGGACTTTTCTTCTTTTTTAAAAAAAATAAAATTCAGTTTATAGTGAAAGATGAAAAGATCACTGGAGAAAAGACGAAAGGAAGGAAGGAAAATCTAAACTAAAAATTAGCTTCAGTGATCGATTTCTTTTTAAAAGTAAATTTATTGAGCTAAGTGATCCTTAAGTTTCTCTGTTGCATTAGCATTTTTGAAATGAGTTTAACATATCCCATAGTAAAAATAATTTGAAAAAGAGGCTCACTTCTGAAAAGTTGTGTATCAGCAATCCCCAAGTATAGCAACTTTATGTATATGTGTACATATATATTTAAAACATTCCACTGTTTCTGATTCTCCAATCTATTTGATTTTCAAAGATCTGAATTAAAAATTCCTTTTTTCTCTTACTTTTCATCTTCCCATATGAAAGTAATCATATAACAAAGACAAAAAATAAATAACAGGAAAGATATTGATAAAAAATAAGCTTTAACTGATATTTTTTGATGGCAATCACACTGTCTCTGAGATTCAAATAAATTTTTCACTTATATCTACCTTTTTATTAAGTTTACAATTATAGCTGTGACTTCTATTTGTGCTCCTTAGTTTCTTTGTAGAGCTTTGAACCATGACTTCCATTAACTCCCACTTAGATTTTCATGGAGGATTTTGGGAATAAGAAGTGAATCACAAACCTCAGGGATGAAAACAACTACCATTCCTGCTATGCATTAGGAATTCTCTGAGCGTTCTTGAGTATCAGGACTCAAGTTTTGAGTATCAAGACTAGCACCAAAATAAAGAAAAATGACATATTGAGAAAAGGAATCTATAATAAAACCATAAAAGGTTATTAGAGAACTGATTTCTAGCATGTTTGATCTTAAAGTAGGAATCTCACTGGGCATTCAATTGAATTGTATATACATTAATTTAATGAAATTAATTTAATTCAAATGCTATTTTGACACTGCTTGTGTTCAAAGCAAAACATTGAAAGGAACTTAAAAACAGTATAAGTGCCCATAGATTCATATACGTGGATAAAGAATATGTGGTATATATACAAAATAGAATACTACTCATCAATAAAATAGATGAATCTTGACATTTGTAAGAATATGGATGGATCTGGAGGGCATTATGCTAATTAAAGTAAGTCAGACTGAAAAAGACAAATATCACAGGATTTCATGGATGATAATTGCCATATGTGGTAGATAAACAAGGCCAATGAAGAGACAAACAAAACAAAAACAACTCTTAGGCTACAAGAACATGGTAGTGGTTAGCAGAAAGCAGGAGAAAAATGGATGAGTAAATTGGGTAAAATGGGTCAACTGGTGAAGAATGGAAACTAGATTTTTGGTGATAAGCATAGTGTAGTATATACAGATGCTGATATGTAATTCTGTACACCTGAAACCTATATAATGTTTTAAACCAATATTACTTTGATTTGAAAAAAATCAACCAATAAATAATGAAGACTTCATTCTTTATCTAAATTTTTCTATTGATGAGTTTATCAATAGGTAAGGTCTCTTAGAAAATAGTTTTATATAAACTCCTCAAACATCAGGGGGTAGTTTTTCTTATATTCCATAAACAGGGTATAAAGAATACAAACTGTCCTGTAAACATCTAGGAGCCATTCTGTTGAAACAGGTAAAATTTTAAACAAGCACTGGGTACAGTCAGAAGCGTGGGAGGGTGAGAGAATTCACCAGAGCCAGAGCGGGGAACAGAACAGGCAGACTGATGAAATACACTTGCTGAGAGGAGCAGTGGGCATGGCAAGAAGGTCTGCCACGCCATGTGGGACCCTCGCTGGCAGCCGGGGATCGAACGGAGCTGCAGAGGCTGCAGGCAGCTTCGCAGCCCAGCGCTCAATCGCTGCGCACCAGGGGAGGCCCTATAGCTAATGTTGTAATTTTAGGACTTTGCAATCCTTACTAAAGATTAATAATGAAATTTATCCTTAAAATATCTGATCAGTAGACTTCTGTCATGAAATGAAGATGCACTTATTAGTGCATCTTAGAAAACTAAGATTAGTGCATCTTAGAAAACTTTCCACTAAAAATGAAAGCAAATTTACTCTTAATGAAGGCTAGGCATCAGCTATGCAGAATACCCAGTCCTGCAGGAATCTTCCTTTCCCAAAGTGCTGAGTAACTGAGCTATCAACAATGTGTTTCCTGAGGCTACTGGCCTAGTTGAAGTTACCACACGAACCATGTCAAACATCCTAACTCTGTTTCTTTAGGGCACACAATCCAATTTGTTATGCGATCATATTATCTAATTTCATAATAAATTTGTGACTTCTGCTGTATTTCTTCAATACATATAATATTGTTTCATAGTAACTAATGGGTTTTAAAGTGGTTAGATTAAAGAGAAAAGACAGGACAAGGAATGAAAAAATTATGAGAATGATAAAAATGAGTACATTTAGCATAAACCAAATATGTCATATTCCTCATTTATCAGCTAAGCTTAAAAATAATTGGTTTTAAAATAAGTAATTTTAACATTGTTGGTGTCTTCATGGAGAATCCAGTAAACCATATGCTCCCCTGACTTTGGCACAAAAAAAGTGTATCAACATACTATTTTGAATGTCTCTGTCTGAATTCAAACCACTTACTCCAATCCTGACACCTATTTGCTAAAAATAATATTCCTAAGTCAAAGATATACCTAAAATTAAAAAAAAAAATCTATACAAATTGGGAGAATTGTCAATAGAGTTAGAAAACCAAATAGAAAAGTTGAATAACTGAAAAACAAAATTCAGAACCTGAAATTTGTATCTTCCAAAACTACCACAGAGGTCACCAGATAATTAGTAATCAATGCTTAATATTTTCCTATACTTTTGTTTAAATAATTATAAATAAAGGGCTTCCCCGGTTATGCAGTGGGTTGAGCGCAGTGCTGAGAAGCTGACCCTAGCCTCTGTTACATGGGTTTGATCCCCGGCTGGCCAGGGCAGCCAGGCAGGGCAGATGTGTCTTGTGTCGCCCGCTGCTCCCCTCAGCAGTGTATTTCAGTCAGTCTCCCTGTTCTGTTCCCCACTCTGTCTTTGGTGAATCCTCTCACCACCCCCACCACCTCTGGCCTGTACCCCAGTTCTTGTATAAATAAAAATAAATCTTAAAAAAATACATACAAATAACTCTAAAAGATTTTTCTATAAGTTTTTTTTTTATATTTTTATGATGTTTCGATATATGGACTTTTTAAAATCAAACAATGAATCTTTTCCTTTTTTCACTTAAATTGAGATTTAAGTACTTCTGTATTTTTCCTTCTTCTACATATACTCCTTGTATATTGATATATCAATTTAAATCTGATCATTTTATCAGGCCATCAAAAGCACAGTGAACCATGTAGATCAAATGGTTTCCTTCTTTTGTGGTTGAGGAAATGGAAGCTGAGAAATTGCTACTCAGATTTAAATGGATATTATAAACATATTACTAATTATCTGAGCTAATGCTATGGCATGGAAGTGTGCGTCTTCCGGACTCACTCATGTTTAACTTAGATGTTTCCTGGAACCATGTGATTATTTGATAGCAAATTAATTGCCATAATTACTTTTTAGCATATATTCAAATTTAGATATTGTTACATTTAAATAGTAAATCTGAACTGAGGGGTGGAAGAGAGAGCAGCTCTTTACTAAATCAGGAACTCATCTTTTTCCCTAGTCTCATCTATACTTTATTGTCCACATGTTTCTGAAGCTTATGAAAAACTGGACAGACACCCTTCTTTCCACTCCTTTATGGGAGGCAATTGAAGTCCAAAGAACTTAATAAAGCATATATTAGCCCTGAACAATCTATTCTAAATTATCATGTTTTTCTTTTTTTTTTTTTTACTGAGCTCCCCTACTGCCCATCATAAAGTCTTTTCAGAAAAAAATAAAATAAAAATCTATGGCAGCAATATTGTAGTTAAACTATTCCTAAATTAGAGTTCCCTTGATTGAGGCTTCTGAATAATGAATGTATTGATGAAGACTAGATCTCACTTTGAAAATGTAAGGTACATGGAAAGTAAAATGCATCAACATTTATTGATAGTATTGATTTCAATTATGACAAGTTACTTTTTCAATGGAAGGTAGAAGAGGATCTGAATTTATTTTCTTTTTTTTTAATAATAAATTATATTTTTATATTCCCCATACAATTGTAACCCCCCCATTCTGATTCCAATCCCTCCCCTCCCGCCCCCCACCCCCCAAAAGTGTCTGTTTCATAGTTTTTTGTTGATTCTGATTTAAATTATCATGTTTTAACCCCTCCCCATTCATTTCTTCCCAAGAATCTCAAGTTTCCCTCAAAGAAGACTGCTGTTTTTAATACACAAAAATCCTTTCATATTTGGAAATGCTCCATGTATCTGGAATATTATCATCTACCTTTTCTGTCTGTCAAAATCTACATCTCTCAAGGTCTGTCTTAAATACTGCCTCCTCTGGGAAGCCCTCCTGGGTTCCCCAGGCAGATTTAGGATTACTCTCCCCTGTGTCTCATTACAATCTTGATAATTTCATTTACCATGCTAATTTCACTTCCTTTTAATAAAATGTGAGTTTCTTGAGGAAAGAGATATCTTATTCACCAATGAAGTGTGACTTAAAACTGTTCAGTAGACATATTGTCAGAAGTAAAGAATATCGGAAAATACTAAGTAAATCCAAATAAATAAAGCACTTAGCAAATCCTAAGCATCCCCTCTCTTATTTTGTATACCAAGCAAAATATCTATACAAAGCAAAATATCTGCCATATAATGAATATTTGCTGAATAAACAAACCACTTTAGGCTTAATTTAGGAGTAATTTTGTCTTATTAATCATATTCCCTACTGATACAGATGTTTAAAATTTCAAGGAACTAACTAGCACAGTTTAAAAATCATGGGAAAAACTTTAAAATGTTTGCCATTAAAAAGTTTTCTTGGAAGAGCTCAAGTTGGAGTTAATTCATATTTGAAATCCAGCCACATTATTAAGCTAATGTGGAAAGAATACAAATTCATCAAGCAATTATTTTGCTCACAAAGTATCAACAGAATTCAGGTCAGATGTTCTTCCCTACAAGCAAATAAAAATTTCATTAAAACTACTTTAACTGTGTTTCTCAAATATAATACAATGTGTACAATGAACTCCAAATTTTAATTAGAATGGCAATATGCATTACAATTGTCCATGAGTGAATGGTTTATGGATCTGTAAAACATTTTAATTGGCAAATATATTTTCCATAATTTTTATGTTTATACAGCTCCTATATGCTTATAATATATAATGGAATGTACATTTCCATATTTTTTATCACTTAGAAATGTGATTATAACCATTTCTAGATTCTGTTTTGACCTAATAGAGGTATTATGGTTAGGTTTGCATATTGAGAATGTTTGTAAATTAAATCTCTCTGGGTTGTTTACTAATTTTCCCCTTGGTGCTCATGAATTTAAGGGTCATAGTTTGATTTGATATTTACTTATGGTAGCTATCTCCAAATAGAAAATACCTCAGTTCCTTTGGTATATGATTATGCACTAAACACAGCCAGAGATTTTAGAAACCATTTTGTTTGGAACTTAACAAAAAATTTTTTATTATTTGAAACTTTAATGTCACCAAACATCATTTGCTGCCAGCACATAAGATATATCAGAGGACTGCTGTAGCTACTGCTTCTTCATTGATTTGATAGACAGCTGCAAAGAGCTGATGACTTCATTGTATCTTCATGTGGTATTCCCACATTAAAAAGAAAGCTATTTAATTATAGATTTTCCTTTACCATATTATTTATATAAAAATGGAGACATTAAAACAAAAAGAGGCCCCACTGATTGGGAGAAAATTTTTGCACACAACAACAATGATAAAGGACTGATCACAAAAATCTACAAAGAGCTGAAGAGACTCAACAAAAACAAAGTAACTAACCTAGTCAAAAAAAAGGGGCAGGAGAGCTAAAAAGAAACTTCTCCAAAGAGGAAATGCAAATGGCCAATAAATGTATATGAAAAATGTTCAACATCACTTGTAATCAGGGAAATGCAAATCAAAACTCCAATGACTTCCATATGATCCAGCAAAGATACTATCTTACACCAGTGAGAATGGCGCATACTAAAAAAACTAGCAACAACAAATGTTGTGGAGGATGTGGAGAAAAGTGAACTCTCCTTCATTGCTGGTGGGAGTGCAAACTGGTCCAACCACTATGGAATGTTGTGTGTAGGTTCTTCAATCTGCTAAAAATGGAGCTTCCATATGATCCAGCAATTCCACTCCTAGGTATTTACCCAAAGGACACAGAAACATTAATTCCAAAGAGCACCTGCATCCCTATGTTTATTGCAGCACTATTTACAATAGGTAAGCTATGGAAACAACCCAAATGCCTAGATATAGATGATTGGATCAAGAATATGTGGTACATGTACACAATGGAATATTACTCAGCAATCAAAAAAGATAAACTCATGCCATTTGCAGCAACATGGATGGAGCTGGAAGGGATCATGCTCAGTGAAATAAGCCAGAAAGAAAAAGAAAAATACCGGATGGTCTCACTCATAGCAGGAATCTAGAAAACTTAAATAAGGGATCAGGACAAAGACTAATTATAATAAGTAAAAATCTAAATCAACAGGCAACTATAAACCACAGACACACAAAAGGGGGAGTGGGGGAGGGAGAAGGGAGTAGGATCACAAGGATGGTGGGAATTTTACAGGGACGATAACCAAGATGAAAATGCATACATTGTACAAAAATGAAAAATGATGTAAAAAATATATCAAATAATTATATCAATTATTTTTAATTGTTGGCATAATTTATATTTACTATAAATTGCATTATAGGATCTAAATGTGGGGCATTTTCACATTTATTATAAAAATGTATACTGTGTTTGAGAAGGTTAGGAACTATTGGCTAAGAATAAAGATTTCTAGATGCTAAAATAGAATTTTTGATGGGTATATATTCATAAACAAGTTGAAATGGTTATTTTAGAATAACAGTAATTAAGGGTACTACCTTGTATATATCAAAGACTTTGAAATCTTGCTGTTATTTTTACCCATTTATCATAATTTATCCTAAAGGAATAATCAGAAAGCTAATTATTTTTCACTATAAATTATGCTAGTAAAAACAGAACCAAGATATTGTAATTTAATAAAAAAATACTTAAATTATTAAGTGACTTTTAAATCTCTATTCATGGTGATATAGTAAATATTCAAATTAAGCAAAATGGAAGGTTATAATGTGATACTATTTTGCTTTTTATTATTTAGTTTTAATGATACCATTTTTATGAAGTTAATGGTTTACCACACTGTATGTGATTTAGGGGTATTAAGTCCACACCTCTTCAGATGTATGCCACCACACCTATCACCAAATTATCCATAATCCCCCACCACAGTCCACCGGGTACCCTCTTCACTTTGCTCCTGACCTACAGAAAGCTTTGCAATGAAAATAAGGTTGAATGCACTAGGTGGTGAAATCACTAGCAAATTGTATTTTTCTTTTACATATTTCTTTAAATAAGCCTATAAGACTGAAAAGATTTTTTTAATGTGGCAATAAACATGATTTTAAAAAGTATGAGGATTGAATCAAAGTGGGGCTCCATTCTGATCTATCCTGTGACCTTGATGGGGAGTTACTTATTAGCTTTAAGCTTCAGTTTACTCCTTCATTAAAACCATAACAATTACATAAAATAGATTTGTAAGATACCTCCTACAGTACTGTATCAATAAGTGTTTCTGCTATTGCTGCCATATTATTAATGATGAAAATAAGACCATTTACAGGGGCCTCCCTGGTGGCACAAGGAGTTAAGCAACACACTATGAAGAAATCCACAGCCTCTGCAGCATGGGTTCCATCCCCAGGTAGGGAGCAACCCACATGGCATACCAGACCTCTTCTGTCACACCCACTGCTCCCCTCAGCAGTGTACTTGAGTCAGTCTGCCTGTTCTGTTCCCCACTCTGTCTCTGGTGAGTCCTCTGGCCTGTACCCCAGCTGTTGTATGCATAAACAAATCTTTTTTTAAAAAAAGACCATTTACAGTTAGATAACTTGGGAAGTATTTTCTTTCTCAAAGTCTAAGATGATACATACTAGAAAGGAAGCACAACACATTCCAAGAACTACTCTAGATAGTACTTTATCTTATCTTGTAAGTGTTCTCCTTTAGATGAAAGGGTCATGCTGAAACACAGGTTGAAAGATCAAAGAAAAATGTTTTTCTCCCAAATATTATTTATAAGAAAAATACTAGGGGGCCTCCCTCCATGGAACAGAGGTTGAGCACTGGGCTGTGAAGCTGCCCGAAGCCTCTTCAGCGCCACTTCTATCTCTGGCAACTGGCGAGGGTCCCACATGGCTCGCAGACCTCTTCTGCCATGCCCACTGCTCCCCTCAGCAGTGTATTTTATCAGTTTGCCTGTTCTGTTCCCCACTCTGTCTCTGGTGAATTATCTCACCTCCCACGCCTCTAACTGTACCCAGTGCTTATATAAATAAATCTTTAAAAAAAGAAAAATACTAGGTGTAGAATAAACTCTGAGGATGATTGAGAAATAGTAGCTTAGGGATGAGAACTGGAAAAACATAGAAATAAATTTCAAGTCATATCTCACTATTACAATGTTTGAAAGAATTTAACTACCGAATCCTATGTATTTGTTAATGTTTGTAACTGTCACTAACAGGGCATACAATGACAGAATGAAATATGAAAGAAAAGCTGCCTGTCTCAAAAACTTTTTTCTTGACCATGGTGTTTTAGATAGTTTTCCATGGTGCTTTAGTCAAGATTTCCCAATGTCTGCATTAAAATTAGTGGGTATGTTTTCAAACTTTGTACCCATACTTGCATTTCTTCTAATAACATGCCCACTCATTAGAACTGTAACAGAACAAAGGGAAGGATCACAAAGACATCTAAGTCTCAGTGAATTCTACACTACTGAAGAAAGCAAAGTAGCAGGAGCTATGGGCTTACTAAATATCTTCAGATACTGGGTGAATGGCTTCATACTGGTTAGTAATGATTTTCTTATTTTAACTTAGTAATAAACTTGTTTTTTAGTACTTCCCCCTGCTTTCTCACAATTTGTTATGTCACATGCAACTAACATCCCATCTCCCCTTCTCTCTCATTGTTCTCTTTTCACTCATCACAGCCCCCCATTGACTTCCCACCTGTCCTGGGTAGTCATCACAAAACTATCAACAGTGCGCATGGCAACTATTGCACTGACCCTGGAAAGCCCTTGATAATTGGCTTTATCTGTAGAATTATAAACTAACTTAATGGAAAGACCCGAATAGAGAAAATAAACCAAAGAATCTCTCACATTTTTCAGAAACCACCTATTTCCACCAGCAAGCCTAGGAATAAAAAGTATGTCAATCCCTCAAAAGCCAAACATACAGAGATGGGTAATAAATTACTACAATATATCTGGTTCTGATCTCTTACATTTGTCTCTATCACTCTATTGAGTGAATTGTAACCAAGAACACTGAGATATCTTTGTTTATAAGGGAATAGTAATGAAATAATACACAAATAATAAAGACTGTAAAAGGCAATCATTAAATTTGAGCTATGTCATAGAATTATAAAAGTGAACTATGACTTTATCCACCTTTTTGAATTGTCAAAGTGAGGAAGAATTTCTTATATAACCTAAGAATCCCCAATTTTCATGTCAAACAGGAATGCTGAATATGTGCTATTGTGCATTAGGGATTGACCTTCACTCTGTGAAATCTTATTCCTGATGAAGCAGTCCTTGCCACTGGCATGCTTCAGGGCCAGAGCTTTATAACAGAAAGCCTCCTCTGGATTCTGGTGCAAGGTGGACAATATGAAATAAAGTATTTAAAACATCCATAAAAGCTTTCATGTTCATAGCTCAAAGAGCTTTATAAAATCCAATTAATTCATCAAGCTTCATGAACTCTGAAGGGCGCACATAATTACAGCCCTACATGTGGCTAACCATGAGCAGGAAGCAATCAGATGTGTAGTTTAACAGAATCCAGATTTTAACTGCCCCAGTTTAACTTTCTTGCATCTATGGAAAATCAGGAGCACAATGAAGAATCTGAGACACTGAAAATTCTAAGAATTATGAGTTGGGTTAAGAATGAGCACAGAAAAGGATGATCTCATCACTAACACCCCCCAAAACATTTGCCTTTTACACTTGGGCAAGGTGAAGTTGCAACAAGGGGATGTATCTCCCATCACTCATTTAGTGTTTTGATGTGAAGCTAAAAAGCACTTTGTAGATGCTTTTGTAGGCATGCCAAATGAAATGTGTGGAACTCATAGTCAGAGGAAATTATTTTAAAATATCTATTTTCTTTTTTTAAAGATTTATTTAATACAAGAACTGGGGTACAGGCCAGATGCGTGGGCAGGTGAAAGGATTCACCAGGGACAGAGTGGGGAACAGAACAGGCAGGCTGATGAAACACACTGCTGAGGTAAGCAGTGGGCGAGACAGGAGAGGTCTGCCATGCCATGTGGGATTCTTGCCCACCAGCCGGGATCGAACCCACCCTGCAGAGGCTGTGGACAGCTTCACAGTGCAATGCTCAACCGCCTGCGCCACCAGGGAGGCCCCTAAAATTTCTATTTTCATTGTATTTCAAAATACTAAAGAAAACACTAAACCAGTTTTCTTTGTGTATGACTTACTCCCCTAGGTGGAGGAAAGGACTTCAGGAAGTTTATAATCTTTCAAGCTGATATTCAAACAAAAATATTCTGATTGGAATAACTTGCTTACTAGGTAAACCTTGCTGGCTAAATATGAAAAAGTGCAAAACTATGAATAAAGCAAATAGTTTTCCAACAAAAAAATCCGTACTGTCAAAAAACACTGTGAACAGAGGCACCAATTACATGAGTCCTAATAGTTTGTTCCACAACATGGGTTTCCTCTCAATGAAGATAATCAATAAAAAGGTGTTGGGCTGTGGAGCAATCCTAACTGTCAGCCTCACATAATAGAAACTCAACCCAGACTATCTCAGGCAGCTGGGTAACCTTGAAGAAATCATCCACTTCTCTGACCTTCAGTTTCCTCATATATGAATGAGCAAAATAATAACCTGCTGTGGGAATTTTGAAAAAAATAAATGAAACATATGTCTTTAGAGTATGTATTAGACTTTCAATAAGTCATAAAATGTATTTTTTTAATCATTTCTTCCAACTTCCCCTAAAGGCTGAGTCCACTGAACCCTTTTGAGCTCGGGAAAGAACATTCCAACTGGGGGCAATATAGGACATGCCTATTCTCAGGTGACAAATCCTTGCAATAAATGAACACTAACTATAAGGACATAAAAAAAAGGAAACATTTAATATAGAAGCAGGGTTAAGAATCACTGGTCCCCACCAAACCAGTCCTTATGCCTAGGACACTAGTAAGATGTCAC
Source organism: Talpa occidentalis (assembly GCF_014898055.3). Classification (NCBI taxonomy): domain Eukaryota; kingdom Metazoa; phylum Chordata; class Mammalia; order Eulipotyphla; family Talpidae; genus Talpa; species Talpa occidentalis. The sequence goes on along the minus strand of NW_023601322.1, from coordinate 30,866,086 downwards.
ACTCATTATAGCTAGGAGTTTGTTTGTTTTTTTCCCCCTAGGGGTAGAAACTCCCGAAAGCAAATTTGGGCCCATTTTAAAAAACTTCAAAATGATTACAGTGCTTTGAAAATAGAACAACTCTAATATAGATTTTTAGCCCTACTTGATGTATTCAACCAATGGTATAAGTAATATCTCTAGTACTATGGAAACTCATTACATATACTATGCTTTCATTTGCATTGTCTTATTAAATCCTCACAATAAAGATAAGAATTTATTATTTGTATTTCTCACTTGGAAGATTAGGCTAACAATTTTAAGTGGGTTGGATGAAATATTGATGGATGATCAACACTGGGGGATTTTGCAGTGATATAATAGTGTACAACATGAATCAGATATTTAATGTTCATAACAACTCTATGACTGATACTGTGAGATATTGTAGAGTGTACACTGGGTGGCATATATGGCAAGACAACAACTAGGAGAACCCATTCAGTTCCAGAACTCTACTATTTCAATTTCTAGATTTGTGATCTTTTCTCAAAAGGACTTATTCTAATTTTAAAATTCCTATATTTGAGATGGTGCTGTTAATTCTTCTTTCTAGTTTCACTGGTAGGAAACAGAAAAAATAAAACATCAGTTAAAATCTCATTTTCTTGACTGAATGTATTGATGTTTACTAGGTGCCAGACAAAAAACTACATAAATCTGACATGTAATGTTCTCACAACAATCCTATAGGATTAGTTATGGTATTGTTATCTTGCATATGAAGAAATAGAGCCACAGAGAGCTGGAACAGCATGAAAGTCACAGAATATATAACAGTAATTTGAGAATGAAAACCAGATTCATTTAACTCCAGAATGTGAAATATTTATTACCATGCTAGATGATATTGTGTAGTATGCTATAACTCATTTTTAGTAATAAAAATTTTAGAGTTCTAATAATAAAATTCTCAACTGGGGATATGCATATGTAAATAAGTACTGCTCACAAAAATGATTAAGAAATTCAAAATACATTTTATTTGAAGCTATTACTATATTCTTTAAAGGCTTTTCATAATTTAGCACTATTAGCATTAGCCATTTTACTATTATACAAAATTCAAAAAATGTCACTCTAAAACATTTTTAAATATTCTAAACCTGGAATGGAAAAGCTTGTTTTTTTTCCTTTTTTCTTTGAAAGTCATTGGCACAGAGGAAAAAACAGAATTGGACTAAAATTTGGTATCTTCATTCTAACTTCAATTAGAAATATGAAGCACCCAGATAATTTGTTATAAAAATAATGTAAAATTCAGGATACAGAATACTTTTATGTATAACATACGCTATTATATAGTGAAATATAGTTCTTTATATTATAGGTTACTAAGAAAGAGAATGAGGGCCTCCCCTGGTGGCGCAGGCAGTTGAGCGCAGCGCTGTAAAGCTGTCCACAGCATCTGCAGCTCTGTTTCGATCCCAGCTGGCTGGCGGGGGTCCCACATGGCAGAGCAGACCCCTCCTGTCTCACCCGCTGCTCCCCTCTGCAGTGGATTTTGTCAGTCTGCCTGTTCTGTTCCCCTCTCTGCCTCTGGTGAATCCTCTCACCCTCCCGCAAATCTGGCCTGTACCCTGGTTCTTGGATAAATAAATAAATCTTTAAAAAAGAAAAGAATGTTAAAAAAAAAAAGAGAATGAGAGAAAATGAAAACAAAGAAAGCTCTGAAAAGGGGAGACAGATAGATGCAGGGGGAAACTGAGTGAAACATCAGTGAATAATGCACAAAAACTACACATCCATTTCCAGTGGGTGTATCCTTAGAGAAGAGATTTAGAAAATAGATGACTGGATCAAGAAGATGTGGTATATATATGCAATGGAATACTATTCAGCAATCAAAAAGATAAACTAAGGCCATTCACAGCAACATGGATGGAGCTAGAAGGAGTTATGCTCAGTGAAATAAGCCAGAAGGAAAAAGAAAAAAATATTGGATGGTTTCACTAGCAGGAATATAGGGGAACCAAATAAGACATTAGTGTAAAAAATAATAACAGTACAAAACACAAAAAAGCAAAACCCAACAATTATAAATCAGAAACATACTACAGGGGAGGAGGAGGGGGAGGCATCAGAGGGAGGAAGGGAGGAGCACAGGGGACTAAGGTGATGGTACACGGGTGCATTGCTGAAGGAAATTCTATGGGGACTACACCCCAAATTCTATGGGGAAGCAAACATTGTTTAAAAATGAACAATTATGTAAAAAAAATATATAATAAAAAATAAAATAGAAAAATATTTAGAAAGATGATACTTAATATACGGTAAATAATTCATTCATGAGGAAGTAAGCCCAGGACCTAGATTTACACTGCTTTATAGTTTCATTTCATAACTTTCTAGTCTTTCCGTGTTACATTGTACTATCACCTTCCCAGCACATTCTATGGACATTGGCAGTAGAACAGAGGAAACATGAGATGCTCATTCAAAGTGAACATAACCATGTCACTAGCATACATGATCAAGTAAATTAAAAAATGTATTGTCAATAATCAGGGAGAGACTCTTATTTCAATAAGCAATTGACCTTTAGATTATACACTAACTTTACAATTGTCTATTTTTACCATAAAACATTTTTGTTCTTAGGTTTCTATTGATTGCATGAACATGCATCTACAAGTTAAAATTTATAGAAATACAGAAAAATTATAACTTTTTGTAATTTTAAATCTATTCATATTATTTTCTTTTTTATAAAAAATCCTTAATTAGCCATGTTTGTTATTACCAGTGTATACCAGACCCCCAAGACTCTTCAGTACCTGTTGTCTTTCCAGACGCATCCTCTTGGCGGCATTTCTACTCTCACTCTCACAGGCTGAGGCCAAGATACTCTCTGCAACTGCTGAAGTAAGGTGGGAAGGAATAGGTCGAGACTAAAAAAAAAGAGAAAAAAAATTGAAAAAATTATTAACAGTATCATTAACAGACCAATGCTACCCTTAGAAGAGTTCACAGGACGTGCAGGAGTATCCATTTATTTCAAGTAAACTTATTTCAATAGAAAGAGGAAATGGGAGTTGCAAAGATGAGCAATGAAAGCTAGTTAGAGGTTAAAAATACAGTTGCTACACAGATCCACCATTTACTCCCACAGCTCCATTGTAACAAGTATTTAGTCTGGGCCATCGAGCTGAAGTTTGAACAGACAGTGGCAAAAGTACTGACCAGGTTTTGCAAATAAAACAAGTCCTTTAAGTCTTTTTGGACACATGACAATGCACAACAAAACAAAAACAAGTGACAGGGCTGAAACACAATTGGAAAAACTGATAATCAAACCATGTTGATCTTAAAATGAAGTATTATGAATATTTGCAATCTAAGTTGTGACACTACTGATGTGATTAAAATACTTAAATGCAAACTAAAAGTTGGTCCTGGAGCAATTTTGATGTCACAAGTTTGATGTTTACGATGTGTGTGCCTATGTTTTGTTTTATTTATTAAATGAGTCAATGTTAATTTAATAGAGTGAAAATTGGAAGCCTATCTTCAGTGTAGACCACATAGAAATTAATTACCCTCCAACTAATTTCCTAATTAACTACAAATTGTTTGCAACTCTCCATATCATTTGTGATCATCAGAAAAGTTTTCCATTATTTTTCCCATAATTACAGATAATTCATCTAACTGAAAGATGAAATACTTAATGATATTGGATGTTTTTTCAAAATTAAAACAAGTAAATGATAAATAAAATGAAAATTAAACCAGATGAGATGGAAAAACATAAAACTACAAAATAAGATTATCTTTTAGATAGTTAACATATATAGTAGAGCATGCCACTTTAGGGTTTTCAAAGCCTCGATTCAAAATATGTATGAATGCCATTGAGTAGAAGCTTCCAAACTAATAAAGACCTTTTTAATATTTTATATATAAATATATATAAATGAAAGTGCACATGCTTTTATGGTACTTGGTTCATTTTGCTGACTCTGGGCAGGTAACAAATTGAATCATAGAGTTTATGTCTCAAACAATATTCTAGAACAGCTAAATTCAAACCAGTGTTTTAGCAAATATATCTTAGTGTGATTTGTGTAATATGAAAGAAACTGTACTCTGATGTTGATTGAACTAGGTAGTAATTACTGCTGCTGTGTCAGCAAACTTCCTCAAATGTTAACTCTGCAGGCAAAAGGTAGAAAATGTACTGTGTACATCTGAAATGTTAGCCAGACAACTTTGACAATAAACATTAGGATATTCAGAGTTATGTTTTTGCAAAAAAAAAAAAAAAAAAAAAAGTATAGAGAGCCCCTGAAGTGACAGGGGAAATATAATAGAAGATTTTTGAAAAGGAAATTATAAAGACAGGACTGTGTGTTGGAAACAGAGGAGGGTCAAAAAGAAATACTTGCAAAGCAAAAAGGCTACCATAAAATGAAAAGGCTACCATAAAGCTATAAATACAATTTCCTATTGCTTCTGCAGAATGAATCAATTAGTTTATGAAATATAAAGGTATTTTTCAAAGAATTTATTTTATTTTAAATATATATTTTACCTCCAAGAAGAAAACTAGTACCATCCCAATTTAATTTTAAAATAAATCTTATTGACGTCTAACTCATATTAAGTGCTTAGGTTGTACAGGCATTAACACAAAAAGCTTAGGTTCATTATTGTTTTAGTCTTCTAAACAACTCTAGTGAGGATTACTTAAGTCGCTCATAGAGAAAAATAAATGAAAGTTCTGAAAGATTCTACACCTTACCCAGGATCACATGCATGTGTAAACACCTGGATTCACAGTGATGTCTGGTGATAGTTAGGACTAATATTTCCTAGTAAATATTTAGACTAATTTTACAACTAAGGCCTCAGTGAGCTTAACTAAAGTTAGAGCTCTTAAATATACTAAACACATGTCTGCGGAGGAATCTGTTTACAACCAATTACAGTTCCGTTCAAGCAGATATTATGATCTCCTTAAAATCCTTAAAGTATTGAAATCCTCCCAATATATTTTCCTATTAATACTTTAGAACTCTTCTTCATTAATAGCACAAAGAAAATATGTAAGTTCCATCGCATGTTCTAAACTGTCAGTCTAAAGTCATATGATTTTCTGGTTGGAACAACCAGAAGTACCAAGAAATTATTGTACATGAAACATAATGAAGCTTAGTTCCATGCCCAAAATGAGAATGAGGAGCCAAGCAGAGTTCTTTCTCTCCTGTGAGGCAATCCTGCTAAACATTTCCGTGGATGTGATAGTGATGAGTCAATAATTACTGTCAATGCTCATACACAGAGAACTCAGTTATGCTGCCCCTGGTCATAAGATACTAGCAGGAAAGTCTTTTATTTTTCCTCCATAATTTGGTGCTTATCCATTTAACATATCAAAAGTACTTATACCAAGACAGTGAGAATCAGTTTTGCTTCTTATAAAGCAATTTTACAACAGATAAATTTAAAACTATTATTTAGTGTAAGTTCTGAGAACCATCTCAGAAACTCTTTCTTCGTCACATTTGATAGTGGAAAGTTTATTAAAATATCATGCCTTAGGTTCTTCCTGGCAGATAATTATCAGGATATGTTAAGGGCTATAGTCATAGATTTCACCAGGGATTCAAGTGCTAAGATTCCCTTTTACATCAATGAGAGATTAATAAAATATAAAAACTTCCATGTAATAAGTTTATTTTTTAAGTATCAAATGCAAATACTTTAATGGATAATTTATAAAAAGCAACACTTCTAGTTGAATAGTTTTCAGTAAAGATTAGTATATATCTTAGAAGATTTTTAAATGATTGCAAAATATATATAATCATGCATTCTTCATTTTATATAATTCTTACATTATTTTTCATTTTTGCACAATGTATGCATTTTAATTTTGGTTATACTCTCCATATAATCCCCACCCCCTTATTTTGGCCCTAATCCCTCCTCTCCCCCACCCCAGCCCCCAGGTAGCATGTCTCTGGTTTATAGTTGCTTGTTGATTTTTTCTTTATTGTAATTACCTGATCTATACCTAAATTAACATTTGTTTCCTATTTCTTTCCCTGAATATGAGATAATATTAACCCCCCATATATACACAGATACACTAATTATCTCTTCATAATTAACTGTCATTCTCAAGTGGGATGAGTTGATCTTTCCCCAGCACTGTTCTTATTGTTATAATTATGTATGCCTAAATCAGTGGTGGTTGTTTCATTAAACAGATGGCTAAACTGTCGCATGAAGCTTTAGGAGGTTAAAAAGTCACATTTTAATTGGGGACTTAAGATGTGATTGCTGTTGGCACAATGTAAATGTGTCCTTACTTATATACATGTAAAATGCACCACATCAACAAATTATTCCAATGTTTGGTCTTGAAATTATAACTAAAAAAAAAAAAATGTTAGAGTATGCTGAACTTCTGCTTAACATATAGGATGTTGCAAGCTTATTTTTTTAACTATGAAAAAGTAAAAGGAAATCAAGAATGGAAGATTCTATTTGTGGTGACACTCTGTAGACTCTGACATTAAACATAGTTTAGTCATGTTATTAGACAGGGCCAGATTGCCAGCAACAGGGATACAACAATGATTTTAAGGAGCTTGAGATTTATCAAAATAATTAAAGCAAATTATTTAGAAATTGGGATTTAGATAGGGTAAATTAAGATTATTTTTTCACATCTTATTATTTTATAAAATACACAATTTAAGAATTCTGCAGCTCAGATGATATGACTCTCCCCATAAGATGGCATGACTATGACTAAACTATGACTCATATTCTAATTGTTACAGAATTTGTAGAAAGTTGTAGCTCTTAAACTATCCCTTTCATTGCCCTCGTAGCTTGATTTGGAAACATTAATGGAATAAAGTAACAATATAACAACAGAGTCAGATTAACCTGGATAGCACTGTATTATCAGCTACTTGAAATTTGTCTGCTTTTGCTATTTAGTGTCTCTTAGCCTCATTCATCCTGTCAGGTATCATTATTTCTATTTTCATAACTCACAAAAATAAGGTTCATTCATTAAATTATGACTAGGAAAAGTAATCTCTGTATCATGGGGCAGTTAGAACCCCATGAAGTAATATACGAAAAGTCACCAATATTTTCATTTATTTATTCAACAAATGTATTTAATGTGCGCTCTCTATCAGGTGCTGCACCAATTCCAAAGACATGAAGACCAACAAAATTTAATACTGCTTCTGGCATCACAGAGCTTTTAAGTTAATACAATGTCTAGCTCATAGGGTATATCTATATGCAATAATGTATATTATAGCATTACCATCTTTTCTTAAAACCCTAAGATTGCATAAAAAAGATTTTTTTTTTAAATTTGTGATACTCAGTGGACAGAAATGAAAGTATAGTCTTTCTTCTTCCTACTTTCTGTTAGTATATGCTTTGTGGGAGAGATATTTGTAGATGTGGTATTTTCCTAGATGTTGCTGTGAGTGTTACACAATAAACAGAATCATGTATCCCAAATTTGAAAATGTCTGAATTCTGAATCACAGATACTCCAGTATTTTAAAGGATATGGATACAGACAAAAATAGTAGGTCAACAGTTTCAAGACATTGACTTATGATTCAAATAGGGTTGGTCAAAATCCTTTCATGGAAATAAGCACCTGGAGTTGGAAGATTACTCTTGGATTATGAATAAGGACTTAGTGTTAATAATGGCAGCATTTCCCAACAGGTAGAAAGGACCTGCCTGAGAAATAAACTAATTATACAAGAGAAGCATAGTTAAGAAATAGGTATTTTGAATCTATGGCTTCAACTATGTGGGAATGCTTAGGCTTTTCAGTTATTTGAGAAAATTCTCTTGTCTAATCTAAAAGGAGTTTGAAATCTGTTTTTAAAGTATTTTTTTATTGGGGCCTCCCTGGTGGCGCAAGGGGTGAAACAATCCATAGCCTCTGCAGCACAAGTTCGATCCCCAGCTGGCCAAGGAGCAACCCACACGGCGCAGCAGACCTCTCCTGACTCACCCGCTGGTCCCCTCAGCAGTGTACTTTGGTCAATCTGCCTGTTCTGTTGCCCACTCTGTCTCTGGTGAATCCTCTCACCCCCCACATCTCTGGCCTGTACCCCATCTCTTGTATGCATAAATAAATCTTTAAAATATATATATTTTTATTGACATAATATTGCTCTAAAACATTGTTTCAAATATGTCTCAATTAAATATGTAAATGCAGTAATGCTAAATAACCTTTATTTAGGGTTTGATTATCAATATTTCATTACAAATTATTAGTCTATACTTTGGCCTTAATTCAGACACAATTGGGCTTTAATAATAATCTTTCATAAATTCAAGTGGAAATAATAAATCTTATAGTTAATACTTAGAAGCCCAGGTTAGCTAACATTTTATGAATATTATGAATGATAGTATCTTTCCCATAATAGTTTTGAAACCTAAAATTACACACAAATTTTATTCATTAGTATCACTACCTAATCATACTAAATGCCAAATAAAAATACATTAAAAATCATGTATAAAGAGTTATAAAGAATTAAAATTACAGTTAATTGCTATCTTTTCGGTGAAAAAATCTCCTGAAATATTTTAAATATAATAGGCCAGATTTTCACTTAGCATAAACTTTTAAATTTGAAATACCAATAGTAGAATACTGTGAAACAAGAGCACGTGGTGAAAATTAGCTTACCTCCCAACTAATTTCTACCACAAAGGAACACATTACTAAATAGCCATTCATTCACTCATTCTTCAGTCAACAATTTTAATTTAATTGAACATGAACTGAGCAATTTGCATTAGCAACTAGTTGCAATATATAAGACATTGTAGATGATACAGATATGAACAAGTTAAGAAGCAGAGTACTCAAGAACATAAGTTCTTATTGGGGAGGTAAGGCCCATATACAAACAGTAAAAATAGGACAGGATAAAATAAAACTACAAAAGATGTACCACAAAGTACAGTTTGCACACAGAAGAAAGATAGATTTAAGGCTGTTCTTAGTGAGAAGGATTAAAGAAAGATACATTTGATTCAATAATTTAAGTAGTTCAACATATTGAGACAATAAGGATCTTCCAGTATAGGAAGGCTTGCAATGCACTTTTAGATTAGAATGCATGTTTTCACATTTCTCAGATACCAAGTACTGGATCAAGTAGGAGATTTTATATTCACATAGTGCTGCTGGTTTTCATGTGTGTGATAGTGATACTTGTTCCATTTTTTTCCATGAGGAAACTGAAGCTATGTATACAAGACTGTAAGTATTGACTGGCAAAGCACAGATAAGAACCAAGATCCACTGGCTATAAAATCAGAAAGATTTTCTTCAGTTTTCCTCACCAATGTTGCCAATTTTACATTATTTTCTTCTTGGTTCAGTTTCCTTTTTCTTATAGTGCATTTTAATTCATTCAGAGATAATCAGTGTGTGGTAACGTTAGTAGTTGTGCAAAATATCTCTTCCTCACTTTGGAAGTAGAATTTCATTGGCATTTATCTTTAGATGAAAGTAATTTGTCCAAAAAAAGTGACAAACATTTTCTTTTAGTAGCTTGAAGATTGTCTTCTGACATCTATTTTGAGGACAAGAAGTATGTTCAGTCTGTTCTTCTTTTGTAGATAATCACTTGTTCCTTCCAGTCAACATTTAACAATTTCTTGAATCTACTGTCTGCTATAGTTTTACTAGGTGTGGATTTGTTTTTATTTGTACTGCTCAGGACTACTATATTTCTCTGTTCTTAGGATTCATGGTATACTCATTTGCCTCCCTCCTCATGTGTTTTAATGTGGTTTCTTCCTTATTCTAATTTCTCTTCTGCAGAGACAATTAGGTCTATCATTATTATTCTATTCTCCATCTTAACTTTTTTTCATATTTTCCTTCTCTTTTTATTTCCATGAGTAATTTCCATGGTTCCAAGTTCCAGTTTATCAGTTTTCTCTTTGACTGACTCTTACCATCTATGAACCCATCTAGAAAGATTTTAATTTCAATGCTTACAGTGCCTATCATCTATTTCTTGAAGTAGTAATTAGGTGTTACTAATTCCCTTCAATGGATGACGAGCCCTTCCAGGGTCACATACACAGTTCTCCATCATGTTCTTGTCTGTCACAAACCTGAGTGGGCATTCAGACCCTGGCTTTGATTTTTTTTTTTTTTGGCCTATATTCACCTTTTTCTATCTTCGTACATCATTACTCCATTAGATTACAACTTGGGTTGTTTGTGAATTTCATGGCTGGGAAAATTTTTGCTGTTTCATTTGCACTTAGCCAGGTTATTATTTTTTTTTTAGTGTTTCTTTTACATGGTATTAGTGTTTGTAGAAGGAATGTGGGTGGGGTTTGTATTCGAATAGGCTCAGGTCAACATTTTGTTAAAAGTAAAAGATGCCATGGTGAGTAACCCTTACAACTATGTTGGCTAAATTCTTTACACTCTAGTTACTCTTCAACTTTATGATTTATGAATATTTGAATTGGAAAAAACAAACTAACCTTGCACAAATCTTTCCCAGTGCTCTACTTAGGGTATGAGTTGCCTTGGAAGTAGGCTCAAATTGAACCCAAATGAACTGTTACATATGGGATCATTTCTTAAGATTGAATTTTATTGTAACCTTAAGGAACTAGATGTTGTAATATGTGTACAGTCCTTGAGTGTGACTTTGTCTGCTACTCGTGAACATGTTTCTAACTTTCTTTATTTCCTAAATATATTCTCCTTCACTGTGAAGATCCTATTCCTGAAGAGTATTCCTGAAGAGTTGGAAAGACCAATACCCTGAGAATCAACTGCAGTCTAAATGAAAGGGGTCCAGTGAGGTTCTATTAGCCACTCACTCTACTGTTAACAGCCCCAGATTAATTCATCATCCCTGGTTATTCAGCAAGAAGTGGAAAATATAAGGAGAGGAGATATTTATATGGGAGTAAATCTCAACATAAAACTAGTTATTTTTTATAATGAGATGAAAGAAAGTTATAAGACAAAATACAAAAGGAAAAGGAATATGTAGAAGTTTTGTGAGAAAGGAATCTTAGGAACAGAAATCATATATGTAGTCAAGTTGGATAAGATCAAATGACTTGCATAAGGATTTTAACTTTTAATATCAGGAGGTACTTATGCAAAAAACAGATTTTAATTTCTTTCTTCTGCTGTAGGGACAAAAGATTAATCTATGGCCAGCTTTTAATAACAGATTGTAAACTGTTTAAGTAGTTTACCTGGAAAACAAAATCTGTATTATCAAAATAAATTCATGTCATTTCTACCATTAGGCTATTGGTTAATTTAAGTGAATCTAGTCTTGATCTTAAAAGCTATCTTTTGTTTGTGACCATGAAAGTCTTTTATATTTTCTTATAAAATATTAGTCACTTTGATTAAATGGGTGATTAAGTATTGCTTCAGAGTAATATGATTCAAACCTTCTAATAAATATGACAAAACTTTCCTGAAATCAAAATTTCAAATAGTTGCAATTAATGAACAAGTAAAGGAGATCTCAGAAGATTTCCTGAGATAAACCATGGAATTTTTCTTTCTCCTTGTGTTAAGAAAAATAATAAAACAAATTAGACTTCTTTGGTATGTTAATTTTCATGGGAAGCATGGCCACATTCAAAGATGTGTAGCAAGTATGTGCATAACAATGTAGGAGCTAAAAATTATATAGGGCCTCCCTGGTGGTGCAAGGAGTTATGCCCTGCACTACGGGGCAATCCGCAGCCTCTGCAGCACCAGTTCGATCCCTGGCCAGCCAGGAAGCAGCCCACATGGTGAAGCAGACCTCTTCTGTCTCAACGGCTGTTCCCCTCAGCAGTGTGTTTCAGTCAGTCTGACTGTTCAGTTCCCCACTCTGTCTCTGGTGAATCCTTTCACCTCCCCTTCCCCCCGCACCTCTGGCTTGTACCCCACCTCTTGTATGCATCAATAAATAAATCTTTAAAAAAATAAAAATGATATAAAGCTTTTTTAAAGCCTAATATATTTTGGTATAATATTAATGTCAATTCTGGTTATTATTCTAAAATATTGTACGACACAAAATTGACTAAATTTCCTTGTCAACTGTGTAATGAGCAGATCTTAATTATGGTCATTTTAAAGTCTTTTTACACATTTGCAGACGTTATTTATTTACTCAAACACTTTATGTTCACAAGAAGCAGAGGAAAAGGACTTTGAAAAATAGTCTGGAAATACTGGTTTATCATAAAACTGGATGAGAATAAGAAACTGCAGATTTTATGCAGAAAATCTGGACTCTGGAGAACTATAGGTACCTTGGTGGTATGTTAATATACACCTTAAGAGATAGGAGGGAAGAGATAGGAGAGCTTTTATTTCTGAATCTGTAACATTATAAAACAATGTTATCTTAATAAAAATAATTTACAAATTTTAATAAGATTTAGATTTTCTACATGGAATGAATTATTTAGGACAAATAAAAATTTTAATGATTTTTTTGTTTGAGATTTGTGTTTTGCTTTTTCCAGATTTAAGAAAAACTTTGCTTTTAAAAATATGACCTACAACACTGGTAAATTACATTTTTTTGGTGGGTATAATGGAAAACATTTGCTTTTTTCTCTCCCTGACTCAGAAACATTAACAGATTTAATGTTTGGTCTGAGAGTTTAATATATGAGTATGATTTAAAATTATTCTAGCTTGTTTTAATAAATGTCTTCCATCCTCACCTACTCAAAAAATGAGTGTTCAACTTACACATGTGTAACCCAGTGAATATTTTACAATCAAATGCTAAACATTTCCATTCCTTAAACCTGATATATGCCTGATTCAGTCTGCAATAACCAGAGGGATGACTGCCCCAAATCCCTCAAGATTGAGGAATATGCAAACTCAAGCAGGAACCAAAACAAAGGTCAATTGCCCTCAAATTCCTAGACCACACAAGCAATCTGCCATGATCCAAGCTTATCTAATTTCCCTCTTAAGACTTGTTTCCCATTGATGCAGTGAAGATAAGCCACAAATTTAACATGTGCAGATGGATGATACCCTGACCTTAAATTGACCTCTCAATGATTGGTGACCAAACATCAGTCCTAATATAACTAACAGTAATGGAAGAATTCATGCAATCAATTCAAAAGTAAAAGGTGCAAAATGAGGAATATCCAGTATAAAGACCAGGATCACATTGGGAATTGGGACTAACCAATTATAATTTGCCACTCTCCATCCTTCCTTATTGCTAACCCCAATTTTAATCTTTAAAAGCCTCTGTCTGCTTTGAGACTTTCCTTCTGCATCCTGGCTAGTTGACATTGAAATAAAACTTTTTCTTTATTCAAAAGTCAGTGTCATATTGGTATCTCTGCACCTTGGCAGGGGGTTCATGCTTGGTAACAGAAACCACACACACACACACACACACACACACACACACACACCCACATACTCTGTATGGGAATTAAAGCTATGCCAGAAATTGACCTAAATCTCTTTTAAAAGGTCATGTACTAATTTATTGTAATGGGGAAATGTAGAATTTTTTCTGAGATGGTAAAAGTTTAACACTTTCAAAGCCAGAATTGAGAAAGACTACTCCAGAAGCAAAGGCACATCTTTAGATATTTCTTAAGCGTTTGAATCTTTAAGCCTTTCTGCTTTGTTAAATTTTTTTGAGAGTGGTGTTTTTTCTAAGTGTAAAAAATGTCATCCTTCTACTCCATTTTTACTCATTACTTAGCATTACTTTACTTTTGGAGAAAAAAGGCCAAAATCTTATACACAAACCTCAGTTCTTTCTCTCAGGGGATAAAGGGTTGGGAGTGTGATGAAATAGGCACTTATTAGCATTAGATGAAAAGGTACAGGTATGAGATAGACTAGAACAATAGTAAGAATAGATAAAATTCAAAATTGTGGGACTTATTTGGAAATATGGAAATACAGGATGCAAAATTTATGTGCAAAAGTTGGTCAAATACCTACGTCTATGAACAATGGTAAAAATAAAAATTGAGGACAATAAACAAAAATTGGCAAGTCAAGAAGAATTTACCAAAGAAATAAAAAATAAAAAAGAGGAATTTACCAGTGATTTGGTAGATGTAGTAGATTGGTAGAAGAAGGGGTGAGGGAAAATACAAAGAATTCAGTGAAGTTATAACATTATTTGTTTAGCATCTGACAGACATTTGAAATAAAATGCTCAAGCTTTCTAAAAGATTTGGATTCTACACTGTGAATATTTTGCTATTGTACAAAAGCAGCTGTGGATAGGAGAATATACTATTAGGTCAAGTATAGAATCTTAGAAATTGTCCAAAAGCAGGAAAAGGTAAATGAGGAAGAATAGAAATAACAAGAACCTCAAGAAAATGAGTTAAGAATAAAATTTTTGCATCTGATGCAGAGGTAATTATGTGATCTCTATAAAAACTAACTCAGTATAATAGTGAGGACCTGTGTCTGAATGTGAGGCTCTGCCACGGGAGTTGGTGGTAATACCTGTGATCCGTGAAAGTAAAACAATCTTCTAACAAATCTGGTAAAGAAAGATGAACATAGATTGTAGAAGACTGAGAAATGAGAAAGCTTTTCTAGGATGTTGGGGATAATTTTTAAGGCAGAAAAGAAAATTATCCTCATTTTCACTGAAAAGAAAAACTGAAAATGTTGGAATGATTGATAAATTCAAATAGGTAGAATGATAGGGAAACAGAGGCACAGTTATACAGATTGTGCAAAGAAGACCAGGATATCAGGATATTCCTTTGAAAGGAAAGAAAGGAATAATTGAGAACTTTTAGATAATTGTCAAAATTTGTATTATTTCTCTGAAGTTTGAGTGATAACTAAATTTTATACATATTCATAATGGCTAAATTGAAATAACAATGAATTCAGAAGGTCAGATATCAAAATCATTAAGGAGGGAATTATAGGATATAATTACAAAGAAATGCTATGAATAAAGAACATTGAGAATGGTATAAAACTCTACTGGGGAATGGACATACAGTCTATAAGAAAGAGGGCAAAAAGTGGTACAAATAGCAGGTGGGGAATTCAAATGAATGTATTTGCTAATTAGCATCAATTAAATTAATTGGTCATAAAGAGAGAAACCTTTACAGTTGTACTCAAGTTAAAGAATAATGTGAAGAAGTTGAGGCAAATGATGTGTTAGTCAAATTCCTTCAAAAATAGTACAATTTTCTAAACATTAATACTTATCTTCTGATAAAAGGACTAACTGTGAGATCAGAAGGTAAAATAGCCTAAGGAGGATATTCTAAGAGCTACTGAAAAAGAATAAAGAACTTATAAGATAGTATTAAAAAACTATGTTGTTTCATAATTTTTAGATTATTTACAAACTTGTTTTTAAATTTATATATAACTTTCCCCCCTAAATTTGATATCACTGCCACCCAGGAAATAAGTACACTAATATAAACAAAAGATAATTGGGACCTTAGAAAGGTTTTGGCTCTCAATGTCATAGCAGTGAAGTTAGGAAAATTCTAAATAACAAATCTATCAAAATAAACAAATTAAGTTACATTGTGCTAGTGATGAAGAAATAGAAAACGATCTCCACAGGAGAAACAAGTTTTTTCTAGAGTGATATTCTAAAAGAAGTTACTAAAATAAGCTTATTTATAGTGGATATTTAGTAGCCAAATGGACCATTTCCTTGGCAAAATTTTACACAAAAATGCATGATTTATTTCTTCAGTCAATCACATGTTAAAAAGCAAGTAGAGAGGTGATTTTTCAAGATGAGTTTATTGAATTCGATTATCGAGGTTTAGTGATATAACTTTTTTCTGCAATGATCAAATTCTTCAGAAAAGCAGCTGAAGGAATTTGATGTCAAAGTTGCACAATAAAACCAGTAACAATTTGATTCTACTTTGGGATTAATTTAATGGCTGCTTAACTCTCTAGACTCTTAAAATCTAATGAAAACTAAGTCAGTACTATGGAGCAAACTGATTAATTTTTCATATGGCATCCTTTTCATATTCAACAGAGGATTTTATGATTTGAGATGATTGATAAGAGTGAAAACTGGTGAAATGTATTGAAAAGTATGACTATTTCTCACATTATAGAGACTATTTGGAAAAATGACAAATTTAGGTTACTTAAGCCATCAACACCTGCAGACTTGATAATTCCTGTGAAATATGAATGCAGAAATGTGTACAATTTGTATGCATTCATTGAAGTTAATTAAAAGTACATGTGTTGGTGTGTAAATTCTTAAGAAGGGATAGTATGTAATAATTAAACATGACTAGATTTTATATTAAGGTCCCCAGAAAGTTAAAAAGAAAGCTAAGTTTCTCAAGTGTATCACTAAAGTATGTTGAGAGAAACCATTTCTATGTAAATATCTGTTTGAATTTCGTAAAGTCAGCTAGGAAATATATAATTCAGGAATGTGACTTATTCTTTTATTCCATGGCTCCTAGTATATATTACTCTACTCGATAAACAACACTGCGTAAACAGCCATAGTAAACATTGGCTGATTAATATTATTGATGTATTGTATGTACAGTTAGCAAATATTGCCAGAATATGAATTTTGGAGTATGTCAATAAAATAAAATTTAAAAAGAAGAAAACATATAATCCAATACTTTGTATTTCATTCTATTTAAGGAGTTTCCTCCCTTAGAATTTTCTAAGTAAATAGAATAAAACTTAAATGCCACTTTCATTACACAGTATAGATACCCCTACCAAATACCCCTAGGTTTTACAATTTCCATTTTACAAATATATTTAAAACTTCTTTAGGTTGCCTTGTTGACCTGTTAAGTATTATGTAATAAAATTGTGTGTAAAATCTATTACATACTGAAGATAATACTTTCTTCATGTTGACTAAAACACCATATTAAAAGTAATTTTTGTTTAATGATGCTTAACTGTTTTAAAAAAAACTTATGGATATTCTATCAAATACAAAAAAATGAGAGCAAAAATATCTGTGTCTAATACTTAGTTGTAATTACTATCTATTCTAGTTATACAATTTCCAATTTGTTCTAGATAAGGATGAATATTCAAATGACCCAATTTCTACCTCATGCTCCAAATTAAGTGCTACAGAAAACAAAAGTGGGCTAACCTGCAATATCAGTTTCCATCCATGTTGTTCATTTACACTTAAATCTAGACCTTGTGTTAGTACTTAAGCATTTCATTTTCCCAAACTTGTCACCTCAAATAAATCAAGAGAAAATGTTATACTTTCCTAATAAGTCATACACATCTTATGTTGCTCCTTATTATTTTGCATGATGTTATGTACACCATACATAAGTGAATAATGGGCAAGTGAACAAATGGAATTTATTAAAATTTAAATGTAGCAATTCTGAATAATATATTTCTTTTAAGATTAGTTTGTGAAACTATGTTTTTTTTTTGTAATAGTTAACTTTTGTTGTTCTCTACATATAGCACAAGGCTTCTACCAAAGAAATGGCCATATTGAAGTGAATAAAATCAATAAAAATGACAATCAATAAAACACTTGTGAATGTCTCAAACATGCCTTAGAAAAATGAAGCATTTTATATGACAATGATCTTTTTCTTTTAAGAAATGATTAAGGAAATATTTTAAACCATCAAAAATAAAATAAATTTTACTAAAGAAAACAATCTCTAAATATTAAAGGATTAAGAAAAAATAGTAATGTCAGATGCTGATAAAATAAAAATCTTGGATATGATCTTTATTGTTCTTGAAAGACAAAAGAATATATTGTGCATTGTACCGGGCTAAGATATATTTTCCTATGGAATGTTATGTCAATTACAAAGTGTTACTGAACTAAATGTCACTGTCACGATTTTGTTTTTTTGTTTTGTTTTTTTTTTTAAGATTTATTTATTTATACAAGCACTGGGTATAGTCAGAAGCGCGGAAGGGTGAGAGAATTCACCAGAGCCAGAAGGGAAAGCAGAGCAGATTGACGAAGTACACTGCTGAGGGAAGCAGCGGATGACAGGAGAGGTCTGTGCGCCATGTGGGACCCTCGCCCGGTGGCCAAGGATCGAACCGGTGCTGCAGAGGCTGTGGGCAGCTCCGCAACCCAGAGCTCAACTGCTGCACCACCAGGGAGGTCCACGATTCTGGGTTTTTATACTTGTGGAGATGTCTTTTTTTTGTCTATCATCTCTCTTCTATTGGGCACTGATAATAATTTTTAATAATCTGTAATAGGAAAAATAGCTTCATTTTCTTCAACCTCTCAATTTCTCATATACCATGCCACCCACTTCTGTTGTCATAATATAGTTTGGTAATGCACAACTGTGCCACTTTAATTTTCAAATGACTTAAAGTTATATTCTAACTTCAATGTAGTTGTTCTGAGAAGCAAGCACATATGTAAATGGAGTGTTCTGTGATCATATAATGCAAATATTTTGGGAAACTTTTTTTAGGTGATAAGTTAAATAATATTTGGTTAGTAATATTTTCTGTTAAGATTTACTGAGGGGTTACTGTATGTCAGAAGTGACTTCCAGAGTTTTCCATATGACAATGTATATATCCTCACAGCTCTATATCAGGAGCTATCATCTCTCCAGAGGTGGCATCCAGGCACAGGCAGTTGCCATAACCTGTCCAGGTCACATAGCTACAAGAGGTGAATCCACAAACTCAAACCAAGTTTTCTGGGGACTGAGCCTTATGCTCCTGACCAGACTGCCTCTCTCTAAGAAAGTAATTTTTTCTTTATAAAATATATCTCAGGGATTTCTACAAACCAATGTAGAAAAATACAAGTCAGTGAATTTGTTACTTTTGTCATTTCACTTACATCTGAAAAATGTGACATATATGTGACATATTCTGCAGCCTTTCCTATCTGCACACAGTCCTACCCTATCACACCGAATAAATTAGAGGCACACAGCACAAACACAGTCTTTGCTTTTATGGAGCCAGGATTAAAAAACATGCTTTCAGAAAATTCCCAATGCTCTTCAATTTACAAAGATAAAACAAACAAAATAAAAATATTGTAAATGTATGTACTATTTCTAGGTATTATAATTAAGTCAGGTGAAGTGGAATGAAGTGCTATTGTTATCTAATTTCTATAAGTAATCTAATGTCTGCATAATTTTATGCCTCTATGAAGTTCAGCTAAATGTAAAATCTCACACTATTATCCACAAATACCCAATACATTGAGTACAACAAAGCCTTATTTTGCACATGAGGGTTTTTAATCCCTCCATCTTTATTTTCAATGTTTGCTATTTGTTAGCGATTGGTACAAAAACAGTACTACTTAGATCGATCTATTCATTTCCTTTAGTCACAGAGAAAGCCATTCTCACATGCCATCTAACGCAACAACTAGTGTTTCAGTTCAAAACTTGGTTAACCTCATATGCATGTTATAGTGGCAGAGAGAAAACAAACATGAATGAGATGCTGTTCTCATTGCTTTTTACTTCTATCACCACCCTCATTTACTATGACATGGTACCATGTGGGCCTGTGACCACTAGTCTCACAAGATATTCCTTATTGAATAAACAAGGGAATAAATACTTCTGGAAGATGAGAAGGGAAAAAAAAAAAAAACAAACAAGCAAACAAAACCCCCTTTTGACCTGACATTATGGAAAAAAAATAAAAGACACTAAGATGAAAAAAAAAATAGTGTCATGGTTTACATGTGGGATTTTGATGGAGTCTAGGGCTGTGTTTTAATTCAAAACTCACCATCTCAAAACCACTTCTTTTCATCCGCCTGCAGGACTTGAGGTAAGTACGTATACGTTTTCTGGCACGCTCTTGATACTCAGGGAATTGTCGCCTGCATGAGTCAATGATAGCCTGGATCTTTTCTTTGGGCTGCTTAGAGATTGGGACCATTCGGTCCAAGTTTTCATCTACAAACAGCCTGACAAACATCTGTTGGCAAGAGGGAGACAGAGGAGAAGGGTTTGGAGGGCTGCTCTCTTCTGTTCCTAGCTTCCTGTCTTGATTACCGATAGGAAAATATTCTTTCTGGAGAACTTTGCAATGGAAAGCCAGAATTTTTAAGCAAACACCCTTTAAAGACTTTCTAAATGGTTGGATAATAAATAGAGAGAAAGAGAGAGAGAAAAGCAGACAGACAGACAGACAGACAGAAAAGAATAGACTATTGTGTAGAAAAATCAGGAAATAACAGTAGACTGCGACAATTAAGCATCCCATAACATTTTCTATTAATGATAAATACAACTTTTACATGGCTACCCTGCACAGTGTTCTAAGCTCTGAAAACAAACAATTGACTCTTGTCATGCATAATTAGATAAGCTGGGAAAGCAACAGAAATAAGTGATGACGGGCGTACTCTTCCGAGGAATAAGCTGAGGCCCCCTTCATCCACTAGTAAACATGCATACTCACACAACACAACTCCAGTTTTCAGCGCACATTTGGCTTTAAAATTCTAAACAAAACACAGCAATTCTGGTGTCTGGTTGGCAAAGAGTGTTTCATGTACTTTTTAAATCCTTCTGTAAATTAAACAAACATGTCTCTAAAATATCCACATTTACCAACAAGCAACAACATGAAAGTGAAGTGTTAAAAATGAAGGCACACTGGGAGTGTGACAGGACTCACATTAAAAGCTTTCAGTCGCTCTGCTTCCACGCCATCTGTCTCGTTCACTTTCTCAGAATCGTCATGGTCGTCGTGGTCATCTTCATCCTCATCCCCCCTGTTTAGAGATATGTCCTCAGCAACCCGGTCCACACTCTCATTTTTGCCAGAATCGTAGCTTGAGTAGCTATGTGCAGGAGACTGAAAAGAAAAGGGTAGTTAGTTGTGTTTAAATTCACTGCTCATGTTTATCAAATTTATTTTAGTTTTAATTTCAGCTATTTTTTAAAATACTTGTTTACGTGATTAATTCCAGAACTGCAACTATTTTAATTTTAATTAAAATTAACTTAAAAGCCATGTCAGTCACATTCCCAAGGTTCAAAAGTCACATGGAACATTTCTACCATTATCAAGTTATTAAATTTAGCTTTTCAAAAGCAAATTACTATTTCTACTAAAATTCATATTCTACAATGAAAATTCAACCTATAGTCAATTTTGTAAGAGAATCATTGAATCACATGTTTTTACAAATGGAAATGACCTCAAACTACTATTTTTCTTTAAACAGATCAGGATATTGAGGGGTGATCATGTTTAACTGATTTGCCCAAAGAGACTATATAAAATATTATTGAGACTATGTGTTATCTGTAAGACATTTTTCAAAATCAACTTATAAATTGTTGATGAGTCTTGAGAGGGCATCCTGTTCTGTTTTAGAAGAAATGAACCAGATCTTCCAAAGAACTGTTAGTTTAGTGCTTCCTAATGTGCAAAAGAAAATAAATGCCTATCAAGATAATTGTTTCAAATTTTGATATTTGAATACAAGACCAACCATGGCTTCCACTGTGACATCTACTTTGTCAGCACAGTAACTTTTCAAAAATTGTCCCTGTTTCAAAGGTCAAAGTCTCTATCCTATGGGCACCAAACTTGTCTACCCTAAATAGGCATGTCACAACTTTACCTCTAGGTGAAGAAAGCTTGTCTATAATGAAATCAAGTTGAATTCAGTAGAGCCAAGCAGCACAGAAATAGTCCTGATAACATCATTTCAGCATCTAGATTCAACTGTGCTTGAAATTAACCCGAGGGTCCTTCAGTTATGAGATACCATACGCCCTCTACCCCCTGCCGTTTATGTTTTTACTTCAATCTGAATTTCATTCACTTGCAATTGAATATGGAGTGGCATAGAAATCAGTTGTTAAAAGACCAGATTAACAACCCAGTTTTCACACATGATAACTTAGATAGTATGTGGTCCCAAGCAAAATGATGATAATCTCTGTAAACAGCAACAGCTGCCTTCAAATCCATCAACAAAGCAAAAAACTTTCAAAAAACTTTATAATCAAAACTTTTAAATGAGCAGTGTCTAAAAATGCCTCCATGTCATGAAAACATATGTATTTTATGGATCTTACTAAGAGTAGGGATAATAAAAGTAGGCTATCTCATTGATGTTAAAAGTGATATTAAAATTTAAAACCAGATATTTTTAAAAGTCAAATCATTAACAAGGTAAATTTGCCTAATAAAATATAAAGCAGAACATAGGTATGAAAAACATACTATGAATAATATCCTTATCTGAATCCAAATATACTGGGCTAATTTATTTTTTCTACACACCACATGAGACACACAGCCCAGTTAGTTTTCTGTTACAAGCAGAATCACCAGATACATGCAAGATTTAGAGCCCTAGCCACTCCAGGTTAAGAAAACCCAATTTTATAGATTTGAGAAGGTTCAGGACTTAAAAATTTAAAGCAAAAAGTTATTTTCCCCCTCTATAATATAAACTAAAATTTTTATAGCTATGAATTCTGCTTTTCAGAAGTGTCATTTCTTGATCCCCTCAAAGCTGCAGATCTAATTAGCATCCAAGGCCAATATGATTAACTTCAATTTCCACAAAGATTCCCACTTTTACATCACTCCACTTTAATCTTTGCTAAACTGTGAACTCTTAATATACTAAAGCATTTGACACAGAAGTAAATACTACCACTTTGCTCCATTTTTCATGTTAATTTTCCTTCATGCTCAATAGGCATCATCACAAATCCTGCTACATTTCCCCCCTCATAGCAGCATCCAAGAAATGCTCTCTATAGGATTGACACCCAGGACTGCTCACAATTTCCTTTTTCAGCAAAAATATTTGCTCTTTAAAAATGGCGGAATGAAGACAAGACACAGATCATCCTTGCAGAATATTGCAAAACACATATCTAATAAAGAATTGTCACCCAAAAATAGAAAAAGACCATGAAAAACAACAAAATCTGATTAAAAAATGGGTCAGAAATTTCAAGAGATACTTCAGCAAAGAAGATATGCAGATGGCAAATAAGTATATAAAAATATAATCCACATCATTTATCACCAAGTAAATACAAATTCAAACAACACAAATATACCACTGCACACCTACTAGAATGGCAAGACCCAGACCTCTGAAACCAAGAGCTGGTCAGGATGTATAGTGACAAGATAGTCTTGTTCACTGTTGGTGGGAATTCAAAATGGCATAATCATTTTGGAAGATAGTTTGACTTTTTCTTCCAAAACTAAATATACTTCACCATATGATCTAGCAATCTCGATCCTTGGTATTAACCCAAAGACTTAAAAGCTTAGGTCTAGACAAAAATCTGCATATGGATGTTTATAGCAGCTTTTTCATAATTACCCAAACTTGAAAGCACCCCAGACATGCTTTAGTAGGTGAATGGATAACCTGGTACATTCAGAGAATGAACTATTACCGACACTAAAAGGATAGTTATCAAACCACGAAAAGACATGGAACCTTAAATGCAAGTTATTAGGTGAAAGAAACCAATGTGAAATGGCTACCTACTATTTAATTTCAACTATGTGACTTTCTGGAAAAGGCAGAACTATAGCAGTAAAAAGATCAGTGGTTGCCAGGAGTGGGGAGTGGGGAAAGGTTGAACAGGCAGAGCTCAGAATTTTTAGGGCAGTAAAAATAATCTGTATAATAATATAATGAATATATGTTACTATACATTGGTAAAAACCCACAGAAAACACATTATTAGTGAACCCCAACATAAATTACAGGTTTGGGGTAATTACCATTTGTCAATGTATGCTCATCAATGGTCATAAACTTAGGACTTGGTAAGTGATGCTAAGTAATGATAATGAGGGATAATGTATGTGTAAGGGCAAGAGATATATGGGAAATGTTGCTGTGCAGTAAAACTTCTCTTAAAAAAATAAAGTCCTTTCTAAAAATGAAAGAACATGGGTTTGGAGGTGATAATGTAGAAACAACACAAAATAATATAGACCTCCAAGTTACACACAAAATACAGCAGCAATTGGCCCATAAACCAGGCCCATCTTAATGAAATTTCATGAACATACCCTAAGGAGAAATTATTTCACAGTTCAGTTATAAATATAAAAAACACAGACCAGAATTTTAAAAAATACAAAGATTTAAATAATCACAATTTAGGACCTGTTTAACCTCAAAACAAAGTATTGAAGAATAGACTTCGCCTTAGTTACATATTTCATTTGTTCCTCTGAGAGAATATGGGGTCCTCCTTAGCAAAGACCCTTCTGAAAATACATTTGCACTTCATTTTTTCTTACATTTTTCCCATCTACTATGGCCACCCTATAGAGCTGGACCTTGAAAATTCCCCACAAGGACAAAGCAAAATCTGCTTGTTTACTGTGATCAAAGCACAGTGCTTGACATGGATACAGCTGGGCCATCACGTTTGATATATGCAGTCAAGGGAAATAGAGATAAAGTTTATATGTGTTCATGTCCTAAATAAGGGAAGAATAGCACAATTCTTGGCCAGACATCCAGGCTTTCATAACAGTACATACACAGCTCTGTCACAGCACTGACCATAAAGTATTATACAAGCTAGCTTATATGTCTCCTCTTCCACAGAGTATAAGAGTTACTGGAAGCTGGGATCATTTATATCCACATCTTTACTGTCTTCATGAAAATGTACAATGTGAAGTGGGAATAAAGTAGATGTTTTCTGAATGAGTGGCTGTTTATATGTTTGGATAATACAGATGGTATAATTTCCAATTTGTGATTAAAAGTGTATCTTGATGGTTACTTTTTAAAATGTCAGTTATTACTGAATCTTAATCTTAGCATCACTAAGTGTGATGGATGAAACTACAACTTACCTCTTCTGATGTGGTGCAAAAAAAAGCATACAGAACCATTTAAAAAAATACCCTCTTAAAAGAAAAAATGAATTTTAATCAGACCTCAGTCTACTAAGTAGCGACTCTCAAAGTTTGCCTGCTGGAATCAATGTTTCTTGGGAACTAATTGGAAATGCAAATTTTTTTTTTTTTAAGAATTATTTATTTATTTAATTGTTTATTTATGCAAGCACTGGGTACAGCCAGAAGTGCGGGAGGGTGAGAGAATTCACCAGAGCCAGAGCAGGGAGCAGAGCAAGCAGAAGGACCAAAGTACACTGCTGAGGGGAGCAGTGGGCGGCAGGAGAGGTCTGCATGCCATGTGGGACCCTCCTTCAGTGGCTGGGGAGCAGCCGGGGATCGAACCGGCAATGCAGGGGCTTCGCAGCCCAGCGCTCAACCGCTGCACCACAGGGGAGGCCCGGAAATGCAAATTCTTGACTCCTGTCCCAGATTGAATTTTTGTGGCTGAACAAAACAATCTGTATTTTAACATGCCTTCAGGGGTCCTCCCCAATCTCTTCTTTTCCAAGCCATTTTATTGTGATAACAACCTCCCAACTTCAGCCCACAAACAGCTAATATATGGGATTTGCCTTGAAATACTACATTTAAGAAGTGAAAAGCAAACAAATGTGGAAATTCAATTACTGTTGAATTTCGGTGCTGGGTATTAACATTTTATCCTATACTATTTAATTCATTTTAAACTTCTAAAATAAATTTTGAAGTTTGTAAGTTTTGATTGATATCACCTCCATTTTGAGTATTTTTAGATGACAATCATTTATTCAACAATAATTAAAGAAGCATTACTTCATTTAGAACATTGTTCTACGTTCATAAGATTGAATGAATTCAATTTGTGTGAAGTCAAAATTGCAAAATTTGGAGAAAGGGGATCATTTGAAAAATTAGATATAAAAGTAAATAATTATTTAAAAAGAGAAATGCTATCATAAATTACAAGATTCTACATAGTTTACTAAATGCTACAAAATCACAAAATATAAATAAATATTTTAAAGCTTAAATAACTCCATGGCCCATCTCAATGGTACTATTTTCCTTCACATTTCTCAGCTACATACTCTTTGTATCTTTATGTAACAATGAATTTGTAGAGTGAAAAGCAAAATGATCCCATCTTTTTAGACTGGGGAAATGTGTCTTTTATTATCACGGCTTTAGAAAGTTTTCTTTGCTCTTCAGATTAATTATTGCTAACATCATGCAAATTGCTAGATTGTTTTCAATTTAGGGAAACCCTTAATCAAGTTCCTTTCATGTCTGAACCAGGAATTGTTAGAACATTTCAAATTTTCCTGTGAAGTGACTGATGTGTTCATTAAAGTGGCATTTATGAGTTTTATGTTTCCTTCATTGATACCATTATTTTCTGTCAAGTCCAATATGAAACCTAAGTTCTTCTCTCAATGTTCTATTGTAATTCATTTTTCTTCATTAATTGTATTTTTCTTCCTTCTAAAGAAATACTGTCTGTAGTAAGAACTGAAAATTTTTATTGCTAGTCACTTATTTTATTGTAACAGAATAATGTCTATTGATTTCACTTTTTGGTTTTAGTGATATTTTTATATTCCATTAATTTTTTTACCTGAGTTTTCTCTCAATCACTTATTAAATACATGGATAATAAAAATGATAGTCTATATATTTTCAAATTAGGAGTTTGTAATTTGTTACTTCGTATGCAAAATATACAAAACATCTTTGCACATAGTAAGTATCATTTTCTACTGTGCAAAGGGGACAGAAAATATCTTTTTATTATTACTTATTACGGCATTATTTAATTGCACAGGAATCTACGGTTAGTATAACTAAAAAGTAGTAGTTGTTATCTGGCTTACTGGTTTTTCTATTCTTTGCTTTCTCATGATTTAGATTAATTATTCTTAGATTAATTCTTAGACAATTTTGCATAAATATTTGACATTTTCCAAAAGTTCTTTCCATCTCAAAAAAGTAACAATTACTTTGAAGAGTCTCATGCTATTCTGTTATCTGATAATCATTTCATAACCTCTGAAAGAAAACTGTCTATAAATTTAAAACCACACTTAAATACTAAATATTTCTTCAAGACGTTGGTTGTTTAAGAACAGTGGTTTTCTCATTTTGACATGTGTCAGAATCATCCAACAATTTATCAAAACACAGATTTCTGGACCTCATTCAGTGGGTCTGGAGAGAGTCCCCAAAATTATGAGTTTCGTAAGTTCCCAGATAATACCGATACTGTTTTAGCGAGTATGGACTGCTGTAACAAACACACTAGAGGCTAGCTAACTTGTAACAACAAACATCTCTTTCTAACAGTTCTGGAGACTGAGAAGTCCAAGATCAAGGTGGTGGGAAATTTGATTTATGATGAAGACCTAATTCCTGTCTCACATATACCAGTTAATATCATCACTTGGTGAAAGGAACAAGAGAACTCTTTGGCATCTTTCCTGTAAGTGCATTAATCCCATTCAGGAGGATAACACCCATACGATTTAGTAAACTCCCAAAGGACCCACCTCCTAAAAACCATCACATTATTGGGTAAGGATTTCAACATATAAATTTTAGGACATATAGACTTTCACCCTGTAACACTGTTGGTCTGAGGAACACACTGAGAAGTTAGTGTAATTTTATTTTATTTATGTGTAATACAGTAACCATGACAACTTTGCACTCCACATAATATTTATGACCTTTAAGCTTTGTTAGTATGTTTAACCATTCCCAAAACTCAGATATGTAATGTCTGTCATTCAAAACAGTTGATAAGCAAAATCAGTCTATGTGATCTTTGGCTCTCAAATAGACTGTTAATCTCATTTTCAGTTTGACATTCTTATTTTTTCTGTAAGATATAAATTGCAATAAATTTATTTTTCTCATTAATGTTCTGCTATTTGTAAGTAATATTTGATCAAAATTTTGGGGGAAAAAACCCTATTTTTTAATTAAACAATATTGCATAAAATTAGCTCAGCCTGAAAGGCTATAATGAGATACATATCAACACATGTCAAAATCAAAATGAAAGGATTGCTGACATTTCTTTATGCAATGTTGACCTAACAAAGTATGGGCTTTTTTTTTTTTACTATTATTTTAACCTTCTTGTTCAGAATTTTTTATTTGTAATAAAACTTTTTGATATGTTGACATTTTCGAAATCCTGTAACCTTTCACTTTTTGTTTTTGGGGTGTAACCCTATACAACTGACTCACATACAGTGTATAAAATTAACATCAAGGTCAACACATTCCTATATTACTGTTATTTTGGTATTGTATTTTCACATTATCCTTATGCCATATATACTTTTATTGATGAGCATGTACATACGTTTTATTACTGAAAAATTCATTTGCTCAAATAATTTAATTCTGTTAAGGTATTTTTGAATACCATTTTTTCTGAAAATGTCAGGCCTCATCTGGATAGGTGGTATGCTTGAGACAATATGTTAAGATACAATTTCATAAGTGAGATGCATAAAGCAAGTGATTTCATTTGTAGCAGTATTAGCTACTTTTCAGATCTGCTACAGGTCTATGTCAAGCAAACAATAACTTAGATAAAGTCTACTTGCTGGGAATCTCATATAAAATATGGTGTACTATGCTGTACTTATTGAGTATATCCTTCAAAAGGACAAACTTTTGAAATTGACTACATGTCAGTAAAAAGTTTATCTTACATTATTTTACATATATGGTGATGAGAAGAAATTTCGATAGTCTACACTGTGCTCACAAACAGTTCAACTATGTTTTTCCTGTCTCCATTTCTTATTTATTTCTGGTGCCAGTAACAGCAGACTATAAATGCCTCATGGAAGATGACAAGAGGGTTGGTATTAGGATTGCTCCTGGGATTTCTTCCTATCCTGTAATGGCTATCAGTGACTCAAATGCACTCATGAAAAATGGTGAATCTCTTCTTTCCCTCCATTATTTTGGAAAAGGCCCTTTAGGCTAAATAAATATATAGTTTCATCTATTACAAAATGGGATCATAACAAAATGAGAAATGGACATTATTCAAAGACTCTAAACTAGAAATTTATTATAGTAACAAAGAAATTTTGAGTTGACTTCTTTTTATGGAGGAAAGGTATATTTTCAATTAACAAGTGAGTGTTGTGTTTTCTGAAGTAGAGAAGCATTTCTGTTTTTTAAAAGTGTTAGTATGTAATATTGGATAAGCCAAGTTGCAAAAATCCTGTAGATATTTTCACCTGTCCCTATGTTTGAAGAATCTCTCTACTTATGAAGAACCCACCTCCCAAGCCAGAAACTTATAAGGTCTTCACTATATTCAGAGGAGAGGTGTGTTCTTGACCACAGTCCACCTACTAGATGCAACCACCACAGACTCTAAACACAAGGTAGTGACAAAGGAATGGGCCATCTGAAAAGGATTCTAGCCAGACTGGTGATCAGAGAGGGGGCTGCTATAAAATCAATCTCAGAGATAGCAGTGTTTATGGTTTCAGGAGCAACTGACCATACTCAATTTTGAAAGATTTCCATCAGGCAACTTCTGCAATGTGAATTAGAAATTATTCCTGGCTGTGAAGAATCCAAGACTGATTCTTTTCCCCTCCCAGAGATTGTTTTATATAAGTATTTTCTTTCTGCCATGATTAGCTAGTCATCTGCAACTAAAATCCCTGAATGCTACAAACATCAAACTCTCGGATTAGAAAAATGACATTTGAAAACTGAAAAAAAAAAAAGGAATCTTTAGTTTACAGATTGAATCATTTATGTTCACTGCAATTTTTAAAAATACAATGTGAATATATTATGAATGCCTACAATTCAACAACAGAATTCAAGTAACCTAATTAAAAATTGAGCAAAGGCCTTGTTACCAAAAATAATATACAAATGACCAGCAAAGATATGACAGGATATTCAACATATTGGAGGAATACATATCAATACCAATACCACAATAAGATGCTACCTCATAAAACTAAAAAATAAATATTCATAATAATATAGAGAAATAGGAAACTTTGTGGGCTGTTGGTGGTTCAATTGTTATGGAGAACAGCAGGCAGGCTTTAATTTTCATTACATAAATAACAGAAATATGTTTTTGGAATGTCATTTAGGGTTTTTTCAACTCTAAGCCTCTAGGTTACTCTGCCTTTAAGAGGAAGAATTCAATAATATGTATGTTATTAAAGCTTCCAGAAATAGATGTCAGGGATACTGATTTTTATCTTTTATTACATAGTTAGAATATAGTGATATAAGAGAGGTCTTGTCACCCAGTAAGTAAAAATGTGAAATCCTGATTTAATGCTGCTTTCAAAATTTCCAACACAACTATTAAAGTTATCAACCCATCACTCTGAAGTAGAAATCCCAAACTGGCAAAATTCATCTCATAATATCTCAGTTTAGTTCTACAATTAAAATGATAAAAGGAAATGTAGGTGTCCAATCTCAGAATATCTATTATGAATAGCAATTAATTTTGCTCAAGTACTTTTTAAAAATGAAAAATGTTATGCATACTGTTAATGTATTTCACCAAAGTCTAATTTGTTGTAATAATATCTCATCTTTTTAAAAGAACACTTTCTTTTTAAGAGTTAAATCTCAGTTGAAAATGGGCCATGAAATGCTTAACTATATCGTCTGACTTCAGGTTAATTATACAATAACATTCTACTAATTAAAGAAATATTGATAACTTGAAATTCTAAGATAAAAATTATTATAGGTTCAAAATATTTTATTTGAAACCATGGGTCCTAGGCAGATATATTTGAAATATTTTTGAATTTAGATATAACATATGGAGTATGAACCATATAAAGTATCCCAGATCAACACTATAAAAACCAAATTTTTCTAAAAATCAAATATTTACAGTAAAAGACAAATAGGAACTATAAAAAGCTTCATGTAGGCTCAGATATGGTTTTGTAAAAATGAGTTGACCACTAATTTATGTCAACAAATATTTTTGAGAGTGTTTTTTTATTGAAATTCTACCAGGTTATTACAATAAATAACAGAAGGAAATCAAAAACATAAAAAAAAAATGTACTTCCTGAAAAAGAAGTTTTTAAGTAATTATTTGGAAATAAACCACAGCATTCTGTTCTTAACAAATCCAGCACTCAAAAAAAATCCATTTTATCAGAAACTAAACTACCGGGGTTTGTCCAACATCTAATTTAAGAGAAGAAAAACAGCCAACTCTAGCCTCTTGGCTACTTTAACCTTCTATGGGGAGGAAAGATAATACCCAACTCCAGCCTCCTCCTCTAACTGTCCAGTACCTAAGGAGATGGATAGAAGAAAAAAAAAAATCCTGTTGAGAGGCACTTCTGAAAAGCATAGCTCTGAGGAATAGACTCACTAAAAGACTGAGAACTAACCATAGGATTATCTACTGCCTCTCCTTCCCACACACCTTCCCACTATTTTACTAAAGACCCATTTGATGCAGTTACTATTACCTAAGACATCATGTCCATATTTCAATGAAAAAAAAATCACAAGACATAATACTGATAAATGGCAAAAAAATCTGAAAAAGCATAAAGAAACAAATGCTAGATATTTAAAAAAATATAGTACAACAGACATTAAGAATGCCTCTGATGGGTTCACAGAAGATTGGATAAGTTTGAGGAAGGAATCTCTAAGCTTGATGATATGTCAACAGGAATTTCTGAAAGTGAAGAGCAATGAGAAATTCAACTGTGTCCAAGAACTGTGGAATGTTACTAAAGTTGTAATATGCATAAAGGAAATACTAGAAGAAGAAAGGAACAGAAGCAACATTTAAAACAAGAATCATTGAGAATTTTCACAATTTAATGTGCAGACCAAATTAATGTGCAGACCAAATCAGAGATCCATGATGTTCAGAGAATATCAAGCAGTATAAATGCCTCAAGACCTATAACTTTCAGCAAAAAAATACAAAAACAAAAACAACAACAACAACAACAAAAAACAAAATCAAAGAAAAAAACCTGAAATAACTCAAAGAGGGGAAGAAGGCCTTACCTAGAGAGGATCAAAGATATTGGAGTGAAATATTTAAAGCATTAAGATGGGGGGGGGCACCAACTTATAATTCTGATTCCTGTGAAATTAACTTTAAAAAAATTAAAGGAGACTAAAACTTTCTGGAGAACACAAAATTGAAGTAATTTGCTGTAGAATACCTGCTTTGTAAGAAATATTAAAAGTTCTTTAGTGAGAAGGAAAATGATATAGATAAGCAACTTGAATGTACAGAAAGAAAGAGCATTAGAGAAGAAATAAAAGTAAAATGAGAACTTTATTTTCATGCTCTTAATGTAACATAACAGTTTTGTTTAAAATAGCATTAATTTATGCAATGTTTATAGTTTATATACATGTGAAATAAATAACATAAATGATACTAGATATAGGAAGGAGAAATTAGGAATATTTTATTATTATAAGATATTTGCACTACCTGGGAAGCAATATAGTGTTACATGAAAGTGGAATAGGATCAGTTGTAAGTATGTATAGCAAACTCTAGGGTAACCATTAAAAAAGGATTATAATTGATATGCTAATAAAGGAGAAAAAGTTGAATCACAAAAATTGCTCATTTAAAATCACATAAGGATTAGGAAATTATGGAAGAGTGAGAAAAATCACAAAAGGAAGTAAAAGAATGGAGGATAAAAGTATAAAGAAATTGAAAGTGGCAGTTATTTGTCCACATGTATCAATAGGCACTTAAATGTCAATGGCCTAAGTGCATCAATTAAAATGTAGATTGTCAGAGTAGATTTAAAAAAAAAGACCCTGTTAGATTAAAAATAAAAGGATATGAAAAGATACACCATGCTAACAGTAATAAAAAGCAAGCAGGGAGGAATTACACTAATTTCACAGAGTATGCTTCACAGCAAAGAAAATTATGAATAAAGAGTATTATATATAATGATAAATGGGTAAATTCTTCAAGGAAAAACAATCCTTACAGTGTATGTAACTACAGAGCATCAAATTACATGAGACAAACAATGATAGGCAAAAAAACTGAATTCAAAGTTATAGTTGGAGACTTCAGTAGTCAAAACAGAAATGGAAATATTCTGAAGAAAAAAAGATCAATAAAGGCACTGTTGAACTTAACAACCCACCAACATAATTCTTTGTGATTTTAAATGATTTTAAATGGATTAATACAATTGACATCTATAGACTTCAGCATCCAACAATAGTCCAATTGTCTCTTAAGTTCATATGGAACATTCATCAAGACAGACCACATTTGAGGGATAAGCAGTGTTTAAACAAATTAGAAGAATATAGAAATCATAGAACATATGCTCTCTCAGACTACAAAGGAATTCAACTTGCCATCAATAACAGAAAAATAGCTCGAAAAGACTTGATTAAACAACCCACTTCTAAATGACACATATTTTATAAATATGAAGCATTGTTACTTTCAAACCCTGAACTGGATCTTTGGTTTTCTTTTTTTTTTTTTTTTTTTTTTTAATTTTTTTTTTTTTTTATAGAGGCATGTTTTTGTTTTTTTTTTTTTTATTTATTTATTATTTATTTGTTTGTTTGTTTTTGTTTACACATGCACTGGGTACAGTCAGAAGCACGGGAGGGTGAGAGAATTCACCAGAGCCAGAGCGGGGAGCAGAGCAGGCAGAAGGACCGAAGTACACTGCTGAGGGGAGCAGCGGGCGGCAGGAGAGGTCTGCTCGCCATGTGGGACCCTCCTCCGGTGGCCGGGGAGCAGCCGGGGATCGAACCGGCGCCGCAGAGGCCGCGGGCAGCTTCGCAACCCAGCGCTCAACCGCTGCGCCACCGGGGAGGCCCAGATCTTTGGTTTTCTTTCTTCCTTTTCTTCAATATTCTAATAAATTGAACAATGAACTTGCCATGTTTGTAAGTCAAAATCCTCAAATTTTGTCAATTTAAAATAATTTGAATCAACAGTTAACCATAAAAAGGAAATAAACTACAGTATAAAAAGCTAGTGCTTATACCTCCCCTGGTGGCACAGCAGCTGAGCTCTGGGCTGCGAAGCTGCCCACAGCCTCTGCAGCACCCATTCAATCCCCAGCTGCAGGTGAGTGTCCTTCATGGCGCGCAGACCTCTCCTATGTTGCCCGCTGCTCCCCTCAACAGTGTACTTCGTCCTTCTGTCTGTTCTGCTCCCTGCTCTGGCTCTGGTGAATTCTCTCACCCTCCCATGCTTCTGACTGTACCCAGTGCACGTATAAATAAATAAATAAAAAATCTTTAAAAATAAAATAAAAAGCTAGTGCTTAACTTGTAAAATACAAATTAAAGATGATTTTTTTCTTGTGCACACATGACTTGAATCAGAATAAAAATACCATTTACCCATTAATCAACATAGAGCCTGTGAATAAGTTTGTTCCAGGGTCACAGAAAACTGTTCTTTTAATAGGGTCATATCTGTTCAACAACAGGGAAACAAAGGACTTTTTTTAACCAACATAGTAAATTGTGATTTTTTCATAAATATAGAATTATAAATAAATGCAATGCAAACTCAATCTTGAACTAATTTTCACTCTTATGCAACCCCAG
This sequence comes from Talpa occidentalis, assembly GCF_014898055.3. Classification (NCBI taxonomy): domain Eukaryota; kingdom Metazoa; phylum Chordata; class Mammalia; order Eulipotyphla; family Talpidae; genus Talpa; species Talpa occidentalis. The sequence goes on along the minus strand of NW_023601322.1, from coordinate 30,831,513 downwards.
GCTCAAATATATAGGAAATATACCTTGAGACAGACATGTCAGGCTTGCATAAAATATTTTCCTGGATTGGTACATGTGAACTTTTTTAATGCAGGTAAATTTCATCATTCAAGAAACAAAAATAATGCTAAGCTAGTTATTTCTAGTCTTTATCAATAATGGAGAAATGTAATGTGACCTCAAGATTTTACAAATTGTGAGCATTTGCCCAAGGGCTATCTTTAACTTAAGCAATTCAATTCCCCTGCCTTCATTTGCTATCTGTGTAAACCTGGATAATTTATTTAAACTAAATTTCAGTTTCCTCATTAAGGCTAATCACACTATCTCACAGGATTACAATATGGAATTGAGATGCTGTTTAAGAGAAAATGTTTTAAAACCATTTCACAAATGTAGAAGTGCTATAATGTAAACTAGCTACTGAAGTGAAGGCTACAATATGATTAAGTAAAGATCAGTTTTTAAAATTTCTTTTTTTAATAATCATCCCTAAATGTTAGCACCAGTTTAAAATCTCATGAGAGATCATTTTTAAGAGCAATAGTTTTGACAGCTAGGGAATTCAGGCACCTGAAAATGTTTACTGACGCAGCACATATTCTCTCTGGCCAATGGAGAAAATAAACCCTCATGGGTGTTTAATTGTGATGGCCTAAATACTGCTTTCCAACATTTTGGTTACTTGAGTTCTAGTATTTTGTTTGTATTTTAAAATGCTATAAAAATATTTTATGTTTTCTATTGAGAAAATTCTTTCACGGCCATGAGTATAGTTTCTAAATGCTTATTAACTGCAGTTATGACTGAGTCTCAAAAATATCCTTTTAGACACTCTAATTGGTTTTTCCTCTAGACCAGTATTAAAAAACCATTGTGTCTATTTTTATTATAGAGAAACACGCTAGATGACACAATATTGGTTAAAATAAAATGCAATCAAATGTTTCAGTTTTGCAGTAAAGTTTGTACATTCAAAATTTGCAGATTTTAGGTAAAATACTAACCATAACCTGTCTTTGTCATGTTAGAGAAGACATGAAACATACAAAAGACATTTTAAGTAAAAGTAATCTTAATTTCCCAATCTCTCTAAATTGTCTTTTCATCATCGACTTAAGCAGATAGTCAAACAGCAAATGGTTAATATCCACTTTATTTTTACAGATAAAGAAATTGGGATATAGGTCTGAAGGTCAATCTACCTATCACGAGAGTTTACCTACATGTGTAGGTAATCACTGGAATTAATTATAAGCCTTAGAGCAAATCAACTACATTTCCCTGCTTTATTCTTTAAGTAAAATAAACCAATAAAGGAAAACAAGTGTTCCTGATCAGAAATATCTTTACTTATGTTGGGCTACTGTATTTTATTTTCTTTATAGTACAAATGATGCTATATTTATCAGTGACAAAGGGGTTTGTTAAAAACATCATTGTAGTTACTTGCTATACTGATTCAAAGTTTATTAAGGCTTTTTAATAACTTTGGGATAAGACAAAAATAATGTTTTACTTTAAAACGGGGAGGGTTTGTAAACCAATGTTAATATAATGGTATCAATTTACATATATCAGAGTAGTAGAAATAGCATTCTGAAAAAAGGATTACATCAGTATTTTTTTTAATAAAAACAGCTATTTGTAAAGAAAAGTTAACCACCAAGTTTATCACTTCTATGTAGATTATAAGTATTAAAATGTCTTCAAATTGCTATTTCTTTCTTTAAAAAAAAAGATTTATTTATACAAGAACTGGGATACAGGCCAGAGTTGTGGGGGGTGAGAAGATCCACCAGAGACAGAGCAGGGAGCAGAACAGGCATAGGACCGAAGTACACTGCTGGGGGGAGCAGTGGGTGAGACAGGAGGCTATCCTCTGCTGCGCCATGTGCCTGCGCCACCAGGGAGGCCCAAACTGCTGTTTCTTAACATTCTACAGAGTAGTCAATTTTTAGTACATAAAGACCTACTATAACTCTTTAATTCATTCTCTGTGATTGCACTCATATAATGCACACTACTATTCTCATCCACTTAAGGATTTTAACACATTATTAATATTCAATCTAATATTTGTCTTAAAGGAGCAAGGAATAGTCATAGAAGTTTACTTTTTTGACAATGGTGGTGGGTACAGTGTGGTAACAAAACATGAGGGGAAAGGGCCTATACTTCTAATACATAAACAGCGATGTGAACCAATGTTACCTCAATAAAAAAATAATAAATCTAAGAAGTTTTTTTTTTTTTTTTGTATTTTTGACCCGGGAAAACAAAAACATTTCAATAGGAAAGTAAATATGTTTTACATTATAGGAAATCATTGTGATAAAACTCACTACAAAATCCACAAACTGGCTATATCAGCAAACCTAATTTTCTACAAGAGAAGGGAAGACACAAAACAAGTGCCGCCCCCGCCTCAGGACTGGATGCACACGGGTGGCAGCCCCCCACCCCCAGACTGGACACACACGGGTGGCTGTAGAGTCTAGCACTTACCAGGGCAGACTTGCACAGCAGAAACCTCAGCAGGAACCAGTGCTGAGGTAGGAAAGCCTGAAGGCTGATGAATTGCTGGAGTTTCAGTGTTGGCAACTCTGAGAGCTAAAAACTCCAGGGGGACTCAGTTACACAAAGGCCCCCACATCATCGTGAGAATTATTTCTAGGGGGCAACCAAGATCCCTACGATAAATACAAAAGAAAAATCTCTCCTCCCGTGTGGGCAGAAGGACAACGAAGGAGCCATTTTGAACTAAGCTGGAGCTCTCTGCTCTTTAAAGCGGGTTCGTCCTCAGGTGAAACTAATTAATCTGAACATTACTTACTGGAAAACTGTTACAGCGTGTGAAAGGGAAATACCCAAAACCTGTCAAATCAAGCAAACACCATTACCCATCCCACCTAAAGGGAGAAAAAAAAAAAAAAGGAGAAATACTTGTGAAGTACACAATCCAGAGGCCTAGTCTCCCTGAAAGACTCAGACCTAATCACAGCACACACTATAGAACCTTTGAAACCTCTTGAGCCCACACCTGGCCACCACATTACTAAAGGCCTATTTTCCTTTAACCTAGTACACTGTGTCCAGCTACAAGAACAAATTACAAGGCATACCAAAAGATCACAAATACATTTTGAAGAGAAAAAAACCTCAGAATCAGATACGGCAGGAATGTTGGAGGTGTCGCTTGGGATTTTCTTTCTTTTTCTTTTTTTCTTTTTTTTTTTTTTTTAAAGATTTATTTATTTATTTAACTATGATTAATATGTTAGAGACTCTAATGGCTGAAATAGACAGCATCCCAAAACGATGCGGATAGTAAGCAGAAAGACAAAAAACCTAAGAAGAAGAAGAAAAGAAAGAAATGCTAGGGTGAAAAAAAAGCTGTAACACTGTAACAGAAATGTTTTTCACATGCTAATTAGTAAACTGGAGAAAGGTGAGGAAAGAATCTCTGAAGGAGAAGTATATCACAAGACTCCCAAAAAACATAAAAGCAAAGAAAACAATAACCCAAAAAAGAGAACAGATTATCCAAGGAATGGGGAAAACTACGAAAGTCTTAACACATAGGATAACAGAGAAGAACCATAAAAGTATTTGAGGGCCTCACTGGTGGCGCAAAGGATTAAGCACAGCACTATGAATCTATCCACAGCCTCTGCAGCACGGGTTTGATCCCCGGCCAGCCAGGGAGCTACCCACATGGCTCAGCAGACCTCCCCTGCCTCTCCCGCTGCTCCCCTCAGCAGTGCATTTCAGTGGATCTGCCTGTTCTACTCCCCACTCTGTCTCTGGTGACTCCTTTCACCCCCCACACCTCTAGCCTGTACCCCAGTTCTTGTATGCACAAATAAATAATTCTTAAAAAAAAATTAAAAATAAAAAAATAAAAGTATTTGAAACAAGACTGAGAATTTCTCCCAAATTAATATCTGGTACAAAATTACAGACCCAGAAAATGTGAGACAGGGTAAACACCAATAAATAAATAAAAACACAAAAAGGCATATAAATTCAAACTACTACAAAAATCAAAGATAAATTAAAAATTCTGAGAAAACCCAGGAGAAAAAAATGCCTTACTTATATTATAACAAAGATAAGAATTATGTTTGCTTTTTCAAAACCCATGTAAGCAAGAAGTGAGTGGACTGAAATGTTTAAAGTGTTAAAAGGAAAAATAAAATTAAATTCTGTACTGCAGGGTAAGTGGAAGTGATCAGGTTTTTTCTGCCCTCCCACCATTAGCATCAATGATCGACACCTGTGGTCTTATATGCACGCCTGATGGCGGCACCAGGAGTGTTGTGTGGGCGTGTGTAAATGGGCACACCTGAGCTTGGAAGCTGAGTGTATAAGGGCAGTGACACAGCGGTGCAGGCAGTAGAGAACAAAGCAGGGAGCTGAGGACCATGCAGCAGAGAGCAGTAGTGATCAGAAAAGAGATCACGAGAGGATGCCGGAGAGACCTGGAAGAGTAAAGGTACACTGGGGCCTAGAAGGCCTGCCAGCCTCCAGGCCTCCAGGCCTCCCCGCCTGTCCTGTACCTGGTTGCCTCACTACAAACGGTGCAAAAAGATCATTAAAAGCCTGAAAAGCCCCGAAGGGCTCCAGGACTTCTCCTTTACCCATCTGCCAGGATCATAGAAAACCTGCTCTGTGCCTTGCTGGCACTACATGTACCTTGCAAAATTATCTTTCAAATGTGAAGAATAAATAAAAAGATTTTCTTAGATAAACATCCAGGGGATTTGATAGCCTAGCTGAAATGGGCCAATTCCTTGAAAGACACAATTTGTCAAAACTCACAAAAGTAGATGATTTTTATAGGCCTATATCTGCTAAAGAAATTGAATCAATAATAAATTTCCAAAACAGAATATGAAGCCAGATAGTTCACTGGTGAATTTTATCAAAGATTTAATGAAGAAATTCTACCAATTCTTTATCCTTACTTTCAGAGACTGGAAGCAGAGAGAATACTTTATAACTAATTCTATGATTAGCATTAACCTAATACCAAAATCATATAAAGATATAACAATATGTTTCATGAATCACAGGTAAAAATCCTCAAGAAAATAATAACAAATGTACTACAAAAAAATGCATTTAAAAACATTACATACCACAATAGGATATAATATAAAGCCAGGGGAACTGTTATGCATTATTGGCAGGAATGTAAAATATACCACCACTTTACTGATCACTTTGGCAGGTTCTTTTAAATGTAAACATAGGATTATTATACAATCCTAAAAATCCCACATCTAATCATTTACCCAAAAGAAATGAAAACTTGTTTATACAAATAACCATTCTGTAATGTTTACACTGATTTATTATATTTGCCAAAAAGTGGAGAAAACACAAATGTCAATCAATTATGAAGAAACTGTAGTATGCCTTGCAGTGGAAATTTAATCAGCATTACACAGAGAGAAACCATTAACACATGGAACTGTACATATAAATCTCAAAAACATTTTTGCTAAGTAAGACAAGACAGGCTCCCAAGGCTATATACTATTAATTTCTGGCAAAGGCAGAATTACAGAGACAAGAATCAGAATAGTGGCTGCCAATGGAATAGACATTCGCGCTAAAGAGGAAATAAGGGATTTGGGGAGTTTTTTTGGTCAATGAACCCTTTCTATATAGTGCTTGTTTGGGTGGTTATATAGGTATATGTGAGCTCACATATATTCATAGAAGGATATGAGTATACACCACATTAAAAAGGGTTTTAGTGTATATAAAATATACTATAAAAGCAAGATTAAAAAAATAATACCAGAGTTTCTATCTTTGGAGGAAATGAAATCACTGACAGAAGAGTATCACTTACTGACTGAAGAAATTCTTCAGTTGTTGGAAGTGAAAAGCTCCAAAGCTTCAAAGAAGCATGTCAAGGGAAAATACAAATGATAACAAGGATAATTGAAAAATATTCTAGGAACTACCTGGGTAGAACAGCAGGAGAAAAAAATTCTGAACAAGCCAAGTAGGGATTCAGAACCATTGCAGTTTAAGCAATAAAGAGGCCTAATCTAGTTCTTAAACTGGAAAAGGACATATATTTTACATATTATGGTCCTTTGCAACTATAAACTCAAACATAAAATATGTCTGAGGTTAGGATCTGTTATGATCTTGACTACACAAACAAAACTAAAGTATTATTCTAATTTTACAAATGAGTTCTATGAGGCTAAGAGAATTTTAATAATTAACACAGTGACATATCCAGCAGAGCTGTACTCATTCCCAGGGCTCCTGAAACCAAATGTTTGTTTTCCCCAAATACTAGTGATCTTCATCCAGCAGGCTGTGGACTGTGGACCACCTAGAAAGAATGGCACTGTAATGGGTAGGCACAAATGGGCACAAAGAGTTGGAGAGATTTGGAGCTATCCCCAAACCCCAAGCCATGATGAAACCAGAGATTTCTTCTTTATCAATGAGGCTCAGAAAAGTTAAAGTTCTCACCCCACTCTACCCAAGAAACAACAAGCTCTTAATTTCTTACCCTTTTCTGGAAGATATGAGACAACACAGGGTGATGCAAAATGCTCATTTAAATTTGGGGGTTTCTACATCAGAAGATAAGGTTCAAATGTTCACGAGACATAAAATTCTCATAAAGACCATGAAGTTGTTTTTAGGGAAAAATAACAAAACCAAATCTAATTGATTTTATATTTTTAAGGAAATAAAACTTTAGGCAGAGACATAAAATGAATGTTGTCAATATTATCGTTCTGGTCTTCCCTATACCAAACAGGCAACCACTAGACCTCATCTCTCTCCTTTGGAGTGCCCAAGAAAACAGATAGAGGCATAGAGTCTTGCAATTTCTGAGGATGCCAAAAGGATGAAATGTTCAAGCATGAAGACTTGGGTCTTAATCTATTTTCTTTAGAGAAAGATAAACCATCCCAGGAAATGGTCAGGACAGTGAAGCCCTGCTCATTTAAGAAAAAGCAAGATACGTGGTGTTGAAAGCCACAAAGAGGGTAGACCCTCTTTCACAGTCACTGAAATTATAGGCATTAGACTCGTGAACTACTGAAATGCAAGAATTATCTATCCAAGTGTAACTACAGACTTTTGGGCCCTGAGGAACCACAGTATGGGTGATGTAGATTATAAGGGTGAAGAATGGGTAAGATTGAAATCTCACAAACAAATCAAACATACAAAAATCTAAGAGAATCATTATTTTAATTTTATGAATGTGTTATCATTAAGAAGCCACACAACTACCTTCAACCAAGGTAGGCACATATGCATCCTACGGGAAAGAAATAGACACCACATGGTACATAGATTTTCTACATTGGAATTCCACCAAAGACTAAAGAAAAAAATACTTTTGAAAATCCATATTCATGTATGTGTGTGTGTGTATCTTATTCCCTTAGTGTAGACAATGGCACCAAGCACAATTTGAAAATACCATGAGTTATTTAAAACAGATGTCTGAAATCAATTACAAAAGTCATACTGAATTAAGGCCTAAAATGTAGACTGATTAGTGATATTAAAAGGATTTGCTATAATTTGCCATTGCATCTTAGTTAGATGAATTATAGCATCTGTTAATAATTATGAACCAGCTGGGTAGAAAAATACTAGAAAATCAAGTACACAGTCTTTAAATAATACTAGAAACCAAACCAATAGACAAGTAACTTTTAATACAGTATCTATTAATAGAGCTTTATATTTGTATGACATCAGACAAAAGGATTTGCTTTCAGAAATAGTGATGGGCCCAACATAGAGCTACTAAGGATAATCAGTTAATGTTATTATAATATTTATTTTCTGTGGAGACACAGCTGATAGATAATATTCTTATACTCAACATATTTTAACTGTTGGATATAGATTTTTATGAAACTCAGTGCAACTTCCTCAGGGAACTACAAAGGCAGTATAACAATTTACCACTAATAATCAATGAGTTAGTATTAGTAAAGCTTTAAGACTAATTCCTGGCACACAAAAGCACTATGTAAGTGTACAATAAATAGAATAAGAAAAACTAAAATAAAACAATATAGGGCCTGCCCGGTGGCGCAGCAGGTTGAGCACAGAGCTGTGAAGCTGTTTGCAGCCTCTGTAGTGCGGGTTCGATTCCCTGCCTGCCAGGGAGATTCCCACATGGCGAGGCAGACCGCTCCTGTCTTGCCCACTGCTCCCCTCAGCAATGTACTTTGGTCCTTCTTCCTGTTCTGCTCCCTGCTCTCTCTCTGGTGAATTCTCTGGCCTGTACCCCAGTGCATGTATAAATAAATAAATCTTTAAAAAAATAAAGTTCTTCTTTTAAAAAATAAAATAAAATAAGCACCAAAGCTTATTTTATACCTCTCTGTAATTGTGACATGATCCTGATGTACAATGTCATATACAATGTCCAGTAAGTTAGATATAACCCCTTTTTGACTCCTTTTTCTCATATGTGTGATACCAGAATGTAAATGAGTTAATTATTTTGATTATCAAATATTTTATGAGCATTTATTATATATCAGGAACTGTTCTGGGAACTGATGATATAGTGATCAATGGGATAAACACCTTTCCTGCATATCCCCAATTCACAAACATTAATAGATTTTCCTTTAGTGATATCTACTTTCTGCCTCACTTCTGTACTGGAGTACCTTCTGAACAAAATCAATTTTACCTTTGAGTCTCCAGGATATACTGCATTATGAAAGACAATGTTTATCTAATAGCAAATGATGATAGTTTGTATATGACCAAAACTTTCACCTGTTTATTTATACATATTGTGTAATGTACTTTTTTTTAAATTTTTTTAGATTTATTTATTTATTTATTATTATTATTTATTTATTTTTTAATTTTATTCTGGGTACAGTCAGAAGCGCAGGAGGGTGAGAGAATTCACCAGAGCCAGAGCGGAGAGCAGAACAGGCAGAGTTACAAAGTACACTGCTGAGGGGAGCAGCGGGCACAGCAGGAGAGGTCTGCGCGCCATGTGGGACCCTCGCCGGTGGCCGGGGATCGAACCGGCACTGCAGAGGCCGCGGGCAGCTTCGCAGCCCAGCGCTCAACCACTGCGCCACCAGGGGAGGCCCTTGTGTAATGTACTTTTATCTCATAGTACTCCACATTTCATGGAATTTTATTAAAATACACCTCATTAAAACATTAATTTCCATTTTGTATTGCAGTATTGCCTTGAAAGATGACTGAAAATAACATAGTAAGTGGTTTTATCTCTCCTCTTTAACAACTCTTTTTCCAATAATTATCTTATGTACTTCATTTTTCTGGAATAGAACCATTACCCATCGTATTTTTAAGTTGATACAATAACAGCTTTTTTTTTTTTAAGTTATGGAGCACAGTTACAATTAACTAATTAGTTCTGTTATATTCAACACAACAGCTTTGAGTCATGTGTTTATTTAAATTTAAATTAAGTAAAATTAAAAATACAATTCTTAGTCATACTAGCCCCTGCACAACACTATTTCCCATCCCTAGTAGTTACATGTGGCCAATGGTTGCTATACTGGATAGTGCAGAACATTTCTGTTATTGCAGATTTTTTTACAGGACAGTGTTGCTCTAGCTAAACTGAAGCTATACTGTCTATAGTTAGGTATCTATGGAGACATAAATGAGACAAAATTAAGTCCTAGGATTTTGCACATTTGATACATCTGCAAGTAAAATTAATAAAATCATTTTTGTAAAATTACTAGTGTCATCTCTAATTGTAAACAACCACATTCTTCAAGTATATATCTGTAAGCTTTTTATGGAAAACACTTGACATTACAGATTCAGAGGTTAATTCTTCCATCAGTGCATGCATAAATCTTCTATAAATGTTAACAGGAGAATGTTAATGACAGTTACTCTAAGATCAACATGAGAATAGTTTCTGTACTATGGAAGTCTATTTTCTCTCCATTCTGATCTACTTAGATTTTGAAATTGTGCTTAGCATTTACATAACTTTAAATTCTGAATTATAATTAAATAAAATCCCTTTTAAATATCTTACTCCAGGGCCTCCTGGTGGCGCAGCGGTTGAGCGCGGTTGCGAAGCTGCCCGCAGCCTTGCAGCGCCGGTCGATCCCCGCTGCTCCCCGGCCACCAGAGGAGGGTCCCACATGGCGCGCAGACCTCTCCTGCCGCCCGCTGCTCCCTTAGCAGTGTACTTCGTCATTCTGCCTGCTCTGCTCCCTGCTCTGGCTCTGGTGAACTCTCTCACCCTCCCGCACTTCTGACTGTACCCAGTGCTTGTATAAATAAATAAATAAATCTTTAAAAAAATAAAATAAAATAAATATCTTACTCCAAAATCTATTTATCTTTGGTAATCCAAAATTTGAGGTGGTATAGGATAGAGATTTTTTTTTTTTAAAGTATATTCCACAGTTCAATAATTCTGCTTAAATTCTTATTTGGTTGGTAAATTTTCTTATTTTTATTCCTTACAAAAAATGAATAGCCATACAAAATAGCCCTTTTAAAGACCAACAACCTTTCTCTACATAATGGGATCCACACAGATAATGAGGAGAAATTTAAGCTTTTTATGAAGTTCACTTTTGACCTACTCTACCATCCCATCTATGCTATGTCTTGGTAATACTAACCTAAGAGACACAACGAGAACTCACAGCAATGAAAAATAATTCATTTCAAATGAAGAAAATATTTTCAAAAATGAAAGATAGGGAAAGAGAGACTTAATAGCCATAAGATGATATTCAGGAATATAAGAGGTCTTTGAAGTTTAAAAATATGCCACTCAGCATTAAACAAGTATGGAACTCTGAAGTTTTATTTTCTTTTCAGCAAAAACTATCAAAAAAATTAAACATATATTCTTTTGACTTTTACATTTAGTCTCCTATTTTTATTAATTTCTTTCAGGCTTTAAAAAAAATCATTGCTGCATTCAAACTTTCAAAACTCGGTTACTTCTCATGGCATATACTTGTGGAAGAAAGAAAGAATAATGTATACATCTCAGACTTGGCCCGCTTCTCTAACATAAATGGTAAAAGATACTGTAAATCTTTCAAAATTACATGATTTCATTTCTCAAGAGTTGACAGGCCAGATTAGCTTCTGGCATGATGGTGTGAGAAGCTCTATGAATTCCCATACAGAAAAACTCGTGAAAAGTATAAAACAAAATTAAAATCTCTGAAAATGGTCTCCAGGGCATACAGAAAATGAAGAAATATCTTTTTTTTAATGTAGTAAAATTTTATGAGAAAAAAAAAAAAACAGATTCTGTGATATTTAAACCAAGAGTACTCCCACACTGCCCTCTTCTAGCTCAATGAGACAGAAATTCCATTCCAGATTGATATAGCCAAACCCTACAAGCTCCCTCTCCCTCAACTTCCAAGGTTATCTTTAGAGGGCTATCTTCCCAGGAGAGGTAGTAATTCACCATTTGCCATCCTGATCTCTGTTTCCCATTGCTAAAGTTATGTTCTGTGAAAGTTCAGTCATGATAGTGTTTTCTTCCAACCAGCCTCTATTCACGTAATGTAGACTTAATTGGGCATGGCAACATAAAGAGTACTAGGACCCTGATTTCCTTACCCTAGATCAATAGGTGCATCCTGGTAAAAGATTCAAGATGACCTGATGCTACCGATCCATATCTGGAACTCAGCAACTAAAGTAGGATGTCACTCCAACAGAAAAGCATCATCATCTTCACCCCCAGTTTCAGAAATTTTGGGGAGGGAGAGTTGGAGATAAAATAGTTCTTGAAAGGAACCAACTTTATTTGCAATAGGTCAGAGAGAAGGTCAAGCCTAAAGAAAGTCTTAAAAACAGTGGAGGTTCTGGCAAATGGCTATTGGAAGAAGATTGGTAATTTAATTGAAGATATAGACTGAACTGTAGGTTGGCTAGTTTACAGGATAAAATTGGGAAAAGTGTCCTCCTGGGGTCAGAACAAATTTCAAACACTGTCATCAGGATCTATTCCCTCAAAGGAACCTGAACTTGATTACTCCATAGAGCAATTTTGTTCCACAGCATTGTTGAAAATAATAGTAATACAAGTCAGTAATTAATGGCAAATAACATCTAGGTATGATGGGGAAAGAGGCAGCCATGAATTGATAGAACCTGACAAAATCACTCTCAAACAGAGTGTTACTCGAGGCTCCACTCCTCTGAAGAATAACATCAGAGACTTAATATTGTATTAAAGGAGAGAAAAGAGCAGAATTTACTAATATAACCTAGCCAGTCATGAACCAAATAAATAAGCAAATAACAATAATGAAGGGAAATTGAAATTGCTAGCATGTCAGGCAGAGTTGCTATAGTATATACCTAAAATGGCAAGTTTCCAACTAAAAATAAATTAGATTTTATCTAAATCAGTTATTTTTGTGATTCCCAGGATACAACAAAGAAAGATCTTTTTAAAGATCACTCACTAAATGGAAGAAAATATTTCTAAATCATATACATCATAAGGGACTTCTGATACATATGTTGACATTATAATGATCCAGTCTGATTGAGCAATGGGTATAATTGAAATGGAGTGACTTAACAATTTAAAAGTGACCATTCGTAAGATGTGGTGAAAAAGGAACTCTCCTTGCTGGTGGGAGTGCAAACAAACTGGTCCAACCACTATGGAAAGCTGTCTGAAGTTTCCTAAGTCTACTAAAAATGGAGTTACCATATGACCCAGCAATTCTACTCCTAGGGATCTACCCAAAGGACACAAAAACATTGACCAAAAAAAAATACCCGCACCTCTATATTTATTGCAGCTCTATTTATAATAGGTAAAACCTGGAAACAACCCAAATTCCCAAAAATAGATGACTGGATCAAGAAGATGTGGTATATATACACAACGGAATACTATTCAGCAATCAAAAAAGATAAACTCATGCCATTCGCAGCAACATGGATGGAGCTAGAAGGAATTATGCTCAGTGAAATAAGTCAGAAGGAAAAAGAAAAATACTGGATGGTTTCACTTATAGGAGGAATATAGGGGAAAAAATAAGACATCAGGGGAAAAATAATAACAATACAAAACACAAGAAAGCAAACACAAACAGACAATTATAAATCAGAGACATCCCGCAGGGGAGGAGGAGGGAGAAGGATCAGGGAGAGGGTGGGAGGAACATAGGGGACTGAAGTGATGGTGCACGGGTGCATTGGTGAAGGAAATTCTATGAAACTATACCACGGGGCAGCAGAGGGGGTGGGGAGCAAATGTTTAAAAATGAACAATGATGTAAAAAATATATTAAAAAATAAAATAAAATGACCATTTGTTTATGAGAAAACAAGCACCCCAAATTAACAGATAGCTCTGATAATACACCTCTGGCATGGTGCATATATAGGAACTGAATTAAACCAATTTGAGATTTTGGACTCCATGTCCATGGAATCTCCAAAATCTTCTCCAGGTTTTGGCATCTGCTGCCAAAGCCTCTGCCCAAAGGAGCAGAACACCCCTTTCCCAAAGTGCTAAAGCCACAAAGGAAATTATGTATCCCTAATACCATTACTCTTATGCTGGTATTCTGAACCTTAACTTAATGGTTTGTAACCTCCACCCTTTTGTAACCTCCCCCCTTTTACTGCTAATTGAATTATATGCTTACATTAATGTAATGTGTATTTCCCCCAATAAATTGTACTGTAATTACAGGTGACTGAATTGAGTTGTAAGTGAAACCATTCTACCCCGGGGATGTTAACATGTTGATAGCTAAACCATATTTTATAACTTGTATTTAGAATATACAAAGAGCTTTTACAACTAATAATATAAGCAATCCACTTTAAAAAAAAGGGGGGGGGGAAGGTCCTATTAGACATTAAAAAAAAAAAGATATGCAAAGGACCTACGGAAAAAATGTGTCACATCATTAGTCACAAGGGAAGCTCAATCAAATCATAAGTAGTTATCCATACTAAGTTGACTAGAATTAAAAAGTAAGATAGACATAGCAAATGTTGCAAAGGCAGTACCAGGTCCACAGAGGGTACAACACAGAAGTGATGGCACAGCAGCAGCAGTAATTCATAGTCCCCCATTAACTGTGGCTCTAGGAGAGTGAAGTAGCATCCTACTATGGAAGCAGAGGTGGGAATGTCTAGGAGAGGATGTGGGTTTCCTCCAGTGCAGGTGACCTGGCTTCTTTTTAAAAGAGGACCAGAAGTCACCAAGATGGTGATAAAGGTAGGTTCTGGCTTCAGTACCATGAGCAACATCTGTTTGGAGGGATAACGATGTGGAGAGAATCCCCTAGCTAAGAGTGGGACTTGAATGGTCAACTTCTTGGACATAGAAGACCAGTTAAGACTTCAACACAGGTGATATTGAGGAGATTCACACTTTAAAACATGAGGTAGATGGAGATAGGGGACTAGAAGCTGTGTTCTGGGACAGGGGACATAGATGGCAGGACCATCAGTTCAGCCACCAGATCATATCAAAAAGCTTTCTCCCTTTTTTTCTTTGTTAGTCTAAAATGTTTGTCTATCTCTTTTTTTTCAAAGACTAAACCTAGCAAAGGACATAAAATACCTATACAATAAAAGCTATGACATTAAAAGAAATACAAGAAAAAAGAAAAACTGGAAAAATATTATTGCTCATGCATTGGAGGAATTAAAATTATTATAATGGATATTTTAAATAAAAATAGATTCTGTACAATCCCTACTAAAGTTTCAATGTCATTCTTCACAGAAATAGGACAGGCATTACAGATATCTATATGGAACTATAAAAGACTCCCCAAACAAAAATATTTCTGACAAAGAAGAATGGATGTGTCATACTCCCAGTCCTCAAATTATATTGCAAGTTATAGTAATCAAATACGATGTTATTGGAACAAAAATAAACACAGACAATGAAGTAGAATTGAGAATTCAGGAATAAACCCATACTTATACGAACAGTTAATTTATGACAAGTCAGGGGTGTACAATGCACAAAGGAAAGTCACTTCAGCAAATGATAGTGGAAAAACTGATAGCTATATGCAAAAGAATGAAACTGGACCAGGAGCTCACACCATACACAAAACCATTCTCAAAATGGTTTAAAAAACAGATGTAAGATGTGAAACCATAAAATACATAAAAGAAAATATAGGCAAAACACTATGAAATTGACTTCAGGGATATCTCTGGGTACTCAACTCTAACAGCAAAGGGGGAAAAAGCAGAAATAAACAAATGGGACTCCATCAAACTATAAAGATCTTCACAGCAAAAGAAACATCAAAATGAAGATACCTTACTGAATGGGAGAATTTACTTTCATGTGATACATCCATCAAAGGACTAATATTCAAAAGCTACAGAGAACTCATACATTCAAAAAAGGGAAAAAAATAACTTGATAAAAAAATGGGCAGAAGACATAAATAGACACTGTCCCAAGGAACACAAATGGCCAGTAGAAACATGAAACAAATACTATCAAGACTTATTATCAGGGAAATGCAAATCAAAACCATAATGACATACCATCTCCCACCCATCAGAATGATGCAAATTGAAAAGACCAAGAAATAATATGTGTTGACTGGGGTATTAAGAAAAAGAACCATGCTACACTGTTGCTGGGGATGTAAATGGATTCAGTTTTCCTATGAAAAATAATTCAGATGTTTGCTAAAACATTAAAAACATTTCTTTCAATTCCTTTCCTAGGCATCTATCTACTGAAGAATACAAAAACACTAACTTTAAGGGATATATGCATTGCTATGTTCATTGCAGTACTATTTACTACAGAAAGGGCCTAGCAACAACCTAACTGCCCAACATCAGATGAGTGGATTAAAAGCATGTGGTATATTACACACAATGTAATACTACTCAACTGTATTTAAAAAAAAAAATGCAATATTACCATTTGTGACAACATGGATGGAAATGCAGGGGACTGTGCAATTTGAAGTAAGTCAAAACAAAAAAATAACACTAGATGATTTCACTCATATGTGGAATATAAAATAAAACCAAAACCTGGAACTACATTAGAATTGAAGCTACCAGAGGGGGAAGTTGGGGTTTGAGAAGCAAATGGGGATCCAATGAAATATGGTGGAAGATTCTGGGTCCTTTAGTGGTTAGGTGTTGTATGGTAACATACATCTGTAGAGGTGTGAACCATGTACCTCTAAATCATACACAATGTTGTAAACCAATGTTACCTCAATAAAAATGATAGAATTTTTAAAAATAAGAAAAATATTCTTGAAAAAAATTAGAAAATGTATGTCAGGATGTGGAAAAATCAGACTCCTCATATACGGTGTACATTTTAATGATGCATATACCTTAGAAAACAATTTGACAGTACCTCAAATACTTAACCATAAAGTTGCCATATGATATGAACCAGCAGTTCCACTCCTAAACATATAGCTAAGAAATATTAAAGCATATGTCCACATAATAATTTATACACAAATGTTTAAAGTAACATTATTCATAAAAGACAAAAGATGAAATTCATCCATGTGCCTATAAATTGATAAATGGATAAGCAAAATGAAATACCTGTCAATACAATAGAATAGTATTGGTTGATAAGAAGGATTTACTAAAAAAATGCTTAAGTATGGAAGAACTTTAAAATATTATAGTAAGTGAAAAAAGCCAATCACTAAAGACAAAGTATTATGTGATTTCATTTATATGAAATGGCCAGGATAGGAAAATCTATAGAGCCAGAAAATACTTTAGTGTTTAATTAGTATGAATGGAATAGGAAGACAGGGAGCCATCTAATAGATACTAGATACTCCTAACTCTATGTTTCTTTATCTCTGTCGTATAATTCATAAGTTTTCATGATTTCTCTTGATCCTGCAATGTATCAAGTCAGTTTTTCTTTTTTTTTTTTAAGATTTATGCATTTATTCATGCATATAAGACCCGGAGTACAGGCCAGATGCATGGGAGGGTAAGAGGATTCACCAGAGACAGAGTGGGGAACAGAACAGGCAGACCTACTGAAATACACTGCTGAGGGGAGCAGCAGGCGACAGGAGAGGTCTGCTTCACCATGTGGGATTCTCGCCGGCAGGCCAGCCAGGATCGAACCGGTGCTGCAGAGGCTGTGGACAGCTTCACAGCGCTGTGCTCAACCACCTGCGCCACCAGGGGAGGCCCTCAAGTCAGTTTCTGACTGATGGATCCAGGGCTAGGGATCCCTGGCAGCCAGCTCATGGATGGGCTTCTTGATGGAGTCCATGATTCCATTAGTAGGAATCATATCTCTTTATTGCCCTCCAAGTGTCCTACCTTCCACTCTCCCTGTTTCTTCCTGCCTCCCAGTTATGCAACTTATGATTCAGTACATTGGAATGGATAAGAGAGGAATACAGCATCCTGCACAATTAGGGAGGCTGAGTGCTCATTCACACTCAATATTTTTCCCCATGAGAAAAATAATAGAACAAGAAGAATTCTCTTCACCTTGAGCTGTGCTGCTTTGAGGAAGGGGTGATGTGGGTAAGTTCAAACCTTTCCTTTTTATCCTCTCTAATGTATTACAAACTTGTAATCATTTTCTTCATCTTGGGTTAAAACTCTGCTAGGAACCTGGACTGCCATATAATCTCTCTTATATGTGGGTTATTTTCTGAGACAGTGTTATCCAGGGTTTCCAGAAGCATGGCCAATAGGAACTTGAACTGGTTCACAGACCACTGGAGAGCCTGCAGTCTGAATATTCTCTGATATTAGTGAATTAGACCACACTAATTGTACTGGATGCCACAGTTTCAAAAAAAAAGTCACTTTTATCCAAGGATGGATGTCAGATTATTTTTGGGGTTGGGGAACATGAACAAGGGACTTCCCATACATATGGGATATGTCCTATGTAATAATAAGACAAAAAAGGACAAAATTGATGGGATGTGTTAGTTTTCACTGTAAATAATAAAATAGTCTAGCAGACTTTTTTCATATCTATATGAAAGAACTCTTTCCCCATGAACATTACATATCTTTTGAAGTAAGAAATAACAAAAGAAAAAAATGTGGGTATCAGAGGAAAAACAATGGTGGGCATACATACTATGTAGAATAAAAGCAGATTCATATTGCAAAACACTGAATAAAATGACTTAGAAAGATAAAATATTATGTAAGAAATAAAAAGAACAGCAAATGAATGGTGTAAAATTGTATAATTTTTAATATGCTAAACTTGAAGAATTCTTGTGTTAATGATGATGAACACCTAAAATTGTTGGCAGGTTCAATAAATGTTTTCTTGCTTGCCAATTGAAAGAAAGAAAGAAAGAAAAAGAAAAGAAAGAAAGAAAAGAAAAGAAAAGAAAAGAAAAGAAAAGAAAAGAAAAGAAAAGAAAAGAAAAGAAAAGAAAAGAAAAGAAAAGAAAAGAAAAGAAAAGAAAAGAAATGAATGAATGGGCAGTGTACTGCAGGGGATATGTAGAGAGAAAACTTCCACTTTAACAAGTTTACTAGAATGCCCAGCACTATGCCATTTGCATAGCACTAATTAGCCCTTTGCAAGTATTCATTTTTCTCTTCACCCTATCTTCCCTTTCTACGTGCTTCACTTGTATTTTTCATCATAGTTACTTACAATTCTTGTAAATTATGGTTTCTATGTGAAATATAAGAAAATCTGGAGAGAGAAGACAAATAAAGACATGTTGAAATGCTTGCTTACGTTTCTTCAGAAATCATAAAGTGAATTTTTGTGCCAAGGATTTTTAAGTTGAAGAGAACCTAATGTAGTATAACCCCATCATTTGTGGTATGTTTAGACAGAGAATTTACATAGGTACATACTCTCTTACCGTTTAAAAAAAAAATAGATTCAGGGCCTCCCTGGTGGCACAAGGAGTTAAGACGCAACCTACGAAGCTATCCATAGCCACTGCGGCACGAATTCAATCCCCCACCAGGGAGATACCCACATGGTGCAGCAGACCTCTCCTGTCTCGTTCACTGTTCCCCTCAGCAGTGTATTTCAGTCAATCTGCCTGTTCTGTTCCCCACTTGTCTCTGGTGAATCCTCCCGCCCCCCCCACACCTCTGGCCTGTACCCCAGTTCTTGTATGCATAAATAAATAAATCTTAAAAAAAAGAAATAGATTCAGAAAAAGCCAAAAATCTTCTTCTATCTTAGTATAAACATACTAACATCATACAGAATCACAAGAGTTTCAACATCTTTATCTTGAATATGTCATACTGGAGACACATTTTGGGATAATGTAATATCTAATAATTGTCTATGGCACTTGTGAATGTACATATAACATGCTTATTGACTAGTGTTATTATATGCTTATTATTGAGTGATGTACCTAATTGAATGGAGACTACATACTTAACAGGTCAGTGATGATAATTTTGAGTTGGACAGGGTTGTTGCAAGATTGGCAAAGGGCCCACTAATTTCCTAAACCAACACAGTACACACCTTTTAACTTGGTGATTTTTTCCTACAAAATTCAAAAAAAGTTAACTCCAGATCAGATAGTACTATTTGCAATTGAAACCAAAGATATTTGCCATTCCTAGGATTAAAAGATACAAATAACTGTTCAATTGTTATATCAACTGGGATCATCTTGCAGCCCCAAGAATGTGAATTGGATAGTTAAGAAACAAATTTGGAGATATGACCAGGCACTTGGAATTTATTCTCACTGTCCATGTATGATGCAATTTCAAAAATACCATGTGACACCTATAATCAACCAATTTAATAGCTAATTAATTGCTAAATGAGCAAGAATGCAGGCAAAGTGCCTATAAAATACAACCTGCTCTTTGGCAATTTCTGTATATTGGTTAGAATCAGAATTTTTTAAAGGATAGAATATATTTTAACATGTTTTCAGTGTTGTCTTGTGTACTTAGGGTGTCTATACCCCAAACATTTACATTATAGTTAACACGGAGTATAGAGCTTGAAGTCTATACAGTTTCAATACCATTTTTTCCCATCATTATTTCATATTTTCCATTAAACTTTGGCAAAATTCTTGTTGAACTCTTGATAAGAGAAAATAGAGTTTTGTTACCAAGATTTCAGTCCCTAACACACTGAGTTCTGGTGATGATCTCTAAATTAAATCAGAGAATCCCAAGAGGGTAAAACTCAAGACAATGAGCACACTTGACAAAGTACTCCTTCTCAGGGGAAGGATAATATCATCCTGAGTGCCAGGAAACTCCTCTGGATACATCATAGAATGCTAATTTCTATTTTCTGAGGGGGAATAGTGACAATGCTGTCATAACAAAGAAGTTCTTGAAATTCAAAAATGACTTTGAGAGACTTGATGATTTGCTACCGAATTTATTTCCTACAAGTAAGGAACTATAAATCAGATTATAGGAACTATAGTTACAACACAATATAAAGAGTTTAAATTCTGAAATGTGAGGTCCTCACAGAAAAAAAAAAAAAGATAATCTAAAGGGAAAACATTTTATGCATTTTATAAATCAGGGCAATAGATCTTGTTTAGATCAAGAATATCAGCACAAACAAGAATTATTTAATTCAGTTATCCCCAGTGGTTATGAGTTACATGGTTAAGAAAACAAAATCACTATGGTGTGACAGGGTATAATCAATACAACTTTTCTTTGCTTGAATTTTTTTCTCAACTTACCTGAGATTTCCATCTCAAACATGAGCTTTTTAGCAATTCTCCAAACTCAACTATAAATTCTTTCTTTCAGATAATTACAAACTATTAAAGTGTTCCTCATCCTTTTTTTCCTCCTCAAACTTAAAGCATTAGCTAACAACATGTCTTTTACCATTGTCCAGCTAGTTTAACTGATATTAGTAAATGCTTGCTAGAAATTGTGCTAAATGCTAATGAGTCAAAGATGGATACTGTTTCTTCTCTGATCTTAGTACAAAAACAAACAAATAGTCGCAGCCTAATGTTATCAATATCAAAGAATTATATTCCAGTTCTAGGAGGAAAAAAAGAAGGTAATAATTACTCTATCAGTGAAACTTCAAAGTCCTGACCCAAATCACAGAGTGGATAGAAGCACTACAAGTCAAAGGCATAGGATGGCAAGAGAGGAGTGGGTATGGATGAAGTAAGCAAATATTTTGGTGGAAGAGAAGAGAAAAGAATGTTTACATAGATCCATATGATCCAGCAATTCCACTCCTAGGTATTTACCCAAAGGACACAGAAACATTAATTCCAAAGAGCACCTGCACCCCTATGTTTATAGCAGCACTGTTTACAATAGCTAAGCTTGGGAAACAACCCAAATGCCCAAAAATAGATGACTGGATCAAGAAGATGTGGTACATATACACCATGGAATATCACTCAGCATTCAAAAAAGATAAACACATGCAATTTGCAGCAACATGATGGCGCTGGAAGGGATCATGCTCAGCGAAATAAGCCAGAAAGAAAAAGAAAAATACCGGATGGTCTCACTCATAGCAGGAATCTAGAAAACTTAAATAAGGAACCAGGAAAATGAATAACTATAAGAAAGTGAAAATCAAAATCAACAAAAAAACTATGAACCAGAGACACTCTATGAGGGGTGGGGGGCGGGGAGGGGAGGGATCGGGGTCAAAATAAGGGGGTTGCAATTGTATGGGGAATATAAAAATAAAATTTATTTAAAAAAAGAAAGTTTAAGAAATGATATTTCTAAAAGACTAGATTTCAGGTTTCATCGTAGCACTAAGAACCAAGGTTGAGATTAAACAATTTTCAGGTACTAGCATAAAAGGAATAAAGAATACTGTGGAAACACAGATCAGGAGACACAAATATCTGTAAGCTGGCATCAGAACAACTTTGTGGGGGGAAAGTGGCATCAACACAGAGAACTGCTTCAGTGACTTGTACTATCTACTTAGGTCTCCATGACAGAAACTTGGTCACCAAATATCTTTCAGAGGTATTTAAAATGATCTTCTTGACCTCTCGTTGGTGAATCCAGAGTCAGGTTCAAATCTAATGTAGCATAAAAATGAAACTCTTATTGTGTTACTATCCTGATCCTTTTGGTCCTTTTGGTGATAATATCCAAATTCATAAGCATGGTTTACAAGGACTTTTGAGATGTGGCTCTATTTATATTTGCAAACTCATCTTTGCATGTCTCCCTGATCCCAAACTTTTGCCATACTGAAGTACTTTTAGCTCCTCAAAGATGCCATGACTTGTCGTGTCTCCAAGTCTTGCCTCTGCCTGCAAGAAACTCTCTAACATAGAAACCAAAGCTTCTCTCTTATTTAATTCCTGCTTATTTTTCAGTTTCCTATAATATTTGTAGTATGGTTAGTTCTTACTTCCCAAATCCAAATCAGCACCTCTTTTTGTACTTCAATTATACCATGTTCTCCTATTACACTTACAACATCACTCTAATGAATAGCCTGATCCAATCAGTCCCTGAAAAACAGGGATCACATCTATCTTCTTCACCTTTGTATTTCTAGTTGTCAATATAATACCTGGCTCACAGGAGCAGCTCAATAAAAATTTGTTAAAAGATGGATAAAAATTTGTTAAAAGATGGATAAATTAAAGGTAGTAACAGCAAAAATGTATTATTAAATATAAGACTCCAATAAGTATTAAATACCTTTCAAATTTGTATCAACAAGCATGCATTATTTGTGAAATCTTAAGGAAATGTATTTCATAATACTACATCTTTACTGCAGGAAAAATTCCTAAGAGTATTTTATGTATAAATGTGGTTGCAAAATTAATCGCTGAGAAATAATAAGGGAAAGAACCTGATCAAAACTTTAACTGTAATGTCAGCCAAAAACAGTTGTAAAAAAAGACTAATAAAATTTACCTTGGAACATTTCCTTTTTTGTAAATATTTACTGAGATAATGTTGATCTACATCAAAATAAATGTCTTAGATACATAGGTTTATACCTCTACAAATGTATGTTATTGAAGCACAACCACCTGGGAATTTTTTAAACACCCACTCTAATTCCGTCACCAGCTACTTGTTTACACTTTTGCTAGAAAGCAATCAATGAATATTTGTTTACATGCTTAGTTTTCTAATAAAGGCATTTGGTACATATTTTCATTTTGTGAACTTATTCATATAGAAGAGCAAAAAAAAATGTATAAGAAATGCCACTGTAAGTATTTGGCATTTATCAAGGAATTTTCCACTAATATACTAGATTTCTCCTCTCTGGATAGTTCATTCACCAGCCACCATATGGACCTTAGAAATGACCAGTTTCATATAGTTTCAATTTGTGTGTGTATCATGAAAAACACATAGGATAGAAAGTCAAGAGACCTGGTTGAACACTATACTTGATCACTTAATTAACTATACAATTAATGTCAATTAAATAGCTCAACATCCACTCGCTTTTATTTTCTCATGTTTAAATGAGGTTGGTAATTACACATGTTCTCCTTCCCAAGTGGAGTTAGGATAAGCTATGAACAGGAAAGCATTACAAAGTGTTAAGTGTTCATTATTAGGTTTGACCTAGCACCCCAACATCACAACTGAGAGATATATCCTTTATCGTGTAGATTTGCTAATCAAATTTTCATTTCTGCCCATTTAACATTCTAAATAATTCTTAGATATACACTCCTATGCTCCATCCCTACCAGCACCTCACTAAGGCCAGAACTCATCCTCACTTTGTGGTCTCTACCCATCTTAGTTTCAAAGATGCCAAAAGGTGGGCCTCCCTGGTAGTGCCAAGGGGTTAAGCATAGGACTATGAAGCTACCCGCAGCCTCTGCAGCATGAGTTTGATTCCTGGCAGGCCAGGGAGCTCTACCCACAGGGCGCAGCAGACCTCTCCTGTCTCGCCTGCTGCTCCCCTCAGCAGTGTATTTCAGTAGATCTGCTTGTTCTGTTCCCCACTCTGTCTCTGGTGAATCCTCTCACCCCCCACACCTCTGGCCTGTACCCCAGTTCTTGTATGCATAAAAATAAATAAATACTTTAAAAAAAAAAATGCCAAAACAATATCTCCCAAAACATAACCCAGTCATGCTATTTTCCTATCCTATATCCTAAAGTGATTCCTCTCAACTGCAGAGTGAATTTAGAGCTTTTAAAAGACATTCATAGTCTAGTCTGAGCCCCTGAACTACATCTTCAGAATTTTTTCTCCCTACTTACATCTTCAACATTTGTAGGCTTTACACTAATGCTTACAGTAAATATGTTAATACTTGATTAAGAATCCCTTGCTCCATATGATGACTTCTAAGATTTACTCTTAGCTTTTATTCCCACACATAAATTAATTTCCATATTATAATATACTTATTTACTTATGTGCCTCTTTTTCTGGACAAAATGTGAGCTCCTAATGACAGAGACCTTTTTTCCCACTTTGTTCTTCTAGCATTCAGTGTAGTGCGTAGCACACATTAGGCATATTTGTTGAATATATATTCTTGTTCCTACCATAAATAAGATCTGGGCCAAAATTTCTATACATCACCAAGAAGTGAGATGATGAAAAACATCAAACTAAAATAATAATGAACTGGACATTGAAATAACATCATATAACAAAAACCAAGGTAATATTGTTGGAATAACTCATGCATTGCTCCTAGGTTTTAAAAGGCAATCTTGGGCCTCCCCTGGTGGTGCAGCAGTTGAGCACTGGGCGAGGGTCCCACATGGCGCGCAGACCTCTCTTGACGCCTGCTGCTCCCCTCAGCAGTGTATTTTGTCAGTCTGCCTGTTCTGTTCCCCGCTCTGGCTCTGGTGAATTCTCTCACCCTCCCGTGCTTCTGACTGTACTCAGTGCTTGTATAAATAAATAATAAAAAAAAACCACTTTTCATTCATCATATCTAACTAAAATTGTATAGTAATTAATAATGATAATTGTGATAAATATTTTACAAACTTAAGTTTTGAATGTTAATAGCCATTTTGTTAGGAAAAAAAAGTTAAAGGAAAGATAAATGGAAAAATGTCATATGGGCCACATTGTATAAAATATATTTTTAAATAAAATGAAGATTGAAGGGTCTTAGGCACTGAGCCAAAAACCAAACATACAGTAACCAAAGTGACACATTAATCCTCAACTAATAATCACTCTCCTACCACAGTTATTACTTACAACATTATTCTTTTGGGAGATTGATTCAGAATATTTTACCATATTAAGTAAAATGCAGTGGGTCACACATACTAAAAGAAAAAGAGAAACTCCAAAAGAAAAAGAATCAGTGATACAGTGTCTTAAGTTATTCATTTCTCTCCATTAGTGTTCTGGTTTTGCTTCTGCTCTTACCTAATAATTATAAATCTCTCTATACTCTGACCCATGTCCTTTTAGTCACTCTTTTTCTATTATAATAAACAGTCGTTTGACACTTACTCTAGAGTCTTATTTTCAGCCTCTAAATTGACATTCCAAATTACTTCTGAATACCAATGTTACTAGTTATTCCCTTAAAATATCACTTTCTGCAAGTAGAAAGCAAATATTACCTGAATTCTTTCAAAGCAATATATTAATTCTTTAGATAACTGAGTGCTAACTGAGTGAATTTGCATAATAAACAATCAGTAGATGGCACAGTCCAGCTCAGCTAATCTTTTTAAGGCTTTCTTTCTTATATTCAGTGTTCAATTTTTCAAATGTTTTATAATCATTTTGTTTGATATTATTCATAAAAATGTGAAATAGGCCAATATCAAAACTCACAGGAATCTCATTTTCTCAGGGAAACTTACTCTAAAGAAGATAATTTGAAATAACATTGCACTACAACATTATGTAAATTTCAGGTTGGCATTACTGAAAATCAACACATGTATATCCCTTTTTTTTTTTTTTTAAAGATTTATTTATTTATTATTTATACAGATTGATTGATTGATTGATTGATTAATTGATACAAGCACTGGGTACAGTCAGAAGCGCGGGAGGGTGAGAGAGAATTCACCAGAGCCAGAGCGGGGAGCAGAGCAGGCAGAAGGACTGAAGTACACTGCTGAGGGGAGCAGCGGGTGGCAGGAGACTTCTGCGCGCCATGTGGGACCCTCCTCCGGTGTCTGGGGAGCAGCCGGGGATCGAACTGGCGCTGCAGAGGCTGCAGGAAGCTTCGCAACCCAACGCTCAACCGCTGCGCCACCGGGGAGGCCCACATGTATATCCCTTTAAGAAAGCACAAAGGTGGGCCTCCCGGGTGGCGCAGCGGTTGAGCACTGGGTTGAGCACTAGGTTGTGAGGCTGCCCACAGCCTCTGCAGTGCTGGCTCGATCCCTGGCTGCTCCCGGGCCACCAGAGGAGGGTTCCGCATGGCGCGCAGACATCTCCTGCCGCCCGCTGCTCCCCTCAGCAGTGTACTTTGGTCCTTCTGCCTGCTCTACTCCCCACTCTGGCTCTGGTGAATTCTCTCACCTTCCCGCGCTTCTGACTGTACCCAGTGCTTGTTTAAATAAATAAATAAATCTTAAAAAAAAAAATCTTGTTTTTTTTTTTAAAAAAAAAAAAAAGAAAGCACAAAGGGCCTCCCTGGTGGCACAAGGAGTAACATGTGAAGCTATCTGCAGCCTCTGCAGCAGACCTCTTCTGACTGGCCTGCTACTCCCTTCAGCAGTATATTTCAATCTGCCTGTTCTGTTCCCCACTCTGTCTCTGGTGAATCCTGTCACCCACGACACCTCTGGCCCGTATCCAGTTCTTGTATGCATAAATAAATAAATCTTTAAATAAAAAATAAGAAAGCACAAAGACAAGTCTGAAAAATATTGAGAGAAGAGACTGGCAATAGTATCACTTTACAAATTTGCAGAGAGATGATGGAACATTTCTAATGACTACAAAAGGGAACTCTGTACAAATGAGTGCTAAACCTCTAGCATGAAGTTTACCTGAATGCCTTGGTATAAAGCAATTATTGATTCAAAGCCAAAAAACCTAGAGAATCGTGCATATGGATTTGGATTATAAGAAAAATTCCTAAAACAAATTTCCACACACAGCATCCTTCACAGGGAAATGATTCAGCATTCCTACCCAGTCTCTACAACTATCTCCAATCCACTTTTCCAATTCTTTCATCATGTCTTTTGAATCCAAATTTTGGCATTAACTCTCCTAACTATGGTCCAATTTTAGACCAATGGTACTACACCTAAGGAATATTCCATTTAGCCACTTATTTAAATTTTGAAATACCCTATATTTTAGTTTCTAAAACATCGCCTTTTCTTACCTGTCTGCCTTCATTTTCTCTCTGAGTTCTTTTATGCCACTTTATCTGATGGACTGACATGCTAAAACATGATATGTATCAACTCTTTCCTTTTCCCCAATCTATGCTCTTCTCAGATGATCTCATCAAACACAACAGCTTCAAGCAGCACTTCTGCTCTAAAACCTTTCAAATATCTGTCTCTCTAAGCTGGATGATTCTTCTGAGCTGACTCATATGTGCTCAATACTAGTAAACATATCTGATGACAATTCATAGGCACCACAAACTTCACAATCAAAACCTACTTCAAGTGTTTCTCATTCTGAATCTTGGTAAATGGAATCACCATTCACTAAGGCAACCAAGCCCAAAATGCTAGAGTTATTCTAGCATTTTCTTCTCTGCTACATTTCCCATATTCAATAAAACTATTTCCTAAAAATTTTTGAGGAAACTACTATATATCTGATACTAAACTAGATATACTGCAGTAAGCAAATGAACTATCATTCTTGTACTCATAGAATTTACATCCAGATGGGTTATATAGAAGTAGAGAAATTGTACATATTCTAATTTATGTGAAAGATAATCTAGGAGTTTGGCAATAGACAACCAACAGAGCTGTATAAAGTGGTCTTGCAAATACAAAAGAACAAAAGTAACATGTTCTGATTTTTTTGTTTGTTTACTGCATTTCTTCCTTACTTTCTTCCTGGATTGTCACAATAGTTGTCTAGCCAGTTTTCTCTCTCTCTCTTTTTTTTTGACCTTGTCCTTACCCTATTCATCTACCACAATGTTGCCAGAATGTAACTTTTCCAAAATTCAAAGCTAACCACAAGCTTATCTTTCTAAATTTTACCTATGGAATATAATCCCAAATCTTTAAAATGGCCTACAAAAAAAATGGAGACACTTTATAATGCATTCGTTCTTCCATAAATATTCTCTGCTACAGCCATGCTAAGCTCCTTACAAATCTTCATCCCAAGTGTGCTCCTTCTTGGCTCTGTGTCTTAAAACAGGCTTCACATAAATAATGCTACCCATCTAAATAACTTCTGCTTGCCCTTCTCAATTATTCTGCCACATACCACATACCCATGTTACATATGGAATCAGATTTTTTTTTTACAAGTTTGCCTAACTTTCCTGCTTGACTATGAGTTTTTGAGGGTGAGAAATCTTTATTTATTTACATATTTTTTCTTTCTTTCTGTAACTGCATTACATGTAGGAGCACCTCACTAAATACTTGATGAATTAATTAGTGCAAATAATTTATCTTGCATAATAAAGCCAGGTTCCTTCTCTAATGCCATGTTATAAAATCATACCCAGCTTCCCAAAGGCCAATGGTTCACTAGCTTATGAGACTAAATGCATTTCCTGTCTATATTTCAGGCCCTTCAAGGTGTCTAACAGGAGACATTTTCTGAAGGAAAAAAAATGGTAATATTAGTTTTCCTTTAAAGTTTAAGACTCACTTCCTTTTATTACTTCAATAGAAATACTATTTTCTTACTCTAAATGCTCAGTGTTTTAAAGCAGGATAGATATTTGCTTATTTTTTATAAGAAACTTTATATATATATATTCTTTAGCAAAATATTTATCAGTTTTCTGAATAAAGACTGTTCTTTGAGTTGTCTCTGTTACTGATTCCATTGCTCTGAGGGTGAGAGATATTTAATATTCTCTTTTTGAAGGAATGAATAAAAAGGCCCTTTGGACTCTGGTTCCTCTGTGCTACCAAAACTGTTCACACAAATTCACTTCTTTTCTATCTTCACCCTATTTTGTTTCTCGGCATTGTCCAGTAGAGCTAACCATTCTCTCTCTCATGAAAAATGGATTTTTTTTTTCAGCTTCTTTATACTATACCCTTCTTATTTTTTCTTCTTCCTCTCTGGCTGCTCCTCAGTGGGCTGGAGCAGTATTTCCTCTTTTCCCAAACCATTAACATTCCATTCCTCAAGGGTCTCTCCTTCGCCCTTTGTGTATTTCTGATTTTATTCCTCACGTGCAGCCTACATTCTGTGCTTTTGATAAATCCTTTTTTTTTTTCTAAGAGATTGCATTTTTATTTCAAATTGCTGCATTTTAATAAAGGTAGAAAAGTAACTTCATTTGGCTTATTACATGCAAGAGTGTGTTTTAATGAGTGTCGTTCCTTTGGTAATATTGAGCAAGTGGTCAAAGAAGAGAAAACAAACCATTGAGTCATTTTAGAAACAAAATATCAGCAGATACATAACATACAAAAAGAACATTTTATGACTGAGTTTTCTAAAGACAGTTATGTGAAGGACTGGGAAATTTAAAGGTTATATTGCTCTGTAAAATGTAACAGTGATTGAAATCATGTTAGTGAATATAAAATCATTTGTGTTTGTGATTTGGCTTTATGCCACTGAAGAGGCTATTTGTACAGTTAAGATAGTCAAAGTTGTAGCAGTCTCCCTCAGGCAAAAATACTTAAGTTTCTGATAATGTCTACTGACTTGCTTAAAAGAGGATAAAACAACATACCCTCAGGCAGGTGAGAGGATTTAAGTGGAGTCAATTTAGGAAACATAGTGCCTCAGCAAATTCAGAAATTAATCCAGATTAAGACATTTTGCTTTTAGGATCTAAATGAAAAAAAATAGTTATACAGCTCTAAACTAGAAGGTGGAGAAAGTCAAATGCATATTCCATGA
Organism: Talpa occidentalis; assembly: GCF_014898055.3. Classification (NCBI taxonomy): domain Eukaryota; kingdom Metazoa; phylum Chordata; class Mammalia; order Eulipotyphla; family Talpidae; genus Talpa; species Talpa occidentalis. The sequence goes on along the minus strand of NW_023601322.1, from coordinate 30,801,527 downwards.
AATTCCTCATGTGTTCAATAGCATACGGTGAAAAATTACAGAGAAAAATCATCAGCATGGGTTACCTCAAGCTAGTAAATATGTAACCTTAATTTTTAAGAAATCAATTGGAAATAGGGAGGATTATAATGTCTTCTAATAAAAATAATCTAGAAATTTAGTTATGTCTCATATTTCTGTCTTTTGTATAATACATTTTATGATAAATTACTTTTCAAAGTCGTTATTGAATCTATACTTCCATCCAGAATAATAACATAGTTCTCCTATGTTCCTAGAATAAATAATTGATGAAGCCCCCAGGTCTCTAAAGAAAACGCAAGCATTTAATTGTAACTTTATTGCTACATACGCCTATCCAGGCGAAATTAATAGTGATCTTTTTGTGGTATAAAATTATGTTCTGAGACTAAAGGTACACATCTGAGTCCAACAAACTCCCAGAGACAGATCGATAAGATTATAAAAACAAGAAACATTAAATCAAGAGATTTTGTATATAAAACACACCAACAGCTTTACATTTTGCTCAAAGTTACTTCTGATATTTTTTCTACTTATATTGTAAGAACACAATACATCCATGGTTAGAAGTTTCTTGGTAATGTATTAATGGGACTTGTTTAACACATTTTGGTGACAATAATCTTCAGCTGTGGTATAAATATTTTTTTGTGACCTTCATGACCAGTTTAAAAATTATCTGAAAATTATAATGTGACCTTACCTTGCTTCCATTTTCTCGAGCCTCCCGTTCCATCTTGAGGTCAGAAATTAGAAGATTCTTGTATTTGTTTTTCCCATCACTGCTGTGCTCATCTATTCTGTATTCTGAAGTCAGCTGTGCCGAGAGGGGACTGTCACTCAGGTTCAGTGGCTGCTCGTCCTGCTCCAGCCCAGTTTTGCCATCACCATTGGAGTCGCACATCTCCCTGCTGTGTGTTCCCCCTGAAGCAATTGAACTGTGCCCCAGAGTCTCATTGCCATTAAAGCTCTCTGCAGCAGAATCATCTGTTGTAGAAAAAAAATATATATATTTTGATTTTAATTAATATGTTATTCTGTTTCTACTTCAACTATCATTTATTGAGCTCCTATCATGTGCTTGGCATTGTGCTAACTAGTTTTACAGGCAATGTGGCATTTAGCCTTAGCAATAAATGTGTTTAGCAATCATTGCTATTTTTAATCTCCTAGGCACCTTTAGGCATAAGAAAAAGTGAAGTAAAATAATAAGATAGACTAAACAGTTCAATCTTCAATGAAATCTCAAAGAAATATAAATGCAAGCAAAGGTAATATGATAACGATAAATTAGTTTGCAGATAACTTTTGTTTCACCATTGAAAATACCTAGATTTTGAAAAAATTCTCCAATAAGAACATCTATCCTGCCAGTGAGGTATAATTGGCTCTAACTTTATGAGTATTTAATATGGGCTTAAGACATTAAAAGTGCTTATAAACTTTGTTCTAGTGATTATACTTCTGAGACTTTTAATCCTAATGAGTTTAATCACTGTATCTCTCTGTGTGGTGGTAAAAAAATACTTATTTATACCAGTGCTGTTTATAATAGTGAAACATTAGAAATAACATAAAGTACCATAAATAGAAAATTAACTTAATATAGATTGGAATAATTAGAATATTATGGATATACTCAATGCTCTATTTTAAAGATGTGGGGAAATGTGAATTATGAAGCATTAAATGGAAAAAGCTAGCTACAAGAGAATGTTGTGAATATGATCTCAATTTTGTAAAGAAAAAGCACAGGCACAAAGAGAAAAGACTGAAATGATATAGCCTAAACTATTATATGGATTTCCTCTTAATTGTATAGTACTGGATCATCTAATATTCTTTATTATCTAATAACAAAAATGAGGCAGCTATAGAAAGAAAAACCAAAACAGGGAAGGGAGTGGAGGAAGCAGAGTTAAGCCAAATTTTGTCTTTAAAAATATAATAAGTTCACTTAAAAAATAGGTATAATAATGACTTTTTCCTGAGAATAAAAACAAAAGTTTAAGTAAAACAAATTTCAATTTCTCTTCATTTCACCCTTACATATATGATAAGAGTTTGCTGTTAATTGTAAAAGACAGTAATGACAAGTATATTAAACTGTTTGATTTAATTTAGGGGTTTTGGATGAAACCATGTAATATGAGTAAGTAAAAGTAAAATCATACTAGGCATTTGTAATTTTTGGTTTGATTAATGAGTATTCAAAAGTATTCTTTTGTAGGGTAAAATGACATGTTTAATGTCTCCTAGTGAATTTAAATCCATGAAATGACATTTAAATTGTGAAGGTGTAATACAACTCACCTGTTCATTTATTCAACTATGAATTTATTGAGTTCCTAGTCTGGGCTAAAAGGATGGTAAATCTTTTACCTATAGAGACACTGCCTTCAACAAGTTCACAGATAATTAAAAAAGACAGAAAAACAAACATGCAATTAAAATACAGAACAAGGAAGGATGTGATTAAACGCAAGGGATGGAGATATCTCAGAAGTCTTCCTAAAGAAGGTGGCATGTGAGCTGAATCCCTAAATATGAATAAACCTTAACCAGGTAAAGCTGGGAGAGAATTCCCCACCTAGAAAGCCACAGAGAAAAGGATGCATATCCAGAGGTGAGATTCAAGTGCTGAGTACAAAATACAGTGAAAAAAGAAAGACCTAAAAAAGGAGACATGCATTGGAGACTACTTTGTGTATCAAAGAGCTTGGACTTCACCTTGATTGCAAATACATTTTGATGGTGAAATTGATATGGGAAAAAAAATATGTTTAAAGAGAATACCCTAACTGTGAGGAGGAGACTGGTATGCAGGTAACAAAATTGAAGTTGGGGAGACCAGGTAAGAGACCTAGAAGGCATCATAGTGTGTTGGAAGCAGCAGCAGTACAGAAAAAGTGGGAATGACTAGAAAAAGCGTAAGAACAGAACATATAAGACTGATAATAGACTATACCTGGGCCCAGGAGGATGAAAATAAAGGTCATTAAGGTAAATTTTCATAAAATAATATTTTAAACAATTTTCCAAAATATTTTATGAAAAAGTTTAAATGTGTTCAAATGGCAAGACTCTACAGTTAAATTACTCTTTTCATTGTACCCATTCAAATAAAGTCTTCATGTGGAGAGAAAACACATAATTAGGAAATTGGCCACAAAGAATATAACAGGGCTCTTTACATAACAGTTAGAGAAGCAAGAAACATCCTTTTAACTATAAGATATCTAAAATTTTTGAAACACAGAATTAGTGAAAAGATTTATATAAGCAATTAAGAATGTGTGCATTTTTTTAATGCTAAGTCAAATCTGTATGCTAAAAAAGTGTGAAAGGTCATTTGTGTTACTTCTAAGAAATTCCAGAGAAAAGCATATTGGATGTACTCAAGGACAATTATTTAACTCATGAAGAAAATGTGATTTTACTTTTGTGTAATAAAATCCTTTAAAATATATTAAACATTTCCTGGAAGAAATTTTTATCAATATTTAAAAAGAATGAGTAACTCTAAGAGGTTATATTTTAAAACGCAATCCACATTACCAGAAAAAAAATCCAGTATCTATTAGAGCTGAAAATTAATGTTACATCCATTTCTTTAATCTGTAATCATCACACATACTTAGTAAATAGTGCAACATTCACTCTTTTCAGTTAAGAGAGACATCAGCTATCAGGGGTCTTTAATAAAAATCATGTATTTATAATTTTGGTACAAAATATAAACAATAAAAAAGAAAATATTTTTAGACAGAACAGCTCACTCCAGATGTTACCAAGGTAACAAAACTCAATAGCTTAGAGATTTCATTCCTGAGTAAATCAGGATTTTTTATGAAAAACAAGCAAATGATTTACTTATTTGTATCAAATATAAATTCAAATTTTCATAATTTAAATGGTAAAAGAGCCAATAATGTCACTTGCCACTATTTTGTAAATCAAAATTAATACAAAGTTTTTAATGTATTAGAAAATTTCAATGTAAAGAAGTGAACAGACATTAAACTGAGGATAAATTGACTTTTTTATTGTCTAGTTTCATATAACCACATTAATAATGTTTATTCTCTCTTTTTTTAAAGATTTATTTATTTATGCATACAAGAGCTGGGGTACAGGCCAGAGGTGTGGGAGGTGAGAGGATTCACCAGAGACAGAGTGGGAAAAAGAACAGACAGACCAGAGTACACTGCTGAGGGGAGCAGCAGGTGAGTCAGGAGAGGTCTGCTGTGCCATATGGTTAGCTCCCGGGCCAGGGATCGAACTCGTGCAGCAGAGGCTGCGGACAGCTTCATTTGTTATGTCTTAATCCCTTGTGCCACCAGAATCTTTTTTTTTTAAAGATTCTTTTTTCTTTCAAATTTAAAAACCACAGTCTCAGCCTCCTAAGGCATTTGTGTATTGTACCTTACTCATTAAGCTAATTACTGCTACAATTGAAAGCCAAACAATGCTGTCTGTATTTTGATGTTGTTTGTTGTAACCAATTCACATTAGCTTATTGCTTTAAAGGGGAAAACTGACTCCTTACCCAACATAGTTTGCTCCATCCTGAGTAGTAGGTGATGTGTGGGCTGCTGACTTCTGCTACACAGGAGTAGTAGTGTTTAGGTCTGTAGGATTGACCTTCAGGTTCACAGACCCTGAGAGATGGTGCTTCTTTCAAGTTCAACCTGGCACAGCATTGCAATGAAAGACTGTATTTGTGTCCCAAAGAAAAGCAACACCTGGAGTTTTGGATGTCAGGAGTGCCCAGGGTACCTAGCAACAGGGGAGAATGTGGAATACGATGGCAGGTAATGTGGAATCTAATGACACCAGGAGGGCAGTTAGATGTGTGGCTACACTTGTTCTGTTGTTTTGATGGGACTGCTTTAGAGTAGCAGAGAGGATTGCCCAAGTTAGGTCATTTGTGGGTCTTATCTATAAGGTGTAGCAAAACTACTCATAATGGATTTACTATTCATTTTCTTTCTCATTCCCTATTTCTCATTCCTTCCACCATTTAGTACAGACCCTAAAAATGCTCTTTGTTTAAATAATTTATAATGTGTCTGTCAACATTTTTTTTTTTAAAGATTTATTTATTTATTTAAACAAGCGCTGGGTACAGTCAGAAGCACGGGAGGGTGAGAGAATTCACCAGAGCCAGAGTGGGGAGCAGAGTAGGCAGAAGGACCGAAGTACACTGCTGAGGGGAGCAGCGGGCGGCAGGAGAGGTCTGCGTGCCATGTGGGACCCTCCTCCAGTGGCCGGGAAGCAGCCGGGGATCGAACAGGTGCTGCAGAGGCTGCCGGCAGCTTCGCAACCCAGCGCTCAACTGCTGCGCCACCGGGGAGGCCCCCATCAACATTTTTTACAAAGTAGTTTAATCAGTATCTTATTGAAAAATTAGCTCTCTCTTAATAAATTGAATTAACCTATAACATTATATAGGACATCTGTGTGTATCTACATGTGTACTTAAGTGTGTATATATCTGTATGTATGAGATGTGTATACATTTGAAATCTCCCAAAGTACCTGACCTACTTTCTTATTCAATTACTTTCAGTAGCTCTTCATTATAGACTTTTGGTCAAGTGCCTTAGGCAAAATGAATAAGAATATATATATATATATATATATATATATATATATATATATATATATATATTTCACTCTCATTTTAAGATTATTGCTTGGAAATGTAGTCTTAAAGTCCAGGTCAGGTCCAAAAAGTTTTTTTTTTAACCATTTTCCCCCAAATATATCAGTTTTCTACCTCATCTTTTGATACCTCCTTTGTAAACTTCCCTTTTATATAACCATAAAACTAACTTTTAAACCCAAAATATAAATTTAAATAACCTTGCTTAAAGAGATTAATATCTTAATGTCCCCAAAATAAGAAAAAACTCCTTCAAAATCTATTTTCAACAGATTTTAAATGTAATTCTGCTTTATTACTCCTGATCTCTGCTGTCTTCTCCCAACTCAAAAGTCCCCTATAATTAAAATGGAAGCTCCCATTCTAGGCTTCATCTCACACTATGACTCCCTCTGCTCTAAGACACAAAACATAATCAAGTCTAAACTTATGCTGTGAAGCACTCACCTACCCTGTCCCTGCCCCAAGTCCTACTCCCTGACTTGTTTTTGTCTTTATAGCCCTTTTGTTAATCTGTATTAGCCACTTCAATGTTCCTTCCTCATTCATTTCCCTTTTTCAAATCCTTCTGAAGACCTTTCCATTTTCAAGTTTCTATTTTGCTCATTTTCTATAATGCAGTTTTTTAAACTTAATTAAACAGAACAAATCCTTGTTCTGTATTTTACCTTTGTTTTCATATATGCAAAAACTTAAATTACTAATACTGAGATCTTGCACAATACCATAAAACCTTTTGCAAAGATCATCAAAAATGCAATCTTCAGGCCTCCCCGGTGGCGCAGCGGTTGAGCGCTGGGTTGCGAAGCTGCCCGCGCCCGAGGAGCCGGTTGGATCCCCGGCTGCTCCCCGGCCACCGGAGGAGGGTCCCACATGGCGCGCAGACCTCTCCTGCCGCCCGCTGCTCCCCTCAGCAGTGTACTTCGGTCCTTCTGCCTGCTCTGCTCCCCGCTCTGGCTCTGGTGAATTCTCTCACCCTCCCATGCTTCTGACTGTACCCAGTGCATGTATAAAACAAACAAACAAACAAATAAATAATAAATAAAGCATGCCTCTATTAAAAAAAAAATGCAATCTTCAAGTTTTGTTTGTAGTTGCTAAATATAACCTGATGATATATTATTTGATAATACTATCTAAAACACATTTAAAAGAATGATGTTACATTTTGAAATTAAAACACTCACCCTAATGAGATGTTTACTGATAATAAACATATATGTGTATCTATAGGTATATGTAATTACTGATAAAAGGATAAAATACACTGATTTTAAAATGATAAAACCCATACTGAGGTTTAGGTTAATTAAATAATTAAAAAACTAATTCTGAGCTATCAATGGGGAGGTAAAATATATTATACTCTTTTCTTTAAAAAATTTAACCAGATACCTATTGAGTGCTAGACATTCATCTTGGTACAGTGAGCATCCATATGGAATTTATTCTTAACTTTACTATAACAAGGTAGAACATAATATCTATCCAATGTAAGATTTAAATAAGGCACAATGAATAAACAATGTTCTTCAGAGAAAGAAAAGCCATCTACCCATCACTGGGCATGAGGACAGTATCAGGGAGGATATTTTATAAGAGGTACAATTTGAAGAAGGTGAAGTATATGTAGTAGTGTATGACAGTGATAATGGGGGTGATTTCAATTCAGCACAGCAAAAAAAGAATCAATGAAAAAAACTGAATAGGACAGGAATAGAGTACATTCTATGTATGGCAGCAGGAAACAGTATGTCATAGGGAATTGTGAATATTTTACTGTATATTTATTTTTCTGGATCACAGGTGCAATCATTAACTGTTCTCCCAGGGCATGTACTTGCAGAAGTCCACTGATTGTGTGAGTGTAGTCTGAGAAGTATATCACTCTTCTATCTTGGAAACACAGTCAGCTGACATAACAAAAATTTCATCCAAGTCTTTCTTCTAAATTATTTTTTAAAATAGTTGTCAATGTAATAACATCAATGACTTCTTAATTGTCCAAATAAATTACAAATGACTACTTTCATGTTTACCCATTAGCTTGTTTAGGATTTCAAATGCATATATATTTTATAGAAAATTACAGACAGAATGTCTTTGATATTGTTGACAAAATCATTCACAATACCTGCATTCACAATACCTCTTCAGTTCTTTTCATTGATTCTTTTTAACCCCTGCATTTTTTGTTTTAACCCCTGCATTCACAATACAATGAGATATTAAACTTGAATTAGAGGTAAGTGAAAATTATGTGTATATGTGTACGTGTGTATGTATGTATATAACTGTGTGTGTCATAAACCCATAAGTTGGTCCATAGCTTCTAAGATAAGTGATCCTGAACTAGATACCATATTAATATTTTTAATTAAATGGTACCATAATAATCATAAATACCATAGGTTTTTTCAAACCCGTACTCTAACTTTTATATTAAAATCTATATTCTATTTATCAATCAGATTCTAAGTCCTCCTAAAGTTTATATTTTCCATCTTATGTGTTTTTTTGATCCTCTATAGAACCAGCTTAGTGCTTTACACTAAGTTGATATTCATTCCCTCTCTCATATATGTATGTATAAATGTATGTATTTAAGTGTGTGTGTGTACATATATATATATATATATATAAATTGGTAATGAAACAACATTATAAATAATAATCTGATACAGTCACCAATGTATTCATATATTGTAACTTACTTATGAATCTAATTATGGCCACAATTTAAAGCTAAAAACATTGATACTGTCTATTTTTTGATGTTATGATCCATGTAGCAAGCAGCATATATGATACAATAGCATATTAAATTTAAAATGAATCTAAAATAATCATTATACAGTAATTTGGTATTTTTAAAGAAAGCTGATAGCTAATCAAAGGAGATAAATGTCCCATAAACACATTAAATGAGCAATAGAAACAAGAAACAATGTCATACAGTATTATTATAAAGTCATTCTATTAGAAAATGATTTGACAATTTGTAGAAAAAATGGTTCAGGGATTTATTATGAATTATCTCAAAGTGATAACTCAGTTAAATGGAAAAAAATGACAGGTTTAGGGTAAGTCATTCTAAAAAGAAATATTCTAATTAAAGCTAAAACTTATGTGATCCAAAAGGACTTTCCCGTAAGCTGGCATTTAATCAAATAACAACTTAAGAGGTTTTTGGTTTTTTTTTTAAACATTGCCAATTATAAATCAGGAAACCCTTTATCCTGGAAAGTTAATAGCATACAAATGTTAACGAGCTACATGGACCTCCACTTTCTTCAAATTTTCCTTGCAGCAAGTACTGTTGGGTCTACCTCACAGAATTCCCCTTGTTTTTATTTCACAGTGATAAGTTACTAGTGACTTTGGTTTTATTTTTGTCTATTAACCTTTTCAATGGCCTGTTTGCGATCCTAATTCCTTCACTTAATTGACCAAATCAGCCATTGTTCTGCCTGATGTATTTTTCTGAGTTCTGTCCGACCAGACAACAACAATCAATTTCCTTTCATTCACTGTCATGACCCAAGACCCATTAACTCTCCTGCTCTGTATCACATCTAGTGCATAGGAACTTTCACTGCCAAACCATGTCCTATTAGACATCGCCATAGTTCCACTGATGATGAAACCATAGTAAAAGATCAGAAGAACAAAAATAGGAGACTTGTGCCTGCCTTGATAAGACATGATGACAAAGGATAGAAGCTAACTATAAAATATAGGGGCTTTCATCCTCAGTGAGAGAGCATCCAGTGTTGTGGAGTATTGATACACCCATTTCAATGTGAAGGTAGTTCTTAAAACTTGACCTCTTTACCTCTAAGAAGGCAGTTTCATGAGTAGGGTTCATCCAGTCCACTAAGTGCTATATTTAGGCATGTTAAGTCCTCCTTCATAGAGTGGACGTGTAATAGAAATATCTCTGTCAGGTCCCAATGGCAAATAAGCAGGTTGCTCAAAACCTGCAATATAATAGTTTCCTTGTCAATCTGTCTATGACCACATTAAAAGAAATTCTTTATGAAAACATTAAAAATTATCAAGTTTTCTAAAATCATGTTATTTGATATCATTCATCCCTGGATGTCAAATGAAGTTGTCTTTGGCTATAAATATCATGTAATTGGTCAGCTTGCACTCTTCTAATCATGGTGACATTGCAAGTTCATCTGCATTTATAATAACATAAGGGTTACTTAGTTTACACTAGTGAAAAATTGAAAATGAAAATTATCAGTCATGTTTCTCTGATTCTGAAAAACTCTACAATTGTACAATCACTTTCATGAATAGGCTCAAATAAAATCCACTAAATGGACAAGACTTTAAGCAGTAAGTCTAGTTATACATTTTCCTTAGAACAAAGACAAAGTGTCCTCAGATTGTCTTTGTTCTAAGGAAAAGTTTCTTACACAGTTTCTTTTGCATAACATAAGTGATACAGACACTTGAAATGCTCAGAGGACTTTTTAATGGAAGTTAGTGGAAGAATGATATTGATATTGATAAAACTTCCATAATAGGACAGGGATTTTAAAATATTGACATCCATTCAATGTCCCTCTAAAAACAACTATAATAAAGGTGACTTTAATAATCAAGTATGCAGTGTGAATTTACTCATTGGTATTAAGCATCCTACTTGGCCACAAACCCAGGTTTGCTCAGTGAGATAATAAATAGAATGTCAAGCAAAGAAAGGAGAGTGGATATGGTTAGAAATAGAGGTTTCATTCACATGTTGATCTGACTACTCTGTTTGCCAACAAGTTACCAAATTCAGAACATAGAGAAACATGCCAACATGCCTATGCCAGACCAGTTCTATTAGATACCTTTAATTAGAAGAGGTAGTTACTTCTCCTTAGTAGATTGTACACAATTTATTTTTCATTTGTTCCTGTATTCCTTGCTCTTCTTTCCTTTAACACTAGTAAAAATGAAACTCAAAATGTTTTATATACTACCCTTTTCTTCCCACCTAACATTAATTTTAATTAAGGGAATCAACATAGTAAACAATGAAGTAATTAACGTGTTTCCCTTGGAGTTGATGCTATTATTATATATTCCATCACTGACAAACTATGAACCTTATAAAATGATAAAGTGAACTACTAAAAATTCAGCTATTTTATCACTGAGAGATTGTGCATGAGCCTGGGGGCTACCTTTCAGGATGTGCTATATATTCTAATCCACTATTTTACTTGCAACTGCTTCCTTTTAGCCAAAATATCAGCCTGGAAAACAAGCCTTTCCAAGCATGAAAGTGACACTACTCACAATTTTTCTCTCCATTGGTAGGTTCTGTTGGCCTCAGGAACTACACTTCTAAGAAATCAGGCAACTGGCCATTTTACAACAGTTTGGTCAACAAAGGAATAGACAAAAAAAAAAATTGTTGGTTGGTCTTTTGACCAAATAACATAATGAGTTGGGTTGAGCCCACAAGATATCCTAAAACATTTATCATATTATTCTGCAAAAGGAAATATAATGCCAAGGCATTTCCTTTTTTTTTTTTTAAGATTTATTTGTGCATACAAGAACTGGGGTACAGGTCAGAGGTGCAGGGGGTGAGAGGATTCACCAGAGACAGAGTGGGGAACAGAACAGGCAGATTGACCAAAGTACACTGCTGAGTAGTGAGTCAGAAGAGGTCTGCTGTGCCTGGGTTGCTTCCTGGCTGGCTGGGAATCAAACTCAAGCTGCAGTGGCTGCTGATAACTTCATAGATTGAGTCTTAACCCTTGAGCCACCAGGGAGGCCCCTGCCAAGGCATTTCCTATAGTCAGTAACAACATCTCATTCCTTTGCATGACATCCTACCTGGCAAATATCCTGAGTAATTTGAAAGGAAATATGTAATGTGTAGTGGAGCTGGTTAGTCACAAATACTGGCAATGATTTTGGAGATACAGAAATTCGGAGTTCAATATTTACTGGAATTTCTTTATTTGTTGTGAAGTATCTGATGATTAAATCTGTATTTCTCTTTTTCTTAAGCTTTATCTCTGCTGTTGTATTCAGAGTTTGGCAGTCATAGATAAATATCCTAACTATCTGACTGCAAGTGTTTCATAACTAAAAGAGCAATGAGTAGTATTACTTGGTGATATGGCCTCAGAGAACGGAGACATCATTTCTGGGTACAATAGTTGGGCATGACTTACTTTTAGTTGCATTGGGGGAAAAATTAGGTTTGTAGTTTGTAAAACATAATGTTAAATAGAATTGCTTTTGGGTATATGAGAAAATTATGGTTTATATGTTAACATTAGGTGTTCATATATGTGGGGGTGTAAGTTAAAAGCCAAATGATGGTGTGTACTAAACACCATCAAGACAGAAAGTTTGTCCATCTAACCCCCTCCTAAAGCACATTTGCAGGCTCTAGCAAGATCCCTTGCTACCTTGGAACAGTTTGAAGCTGTGAGACAGAAAAAAAGGGGAATCATTGGAGTTATGCCTTTTAATGCTAACTTTAAGAAAGAACGTGTAAAAATTACTGTCACTGGAGTATCCTCGTTTTTCTAAATTTGGGGCTGCCTTTAGTTTTTGCCTATGCAGATTATTAGACAGCCAATTCCTCTATGAATTTTGTGAAAATCTCCATTTCCTTGCCAATAGATTCCCAATTTTTCTATTGTTTTTGCTGAATTTAGCTAAAGACAATTTTCTGATTTGAAAAATCAACCTTCACTAATATGTAATTGTTTTGCTTTTGAGAAACTCATAGAAATGTTAACTTATTGAATTATGGTAAAAAATATAACTTGTTGAAGGCATATGAAATCAAATAATATAGTAAAATCAAAGAACTAGAAGATGCAAACCCTGAAAAGAGAACACATTCAGAGATTCTGGGGAGAGATCTAATAAATCAAATATTTGAAGATATTAATGTTTTTTATTGCCAGATTATCAGTAATTAGAAGATATACCATATACTTCATACGGGAAATCACTCTGACAAAATTATCAAATTATCAAATAATTTCTAATCTCATCTTTTAATTGAACTAACATTTCATTGTATGTTCCAGGTGTTCATTGTTTAGGTTTCTCTGTCTCTTCATGTATTTAATTATAAAATGTAAGCAATTAGAAAGCAAGTTCCAATTCTTAATTCCTTCATGAATTTTTGATTGTTCTATAGTAAATATTCAATAACTATTTGTTGAACTGAGCAATCAATCACATATCTAGTGTCTGATTAAAAAATAGATTATGTATCTTTTTATATCCTTATATATGTTCTTAATCTACTTATTGTATATATTACTGCATTATCCACTGTGTTGTAAGAAGAATATGAAAGTGCTCCTCCCATAAGATTCCACAACATAATTCCCAGAACTTGTAAATATGATGAAATACCACTCCTTTTATTTGTGGTATGGCATGGGGCACAATGGATATTAAATAAGGATATTATTTGAGTGGCTCTGATCTAATTACAGGAGGGAGTGCTTCAAAGCACAGAGCTTTCTCTGGTCAGTGACAAAAAGGGAAACCAGAGATATTCAAAGCTCAAAGGACTTTCAGTATGCCACCCATGGTTTAAAGAGAGAGGCTATTACATAAGAATTGTCTTAGGAACTGCAGTTAGACTCAAGGAAATGACAGAGACTAGGACAGTAGACAAGGAAACAGAACCCCAGTCTTTCAACCATAGGGAACTAAACTCTGCCAATAAGCTAGAATAAGTGGATTCTTATCTGAAGAGCCTCCAGATAAGAGAATGGACAGACTAACACCTTGATTTTGAGCATGGAATCCATAAGAGAATTCTTGGAATTCTCCCCTATATAACTGCCAGATATGAATGCTAAGCTATTTGTAGTACTTTATTATACAGCAGTATAAAATGAATACAGTAATAAACATGAATTTGAGACCACTCAAAATTATTCAAGTATATTTCAAATGATATATATGTGTGCATGGTTCTTAAAATTTAATTGCTTCAGAATTTCCCAGGCAAACTGTTAACAATACAGATCCACTTAAACACTTCTAACCCAACAAAACTGAGAAAGTGTAACAGGGGCAGAGAATCTAGAAACATTTCTCATACAAGAGTATTGGGGTCACATGTGAGAATTTACTATAGAGAACTAATATGAAGAAATTAATAATTTATCTATGACTAGTTAGTATAGGAGGCAACTGTTGATTCCCAGAGAAATAAATACGGCTGGCAGTCCTCAAATTCAAGTTCAGTAAGACTGGACCTGAGGATATTTTAATCCTGCTTAATTAATCTCTGGGGATTTTCAGAAAAACAAGCCATAACCCAAATATCCTCTCTTTTGACAAGAATTAATAAATCAGAACACTTAATTGCCAGGATGGCTCCACTTTCAAAAGACTCAAGAAAGGATATGATTTTGCCCAAAGAGTTAATGTGATTACACTGAAGATCTACAGATATTATTTCAGGGAAAAGGATCACCTTTATTAATTCCTGGGAAACAAGGTCTCTACCAAGTTCAAATATATGTTTGCAAAATTAAGAATCCTACTCTGCCCGTAAAGCAGAGCTGTGTACCATCTTAGTATTCACATGTGCAAAAGTCACTCAATTTTGCTCAGAGTAGGTAAAGAGTATCACTGTAGGGAATACTGTCAACATCTTCAAGGTTTGTTCTCTGGGTCCTTCATATTCTTTTTCCCATTTTTATGGTAAAACTTCTAGCTATTTGTGTGTACACTAGTTTGCTGAAAAATCATTTTGCTGAAGAATAGATTGACAGATTGATTGATTCTCCTTTGACTGAAATTCCTCCATAGAAAAATGTAACTTCAGCTATGCACTTGTAATTTAAACCTTTTATCTCTAATTGAATGAAAGCCTTTTTTTCTTGGTATTTTCAGCCATTACCAAGTAAGTGAAGAATGATATTGTGTTCTGAGAGTATGTATAGAGGGAAAAATCCTGCAATCGTACTGGATCTATTTAATTCTGAGATTTTGGAGTAATTTAGAGGCTAGAGATTGGAGCACATACTTCATGATATTCTTGCTAAAGTCCTCCTACTTCCTCCCCCCAAATTTCCTTTCTCTGCTGTAATGGGTGAGTCAGGACCATTCATAGAGGAAAATGAATCTCTTATTCCCTGCAGTGGGGAGACACATGAACCGCCAAACATTTGTTGGGCTTGAAGAACAAGTAAATCCTAACATAAATATTCTAAAAGCATTCCCCCTACACTCCTTCATTTTATACTCTAGTCATTTGTTGGTTGTTTTGCTCTCAGATGCTGTCTTCTCCCTTTCCTTGCCAACCAGTTCCCAGAGTATCTTACCTATTGTCTTTTGTCTTGATTCAAACAATGGAAGATACTGTCAGAGATTAAATATGGGAGGAAAAAATGCCTGCGTATACCCCACGCCCATACCACGCATACTCTCTCTCCTTCTCTCCTTCTCTCCTTCCTTCCTTCTCTCCTTCCTTCCCTCCTTCCCTCCTTCCTTCCTTCCTTCCTTCCTTCCTTCCTTCCTTCCTTCCCCCTCCCTCCCTCCCTCCCTCCCTCCCTCCCTCCCTCCTCCCTCCTTCCTTCCTTCCTTCCTTCCTTCCTTCCTTCCTTCCTTCCTTCCTTCCTTCCTTCCTTCCTTCCTTCCTTCCTTCCTAGATTCATTTATTTATGCATACAAGAGCTGGGGTACAGGCTGGGCCAGAGGTGTGGGGGGTGAGAGGACTCACCAGAGACAGAGTGGGGAACAGAACAGGCAGACTGACGAAATACACTGCTGAGGGGAGCAGCAGGCGAGACAGGAGAGGTCTGCTGCACCATGTGGGCTGCTCCCTGGCTGGGGATCTAACTCATGCTGCAGTGGCTGCGAGACCAGCCTCAGAGGCTGCATCTTAACCCCTGCGCCACCAGGGAGGCCCTGTGCCATGAAGTATTTTCTATGAATCTGATTCCACCAGGTAGCTCAGGCTCTTTGGCTCTCGTAATGCCAATGCCAACATCTCTCACCTCCTTTTCCAGCTCTGACTGGAATGGCAGTATCCTGTTATTTTTTTAAGTCACTTATTTTATTTTTTTCATTTTTTCCCTCAATTTTTTAATTTTATTTTATATATTTGTACATCATTTTTCATTTTTGCACAATGTGTTTATTTTCATCTTGGTTATAGTCCCCATACAATTCCCTCCCTCCTTGTTTTGATCCTACTCCCTTATCCTTCCCAAACTTCCCCCCCACCACCCCGTAGTGTCTGGGTCTCTGGTTTATAGTTGTTTGTTGATTTTAATTTTTACTTTATTATAATCAGTCTTTTTCCTGGTTCCTTATTTAGGTTTTCTAAGATCCTGTTATGATTATCCTCTGTTATTAATTCCTGTTTTGCTGTACTATCCCCCTATTTTTTTTAAAGATTTATTTATTCATGCACACAAGAACCAGGGTACAGGCCACATGCCCGGGAGGGTGAGAGGATTCACCAGAGACAGAGTGGGGAGCAGAACAGGCAGACTGACTGAAATGCACTGCTGAGGGGAGCAGCAGTCGCAACAGGAGAGGTCTGCCATGCCATGTGTGATTCTCGCCGGCCAGCCAGGATAGAATCTGCACTACAGAGGCTGCAAACAGCTTCATAGCACTGTGCTCAACCACCTGCACCACCAGAGGATGCCCAGTTGTGCCTTTTATTAAGTTATTCCGATGATGACATGGAAATGGGTCTATTTCCTAATTGTATTTCAACCAAAACAATTTGCCAGACGTGGGCCTAAAGACTCCTGTTTTCTAGCATATATGATGTTATAGTTAATGTATTGTGATTTTTTCTTCATATAGTTAGCTCATCATTTGATATCCAATACATTTTCACTGAGCCTTCTTTATTGTTTCTCCATCTGGAGTTAAAGTCCATAATCATATTAATGAATATGTTGACTTTAAAGCCAATAAGAATTTTGGTGGAAAATATGAAGAATTATTATTTAGATACTTGTCAAAGGACTATTAACTTTCTAACAAATACTAAATTATTCTGATTTGTTTAAGCAAAAGGGAATGTAATAGATTCATCTGTATTATAGCAATTGCTTTGGATCATTAAATGTTTTAACTATGCAAATCATTTTGGTAGTTATTACTTTTACAATATTTGAAATGGACCTGGGAAAAAGATAACACCATCAGTTTTTCTATGTTGAGGATCTTGGTAAAGATAAAATGAGAAACTTGCTTAAGTCACTTTGACTATAACAAATATAGGTTTAGAAAGTGGCTTCCTAGTCCAGACCAAGTTTCTGTTTAAATGCTGCTACACATTGGGCCTCCCTGGTGGCACAGAGGTTAAGTCTTAGCGCTATGAAGCTATCTGCAGCCACTGCAGCACCAGTCTGATCCCTGGCCAGGGAGCTAACCCACATGGCACAGCAGACCTCTCCTATCTCGCTCACTGCTCCCCTCAGCAGTGAATATCACTAGATCTGCCTGTTCTGCTCCCCACTCTGTCTCTGGTGAACCCTCTCATCTCTCTGCACCTCTGACCTACACCCCAGCTCTTGTATGCATAAATAAATAAATACTAAAAAATAAATAAATACTGTTACACCTCAGTAGAGAACACATATTTAGGAATTATAAGAAGAATCTGAAATAGGCAAGTGGTAGCTATATAGTAAAAAGAAATGTTAACATTAGATTTAGGAGGCTGTAAAGACATTATTAAATTGAAAGGTATCATGTGAAGTTGCTATTTTATAGGATTTCACAAAATCAGGAATAATAGTGAGCTGCCTGCTACTGTGACTTGAAGTAATATGCCAAACTTGTAACAAAGAATTGAAATACTGCACACAAACAGCAATAAGCAAGAAAGCAGTAAAAGTTATTTAAAGACAAAGGCCAGCTCCTGGGAGCAAAGCCAAACTGGTTAAAGGAACAGACTAACTCCTGCCAGAAGGAAGTAGTCTTGAGATTTATGTAAGGACAAATAGGAAGCTCTCGTGCACACCGAGGGGTCCCAATTGGGTTGTTGCTGGTGAAAACGACTTAGGGGTTTTTATAGTTATGCTCATGTTTTGGGTCTAGGGGAATGAACCATGGTGATTGTACAATTTTTGATTGATCAATCTTGGCCAATGCCCTAACATTGATAAGGTTGTGGGCTTTATTTGTGATTGATTTTTCTCTCTTGGTATATCACAAGGTCTAACCTCTCACTACCACTTACTGTAACAAAGACTTTCTGCCTACTTTCTTGCAATTAGCATAAACTGTACAGCCACCGTGTTTCTATATATACAGATGAACTTCTGATTTATATCACCAAGCTTTTATGAGCACAAGTTGACCAATTATATGATTATTTTATAGCCAAAGATAACTGTATCTGACCTTCAGAGAAATAACTGTTACCATTTTAGGAAACTTGTGAAAATAAATAGGAGATAAAAACAATAAGAAAATAATTTACAAATATATAAGATAAAAGAAAATTAACATCAGTATTTGGAGGATGCAGAAAGTGAGCTTTCTAGTGTAGAAGAGTAATGTATTTGCTATATTTCTATCTAAAATGTGATTCCTGCAATTGATCTAATTTATATTTCAAGAGGATTTTGTAAAATAAAAGATAGGCACTATTGTCTCATTTTACTGATGTGACATCATTTAAATCTTAAAAAGATCTTGTGATTCCCTAAGTGTAGGGAGCAGATTTAATGAATGGCAAAGTTGGCTTTTGATGGCATATGTCTCATTCCAGCACTCAGATCCACTGCGTTATATTGTCTCTCCAGAAGGCAGGCTTTGGAAATTGTTTGAGTATGGAATTAGCTGAAAATAAAATAAACTATGAAGATAAGGGAGATGGAGAGGGAGAAGGAAAATAATGACAAGGAAGTGTGTCACAAGCTTTAAAACAGGGACTTCTCAAGTAGACAGAATTTGTATTTAGTGAAGATTACAGAGGCCAGGATTCATGTATGAGTAGAAATGTCCTGGGAGATGTCAGAGATATTCAATAAATGAAATAAAATGATATTGATGGATCATTAGTGTGGAGTACGGGGACATTGGAGAAATGTTCTCCAAGGTTATATGCTCTTTCTCTTCCTCTGATGACATCTACTAAATTATAAACAGTACAAGGACAGAGGCTACATTTTCTCATTGCTGAATAATCTGAATTTAGTATTTTTTGTTTAGTGAATATTCACCCAAGTCCTAAAGAATTCAATTGATAATTCTAAACCACATTGACCCTATTTTCTAACCTCATATTTTTCATAGTTCCAAACCTTTTATATTATTATTACACACTAATTTTTCATACATGTAAGTCATATTTTCCCAAATGTATATGGACAATGAGGGCCTTTGCATAAAGTAGTGTGGATATATATCCAAGTTGAAACAGCCTTTTAAAAAGGAAAGACAAACACAATGGCAAATACAGATGTTAACATATCAATATTAACTCTAAATGTAAATGGACTAAACTCTTCAATAAAAAGACACAGAGTTGCAGCCTGGATTAAGAAACAAAACCCAACCTTTTGCTGTCTCCAGGAAACACATTTAGCTACAAAAGATAAAAATAGGCTCAAAGTTAAAGGATGGAAAACAATCCTACAAGCAAATGGACCAAAAAAGAAAGCAGGAACAGCTATACTTATATCAGATAAAACAGATTTCAAACTCAAAAAGATAAAAAGAGACCCCAATGGTCACTACATTATGATCAAGGGGACAATACTTCAAGAAGAAATAACACTCATTAACATATACTCACCAAACGAAGGAGCACCAAAATATATCAGACAACTGTTGTCCTCTCTGAAAACAGACATCAGAGAAAACACATACGTAGTGGGAGACTTCAACACACCACTATCAACAATGGATAGATCAACAAGACAAAAAATAAGTAAAGAAACCAAAGCTCTAAATAAAGACCTAGAGCAATTGGGCTTAACAGACATCTATAGAACACTAAACCCCAAAAAACGGAGTACACATTTTTCTCAAGCGCACACGGATCATTCTCCAGGATCGATCACATACTGGGGCACAAGACAAACATCAACAGATACACCAAGATTGAAATCATATCAACCATCTTTTCTGACCATGAAGGCATCAAACTAGAAATAAACCATAAAAAGAAGGCAAGGAACTTTCCTACCTCATGGAGATTAAAAACCACACTACTGGAAGACCATTGGACTAATGAGGAGATCAAAGAAGAAATTAAAAAATTTTTTGAATTGAACGACAAGGAGGACACCAATATCCTAAATGTATGGGATGCAGCAAAAGCAGTAATAAGAGGAAAATATATAGCAATAGAAGCTCACATCAAGAAACAAGAAAGAACGCAAAGAAACAACCTAATCTCGAAGCTCAAAGATCTAGAAAAAAACAACAAGAAAACCCCAAAACCAGTAGAAGAAAAGAAATAATAAAAACCAAAGCAGAAATAAATGAAATTGAAACTAAAAAAACAATCCAAAAGATCAATGAAACCAAGAGCTGGTTCTTTGAAAAAATCAATAAAATAGACAAACCCCTAGCCAGGCTCACAAAGGAAAAAAGGGAGAAAGCACAAATAAACAGGATCATCAATGAAAGAGGAGAAATCACAACGGACACAGCAGAAATCAAAAGAATAATCAGTAACTACTATGAACAGTTATATGGAAACAAGTTTAACAATCTAGAGGAGATGGACAAATTCCTACAACTCTACAATCACCCAAAGCTAGATAAAGAAGAAATAGAACACCTAAACAGACCAATTACAATTAGCGAAATTGAAATGGTAATCAAAAACCTCCCCAAAAACAAAAGCCCAGGACCTGATGGATTTACAAATGAATTCTACCAAACATTCAGAGACGAATTAGTGCCTATCCTTCACAAACTCTTCCAAAAAATTGAGAAGGAAGGGACAATACCAAACACGTTCTATGAAGCCAACATTACACTAATACCAAAACCGAACAAGGACAACACAAAAAAGGAAAACTACAGGCCAATCTCCCTAATGAACACTGATGCAAAAATCCTCAATAAAATTTTAGCTATCAGAATCCAACAATGTATCCATAAGATAATTCACCACGACCAAGTTGGATTCATTCCAGGGGCACAAGGATGGTTTAACATCCGAAAATCAATCAACGTTATCCAACACATCAACAAAAAGAAATATAAAAACCATATGATAATATCAATAGATGCTGAGAAAGCTTTCGACAAAGTGCAACACCCATTCATGATAAAAGCCCTTGAAGTTCTTGGGATACAAGGAACATACCTCAACATCATAAAGGCCATCTATGACAAGCCAACAGCCAGTATCATTCTCAATGGTGAAAAGCTGAAAGCAATTCCATTAAGATCTGGAACAAGACAAGGATGTCCACTCTCACCATTGCTTTTCAATATAATACTGGAAGTCCTAGCCAGGGCAATAAGACAAGAGAAAGACATCCAAGGAATCCAAATAGGAAAAGAAGAAGTCAAACTATCACTATTTGCAGACGATATGATATTATACATAGAGAACCCCAAAAACTCCACAGAAAAGCTAATTCAACTCATCAATCAGTTCAGTAAAGTGGCAGGATACAAAATCAACACGCAAAAGTCAGTAGCCTTCCTATACACAAACAATAAATCTGAAGAAGAAGAAATCGAAAAGACCATCCCTTTTGTTATTGAAACAAAAAAAATCAAATATTTGGGAATAAATCTAACAAAAGAGGTAAAGGACCTATACAAAGAAAACTATAAAACACTGTTAAAAGAAATAGAAGAAGACACAAAGAAATGGAGAGACATCCCCTGCTCATGGATTGGAAGAATAAACATTATTAAAATGGCCATCCTTCCAAAAGCAATATACAGATTCAATGCTATTCCAATCAAAATTTCAATGTCATTCTTCAAAGAAATAGAAAAATTATTGATGAAATTCATATGGAATCACAAAAAACCCCGAATAGCCAAAGCTCTCCTGAAAAAAAAGAAGGGAATGGAGGCATCAGACTCCCAGACTTCAAACTATACTACAAAGCCATAATCATCAAAACTGCATGGTATTGGAACAAGAACAGACATACAGACCAATGGAATCGAATAGAAAATCCAGAAATAAACCCACAGATTTATGGTCAACTAATCTTTGACAAAGGAGCAAAGACTATGCATTGGAGCAAAGAAAGTTTGTTCAATAAATGGTGCTGGGAAAACTGGGTCGCTACATGCAAAAGAATGAAGCTTGACCACCACCTCACACCATACACAAAAATCAACTCAAAATGGATTAAAGAACTAGACATAAGACCTGAAACCATAAAATATATAGAAGGAAATATAGGCGAAACACTACGTGATTTGCACATCAAAGACATCTTTACAGACACATCACCCAAAGCAGTGATAGTGAAGGCAAAGATAAACAGCTGGGACTATATCAAATTAAAGAGCTTTTGCACAGCAAAAGAGACAATAACAAAAACAAAGAGAAACCCCACCAACTGGGAGAACATTTTTGCACCCAACACTAATGATAAAGGACTGATCACAAAAATCTGCAAAGAGCTGATGAGACTCAACAACAACAAAGAAAATAATCCAGTCAAAAAATGGGCAGAAGAGCTTAAAAGAAACTTCTCTGAAGAGGAAATGCAAATGGCCAACAGGCATATGAAAAAATGTTCAACATCACTTGTCATCAGGGAAATGCAAATCAAAACTACCATGAGATACCATCTTACACCAGTGAGAATGGCACATATTAAAAAAACTAGCAACAACAAATGTTGGCGAGGGTGTGGAGAAAAAGGAACTCTTCTGCACTGTTGGTGGGAGTGCAAACTGGTCCAACCTCTGTGGAAAGCTGTGTGGAGATTTCTGGACCTACTAAACATAGAGCTTCCATATGACCCAGCAATTCCACTCCTAGGTATTTACCCAAAGGACACAGAAACATCAATTCCAAAGAACACCTGCACCCCTATGTTTATAGCAGCACTGTTTACAATAGCTAAGCTTTGGAAACAACCCAAATGCCCAAAAATAGATGACTGGATCAAGAAGATGTGGTACATATATACCATGGAATATTACTCAGCATTCAAAAAAGATAAACACATGCAATTTGCTGCAACATGGATGGCGCTGGAAGGGATCATGCTCAGCGAAATAAGCCAAAAGAAAAAGAAAAATACCGGATGGTCTCACTCATAGCAGGAATCTAGAAAACTTAAATAATGGACCAGGAAAATGAAAAACTATAAGAAAGTGAAAATCAAAATCAACAAAAAACTATGAACCAGAGACACTTTTAGGGGGGCGGGGGCGGGAGGGGAGGGATTGGGGTCAGAATGGGGGGCGGCAATTGTATGGGGAATATAACAATAAAATTTATAAAAAAAAAAAAAATAAAAAAAAAAAATAAAAAGTAAATAGATTGAGTTGGAGAAAAAGTAAAAAACAACTAAGATTTAAAAGTATTCCCAGGTGATGAAGTACTCTCTTTATAGTAGTGGTATATATACTCATTTTCTTTTATACTGTTTCCATCATGAAAAGATATTGAATTCTCTTCAAGTAAGATTATAAAATCTTTCTTGGTTGAACATTAAAAATAATTGGCCTAAAGTTGTATACTAATGTATCAATTTAAACTCTCCAAATAACACCAACAAAGAGCTCTTACAATGTGATTATTCCTAATTAGTCAAGATCCATGCAAAATACACTCCAGCTTTCAAGCTATTATACCAATGTGATGCAAGCATGACCATTTATAAAACCTATTTTGAATAAAGTACAGTGGATTCTGGCTTGAAAGTCCCCATTTCTTGACTTGAACCACAGAGGAAACATTTATTGAGTTTTAAATAATTTTTTTTTGAGAGGTCCACAGCTAAATGTGACTTCGAAAGGTCTATTCTCAGTAACTTTTCATGCAAAGAAACTAAACAGTATAACTAATTACACAGAATATATCATTTTATGTAGTAATTTCTTATCTATACTTGTCCTAAGAACAGATTAACCTAACAATAGCCTACTGCCTTGGTAACAACACGACCTCATCATGCCAAAACAGTGTCAAATCATAAGAGATCAAAACCACAAAAAATGTGGAGTGGGGTCAAAATAGAAAAATGAGTGAGACAAAAAAGATTCTATCTCTTGGAATTTGAACCTAACACCTTTCTGCTCAGCATTTGGGTAAAAGATGAGCAGCATCAAAATTTCTTCTACAACACCTATTTGAAAAACCAAACCCTTGGCTTTATTCCAGACCTGCTGGATTAGAATCTGTATTTTAACAGGACTCCCAGACAATCTATTGCATTCTATGTTAGCCCAAACTCCTAACTTGGTTACTAGTTGCAACTGCAACCAAAAGAAGGATTTAAAGGAACATTGGTCTGGAGAGGATATAGGAGTTCATGCATAAGACAAATTAATCAGAATTTGAGAAAGCCAGAACCAGGGAACAGATGGACACAGAGAAGAGATATACAATAAAGGGACTATGCAGGAAAATATTGTCACACAGTCTTGGTGTCAGCATAATTAGTAACTGTACCCCCTTTGACTTTTCAAATGTATTCTGGTTTGGACAATAAATTATATGACAATCTGCATAGATTGCAGTGAGGTTAAGTTTAATTCATGGCCTGGTTGTTCTGTACTTCCTATTCTTGGATTTCTTAGTTCACTTTATCTCTAATTGTGACATATCATTCTTACAAAAATTGACACCGCCCTTTTGCCCATATTATCTGAAGTAACTAATGCAAAAAACAAAACAAAACAAAACAACTTTACTGTTTAATTATGTACCATTGAAAATAATTTTAAGTTATGTGCTCTGTACTTACTTTGTTATATCTAATCCTCAAAGCAGGTCCAGGTAATCTAATATCACAGGGGCACATCCTGGGATCTACATTGAATGACTTCCTTAAGGTCCTACAGGTGCCAAGGAATAATTCATACTCAAGGAAGCTGATTCCAAGGCCCTTGATCTGTTTTCTCTAACATATAACCTCTCAAGGAGACAAATTCACACCACCCAATTCTGGTGATGCTGCAAACACCAACCATAAAAGTAGTCATGCAGTGCATGACTGTCTGGAGGCACAGAAATGCTTTCTGCTTATAGTGTATTATCCAAATCTTCCTATTTTTCTGACACAATGCTTAGATGCTTTATAGATATAGGTAGTTTGAGCTTTATTTTCTGGACAATACATAACCAAGATACTGGACTTTTATTTTACTCTATTTAAATATTTATTTTCCTTCCCAAATGAACTTTTTCTTACAACCATCAAACTATATTAACTGATTTACAAAAGCAAGTAGTGACAAAACAACCTGAATATATTAATGAGTTAAAAGAGGAAAAAGTTTCACATTTATTCATATAGAAATCACTTCAGCTATTATGTGCAACTGCCATTAAGTCATGCAAAATGTACAATGATTGATTCCATGTCTCAGAAAGTAAACTATTTTCTCTTTTCTATAATAAAAGTACTATCTTACAGCAAAGGAAAGCAAAAGTGTAAGTAAGATTGTAGTTTTCCTACATTTCCTGGCTTTTAGAGAAAATAACAGTGCCAATGAGTTTCTATTCTTAATAACAGTAATGATAGCAGTTGTGATTTTCAGTTTCCAGATGCTTTGTCTTAATAGTATCTTTGTATTTTTTTAAGGATATATTCAAGAACAATGCATCCTAAGATATGTATGTATACCCAGGTCAAAATTCACAGAATCCTGGATTCCAAATTATTACTTTTGCTTTATTTATTTTTTTAAAGATTTATTTATTTATGCATACAAGAACTGGGGTACAGGCCAGAGGTGTGAAGAGGTGAGAGGATTCACCAGAGACAGAGTGAGCACATAACAGGTAGACTGACTGAAATACACTGCTGAGGGAAGCAGCAGGCGAGACAGGAGAGGTCTGCCATGCCATGTGGGTAACTCCCTGGCCGGACTCCCTGGCAGGCCGGGGTTGAACTCGTGCTACAGGGTCTGTGGATAGCTTCACAGTGCTGTGCTTAACCCCTTGTGCCACCAGAGAGGCCCTGCTTACTTTATTTTTTAAAGGCAGGAAGAGGGAATGAGAAGCAGGAATATAGTAGTACAAAGCACAGAGCTTGCCATCTAGAGGGGCTCAATAAATTCTAAATAAATAGCCAATACATGCATGGAAGGAAAGAAGGAAAGGAGAGAGGAAAGGGGCACATGCTCTTTAGTAATCAGAGAGGAATATTAAATACTTCAAAAACTGAAATATTAGATCTGTCTGTTGACTATGATAATAAGAGTTATTTTACTGTATGCATGTGATAATGTTGCTCAGCTACTTAAATCAGAGGATGTGAAAAACAAATGAAAAGTTAAAGGGGATAGTAGGGAAAGTGAATCCTGCCAGAGGAGAGAGAGAGGGAAGGGAGAGTGAGTTGGAGAAGCAGAGACAGGAGGAGCACTTAGTGCAATTTGAATAATATAGTCACTGATTAATGTCTGGGTCTCCCATAGGAAGCCAAGGGCTGAGAGACCAGGGATTAGGTCAATTTTGTTCTCTGCTCCATCTAGTGTCCCTGAGCACAGTGATACTCTACCTGTGACTAAGAATTGTGTCTTTTATTTCCAAACTGTCATGGACAAGTAGTTTGCAACTTTTGTTTAAACCTTGAAACATAACATGCAAAATACCAGTCCATTTATTTATTAATAAATTCTACAGATATGAAATGGCTGTTTCACATCCAGGACAAGTAAGTGTGAGGAGAGCCAATACGTGTCCACTCACTGCTCCTTGAAGACCTGGACCTGGTAGAAACTCATTAAAAATTGGTAAAATGCACAATGTCGGCATTAAAGCATTAGTAGTTCAGCATATATTACAATTGTAGTATGGTTTTCCTGGAATTTGATCTATTGGGGGTATATTTCCCATCTTTTTGCCATCATAATTCTGGGATGATAGCAGGTAGTGCAATCACCTCTATTTTAAATGGCATAGAATTAAGAAACAGGGACAGATTTCTTTACTGATTGTCTCATGCTCAATAACAGAATGGAAGGTGAGTTAGTCTCTTCACTCTTAGGCCACATTTTTCCCCAATAGCCCTTGGTGGCTCTTTTCTTTCTGCAATCAAATTGGACATGCAGCATTAATTAGCAAGCTGCAAGCACTTTCGTTTTCACTTTTGGCTAACAGACTCCATTGAATCTCTAATTTACACATCCCAGCTCTGCCGCATTTGCAGACCAATATTTTAAGAGCTAGTCTTTAATTTGGCTTCACCTCCATTTCTGTATTTATAATGTTAAATATGTATTTAATTGTCATTGCAGAAGACACCCTGCTACATTTAATCAATGTTTGAAGTGTGTGGTCACATCCATTCTGCTTTCTTTAGTCTGTCACTTGTTAGGTATTTTCTAGTAATGGTATAAAACAGTTAATATAAAGATAATATGAAAACTTGAACAAATCATTGTCAAATGTTCTTTGCAACAACTGAATTGAAATAATGATAAAAAATGGGAAATATTTTTATCTAAAATCTTGGTGACCACGTTCTAAAAGAATGCCTATTGAATTATCTATAATTTAGCTGTCTATCTTGTCTGGAAAAATACAAATCAAACTGTAGACAGAAATTATCCGCTGGTAATATGGTGGGTCAGCAGTATTTAGAAAGCTTTTCCTTCTCTTCATATGTTTCTATATTTTGGATTTTTTTCTTATGAATTTACATTTAAATGATAGGTAGTAATTTATTTTTAATATATTGACAATTGATTGTGATTCTCATAAATGTTTTAATTGTGAGTATATATTTTAAAACAGATGTGTAATATTTTATTAATATCTGTTATTAATTTATCCACTCAACTTTGAAACAAATGTGCAGAAAAGGATCTAGCCCTCTATCAGATAGATGAAGAAACTACAATGGAGTTTAGGTCGTGAGGTTTCAAGGAAAATGTGTGTACTACCATTGTCTTTATGCTACTGTCTGCTAGCTACATGGTAATAAAAAAAAAGAATACTGTATCATTCAGTGGAATATGCTTTGTTTCTAATTTAGATAACATGGTGTGGATAAACAATAATAAGAAAAAAAACACATGAGGCAAATACTGGTGACAATGACACAATTCAGACTTCAGGGTAATCCATTGCCAATTTTCATTTACTTTCAGTCATAATTATCACATTACACCCCCCATCCCCTGTTAGTTAACTTTATCAAATAACCAAAAATATTCTAGAATGGAAAAAAGCATCAGAAAATATTTGCCAGATTATAATTCTAATTTTCTATGACAGGTCCACAACATTTTCTTCTAATTGATAATTCTCTAAAACCCAAATATTTGAAATATTTCATATGAGAGTTACTGACAATGTCATCCTAGCCCCAGGTGTTACTTCTCTCAGGAATTTGAAAACTATGATGTAAATGTGAAGAAAGATGTTACTAAGAAAACCAAGTTGGGGTCGAGAAGAAACTGCTAAGTTAACAGGTTGAAGTTTTGAGAAGCCAAAAGGGAAGAACTTAGAAATAAGGCTGTGAGGATTGTAACAAAATATGTGCACGAGGGAAAAAAAATCACATTCTTGGACCTTTTCCCCCTACTTCCCATTATGAAGAACAGCAACCAATGGAAAGAACTAAAAGCAAAGATCCCTGATACCCTGTATTTGGCAGATGTTAGGAGAAACATCTGTATCCTTCCTGATATGATTAGGATACATATACATATACAAATGTATCCTTCCTGATATGGTCAATATTAATAGTTATCCCATGGGACTTTATTAGCAAAAAGTAAAAAAAGAAAAAGAAAAAACTTGGTTATCACCCTTAAATTTCCTACTTGCTTAAAGCAGTCTCTAGAGAGAAGATACACATGTGTCGCATTCTTTCATGAAGTTCTGGTTTTTGGATTTTTCTAAATGTCAAAACTTCAAGCATTCAAAGAGCATTATCTTATCTTCCTCCTCTTCTTCTTTCTCCTTCTCTGCCAAGAGCACAGTACAATAGTTCCTTAGTTAAAATTATTAGCTTTAAAAGTTTCCCATTTTAGGGCCTCCCTGGTGGCACAAGGGTATATAGCATTGCACTATGAAGCAATCCGCAGCCTCTGCAGCACAGGTTCTATCTCCAGCCAGCCAGAGAGAAACCCACATGGCATAGCAGACCTCTCCTGTCTCGCCCATTGCTCCCCTCAGCAGTGTATTTCAGTCAATCTGCCTGTTCTGTTCCCCACTCTGTCTCTGGTGAATCCTCTCACCCCCTGCATCTCTGGCCTGTAACCTGGCTCTTGTATGCAGAAATAAATAAATCTTTAAATAAAAATAAAATAAAATTTTCCTACTTTAGTACACTTTAGTAAAGATAAACATATTTGATTACTACTCTGAGCTGTAATTGAGAATTTTTCACTAATCGAGGAAAGTGTTATTAGACAAGGTTGGAAATGAGAGGCAGCATCAATTAAACTTAATTTTTCATTTTCCTTTTAAGATCTACCTTAGGTTTGTTCCACAAATCATTTTATTAGCTATATTATAATGTGGATTATTGTTTTTATCATTTATTATTCAGGGCTAAATTTTAATCTCATACCTTTTACTGAAAGTTATGAGATATTAGTGATTCTGTCAGATTAATGGCTTTTAAAGGGTTTTTTGTTGCATGAAGTTTTGGGTGTGATTTAAAAGTAGCAAATCAGGCAGCAATAAATAAATAAAAATATCCATAGAATGGCATTCAGGGGCAAAATATGAAAAAATTTTCTACAGGTCAAAAATTTGGAATATTTTTTAGTATGTTTTGAGGTTTTGATTCAGAAATGGACTCACTAATTCCTTGGAAGACCTAATTATAAACTTCACCCTTTCCTTTCTCTGGCTATAACTTTTGTACAGGTAACTACTACAGTCGTTCCTGTTGTTTCTATGAGGAATCAAAAGCTTTCCAACAACTCAGTGAATGAAATATGGGGATGAAGACAGATTAGAAGAGGCAGATTTCCCCAGTCAGTAATGGTATCCCAGGTTCTAAAATGAAAAACTCAGAAGACACCCTTTCCAATAAGCCCCCTTCTCTCTGCAAGTAAAAAAAAAAAAAGAGTATTGTTTGTTAAAGAATCAGACAATGTGATGGCATTTTCTAAAATAAATTTAGAGGAACATGTCCATTATTTCCTATTCCAATTGCTATGGAGCCCAGCAGCCTCACATGGAACAAGAACAATAAAAATGATTGTTTCCTTATCATACCTCTCCATATAGCATTCAAAAATGAGTTCCTACAATGCTTCATTTAAGAAATGAGAATATAAGATGGAGAGTGAGCTAAAATAATCCTCTATTATTAGTGGTATGACTTTTAAAATATTCCTTGACCTTTCAAAGCATCAGTTTTGTTATTCATAATACCGGGACATAACAGTAATTACACATGTCTAGCAGCATTGTAGTAATTAAATGACATAATGTGTATAAAAAGGCTCATTGTGTAAATATAAATGGATGTTTTTTCTCTGAGGAGGGAGGTTGCTGCCTCGCTCACCCATACCATTTCTTCAAGGTATCTTTTTGAAAGCATATAGGTAATGGTAAGAGGTCCAACCTTTTGATTTTTCAAGAAAAGATTGGGATCTTTGCCCACTCAAATAGTAAATAGGTGCTTCCAGAACTAGGAAAGGACTCTCATTCACAAGCTATACAGGAGACATTCGAGGTGCATCTATTTGTCTATCAAGGATATAGAGAAGCTGTAATTGTTTTACTTCACTGTATAAACTTGTGTGAAATTCTGCCTAGACTAGTCACTTTCATGTTACCTCACATCCTTACTCTATAATAAATTATGTTCTTTATCTTCTATATAGGAATAGGGAGATCTCTTATTGCAGGATTGTTTGTTTTTCCCAGCAATTATAAACAACAAAGTTCCAAGCAAATGTTAACTATTGCAGTTGTTATTCTAATTATTACAGTTATTATTTCAGGACTATAATGATAGATTATTATGTTATCCATGTAAGACAATAAAATACTTTTGTCTAACTAATTGGGTAATTCCTACAAAAATGGTTCCCAGAAATCCAGCTAAAGGTCTACTTTTTCCCTTTGTGTTAAAACTATATCATCATATATTAATGCCAAGAGCAGAATAAAATAGTTCCTGAGTTATAAACTGTTAAATTTTAAATTCTCCCAATTTAGTAATGAAAGATAAGCTTCTTTGATCATATTAAACATTGTACTTCCAAAATATATATATATATACCAAATTTCATAATTGCCATATACAAATATTAAGAAGAAATAAAAAGAGTAATAAAACAAATGCTAAGGATGTTATGACATTTCATGCAATAATGTGATCTTCTGAAATAAACTACATTATGAGAAAATTCACTACTATAATTAAATGTTTTGTTTGTTTTTAAGACTTAAAAATCAAATTTAAGATGCCATTGCTGCCACCATTGCCACTAATGCTTTCCTCACAAACTCCCTCTTCCTATTGACTTTCCCTATGACTTGTAATGGTCATTTCAAGGTTCCTTCTCTAATGCTATAAGATCACTGGCAAATGATTTTTATGGTAGTCTGAATCTTAACACTTTGCTCTGTAATTCTTATCATCTGTCTACTTAGCTGAGTCAAATAAACCTTGAATGAATTAATACATGAAATTCCATAGATTACAATTTGTTTCTCATCTATTTCCTACTTTTAATTCTGTGTTTATCTGCTAGTTTAGACTCTCAATCCTATTGACTTCCCTTAACTGTTGCCCATACCATCTGTTTATCCTACTCTACCTTTGTATAATATATCTTTTCAGAACACAGCTCTTATTTCTCACACCTGGTTGACAAGTTCCCATAGGTTCCTGTCTGCTCTCAAAGGATGTATCATCAAAATCATATAATCCACTGATAGTCTAGTCTTTCTACAATGTAATTTCAACTATTTCTCTAGCCATTTTCTTATACACCTTGCTACACATTTGCTTACATGCAAGCCTAAGAAAAGAGACAAGTTTAGCATCTTACACATTTGTCCTGAGACTTAGTAAAGTCAAACTTATAGAACATTAAGAAAGATTTTAATATCAATGTAAATCCCAAGATTTTAAAAAGAAAAGAGGAATCACTGCTATATTATACTTTTCTAAAGCTTCCTTTATAACCTAACAATGTATCATAGAATCAAATCTTATCTAAATAGGCAAATTAAACTTTAATTTGACTTTAAAAAATATAAAAGGTATTCATATCAAAGTATTTCCATTTGTACGAAAGATTTTTATTTTCAATATTTACTGTAATGTAGATGTCAAGCATCAACTATTCTGGGTTAGGCCTTATCTTCAGTTTAATGGTAACCAACATCACGCAATTCATGCATTAATGCCTCCTATGCCTGTTTTCTTGAGTGTGTCCTAGCAGAAGTTAACATGACTATCCTGTGCCATTGCTCCCTCTTATGCTTCCTGTAGTCTGGTTTCCCATGCAAAAGTTCAGACAATTTCCATATCACCTACTAACCTCAGAGATTTCAAAAGACCTTGATATATTGCATCAAAAAATCCTACAGATTTTTATTCTTTAACTTTTGGACTTTCCAAATCACATTCCAAACCTTTGCAACCAGTTCAAGAATGGAGCAACTTGCTCTTTCAAAGATCCCTGAAGCATTGACTTTCAAGAGATTATTTGGCTTTGGAGGATGAGCTGGTCTCACCAAGTAAGACTCCAACAAACAGAATCTAAACCAAACTTGCCCCAGGGAGTTAACAAACTTCCACCATCTCCAAATTATAACATCTGGCTCTAGTACAATCATTACTGTATTTCCAAAAGAAAGAAACACATAAGACAGAATGGAAAATTCTAAGTGATTAACACTTTTTCTTTTTTAAACAAAAAAAACTGGTTAAGAATACCTCTAGAAAAACTTCAGTTAAGGTAGTGAATGAGCTAGATCTATGACAGTTATTTTTCAATTATTACTCAGTTACCTATTCATATATTTCATTCTGTTATCTCCATAAAGGTTGCCCATTCTTATTTTAGCCATTTTCTTTATTCTCAGTTCTGCTTTATTAATTATGAGTTGAGCATCATTTAGTGAATCCCAAGTTTCTCTGTTTTTAGAGAATGGTCATTGGTTTATTTTCTTTGCCTCAGTCTATGACTGGAAGAGATAAAAGTTATTCTAGTTTGTTGTTGTGGGGAATGGGTGTGAGGGTGAAGGTGCTGAGGAAAACAGCAGATTTTGCCTCTTTCTCTTTATGAGAAACTACTGATGGAAACCACCGAAACAGGTTGTTGGAATAATTTGCAATCCTTTACTGAAAGTGGCTCCCTGACTTTCTGCTTTGTCTCCATTTTCTTAAGAGCATCAGGCTTCCACATAGTTACAACGTGAATGTTATTAGCCAGGTATTACCCTTATGGGTTGGTGTGTATTTTCTTACATACAGATATTAATTTTATGTAACCTTTTAATTTAATAATACCTTCAAGTTTAAGACCTATAGTTTATTCTTAAGTTTCAGATAAAAGGAGTGTATGTGTGCTTTGCACTTTGTTTTTATAACAACACTTAAATCTCTTTTATTCTGATATTAAAGCAGCATACTTCAAAGGGCAATTAAATATTTTATGATAATTATATTGAACAGAGATTGTGATGCTGTAGTGTGGTAACACACTAGTAGTCTAAGAATTTGTACAAGGGAACAAAACCAGTTTCTAAATATACAGCTATAATCAAAACAATTAAAAAATATAATGAATGAAGCATGATGAAATTTTTAGCATAACTACTTTAAATTAATAAAAGATATATACTTTCAGTGCACTAAACACTGATACTCAAAACCACACAGCTTCCATGTTAACAATCTACATACAAAATCTACATATTAAAGAATTCTTTATGTTTTGGGATCCGGATTAAAGTGCACTTTGAAGTAATTAAGTCTTTGAATGACTAAACATCTTTACAATAGATATCAACATCAAACCTTTCAAATCATAACAAGGTTTCTCAGCCCTTAAGCTAGTGTGTGTATATATATATATATATAACCCTTGAAAATTGTAGAAGGAATTATACAAACACAAACCAAGGAGGGACAAATAAATCAACCCACATAGCACCTCAGAACAGAATTCACTAGAACAACAGAAAATCCTAAAATATGTACACATTGCACTTGCTTTATACTGACAAGTTGAATCAACACCACCAAACAGATTTAAATAAATTAATCCACCCCAAGGAATGCCTTTTAATCATATTATAACTACCTTAAAAGAACTCCACTACTTCTATGCTTCTAAAAATTTTTCATAATTGAAAAAGAACATTAACAATACAAAAATGAAATCTTATTACTCTGGGTATTGAAGAAACATACCTGCTTATACATTTTTTTCATGAGTTTTTTCTATCTATGAAATTTTTTATGCAAATGCACAAAAATGTAGGATAAATAAATGAAATGCCAAAAGCACATAATACATTTTTTTTTTGTTTATCTAATTTTGACATGCTCCCAGAATTTTAGGTGGATGTATCAAAGTATCTTAAATTTTTTCCTCAAGTTTCTAATCTGGTCAACCCTCTAAATACTCCCCAAACTAGGAAAGCATTGGCATTCTCATCAGAGTCTCTTGCTGTCATTCTACTGCTGCATGGGACAGTCTTCAACAAGACTTAAACAAACCTCATTCATCAATATTCTACTCTGGAGGAGCTGACACTTACTGTGAATTCTGCTCTTCAACTTAAATACCAGTGTCTGTGGCAGGCCAATTCTATCATTGCAGAGACAGCATCCCTCAGGCGAGGTCCAACCTTTCTCTCCAAGTGCACCCAGGGATTAGTCTGACTTCCCCTAAATTCTCTCTTCTGCACAGTAAGAGCTAATCTTTCCTGTATGAAGCAGGAGATGGTGTTGCTATGACAACAGAGCACATTCTAGCAGTGGGACTACTGAGATGAGCCTTCAAAGACTCAGGGAAACATGCACTCAGTTTTCCTCCAGGGCTATGGGCTCCTTCCTTTAGGATTTAATCCCCAACAAGTTTACTGAAAGACTAGGTTGTTGATTATCTATGCATTTTTCTACAGGGAGATCACTGGTTAAGAACATGGCTGGAAGATCACAGAATTATTTAATAAAAGTGCTATTCTTAGTTATTTTAAATTTCCTGTTGTAAATGTGCTATATAGCTGTTTTAAAACACTACCCTGATTTAAATTTAAATCATTATGCTCTAAGTTTTTTTCTAAAGTGACATTAATGTGTTAAGGACATAATTATCAAGGGGAAAGCTTTATCCTTTTTGTTTGTTTATATATAATCAACATTGTATCAATCTGAACGTTAAACACACGCATGCGGGCACGCGCGTCCACACACAAACATACATACACACACACACATCCACACGCGCACATCCATTTTCTCTTTCCAGCATCAATGTCTGGAGCCTTGAGGCTTCAGGGTGGGGGAGGGGATATGCTAACAAAAGCAAATCCCTGTAGCCACGTTTTGCATACATATATTAGCTGGAGAATAATCACTATAAGCATTAATCATTTAGAAAAATAATCATCAGTGGAATTTAAGGGTCTAAGCAATAGCAGAAGAGATATAGTATCAAGTCATATTGTATGAGCTCAGGTTTTATGTATTATTTTCAAAAACAATTAATTTGGGGGGTAATATTGGGGGGGATATATATATGTGCACATATATACATTATTACAAATTTTAAATAGTTAGTAATGCACTTTAACAGCCTAAACTGTGCAACTCATTTTTCTTCAGAAACATTCCTGTGAATGCAAACGCATTCTCTTTCATTGTAAGAACAGGACTCAGGGCTGGAAAAGTTTTCCTTCTTACAGCTAGGTTCAGTTTACTAAACCACAGTGAGTGAGGTATTCACCCACTGAGTCATCCAAACTGTATTTTACTCCTTGCTTTCCCCATTATCTTTTCCATTTCTCAGTCTTTTATGTCAGGAGCAGCGATTACTACACGCCACCCTTCCCCCACACTAGGCTGTAATTACTCTCCTTTGTGCTGAATTAATATAAACTGCATCATCTATACTGCCTCTTCTGAGTGCACAGAGACAATATGACTTTATGGATGTTTGTGTCATTCGGAGGGGAGGGGTTCTATAGGTTAGATGGATTCAATGCCCTATTAGCCTTCTAAGAAACACACAAAGATATTTTTAGTAAATTCTTGCTTAACACTCTAATGTATACAGAAAGCTTTAGGATGTTATTATTACAAAAAGGCATGCATTTACATTTAGTAATTCTAATAAAATGGACAGAATATATATATTTTTAAAGATTTGTTTTATGTATTTATGCATTCAAGAACTAGGTGTAGGCCAGGGATGCCAGGAGTGAAAAGATTCACCAGACATAGAGTGGGGAACAGAACAGATGGATCTACTGAGATACACTGCTGAGGGGAGCAGTGGGTGAGACAGAAGAGGTCCGCTGTGCCATGTGGGTTAGCTCCTTGGCTGGGGATTGAACTCCTGCTACAGTGGCTGACAAAAACTTGATAGCCCTGAGGCTTGAACCCCTGTGCCACCAAGGAGACCCCATGGACAGAGTATATTAAAACTGATTTTGATTTGTGTTATTTCAATCACACTAAAAAATAGGTGGTGATTTATTTAATAAATGGTATATACATCAGGACACACATGTACTCAACTCATAGATACAGGAAGAATACTTTTCCTCCGGTTCCTATTCCAGAGCTTGTTCTAAAGACACATTCTTAAAACTCAAAAAGTTACATCACTTGTTTTCATTATGTCCATTATTATCTAATTAGTAAAAAGCTTTTAATTTTTTTATTCATCTTCAGAGAAGTTGGATGAATGCCAAAGCATGTAAACAACATATGGTTTATTTTCAAAATCAACCAATATTAAAAATCACTTATTTCCAAAGAATCTCCTGGTTAAAGAAAATATGTTGAAGAAATAACTTCCCACTCTAATAGCTAATGTTTACCATCAGCTATTCCTTTCAGATTACCTGAACATCAATCCCATTACATATTCCCAGTTCCCCTCCTACCCAAAAGACAATACCATTTATAAAAACATTTTTATAAGTAGGCCACAATGAGTGCCACAACTTAGATTTGAATTTTAAAAGTGAGTTTTAGGGGCTCCCTGGTGTTGCAAGGGGTTCAGCACCGCACTATCAAGCAATCTGCAGCCTCTGCAGCACAAGTTCAATCCCCGGCCGGCGAGGGAGCTGCCCACTTGGCGCAGCAGACCTCTCCTGTCTCACCCACTGCTCCCCTCAGCCATGTATTTCAGTCAGTCTGCCTGTTCTGCTCCTCACTCTGTCTCTGGTGAACCCTCTCAACCCCCGCATCTCCGATCTGTACCCCAGCTCTTGTATGCAAAATAAATCTTTTTTTTAAAAAAGTGAGTTAAAAGCAACTAAGGTTAATGAATGCCAGAAATCAGGACTGTGAGAAATTTCAAAACTCTAGAATGATATTCCACATATTATTTTTATATATTCATATATTTATATGTATTTATATATTATTTTATATATTTTTATATATTCAACATAATAATCAGTTTATCTGCTAAACTCCAGTAACTATGTCTGCCTTAGTGTTAATAGGAGCAGGGATAGTAGGGGAAGAACATTTTTCTCAAAACCAGTTTTGAAGATGAATGCCAACGCAGTTCTGAGGAAAGTGGCTAAGATACTGGAGTCTATTGCAAGGTCAACAAAGGCTGATTCAAAACTACTTTTTTCCAAGAAGCTACCTTTTGTGGAAAGGCTTAGTACAGTTTCTAAGTGATAGTCAGATACTAACACAGACTCTTATGACAAACTGAACTACTAATCTTTCTGGGCCTCTAGTTCCTCATTTGCAAAGTAGGAAATACAATAGTACTTGTCTCATGGAATTCTTAAGAAGAATTAAAAGAGTAAATAATATTAAAGTTCTCCTGACAGGGCCTCGTATGTAGAAATTACTTTGTAAATGCCAGGAATTATTTATGATTCAAGGACAGGGACTAAATTATATTCATCATTGTGTTTTCTCTAATGCAAACACAATGTCTGTTGTAGGATTGGTACTCTGTGAATGTACAAAATTATTTTTCATATCATTTATATTACTTTAATGTAAAGCAAAGTTAATGCATAATAGCTAGGAACTTTAAAATATATTAAAAGAGAAATACAAATCTGTAACTATTATGGGCCTATAAAATTCAATAAATATTAATTAAAATAATAAATTGAGTAAATTATAAATATGTCTCCCTTTCATGCTAATCCTATTTTAAGAATGATTTGCTAAGCAATAGCTACAGACAAAAATGAGTAGGATCATCTTTGAATATGAGTAACATAATACCTTTAGTTTTAGAAGAGAATGAGTTATCACTTATTACAAAAATATTTAGCACGTTTTAATAGATAGTATACTAGGTGCAAGAATACTAACACTTCGATCATTCAACATGTATTTTGTGGGCCAGGCATAAATCTAGGTGCTAGGAACACAACAGTAAACCAAAAAGAGAAAAGTGCCAACTCTCAAGAAGTTTACCTGCGTGTGTATGTGTGTGTGTGTGTTTAATCTCAGAGTGATCCAATGTTGATTTTATATGAGCAAACAAAAATGATAAAGCGTTTCCCTTGCTAATTTTTTTGTACTGGGGTCAGGGAAGGTGAATGTATGTTAAATATAGTATAACTTGAGAGGAAACAAAAGCCAGGCTGGGAAATGGGATGTCTCATAAATGAGATTTTAATTTTAAAATAGCTAACTAGGTATTATATACACACACAATCTCTCTCTCTCTCTCTTTCTCTCTCTCGCTCTCTCTCTCTCTCTTTCTCTTACTCCCCCTCCCACCCCATCCACAGTTGATAAAAGTAACAAAGTACCACAGACAGCTATAAAAGGAGGTGACTAACTCTAACTCTCCCCTAAGAAAAGACCTGGCAAGCCTTCATAGAGGGAATGGTCAAATTCCAAGTAGGAAATTTAAAAATGAACATGTAAAGGTCCTTATTTGTATATTAAGTAGTATTTTTATATCTTCTACATGATTTTAATATTTAAAAGTAAATAACAATTAAAATACTGAAAAAATGTCAGAAGTGAAATATAAATTTATTAATGACTTGTTAGTGATTTTCAGTGCTCAAAAATACTGCTGTCAATTAAAAACATGTTATTCTAGCAACTACAATAATATATTAGTGGCCAATAAAAGTGATTTCCCCTTATTCTTAAATTATTGTCTAATTGCCTAAGATAATAAATAAGGAAACATAAAATAATTCCATTTTACTTTGTAAAACAAAACTACTTCCAGAGGTGTTGAAGGCTTAAATATTTTAAAAGAATAAAACTGTAAAAGTGTGGATAGAAGACATAGTTTAGAAAAATAACTATAGATGAAAGTAAACAATGACATGTCTGTCAGATAAATAACACCCTCTTTGGTCCAGAAATCTTCACATGTACATCCACACACATTTAAAATTATTTATTAAACAATAATTTATTGAGCAGCGATCAGATGACAGGTATTGGGAAAGTAAAGAAAATTAACAGTCAACTTTCAAGAAGAACACAGTTTAGGAGTAAAGACAGACAAGTACACAAGTCTTTGCCATTCTTTTTGATAGTATTATGACACATTTATGCAGAGAATGCTAGGAGAGTTTCTAAGTGGGAACGCTGTCCTGGCTCAGGAAGGCAGGCACATGAAATCATCAAAAAAGTAGGTAGATGTGGCTATCACAAATTAGATTGGAGCAGGCCAATGCTACCATTGAGAATGAGCAGAAAAGCTAACTAGAGGAAAAAAAAAAAAAATCTGTGCTTGAAATCGGCTTGAAATATCAGACAGCTAAAAGGTAAACAGGATTTAAGAACCCAATATCCCTGAGAAGGAAATCAGAGGACCAGGTACCAACATCCTTTAAGTCGCTTTTCCCCTCAGGGCAAATGTTGAATTTCATGTGGAGAGAGTGGTAGAATATGAGAATAACTTGCTGACAGGCAGAGAAAAGAGTAGACATTTTAGAAATCTCATAATGTTGTTAAAAAAAAAAAAATGAATTTCACCTTTAAAAAGGTAGCCAGAGGGCCTCCCTGGTGGTGCAGTGGTTGAGCACTGGGCTGTGAAGCTGCAGCCTTTGCAGCACTGGTTTGATCCCTGGCCACCGGCAAGGGTCCCACATGGCTCGACAGACCTCTCTGCTGCGCCCGCTGCTCCCCTCAGCAGTGTATTTCGTCGGTCTGCCTGTTCTGTTCCCTGCTCTGACTCTGGTGAATTCTCTCACCCTCCCACGCTTCTGACTGTACCCAGTGCTTGTATAAATAAATAAATATTTAAAATAAATTAAAGAATAAATAAAATAAAAAGGTAGCCAGGGTCTCCCTGGTGGCACAAGGAGTTAAGAAGCAACCTATGAAGATATCCACAGCCACTGCAGCACCAGTTCGATCCCCGGCCAGGGAGGTTCCCCTATGGTGCAGCAGACCTTTCCTGTCTCGCCCACTGCTCCCCTCAACAGTGTATTTCAGTTAATCTGCCTGTTCTGCTCCCCACTCTGTCTCTGGTGTATCCTCTCACCCCCCACACCTCTGGCCTGTACCCCAGTTCTTGTATGCATAAATAAATAAATCTTAAAAAATAAAAAATAAAGAAAAAGGTAGCCAGGATGTGAGCAGTTAGAATCCCAGAGCAAGGATAGGAACAGGAAAGTGAGATGATTGCATTTAGTTTTGTCCTTGAGACTTTTGCCTATTCTTAAGTTGCACAGAGCAAAAGGCAAAGAAGATAAGCAGAAAACTGCTAAAAAAAAAAAAAAAAAATCACAGCAGCATTTCAGTATTCCTAGTTCTAGACTGAAAAGCCGAGACTTTTAGGGAAAAAAAGAGCTTTTATGAACAATCCAAGTTATCAGCTGGGACCTCTGGAAAGTTAGATTCTAGAGTAGAGAAAAAAACAGACGGAGAAGGAAATCTATAAGAACTGAAACAAGCATCAAATCAGTTTTTTACCTATTTGGTTCAGAAAACCTATGCCTCCAGATCTGTCTGTAAAAGGATATGTGAAACTCTCAAAGTCAAACAAAATCTCCGAAACTCTACACTATTTTCAAATACAATATCAAAAATTTAATTTTAAAAATTAAAAGGCATAGCAACAAATAAAGAAAATAAAGGTTATAAACAATAATAGCAATAGACACAGAAAATCCAGTTATTTGAGTAATTAGGAACATATTTTTTTAAATAATAGATTAGTGGACAGAAGAGCTAAATAGGGAGCTCTCAAAAGAAGACATATAGATGACCAACAGCCTTATGAAAAGATGCAAATCAAGATCACAATGTGGCATCATTTCACACCTGTGTGAATGGCCCATTATCAGTGAGACCAAAAACACATGCTAGAGAGGATGTGGAGATAAGGAACCCTCTTACACTGTTGGTGGCAACATAGACTAGTCCAGCCATATGGAAAACAGTCTATAGGTGTCTCAAAATATTAAAAATGGATTCCATATGACCCAGAAATTTCATGCCTAGGTGTCTACTCAAAGAATACAAAAACATTTGAATTTGGAAAGAATGTTTGGAGGGAAACATTCATTCTCATGTTCATTGCAGCACTCTTTACAATAGCCAAGTCATGGAAACAACCTAAGTGCCCAAGGACAGGTGGATCAGGAAGATGTGATATATATATACACAAAAGAATACAACTTAGCTATCAAAAAAGATAAACTCTTGCCTTTTGTGGTGATATGGATGGGGCTGAAGATTATGCTGAGTGATTTAGGAGAAAGACTGTTAGGGGGAAAAGGATGTCCCAAAGCAAATTCCATATAGGCTTTGTGGACTCCACCCCCACCCCAGGTCAAAGCCAAAGACACTGGGAACTCCAAATCCCATCACCACCAAAGGGAAGGTGGCTGGGACCTGAGGGTGGGGTTAAGCAGCCAGGTAGATACAAAAGGCAGACACGTGGGCTTTGGGGGGCTCTCCATTTTGGCTCTCCGCCAGCTCGCAGCGTCCGGCCAGCTCAGAGAGTGACTTTGGGTTTCCAGGTCGTCGGATCGGGTAGGACGCATTAAAGACTTTATTTCCCTATTTTCTCCCTGAGTTGTATATTTTCCTTATGTCTGGAGCACAATATGTGATGAACACCATAGTGAACAAATGAGCATTTTCTGGGGCATCCGGATTTATATCCGTGTGGTCTGTATACGTCTGAATAATCCTCTCAAGGAACTCTGATGGATCCTCATTAGCCCCTTGTGTAAGGTCCAATAATTTGTTAAAATTTTTATGTTTGGGGATTCCCTGCTCCAGTCCTACCAATAAACATTTTTTATACAGATCCAACTTCGCCATTCCTCCATTGTTGGGGTCCCATTTAGGATCTACCTCTGGGACAGCAATCTGTGGCTCTGGGGATTGGTTATCCTGTTGGCGGAGACGTGCAGCCTCCTCCCTGTCTTTCCTCACTACTATCCTCCGCTCATCTAGACCTAGTAAAACTTGTAACATCATCTGTATATCTGCCCATTTAGGGCAGTGGGAGAGAAAAACGGAGGCAAACAAGTCCGCCATCCTCTTAGGAGCCTGCCGGTACGGGGGACAGAGTTCCTCCAAGTTAGGAGGTCCCCGGTGCAAAAAGGACAGTGCGACCAAAAGTACCCAGCAGGTCTCCCCTCTTCATTCACGCCACCTATTGGCAGCTGGTGAAGAGGAAACTGTCCTGCCACAGAGCGGTCGTTACTGCCAAAATGGGTGCCGCTCCTAGTGTGGGGAGGAGACGCCATGATAACTACCTCCCTGGAGGGCAATGGAGGCTGTGAGGCCTCAGGAATCTGTGCGGGAGGGGCCACTTCACGTGGAGAAGGCCTTTGTCCTGATGAGTTTAAGGTATTTAGCAAATGAATCTCTTCCTCCCCTTCTAACTCTGCCCTTCTGCAGTCCTCATGGGAAGGAGAACATTTATCTCTTCTCTGCACCATTACTCTAGCCTTCTTCTGCGTCATATCCCATTCATGGAGGGCGGCCTGTATCTGGTCCTGCACACTTTTAGAGGCGGACTCAAAAACGTTACGATTTTCGTCCCTCACACTGCCAATAGCTGAATCAAAAGCCTGATTTTGTCGTTGCACTTGATCCTGCATGCTTTGAAAAGCTGACTCAAAAGTCTGATTTTGTCGTTGCACTTGATGCTGCACGCTTTGAAAAGCTGACTCAAAAGCCTGATTTTGTTGTTTCATTGCTAAGTTAAGAGCTTGAATTTGTTGCAGCACATTCTCAGTATGTGAAGTACAACCACTACTTCTCATAGAAACAAGAATGTAGCACATGGTGCCTATGCACATTACCAAAAAACCACCTAGAAGCACAGACTGCAAAGGGATGGCTTGTAAACCATTCACATATGTATACAGAATTAAAATCATGTGCCATAAGGTAGGTCTAATCCAATTATTTACACTTATCAAACTGGTGGTAATATTTAATGGAAAAAGGCTACTTAAATTCAAGGCCGGAAAAAAACTGAAAGAACTCAAGTTAGGGATTAAACTGCGGAAGTTCATGGTTGAGGCCACGTTTGGGTCAAAACCACACCCACAACGGCCGTATGTGCGGAAAAAAAAAAAAACTTTTCAAGACGTGAAACAAAGAGTTTCACTGTGAGTCCTGCAGACCTAATGCGCTTTTATGGTGACCAACACAAGAAAAATTACTTTGAGCTGGTCAACCACGGGTGAAACTTGCAAATCACGTTGGGCGCCAAGCTGTTATAGAGCAACCCCGATATTAAACGGGTTCCTGGCTGTGGGTCCTCACCCGCGCGCTTTAAAGGGACTTATGAATACTCTACTACAGACACACGCAAAAGGGTTAATAAAAGGTTTATTTACAAGAAAAAAAGAAATAAGAAAAATATACAACTCAGGGAGAAAATAGGGAAATAAAGTCTTTAATGCGTCCTACCCGATCCGACGACCTGGAAACCCAAAGTCACTCTCTGAGCTGGCCGGATGCTGCAAGCTGGCGGAGAGCCAAAATGGAGAGCCCCCCAAAGCCCACGTGTCTGCCTTTTGTATCTACCTGGCTGCTTAACCCCACCCTCAGGTCCCAGCCACCTTCCCTTTGGTGGTGATGGGATTTGGAGTTCCCAGTGTCTTTGGCTTTGACCTGGGGTGGGGGTGGAGTCCACAAAGCCTATATGGAATTTGCTTTGGGACATCCTTTTCCCCCTAACAAGACGAGTACTGGGTGATATCACTTGTATGTAGAATACAGAGAAATGAAACAAAAGGTCAGAAAAAGTCAGACTAAGAACTAATAAAATAACTGATTATGTTTATGATTATGTTTATAATTCCCATTTTACTGGAATTTTACTGGAAATGGAATTTTTAAAAGGGGAATTAAAAGGAAATTAAAAATCTAAGAGGTAGATTTCAGAAATCCTGTCTAATGGATAGCAATTGAAGTTACAGTGGAAGTGATTTAAGCTATACTGAGTTCCACATGCAAGTCTGTGTGAAATCCTGACATAAACCAAACCTACTTATTAGACAATAACCTCTAACCTCACCCCCAACTACAAGTATGTGGTTCTTCTGGGTCACAATGTGACTAGTTTCTCAGATTTGCTTCAGAGTTAAGGTAGTAGCCCTATGGAATGAAAGGATATAGGAGAGCTTCTCCTGCTTCAGAGAAATACATACCCTAGAGCTGCTCCAGCACCCTTGGTATCTGATACTTTTTTTGTATTGAATGTGGATTAGAAGAATGAAATCAGATGGACACCTGGCTGCAAAATATTTCTAAGCAAATAGCCTAGTCTTCTTACATTTTGGTATAAATCTGTGAACTTCATAACTTTGTAAAGTGAGGTATAAAACAAATACAAGAAGAAAATAAAGTACTTTTACTAATTGACAAAAAATCTGAGATAATTAAAATTAGACATTTAATAGTCTTTAGAATTGATAGTAAATGGAGAGGAAAATGCATAGGACTAGTGAATTGGAATAAAGACCAGTAGAGCATATTCAGGTTGAAGCATTGAGTTAAATGCATGAG
Source organism: Talpa occidentalis (assembly GCF_014898055.3). Classification (NCBI taxonomy): domain Eukaryota; kingdom Metazoa; phylum Chordata; class Mammalia; order Eulipotyphla; family Talpidae; genus Talpa; species Talpa occidentalis. Next base: position 30,756,575 of record NW_023601322.1, on the reverse strand, counting down.
AAGTATAGAAAAGCATGTGAGGAAAATACAGGAAACAGGAAAAGGACATAGTATCTTTGAAGTACAGGTAAATGTTTAGCAAACACTGCTCAAAAGAAAGTATGGCTATGTTAAACATTATACTGATACAGAAGATGTTAACATACAAACTCTAAATAATAATATACAATATTCTCTGTTGTAAATTCCATATAGCCAAATGATTGTCTCAACGCAAATGACATATATTAATTTTTACTCAAGTAATTTATACATAGACAATATATGGCTACGACTGATAATCTGGTGAACTTCCACATAGATACCAGATGATATTTTTATTTATTTTAATATGATGAAAATGCACTGTTGAAAATATTGGAAATTAATTTGTGTCAGCAACATAAGCAAATCATTTGCTGCACCAGGTACTTTTTTCAAATATTGGACTTTTGAGGATAATTTCAACTTTTAAAATTTTATTAAGATTTGTTTTCTGGTCTACCATAAGGTTTATCCTAGGAATATTCCAGGTACAGTTGTAAAGAATGGGTGAAGTGTGAGTTAATGACAATTATTGAATGGTTTTACTTATTTGTGGAATTTAAATAATCCACAAAAAAAACTGGCAAAACAACAAAAATAAATTTTAGACTCTAAAAAATACGGTGGTTACAAGAGGGGTGAGGAGGAAGTGGAGAGGTAATGTGATAGGTATCGTCACTGGAGTTTTGCTGGAGAGTGAGTGAAATGTGTACCCACTGAGGTATGAAGTTATTCTCCCCAAATGATATATTTATGTAAATGAATGGCAAATCTATAGAATTTGATTTAAAAAAATGGGAAGTATTTTGTATATGTCTGATAAGTCCAATTGGTCTAAAGTATTGTTCACTTCCTCTATTTCCTTATTAATCTTCTGTCTGGTTGTTCTATCCATTATTAAAGGTGGGACCATGAAGTTTATTACTGTTATTTTATTACTTGTTTCTGCCTTTAATTCTGTCAACAATGCATCATATATTATGGACCCTTGATGTTGGATAAATATTTATAATTTTTATACTTTCTTGGTGAATAAATATTTCAGTCACAATCATTATATAATGTCCTTTATCTCCACTGAAAGGTTTTGAAACAGAGCAATTTTAAGACTAATCTAGAGTCTAGTTTTAATATAAAGCAAGATTATACACTGTTGGGAGTACCTGTGAATTTTATGAAATGTATCCCTCACCAAATGCCTGTCTACATGCATTGCTTATTTCTCTAAAATTTTCATAGATATTCAAATATACACTTACAAGCACACAACTTTGTGGATAATTTCTTCACCTGATGTGCAGGTAGTTAATAGTGCTGTATCAGAAAATTACAATATTATTTTTCTCTATTTGGGCAGTTAAAACCAAAAAGTTCTTTGCCATGTCTTGACTAAGTTCTCAGTCAAATTTGTTTTCCAGAAAGCAAAAAAAAGAAACAATTTCTGGAGTGAGGGTAAATGGTACATCAAAGATTTTCAAATTGTATGTATTGATAATAATATTAGCAAATAACAGTTGCTATATTAATTGGCTACGATATATGTCAGGCACTGTGGTAAGAACAAATTAGTATGAGGTTAAATACATTGGATGGCCAAGCAAAATTTCTTGGAGGAAATTGAATTTGAAAGTTTCTTGAGGGTAAGAATTTCTACATCTCAGTCTATTCACAAATGGCAATGAAGAAGGCAAGTGGAGTAAAATACTGTTGATACAAATATATACTATCACAGTACAAGTTACTAACAGCTTTGTCAGTACTCCTTTACCTTCAAACTTCTATCATTTTCTGATTTTCATGAGTACAAAAATGAGAGCACAATTTCAAGAATTATGATTTGCTTTGGGGATTATTGATTTCAGCTGTTGAAAGTTGTCCAGTCAATTTCCTCATGAGCATCATCTCTCTATAGGCTAAGCTCCAGTCACATTGATTTGAGGCTTTTCCAGCTCCTCACCTATAATCAGTCCACATGCATCTTCTGGTCTGTAGCGTGCTAATCATTTCCCCTTCCCTTTTTTTCTCCTTACTTCGATTTCTCTGTCTTTCCTCTGCTTTGCCCTGCTGGATGAAACCTTTATCTTTCCTATTTGCTTTCAAGTTTCAGCACAGCCTGTAGAGGAAACCCTCTCTGATGTTTAACATCTGGGTGAAATGAGACCTCCATTTGCCCAGATCTGGCAAGCTTTGTCATATTATATTGTGATTATTATTAATGTTAATAATTATCATGACTAAAGTGAACATCCTAAGTATAAAAATTATGTCATAACTGTCATAACTGTCAAAATTATGTCATAACAGCTTCTATTAGTGTCAGGAATATTATGGGTCATATAATGCATATATATATATATTACACATATACATGTATATATATGTTGTAATGATGAATGAATCAGTAAATAAATGAACTACTAGATTATGAAAGAAAAACACTAAAATAATTTAAGCTCATTTAACTTACCATTCTTAGTGTTTCCTCAGCTCCAACACCTCACCCTCTACCTTCTATATATCTTTCTTGTTGACCTGAAAATCATCAAACTGAACATCCTTCCTCTAGTCTTTACCTTTCTACATTCTCTGGACTTTGTCCAAAGAGTGCTTTTAAAAATGCAAATCCCATCTATTTTTGGCTTTCCATAAACTTGGGGTGAAGTTAAAACCCCTCATCATGGCAAAAAAGTGTTGGAAATCACCTAGTTTTCATAATATACGTGTGTGTGTATAGTAGTACTTGATAAAATTTAACTGAGAGCAACTCTCTGAGATACTGTCCTTATTTTATAAAACTACATGTTTTTAAAGCCCCATCTTCCTTGTCTGTCTCCTTTCTCTGCATTTACAGAAAAAGCCTGTGACCTACTCTTACTTTAGATAACAAGATGTTCTCAGATCACATCACACTCCTCTAACATTATACATGACGTATATGCCTCATGCTTTCTCTCTCTCACATATGAATGCTTGGGCTCCTCATTCACTAACTAATATTCATGATTTCAGTTAAGGTCTAACCCAGCATTTTCCTGTTCTTGGAAGCCTTGTCTTAGTGTCTCCAGACTAACAGATGCCCTCATCAGTGTTTCCACAGCACCCTGTTCCCTGCTCCTATCATAAACACTGTCTCCTGGGATCAATAATCTCTAAAATTGGTCCCGAATGACTTGTGTACCTCATAAATTTCCCCTTGTGAAATACCTTTCATGAATCAGGACTGGTCTGGGAGATACTTCTAACTAGTGGGATATAGAGGACCTAATCCTGTTTAAGTTCTGGACCTAACCCTTAAATCTGTCTTTTTTTTTTTTTTCACTTTTGTCTTCTGTGATCCCCTGATCCACCAGATAAGAAGTCTCTCTACCTTATAGAAAGATACTGCAGAGAAACTGCACAGAACTATATGCATTTCACAAAGAGAAAAGGAGACCCTGACACATAGAGACTGAAGCAAGCCCAAGTGCCCCACTGACCTCGTGTCCCAGCTGAGATGAGCCTTCCAGCATGAGAGTGAGCCACCCACGATGGTCCAGAACAATGTAGTCGCAGAGGACTGTAGTCCTGGCCAACATTAGGGGAAACAGAAGCACTAAGTTCTGTCAACCCACAGACATAGACATAGTGAAATGACTAAGCACTAAGTTCTGTCAATCCACAACTATAGACATAATGAAATGACTACTGCTTGACGTGATTATGCTATGAGGTGGTATCTTCCCGTAGCAGCAGATAAACAGAGTATCTTGTCCCCCAGTCACTGAGCAGCCTGAATGGAGGATCTTCACCATAGTCACACTTGTGCACATAGGCATTAGAACAATACTTACACAGAGTGGTTCTTAATATTTACTAAACTGAATAAACTCTCAATTGGAAAGGTACAAAAAATACCCCAAACAATTCTGTTTTTACACATTTAATTTTGAGGCTGTTTTAGTTGATTTTACTATTCTACATAGTTGGGAACTTGAATTATTTCTGTATAAGTCAAATTAATCTATTCAAATGCCCTAACCTCATTGCCCAAATTCCCTTTATTAGTTTACCTTTTCTTTGCTTTTGTATCTCTCAAAATTCTATGTTATTAATCTATGGTACTTATGGCCTCCACCATACAACTTCCTTACTCCTATTAAAATATAAAAGCCAGAAGACAAAGGAAGGGTTTCCCCTACCTCTTGTTTGACATATTGATTCAGCCCAAGCATCTAGAACAATGCCTGGTAACAGCCGATGCTCTATATTTGTTGGTTGAATTAAGTCATTATTCACATATTCCATGTTTTAAAGAAAACTAAGATATAGAGAATGCATATATATTTTGCCTAAGGAATAATACCATATGATCTGAGACTAGAAAATTTAGATCTCTGTGTTTTGACAATTACTGAAAAAGAAACAGCATGATAATGAGATAATGTATATAAAATGTCCCGACCTCTTCACAATAAAGGTTCTATGTAGATGCAGAATATGCACTTTCTGCCTTGCTTTGTGCCTTATTTCAAGTTGCAGTTATTTCTCACTCATTATTTTTTGTTAGAAAATAAAAATTTAAATTAATGTAGAGGAATGTACAAGACTGACATGTCTTAAGTATTCTATGTTTCTACAGAAACCCCATAATGCCTTATGTAACAAAAACTGCTTTATATTACCAAACAGCAGTCTCTTAAATGCATTATATGATAAACATGTCCAAGAGAATATAATTAAAACTAGGAATGTATGTATGTATTTAACATGGTCACTAATTCATAACAGATATTTAAAAGATATTTGCTGAATTGGTATAAGATAAATAATATTAAACTTGCATTTAAAATTTTAATGTTTATTATTAAGATAATAACCAGTATCTTAATAGTGGTCTTTGGGATATGGTAGGTTAAAAAAAAATGCAATGAAATGTTACTACCAATTTTCTTCTCCTATAGATCTAATTATATGAGGAACACTATTAGTCTCACTACTATTCATTATTGGGGTTCCAGGTGGAGACAACTCTAGAGCTCTTTGGAAGAATACCATAAACAAAAAGTGATCATATGGGATGGTGAGCAGGGCACCAAAGTGTTCCACAAGTACGTCAACCAGTGGTCTTTCTAAACACTTATTTCAAGACACACATCCAGCATTGCTGTCCTTAGACTATTGCATTGATTGTGAAGCTATCTTAAACTTGTTTCCATCTGCTCTACATTATTGGAGTAATAAACCATAATAACTAAGCATAAATGGAAGAAAAGTAAGTATAGACAGGTTATTGTAACAGCCACAATTTATTTGCTATATATCTCTCTATTTTTTAAATATACAGATATATATCTACATATAGTACTACTTTTTTTTTTTAGCCCTCAAAATAAATTTATTCCCCTCTGTTGTCTAAGATCAGTACATTCCTTTGTTCTGCAAGTAATTGACTTCATAGGTTCAAATTTTCTTTTCCTTTTTTAAGTACTTTTTCTTTATATGAAGCTTCTTTGTTCACATGTATAAAGGGTCAAATCATTCAATAGTTCTTGTTCCCAAAAACCAGCAGTCCCAGCAGCCCTCATCTCCTGTTTCCTGCAGCCAAGAAGCAGCTACTTTCAGCTCTTTTTTTTTTATAATAAATTTTATTTTATATTCCCCATACAATTGCAACCCCCCCATTCTGACCACAATCCCTCCCCTCCCGCCCCCCCCCCCAAAAAGTGTCTCTGGTTCATAGTTTTTTGTTGATTTTGGTTTTCATTTTCTTATAGTTATTCATTTTCCTGGTCCCTTATTTAAGTTTTCCAGATTCCTGCTATGAGTGAGACCATCCGGTATTTTTCTTTTTCTTTTTGGCTTATTTCACTGAGCATGATCCCTTCCAGTGCCATCAATGTTGCTGCAAATTGCATGTGTTTATCTTTTTTGAATGATGAGTAATATTCCATGGTATATATGTACCACATCTTCTTGATCCAGTCATCTATTTTTGGGCATTTGGGCTGTTTCCAAAGCTTCGCTATTGTAAACAGTGCTGCAAATTAAAGAGCTTCTGCACAGCAAAAGAGACAATAACAAAAACAAAGAGAAACCCCCCCAACTGGGAGAACATTTTTGCACCCAACACTAATGATAAAGGACTGATCACAAAAATCTGCAAAGAGCTGATAAGAGTCAACAACAACAAAGAAAATAATCCAGTCAAAAAATGGGCAGAAGAGCTAAAAAGAAACTTCTCTGAAGAGGAAATGCAAATGGCCAACAGGCATATGAAAAAATGTTCAACATCACTTGTCATCAGGGAAATGCAAATCAAAACTACCATGAGATACCATCTTACACCAGTGAGAATGGCACATATTAAAAAAACTAGCAACAACAAATGCTGGCGAGGGTGTGGAGAAAAAGGAACTCTCCTGCACTGTTGGTGGGAGTGCAAACTGGTCCAACCACTATGGAGAGCTGTGTGGAGATTTCTGGACCTACTAAACATAGAGCTTCCATATGATCCAGCAATTCCACTCCTAGGTATTTACCCAAAGGACACAGAAACATCCATTCCAAAGAGCACCCACACACCTAAGTTTATACTTTCAGCTCTTTTAATGGAACCATTTACTATTTTCCTCCATATTTCTTTTTTTATTTAAATATTTTATTTTATATAATTCTTACATCTTTTTTCATCTTTGCACAATGTATGCATTTTCATTTTGGTTATATTCCCTGTACAAGCACCACCCCCCTTATTTTGACTCTAGTACTTCCTTTCCCTGCCCATTTCCTCCCCCGCCCCCCAGGTAGTGTGTCTCTGGTTTATAGTTGCTTGTTGATTTTGATTTTTACTTTGTATTGATTAGTCTTCTTCCTGGTCTCTTATTTAGGTTTTTCAAATTTCTGCTATGAGTGAGACCATCTGGTATTTTTATTTTTCTTTTTGACTTATTTCGCTGAGCATGATCCCTTCTAGCTCCATCCATGTTGCTGCAAACTGCATGTGTTTATCTTTTTTGAATGCTGAGTAATATTCCATTGTGTATATGCACCACATCTTCTTGATCCAGTCATCTATTTTTGGGCATTTGGGTTGCTTCCATAGCTTAGCTATTGTAAATAGTGCTGCTAGAAACATAGGGTGCCCTTTGGAATTACTGTTTCTGTGTCCTTTGAGTAAATACCTAGGAGTGGAATTGCTGGATCATATGGAAGCTCTATGTTTAGTAGTTCAAGAAATCTCCACACAGCTCTCCATAGTGGTTGGACCAGTTTGCACTCCCACCAGCAGTTCAGGAGAGTTCCTTTTTTTCCACAACCTCGCCAACATTTGTTGTTGCTAGTTTTTTTTTTAATATGTGCCATTCTAAATATTATATATAACTTCAGGTGAAGGGACAATGTCTTTGACACTTTCTATATTTTACAGCATTTTAAAAGAGTGGTAAACAGGCAGCTAGCATATGATAAACATTGTTTATCATAGTTGGTGCAATTCCTCTAGATATACTGACTTTTTCTTCAAATATTGAAGGAACTGATTGTGCATTATTTAGAATGATATATGCCACAAAAGACATTAATGCGGTCAAGACAGGAGAAAAGATAAAACAGATGGATAGAAAATGAGCAATACGGACAAGATCATGAGGTTAGGAAAATGGGCAAAAGAAGAAAATGAATTAAAATAAGAAAAGGCAAATGGCAGACCTAAAATATTAATGAGTGACAGAAAGAGCCATTTGAAGAAACAGAAGAAGTAAAAGAGCTGTAGAAGTCCCATAGAAGAGAGTCTAATTAAAAATAATAGTTTAATACTTCAGAGGTGTATTTGAGGTGAAGGACCTCAAATCTCAACCACATGAGCCTCACCCAGTAGGTAAGGGAGAGAAGAGGCAGTACCTAAACTAGCATTAATCTTTTCTTTAAAAAATCTGAACTTTAAAGCTTTGCTAACATTATAAATAAGTTGAGATACAAAGCATGATCTTCTCTTTATAAATGGGCAATATGCTGAGTAGTAGTACCTACACATTGCATCCCAGTCCTTATTTTAAGTGTTAAAACTATATGAGACACAATTTTAATCTCATTTTTGGATACAATGTGCCAAAGGAGAGATCATATGATTTTTAAAAATAGTAATAATTCAATGTGTTTCACCATATATTCAACACATTTTATAGAACAAAATTAAAGTAGGCAAGTCAATGGACAATGTTAATATTTCATTATAGAAAGAATTTAGACTTAGACATTAGATAGTAGAAACCACAGTGCATACTCATTTAAGAAATTAAATATATCCACAATGAAATGTTTAGAATATATCAATTAAATGCAAATCACAAATCAAAAAGATTGCTAATTTACAGAACTGGTTAGGTATTGTTAAATGTGTAATATAAAATGCCATTCATCATTTAATCTACTTTTATCATAAAATTACAAATAGAAGTTACTTATGGATCCTTCATTATCTTTTTATTAGTACTTAATCCCTGCTTCTGAATTGGTGGGTGCTATATTTATTGACATTATAATGATCCTGACATTTGGACAGGTGGGGCCAACTGACATAGAAAATCTTAAGTTATCAACTGAAAAACCAGGAGAAGCCCACAGACTGACAGCTGCCAGGAACTCTGCAAACTGTCCCCCGTCCATTGTCAGTTTCCACAGCATTGCCAAAAAATTTTTGAAATTTTCTTTGGGGTATTTATATAAATTCAAAGAAAGGTCTAATAGATTTTTTACATAATGATAAGGAATAATCTAAAAAGGAGACAAACTGAGACCATTTTATTTACTACAAAATTATAATGGTAAAATATTGGCCTTCTAGCCTGCAGTTCCAGCCCAGAGGGGAGCAGCACCCACCGCTTGGGCAGACCGGGGGTGCAGGGGAGCACGTCCCCCGGAACCAGCATTTTGCAGTAGGGACCTTTCTTGCTGGAGACTGTGTGAAACAAGCAGAAGGCTCACGGAGGAGCCAGAGGTAAGCTGGGAGGCTTGCCCATGCTGGGCGCCTTCTAGCCTGCAGTCCCAGCCCAGAGGGGAGCAACACCCACCACTGGGGCAGAACCGGCGTGCAGGGGAGCGTTCCCGGCACCGGCATTTGCAGCAGGGACCCTTCTTTGGTGGAGACTGTGAACCCAGCAGAAGTTCCCCAGAGGAGCCAGAGGTGAGCTGGGAAGGTCGCCCAAGATGCCAGCCAGTACCAGCAACACAGTGTCACAAGGAATATGGCAAATTAGAAAACAGGCAGTAGGGAGTAGAAAAACCACATGCAACCCAGCAACTCCTCAGCGAAAAAGCACACCGCAAAAAGAAAACCATCTACCAGATTGCAACGACAGTAACTTGGAAGAACTTCTGAGCCTTCCAGATAGAGAATTTAAAATTGCTGTGATTAAAAAACTGACAGAAGTCATAAAGGAAAACAATGATAAGGGGAAAATAATTAAAGACCAGAAGAATGAAATTGAGTCCCTAAAGAGGGAAGTAAAAGAAATGCAGGAGATCGAAGAATTAATGGAGACGCTAAAGAACTCTGGGAAAAGCAATGAAAGCAGAATAGATGAAATGGAAGAATGAATAAGTACTCTTGAAGACACAGAAATAAAAAGAACTAAAACAGAAAAGGAAGGAGAAGTACGAAGGAAAAAGAACGAAGAAAGACTTCGGGAACTATCTGACTCCATGAGGAAAGGAAATATAAGAGTTATAGGAATCCCAGAAGGAGAGGAGAGAGATGTAGGAACAGAGAAAATATTCAAGGATATAATTGAAGAGAACTTCCCAAATGCGAAGAAGGAGCTGAAAATTGATATACAAGAAGCAAGAAGAACACCAAACTTCCATGACGAAAGGAAAAATACAGCAAGACACATAATAGTAAAGCTCCCAAGAATCCAAGACAAGGAAAAAATAATGAAACTGACAAGAGGGCAGAAACAGATAACATTCAAAGGGAAACCAATCAGACTGACATCAGACTTCTCTGAAGAAACACTATGGGCAAGGAGAGAGTGGAGGGAAATAGTCAACAGATTCCAAGAAAACAGATGCCAACCAAGAATACTCTATCCTGCAAAGCTCTCCTTCCTCTATGAAGAAAGAATAAGGACCTCCCATCCAAGTACTAACCAGGCCCGACCCTGCTTAGCTTCCGAGATCAGACGAGATCGGGCACGTTCAGGGACCCCGAAAAGCCAAAGCTCTCCTGAAAAAAAAAGAAGGGAATGGAGGCATCACACTCCCAGACTTCAAACTATTCTACAAAGTCATAATCATCAAAACTGCATGGTATTAGAACAAGAACAGACATACAGACCAATGGAATCGAATAGAAAATCCAGAAATAAACCCACAGATTTATGGTCAACTAATCTTTGACAAAGGAGCAAAGACTATGCATTGGAGCAAAGAAAGTTTGTTCAATAAATGGTGCTGGGAAAACTGGGTCGCTACATGCAAAAGAATGAAGCTTGACCACTACCTCACACCATACACAAAAGTCAACTCAAAATGAATTAAAGAACTAGACATAAGACCTGAAACCATAAAATATATAGAAGGAAATATAGGCGAAACACTACGTGATTTGCACATCAAAGACATCTTTACAGACATATCACCCAAAGCAGTGATAGTGAAGGCAAAGATAAACAGCTGGGACTACATCAAATTAAAGAGCTTCTGCACAGCAAAAGAGACAATAACAAAAACAAAGAGAAACCCCACCAACTGGGAGAACATTTTTGCACCCAACACTAATGATAAAGGACTGATCACAAAAATCTGCGAAGAGCTGATGAGACTCAACAACAACAAAGAAAATAATCCAGTCAAAAAATGGGCAGAAGAGCTAAAAAGAAACTTCTCTGAAGAGGAAATGGAAATGGCAAACAGGCATATGAAAAAATGTGCAACATCACTGGTAATCAGGGAAATGCAAATCAAAACTACCATGAGATACCATCTTACACCAGTGAGAATGGCACATATTAAAAAAACTAGCAACAACAAATGTTGGCGAGGTTGTTGAGAAAAAGGAACTCTTCTGCACTGTTGGTGGGAGTGCAAACTGGTCCAACCACTATGGAGAGCTGTGTGGAGATTTCTGGACCTACTAAACAGAGCTTCCCTATGATCCAGCAATTCCACTCCTAGGTATTTACCCAAAGGACACAGAAATATCAATTCCAAAGAACACCTGCACCCCTATGTTTATAGCAGCACTATTTACAATAGCTAAGCTTTGGAAACAGCCCAAATGCCCAAAAATAGATGACTGGATCAAGAAGATGTGGTACATATATACCATGGAATATTACTCAGCATTCAAAAAAGATAAACACATGCAATTTGCAGCAGCATGGGTGGCGCTGGAAGGGATCATGCTCAGCGAAATAAGCCAGAAAGAAAAAGAAAAATACTGGATGGTCTCACTCATAGCAGGAATCTAGAAAACTTAAATAAGGGACCAGGAAAATGACTAACTGTAAGAAAGTAAAAATCAAAATCAACAAAAATCTATGAACCAGAGACACTTTTGGGGGGGTGGGTGGCGGGAGGGGAGGGATTGGGGTCAAAATGGGGGGGTTGAAATTGTATGGGGAATATAAAAATAAAATTTATTATTAAAAAAATAATGGTAAAATATTTCATTATTCTAGAAGACTCATTCACTCTTAAGAATTATCAAAATAGTGTTCAGTTGATTTCATCATTCTGTTACATTAACATACAAAGTTCCTCATTTCCATTCTTAAATATGCTCAGCTTCTCTTATTTTTTTTGTGTGTGTGGTTTTTTTTTTTTCTGCAAATATTTGAGTTTTTATGCCTGGCTAAAATATGACACATAATTATAGGCATACCTATGAATTTAAACAGTTTTGAATTTGCTATAAGTTGAAAAATTATTTTGGAATTTTGTATAAAAATATTACATTAGCCATGTGGGATTAGAATGTTCACACTTTCTGCAATCTAGTCCCCACAACATATAAAAGCAGCATCTAGATGCTAGAGAGAGATTGCATGTCAAATCAGTAGTAGGATATTCTGAGGCTTTCTATTACACAAAACATTCTCATTCCTTATATTTAAAAAGTGTTTTAACATTTCAAAGCAATTTTTGGAAGATGGTGTATAATAAATATACATTCCTTTTCCCTAAGATCACATTGAACTTTTGTTCAAGAAAATTGTTTGCTTTTTCTCTTCTAACTATAATTATGATCTAAAAACTCTAACATAATCAACATAACAGAAAAATGTGATTGGGCAAAGAGGTGACTGTAAAACAACAAAAAAAATCTCATCAGGTTTAGATTCTAGTGGTATAAAGGATTAAAGTTGGCAATATGAATCAGTAGCCAAGTGACAACAGAACAGCTATTAATAGATACTTTAAATACCTTCTATGTGTCAGGCAATATTTTGTGGATACAACATGACAAAAAAAAAACAAGAAAAATTCCTTTATCACATTTATATACCAATGAGAAAGAACAAAAAACAAAATGCTTAAATAAGCCAAAGAAAGAGTGTTATAGGACAGAATAAAGTGGGGAAAGTATATACAGCTTGCAATTCATTGGGAAGATGATATTCCAGCAAACTTCAGAAGGGGGCAATGTGACAAGAAATGTAAGTAAGAGTATTTTGGGCAAAGTCAACAATCACAAAGAATTCTAAAGCCAGTGTATATTTGGCATGTTAGCGGAGCAGTAAGAGGGTCATTGTAGCCTGGCCATATAAAACATTTCATACCAGGAGATGGATGGGGTAACTTTTGAAGGGTTTTGAGCTCAAGAGTAACATGATCAAACTCTGGTTTCAAAAGGATGACTTAGGTTGAGACTGTGATGTAGGATGGATAGGAAAGGAGACAAGAGTGGAAGCCATGAGTAACGATGCGACTTGAATACATCAAGTAAATGATGTTGGTGGTTTGTACAAGGACACTTGATTTGGAAGGGGAGATGTGTTCAAATTCTAGATATGCTTTGAAGATATAACAGACACACAGCAGAATACTGTGAAAAGAATACCGTGAATTCAAAAAGAAGGAAATCATCAATAATTCCAAGTATTCTAGTGTGAATTACAACTAGGATGGAGTTGACCTTGATGTAGAAAAGATTGCAGTTCAAATGGGTTTTAGTTTTATTCATTCATTCATTCATTCATTCATTCATTCTTTTGTGGAAAATAAGTTTCGTCTTTGTTGTATTTGATGTTTATTTTGTGTCCAAATGGAAATGTCAAATAGGCATTTGGGAATACAAATCTGGGGTTAAATGTAGAAATCTGGTTGGAGATATAAATGAATCATCATTGCATAAATATATGAGTTCAGATGATGCTATTAAAGGATCAAAGAATCAAATGGAATCTACATACAAATGGAATTGTACTTTACATTCAAATGAAATGAAATGATACTTTTTTTAAATTAATGGTTCACAAATAAGACATCAGTGTAAAAAAATAATAACAGTACAAAACACAACAAAGCAAAAACAGACAATTATAAATCAGAGATATACTGCAGGGGAGGAGGAGGGAGAGGGATCAGAGGGAGGGAGGGAGGAGCACAGGGGACTGAGGTGATGGTGCACGGGTGCATTGGTGAAGGAAACTCTATGGGGACTACACCTGAGGGGGTGGGGGGAGGCAAATATTGTTTTAAAATGAACAATGGTGTAAAAAATAAATAAACCAAAAAACTAAAAAAAAAAATTAATGGTTCACTTACACACATACATTCACATATGAGTATGTATTTAAATAAAGTCCATAATGACCACTGACCACTTAAAAGTTATTTTCCTGAAAGTCCATGGTTGTGATATAATATTTAAACACAAGAAGAAAACAAACAAAAACAAAAACCCCAAACTTCACAAACTGAAATACTCATAATTTTTTAAATTTAAATTTTATTTTTATATTCCCCATACAATTACAACCCCCTTATTTTTACCCCAATCCCTCCTTTCCCCGCCCCCCACCCCTTCATAGAGTGCCTCTGGTTCATAGTTGTTTGTTGATTTTGATTTTCACTTTCTTATAGTTATTTATTTTCCTGGTCCCTTATTTAAGTTTTTTAGATTCCTGCTATGAGTGAGACCATCCGGTATTTTTCTTTTTCTTTCTGGCTTATGAAATACTCATAATTTTAAATGTCATTAAACTTCAAAGACTAAAAAAAAAATACATACAACAAAGAAGAGGAAATTCACTTTAATGCACGCAAAATAGTTAATTTTAAGTATTTCTAGAAATGAAGGCTGGTAGAAATTTCATATCAGTAGACCCCTAGTGGTTATTAAAGTAATTGATGATTTTACAATTTCCATGTTTTAGAATACCTCTTTCAGCATAAAACAAAAAGTGTTCAAGGGTTTCATTACCTCCTATGGAAAATTGTACAAGTGGTAGCAAATATGTAGTCATCTATTTGGAAAAACAACACAACTAACTTCTTATGTCAGTTTACAGAAATACCAAATAAAAATTTTCTATTTTTGTACTTAAAATGACTTTATAGATTTTTAAATCTAGAGAATTTCCATTCCCATTATAAAATCATTTCCATGAAGAGAATTCCAATACATACTTGTGCATTACTCCTTCATGTCTCAGACAATTAAAATACATTAGCATATTCTTGAAGCTAGTATGTTTCAATCAATGTTTCAATATGTGAGCAGCACATACATAATTTCACTTGTAAGGGGGACATGTTTTCTCTTTATATTAGAATTTAAGAAATGCTGATTTGGGGGGACAATGATCACTAACCTCTCAGATGGTCAGGTCAGAGCAATTTACCTTAGGTGAATATTAAATTGAATTCTAATTGAATGGGAAATGTCTCAGGTCTAAACCTAATTACCTTTTTCAAAATTTAAGTCATTCTTATAAAAGATAGTTTTGCTCTTTATTAACAATTGGCAAGATGCAAGATGTCTTTAAGCTATGGTATTCTTCAGGTGACTCTAGATGTAGATAGAGAAGGATCCCTGAGACAATGATCAGCATCCTCAGTGCCAACACTTTAGCAAACCAATGGGTTCTTACAAGAATGTGCTCCTTGGCCACACATTATGAAATACTTTATTTCAAAAAGGGCAGGAGAAGATAAAACATTTAACAAGTCAAGTTCAGGACAAACTGTGTGTATAGTGACAAACTAATATGAAAAAGCAGTAATTATTACTACTCATAAAGGATCAAAATATATAGAATAATTTTAAAACATGTTTTAATCCGGATAAGGATTTCTAAAATGTCTAGTGATGACTTATAAAGGAACATAAATACAAAATGAACCAGCTATCCAATATCCTACAAAAAAAAAAAAAAACTTAAAAGGGAGAAAAATTGATCAGAATGATAAATTTAAGGTAACTGTGCAAGTACCTTAGAAACGATAGTTTCTGGATTCTGTGATTCTGTTCCCAATTTAATGATGATTACTACTGGCATTTTCTTTCCACCTAGGACCAGTATAAATCGAGATGGTACCAACTCAAGTGTACAGAAAAGGGGCATTGTCTTTTTTAACTGAATTCAATTTGCCCCACTCTGATCTGGGAGGGAAATTAATGCCAAGTAAAGGTAGTTCAGTCATTTCCAGCTAAAACTCAAATGCTTTTGTATAAATATTCAACCTCTCTTGTAAATTAGTCAGCATACCACATTTCCCTTCTCCTTAAGAGTCTAAGTGACAAAATCCTGTATGAAGCGTAGTAAAGGCAGATGAGAAGGAAATAGAGGTCCGTTTATTCTGCCCTTACAGTTCTCTGAAGAACAGTAATTTTCTCATAAATGACTATCCTTGTTGACTGTTTGCTGCTGAGCTAGTCCCTGCAAGGGCTTCCAAATGAGACAGATTCTGGACTTCTTCATCCCAACTACAGAGATTCTTTCAGTTCATCAGACTTCTCTGCTACTCTGTCCTGCCCCAATCCCATGCTGGAATCTATGTCCCTGAGACTTTCTATTAGCCAGATACCAAGGCACCTTATGCTTTTGCAGCTGCACTCCTCTGATGCCATGTGGAGCACAGACATGTCTATGAGGTCTACAGTCTTCCTGCCTACACTTTAGATAATCAGACCCACACTCACTGTGCCTTTTACCCTTCATTCTTTCTCCAATTTTCCTGCCACCCTAGTCACAGACATTAGGTTTTTCCCAGGAGAAACCTAATTTTCTAGACTATTTCTAGACTACTCTTTCTAGACTACTCTTTGCCATATGTTGTTGGACTGTTAACTTCTTTGGTCAGGAAAAATTTTTCTGTAATTATGTATTCTTGTCCTTTCAAAACTTATTTGTTCAGATCTCAAGCAATTTTGCTCCTATTTAAAGTCAGCTTCTTAGAATTCTAGTCTAAGTTGGGATCTTGCCAGTAAAAGTCATGGTTTTAAAATACATATTGATGCTATTCATTTTAAAATATCTACTTAAGCAATCAAAAGTTAAGGAACTGATTCTTTATTCTTTCTATATCATACTTAGCCTGAGGCAGTTCATTTGCAAAGGACATTGGTGAGCAGAAGTGAAAGGACTTGAAAAAACTCAGCATACACATATTAAAATATTGCTGCTTTATACTTCAACTGTTTATGAAGCACACAGCCATTGCCCATGCTGCTCTTCCTGCCTCAAGTGCTCTCAGGCTTTTTTTTTTTTTTTTTTTTGCAGTTCATCTTCTGGGCCTATTCCACTTCCTCTAAGAGGTATTTCCAGCTCTTCCTCCTTGCTCCTTGTATAGGTCAAACTAGGTCTCTGATTATACTTTTTCATAAGATTTCTTTCCTTCATAGTGGTTGTCCCAGTTTATAATTATGAGTCTTATCAGTCTCGGGTTTCCACTTCACTATACTGTAAGTCAACGTTAATAGTTTAGGCCCCTTTATGTTTTACATAGTTTTGAACTCCCAGCATACTTGATGGAGTACATAGTAGCTGGGCAATAAACATTTGTTAATAAATGACTATGTTGTCTTATTTGTTTCTGTTACAAGCTCTTTGATATCACTAAGGGAAATATTAAACCTAAATAAAAATGTACATAAATGACATCGGACACACAGAGTATGTGACAGAATTAGTATCTAAATTTTATTAAACCGTGGTTCACTTCTACCCATATCACACCCTTTTCCACTATCTTTAACATAGTTTGGAATCTGTATTATCAGCATGTCTTAAATGTACCTTGCTTAATGTACATTGCTTGATGAGGTACATTTTTAATAGCAAAAGGTAATATGATTTAGGAGAAATCTGCATTATAAGAAATTCTTTGTGAGAACTTAAAAGGTAAAATCTTTTTAAAAGCAAAAGAAGCATAATTAAATGGAAAGGAAACAAAAGACAGGATTTAAATTTGAAATGAGAATAATATATAACCCAAGAGATAATTTTGGTTATTCAACTGCAGGATTGTATCACCACAATAGATTAAGAAATATTAAAAAATGTACAGAAGAGATAAATAGATTTCGCCAAAGAAGACACAGAGATGGCCAAATGGCACATGAGAAATTGTTTGATAACTTATCAGGGAGATGGAAATCAAAACCAAAAAGAGATACCATCTTATACCCTTGAGAATGACCCATATCAAAAAGACCAGAACCATCATGTGTTGTAAGGGTGTGCAGAAAAGGGAAACTATTGGTGGGAATGTAGACTGGTCTAGTCCCTATGGAAAACAGTATGGAGTTTTCTCAATATATGCACTCCTATATTCCTTGCAGCACTATTTATAATAGTAAAATTATGGAAACAACCTAAACAACCAGCTACAGTTGTGTGGATTAAGAAGATGTGATTCACAGGCCTCCCCTGGTGGTGCAGCGGCTGAGCGCTGGGCTGCGAAGCTGCCTCTGCAGCGCCGGTTCAATCCCTGGCCACTGGCGAGGGTCCCACATGGTGTGACAGACCCCTCCTGCCATGCCTGCTGCTCCCCTCAGCAGTGTATTTCATCACTCTGCCTGCTCTGTTCCCCGCTCTGTTGAATTCTCTCAACCTCCCGCACTTCTGACTATACCCAGTGCTTGTATAAAAAAATAAATAAATCTTAAAAAAAAAAGATGTGATTCACATATATAAAAATCAACTCCAAATGGGTAAAAGATTTGAATATAAGACCTGATACCATAAAATGCATAGAAGAAAACATAGGAAAAACACTCCATGACATAAACCTCGGAAATATCTTTGAGGATTCTCCTCCAAAAGCAAGAAAAGCAAAGGAGAATATAAACAACTGGGACTAGATCAAACTAAAACTCTTCTGTACAGCAAAAGAGACAATAATCAAAATGAAAAGACATTCTACTGAATGGGAGAAAATATTTGCAAACCATACAATGTATAAGTAACTGACATCAAAGAACTACAAAGAGCTTATATGACTCAACAAAAACAAGGCAAACAACCCAGTCAAAATATGGGCAGAAGAACTAAAAAGATATTTCTCCAAAGAAGAAATGCAAATGGCCAACAGGCATATGAAAACATGCTTAACATCACTAATTATCAAGAAAATGCAAATTAAAACCACAATGGGATACCATTTCACTCCAGTGAGAATGGTCCACAAAAAAAAAAAAAAAAAAAAAAAAAAAAAACCTGAAACCAGAAACAACAAATGCTGATGAGTATGGGGAGATAAACAAACCCTCTTACATTGCTGGTGGGAATGTAGGCTGGCACAGCCACTATAGAAAGCTGTGTAGAGGTTCCTCAGAACACTGAAAGTGAATCTACTAAATGAATGGCTCTACCATGAAACTGGAAGGGATTATGCTGGCTGAAATAAGTCAGAAGGAAAAAGATAAATATCAGATGGTCTCACTTATAATGGGGAATATAATATATAGAGAAAGCAAACAAAAGGTCAAGTATAGGTCAAAACTAGCAATCTGACCACAGATCTGAGGCATACAGCAGGGGAGGAGGCTGGAGAGGAATCAAAACAAGGAAGAAAGAACACAGGGAATATAGTTATGTTTCATGGGTCATATGGTGGCAAGAGAACTATGGAGACTGTAAGGATGTAAGCAAAAAAATTAATTCATATAAAAAAAGATGTGGTTCTTGTACATGGTGGAATACTATTCAGCTATTAAAAATGACAAACGCTTGCCATTTGTAATAACATGGATTGAATGGGAGGAGATCATGCTAAGTGAAATAAGTCAGAAGAAACACAAATACTGGATGGTTTCATTTATTTGCGGAATGTAAAGAAATAAAACAGATAAACTCAAACCAATCACAAATCCTAGAAATCTGACTCTAACACTGAGGCTATGGAAGGGGTGGTGGAACAAAGAAGGTAGAGAGTACAATATACTATGCTGGAGGATTATGGTGCCTTAGTGGTGGTAACATACACCTAATAGGGGTGATCCTATACCTCTAAACCATATACAGTGTTATAAACCAATGTCATCTCAATAAAAATTTATAAAAAGCAACACTAAAAAAAATAAAATTCAAAAGGATATGAAAAAGTATATTCAGGCAGTGTGATTCCACTTCTTTATCACTTTCAACCCACCTCCTTTGAGTAAAGTTATATTTATTAGTTTCAAAAGTTTATTTCTCCTGTAATAAATTCTTCCCAAAATAACCTTACTTTCATTTCTTACATAAAATAACATATGTAATGACACCTTACTTTTAACTTAGTAATATAGCCTAGAAACATTCCATATAAATTAAGAGATTTGTCTATTATTTTGCAGCTGCATAATATTCCAATGCATAGATTTTTTTTCATTCAATAAACTATGTATACCATTAGATTATTTCCAACATATTCCTATTAAAATTGATCTTGTGAAAAAAATATCTTTCAGACAAAAGTTAAGATACCCAGTCTATTCATTTATAAACCAGAGACATCCTGCAGGGGAGGAGGCGGGGGGAGAGGAATCAGAGGGAGGGAGAGAGGCGCACAGGGGACTGTGGTGATGATGCACAAGTGCATTGGTGAAGGAAATTCTATGGGGACTACACCCGAGGATGGGGGGAAGCAAACATTGTTTAAAAATGAACAACGATGTAAAAAATATATTTAAAATATTAAAAATTAAAAACTAAATAAAAGGATACTTGGTCTATTTAGAACTTATAAAATTTTAATATTCTGAATAACATTTATATTATTCTTTTTAAGGAAATGGGATAGGTCCACATCTATAGAAACAAATGCAGGTGTTGGTCTATTTACACATTAGCCAGCTAACAAGTCCCTACAACACACGTAGGCACATGCACAACCCTTTCCCCCGATATATGGTATTTACCTCTCATTTCACCAAATGCAAATTCTCAAAATCACAAAATTTCACAAGCATTTAATAAACTTTATTGATATAGCTTTTGCTTTTCAAAAATGAAAATAATTTCAATTTATAAAAGTAAAAGGTTTCTTTTATTTTCAAAGTGTGTTCACATCGGGTAAGAATGATACTGCATTATTATGTGTTTAATTAACTTAATCTGGATAATTTCCCCATTATGCAGTTCTTTTCAACATTCTTTTTAAAATGTGTTTTTATTGGATCAACATGAACATTATTGTTATATAGGTATATTATTTTAAGACTTGCATAACTGACATTCAAAATAGCCTATTCATCTAGGTGCTTTTTGTAGGAAAATGTAACTCTTCAATGTAAAAACTATATACCTTATTGTAATTTCACACAAAGCAAAGCTGAAATGTTATTCCCCCAAATTTCTTATAAGATAATTATTGGCAGGAGTAGATGGTCATGAATGAAACAATTTTTCCTCTTTCTGCCAAACCTCAATCTTAGTATTTAGAATAAAGCACAGTAAAATACAAATGAGAAGATTCAAAACAATGAATGCAGCAAAGGAGGCCAATCATAATTTCTTTTTGTCATTTCCATACAAAGAAAGAAAAGGATAGGAAAGAAATTAGCAAATGTCAATTACATCTTTAACAGATAAAAGGAAATATGAATTTTAAACACAGGGCAATTATTGTCAAGAGATATTTATTAAAATAAACAGAATTTAAGTTTGCTACTTCTATTTTAGAAAGCTAGACCAAGCTATTAGATTTCAATGGCTGAAAATAGTATTTTAATTTGTTCATAACAATGCAGAAACAGAAAGGATACAGGCATGAAAATCAGAAAGTGTGGGGAAACATCTAGAAGTAGCTATTATAGACAAATTAAAAAGCACAGACAATACTAAAATATTAGTCAGAATATCAATTCTGTGGTCAGAAAACAAGAACATAAGATGGTTAGATACGACAAAAAATAATGTGCCAGCAAGCAGAAGCTACAGAATATAAGTGCAATGTTCACAGAGGTGGGCTTGTGGTAACTTAGAAACCATCTTTAAAGACAATGGCTTCAGATCCAGAGTATATTTGTTCCAATCCTGCTTTTATTGTAACTTAGTAGTTAGGTGATAACAGGCTAGCTACTTAGCCTCAATGTCTTCATCCATACCATAAAAATAGCAATACCTGATATCCTACCTTATTGGATTGTTGTGAATACCTAAAAATTTCATTTGTAGAACAGTGCATAGCATACAGTGAACAGCCAAGAAATTTTAGTCCTTCTTCTATCCTCACTTTCTACTGGAAATACCTAAAACAATAATTTGATTTTAGATGGTTGAATCCTGATGAGAGCTTAGATGTTTTTTTTCATCAGTTCTAAAATAGAATTATGCATATGACATATTTAGATAAACATACTGCTGAGGTTGTTGACATGCATTGAGAGAGTAAGCATGTCCTTACAGAGACCAATTTAGAATCCTGGCATTGGTGCTCAATGTACTCCCCCGTGTCTATAATGCTAATCTGATTTTTCTTGATTGCTTCATCATAGATTTTAACAAATGCAGAGCCAAACAGTGACACATTTAATTTTATATTTTGTATGATGCCAGGATCTATTCTCCAACATGTTGTTAAGCCATAACAATAATATATATTAGTAAGCTAAATCCCCATTCTGAGTGATGAGCTGAATAATGATATTTAACTGCCAAAATCTAAAACTTTCAGAAATTACAATGTGTTTACATATAGGTTCCCAAAGTGTTAATGATGTTGTTGCTGAAAAAAACCCTCTGATACCTCAGATCCTTAGTATAAATTTTATGGAGGAAATTAATTGAAGGAAAACAATCAATTTGAAAGTACTAAAATACTCTGCCAACGTTTCTCTCAATATCTTTCTCTTTCTCTATCTCTCTCTCTCCACCAACACACATGCTGTTACAGGGCAGCCCCGATATTGAGCGGGTTGCCTGGTTGTGGGTCCTCACCCGCGCGCTTAAAAAGGACTTATTAATACTCCATTACAGGCATACACAAAAGGTTAATAAAAGGTTTATTTACAAGGGAAAAGGAAATAAGGAAAATGTACAACTCGGGGAGAAAATAGGGAAATAAAGTCTTTAATGCGTCCTACCCGATCCGACGACCTGGAAACCCAAAGTCACTCTCAGAGCTGGCCGGACGCTGCGAGCTGGCGGAGAGCCAAAATGGGGGACCCCTCCAAAGCCCATGTGTCTGCCTTATATCAACCTGGCTGCTTAACCCCACCCTCAGGTCCCAGCCACCTTCCCTTTGGTGGTGATGGGATTTGGAGTTCCCAGTGTCTTTGGCTTTGGCCTGGGGTGGGGGTGGAGTCCACAAAGCCTGTATGGAATTAGCTTTAGGACATCCTTTTCCCCCTAACAATTTCCACACATACATAAACATGAGAATATTTGCAAACACAAATACATTCAAGAAGGAATAAAGAATAGGGTTCCTATAAATAATGCTCAAAAAAAGAAGAAAGATAAAAGAACATTAATTTCACAGTTTGGCTACACCCATCATCCTTTGTGCTGACCACAATTTCTTACCAAAGATAAAGAAGACAGAGAATTGTTCTGGATGATTTTTACAGCTAAGACTTGAAGGATGAACTGGGATGGATGATTTTTACAGCTAAGACTTGAAGGATGAACTGGGAGAAGGAAGGTCTACACTTCAGTAATCCCCCTTGGCTGTCCGAACATTTCTCATGCGTGTTTGGAACTAAAAATGACTCCTTAAAGATGGAAGGTCAGACTTGGAGAATTATGGGGGTCCTCCAACATTCTTTGAGCCTTTTCTCTTGTCTGAGAAAAATACTTAAACCAGTTTGGAGAGATATAAAAAATGTTGGAACCCCATTTAATTTTTAATGGAAAGAAGTTTGCTAGGATGAAGACAACAGAACTTGTTATAGAGAAGAAAAAGAACCCTAAAGGGGCAGACAGTAAGAGTATTCTAGGACTAAACTAAAACTTAGAAATATCTAAGCTTCTCATTTACAGATATAGAAATAAATGGTTATCAAAAGATATTAATAATTATTTGAAAAATCTTGAAAACTAGTTACTAGCAGAACTGGAATAAGAAACCAGATCTCGAGTTTTAACATTAAGATTCTTCAAGCTGCCATTTTAATGAATTCACTTTAAGATCTCAGAGGTACCTTAATGTTCCATGGGGAGAAAGTAAAGAAAGCAGCATAGGCATCAGAAACACCAAAATAAAATGTAAGAAGAACAGAATATTCATTCATGGGTAAGGAAATCAACTACTTATCTAATGTTTATCAAGAAAGTCTGACTCTAAGAGATGAGTGCACTTTCACTGCAGAAGTAAAACTAAAACTTAGAGAGAAATATCTAAGTGTTTCATTTATAGATCTAGAAATAAATGGGAAAGAAATTTCAAAACACTATTTCAATTCAAAAATATTTTACTCTATGTCAAACATTGTATTTGGTTCTGAAGGCAGTGTGCAAAGAAGTATAAGATAACCTGTTTCCTCCCCCAGGCACTCCTAGTCAAGTGAAGAGGTGCAACTGAAAAGAAAACAATTATACTTATAGACATAATGAATATAATGAAAATCCTTCAATTGCTTTTGTCAATACTCTTGGACTGTTCTTTCCTTTTATCAATACAACACTCAATTATAATTCTTGTAAGCCTAGTAAATAAAGATTTTTATGGCCAATTTAGCCCCATTTTGTAACTGTTTTATCTCTGTACAGCTCTCATGCACCACCAACTTCAAAGCCCTATTCAACACTGAAATTATTTTTGCCTAAAGGAGGAAGCTGTTTTGTTTTTAAAGTAATAACTAGCTGACCCACAGTAACAACAAAAAAGTTGTAAAGAAACAGTATTACATAGACTTTATAGTGAGAATATATAAGGGCTAGTCATTTGATAGTAGAAACAAACAAAAAATTAGAAAAATGATTGTTGTTCAAGAATTTCACCTTGGAAAAAGTCAAGTGATTCTGATTCTTTTAAACAGCAGGATATACAAATTCATAGGCTTAAAATTTATTTGAATGAATGCACATGAGATGCGAATGTCACACTATCCCTCCAGTGTTATGCTTTATCAGAGAGACAAAACTCAATATTCAAGGATTAAAAGGTCTAATAGCTGCTAATTGGGTCTAATAGAATTTTGACATCTCTTGGAGGTGATTAAACATTGAATGCTGGAGCCATGTAATCATTTTCGAACCAGTGAACAATGCTATAAAATAATAACAAGTCGGAAGGATCAATATCTCAAAACAAAGAATTAACCAGAAGTAAAATTCCAAATCAATCCAACATCCCTCATTGATCAGCTTATACTTGCTAAGGCAAGCTTGGAAACTAGCCAATTTCCCCTAATTTTATGATGCCTGGACCCAGCTAAGATTGACTGATCCTGGGGTGTGCAGGTTTCAGACAGAAATCAGTAAGCTAAATTTCCAAACAAGCACTCATTTATATGAAAAACCATTTACGTATGTAATATCAGTGAAATGTCATAAAAGAGAAGTTTACCTTGAGAAAAGTAAATTTATAAACAATATGTCCCGAAAGGCAAGAAAAAATAATACTTCATATAAAAACATTTTAAATAAATGCATATCTAAGCATATTTTACCATACTTTTAATTTACATGTAAACCAAATTGCTATTTATTTATTTTGTTTTTGGAAATAGAGAATTACTGCTTACCAATAATTTCCAGTGACATACACAAACACATATAATATTACAAACTAATCTAGTAATCAAAAATTTATCTATTTTATAGTAATGTTCTTCCCCAATTCTGTTTCCATTATATTACTTATAAATTAACTTTATATTTCTGCAAATTATGATATAATCATGTATAGAAAAAAAGGGCATAAATAGAAAATTTTCTAAAAGCTTCATCAGCTTAACTGTCACAACCCAGAATAATTAATTTACTAAATTTATTATGTAAATTACTCAAAACTTGACATCAAAACAACTTGAATTAAGGAAAGGAGTAGCACTGTATCATTTTTGAGGCATTTTAAATCCAGATACATATATAATTAAAAATTGAGAACAATAGCACCACAAGAACAGAGTTGATATTGGAAGTCAGAGATTTTATGTAAAAAAAAATATTATTTTACCACTTTTGCTTTATGCAAAATTTCCTAAGCCATCAGTAAAAATTAAAGGAAAACAGAGCCTCCCTGGTGGTGCAAGGGGTTAAGCACCGCATTATGAAGCAATCCACAGCCTCTGCAGCACGAGTTCTATTCCCGGTCGGCCAGGGAGAAATCCACATGGCGAAGCAGACCTTTCTTGTCTTGCCCGCTGCTCCCTTCAGCAGTGTATTTCAGTCAGTCTGCCTATTCTGTTCCCTACTCTGTCTCTGGTGGAGCCTCTCACCCCTGCATCTCTGGTCTGTACCCCAGTTCTTATATGCATAAATAAATAAATTTTTAGGAAAAAAAGGAAAATAAAGTTGTTGAACAAAGAAAATGACTTACATAAGACAACATAACCCCAGTAGGGAATGTGGTACTCAGCCCAAAAATTTTTTAAAAGCATCTCTAATTAAAATTCACCACCATAAAAAATTAATCACTAAATTTAATTTCCTATTAATACAGTTTTACATAATTTTTATTAAAAACATGTTTTATTAGATTTTCTAACAAATTAAATGAACAGTATTTACTTTTTTTTTTTTTTTTTTTTTTTGTGGGACCTTTGCCAGCGGCCGGGGAACGAACCAGCGCTGCAGAGGCTGTGGGCAGCCTCGCAACCCAGCGCTCAACCACTGCGCCACCAGGGGCGGCCCGAACAGTATTTACTTTTATTGCTGGTTTATATGCTTTGATAATTACATGAAACTATTCTATTCAGCTAAATTAGATATAATTTTAGTCACAAACATATTTTTTACTAATATTTTATTCACTTAAACATGGAGCAGTAAAATACTATAGATGTGTTTTTTGCATGTGTATACATACAGATGTTGCATTTAGGTTGCCACCCAAACTTGAATGTGTTGCACTGAAAGGCCTTACCTTCTGATTATTTGCCAGATCAATCCACACCATCCATAATAAAGTCCTAATATAGGCCTAGCACCCAGAATTTCCAGTGATTTGAGAAAGATGGATACAAACTAAAAGTTTCTCTAGTATTCTTACATTTATTGAGGCCAAAATTTTCCAAGCCAAATTCCAAATTCATTGGCTAGATACACTGTAACCAAAGGTGTATGGTGTCATGTTACACTTGCAACTTTGCTTAAGATTGTGTACTACATGAAGATAGGAATCATGGCTTTCTGTGTTCACTATTATTTATACATCTCATAGTATACAGGAAACTCCAAGAGAAAGATAATGTTGGCTGAGACAGCAAGATGCAAAATAGGACAAAAGATACAAACCTATTATAAAAAATAATGATGACAAAATCTTCTGAGTGTGTATTGTATATATACAGAGAAAAACAAGAAATGACACAGTAATTGTCAATATAACTTAATTAGGGGAATATGATTGTCAGGAGAAAGGAAAAAAGAGAAGAAAACACAAAAGATATGTAAAAACTATGTGACAAATAATGATTATGATGAAAAGTTACATTTTAATCATTTAAATAATAGAGCATTTAAGAACTATCTCACATGGAGCAACTGAAAGGAAAATTATAAACACAGAAGATCCATTAATTCATATGGTTTTATATTCTGAGTAAAACAACTATTAAATAAGAAAAATAAGATTTTGTACAGTGATACATCTTTCGAAGAATGTTAAAATTTACATGATAGAGAGAGCGAGAAATAGTCCTGAACTGAGAAAAGATCTCAAGACTTGGAAAATTTAATTTGGGATTCATCAGGCTACAAGGGTGTTGAAATCCATAATGTGATAATCTAGAAAGTGAAAGGAGAAGAGGAGACTTAAAGGTTCCACCCTATAGAGCTTTGGCATTTCTAGAATAGTATATGGAAGACGAATACACAGAAATGACAGAGAAAGAAATCCCCCAGAAACCCAAGGGTTGTCTTTTCATGTTAGTGTTGAGATAAGGCTGGACCAGTGAATTCGGTCACATGAAAACTGCTGGAAATATTCACAGAAGCAAGTGAGGTGGAGTAGAAAGGATGAAAAATGATATGAGACAAAGAGTAGAGTGAGGGAGTGGATATGATAAGACTGCTTTCAATGAGTTTTGCTGTAAAATGTGGTGCAGATTAATGCAGCACTGAATGGAGGGGCACAGTAAGATTGAGGGAGTCTTTCCCAAGTGGATATTTATTGTATCATTTTTCTATGTTAATTCCGAGGAAAACCTAGATGCATGAGAAGGAAGAGATAGCAGCAAGATAAAACTCAACGAGAAGTGTGAGATAAAGTCATTGATCATGTAAGGGAAGGCTTAGGTGTAGGTTGGAGAAGGAACAACTGGATTTCCTTACACTTGAAGCATCTATCAGTATGTGATAATAATGTACTTTCCCCTCAGTGTGAGTAATCTTTGAAGTTGTTCCACTGTGTGTTATTTAAATCAATATAGATTTATAGCACATCAGTTATCTCCTAGCTAAATGTCCATAAGTAGCAAAAGCAAACAAGGAAACTATAATTTGCATCCTAGGAGACATCTTCATCTTCATACATTCTCCAAAATTATAGACTAGAAAAAAATGACATAAACATGCAAGCTACATGAACTAATAAATTAATAGGGTAATAGTCAACATGTCTTTAGATAGTTATATATTATTTATACATAAATCACAACTCAGTCTTACAAATTTCCTAGATAATTGTCCTTTCTACTGCAATAGCTTTTATGCCAAGTAGAGAATAAAATAAGCTTTTAAAATCAGTGATGATCAATGCACCCTTTCTTTTCCTTTATTCTGTTCCACTGGTATGCTTTAGACTCACCCGAAATGAGGAAAAAGAAAAGTCCCCCACATAAACATACCTATTTTGCTACTTTATGTGCACATAAAGTTAGGAATTTAAGCCTTGGCATCATAAACAGAACATTAGTAGGTAAAACTGCAGCAGTCTTTTGCAATCAGCTTTTAATAGCAAGTGTCAGAGAAAGCTAGGAATTTTTTCCTAACTGAAAATATGTACGACACTGGGTAGCCAGAAAGTTAACTTAAGCAACTTAATTATCACAATTAAAAACTAATTTTGAAAAAATTCTTTAATATCCTCCTATGCAGCCCTAAATTTTTATCCATGTTTACCTAAATAAGGGACATTTCCTTCAATATACAATTTTATATTTACAAAGACAAAAATCTACAAAGATAGTTTTCAAAGAGATCTCATAAAATACTAGGCCTAAAGAATTATCTACCAAGTCTACTTTCTCTACAAATCCAGTTTTCTTCCTATTAAGAGCAAGGGGGATGAATCAGGTATTTTTAATGAACCCAGGAAGAAATAATGATCTTTTATTCATTTACAACTTAATAAAGTAGTTTATAATTCCATAACAAACCTACCAACAAAACAAAATCACTCTGGTAAAATCGTCCTGTCATATCAATTGTTTTTCAGTTTTAACTTTTATTTTAGTAAAAAAGAAAAACTAAAGTACTCATTTTATCATTTTAAAATTCTTAATTCAGTCAGAAGAATTATGGTCCACGTAACCAAAACTAGAACATTCATCACAGAAATACAAGCTATATTGATACAACACACTTTAAGTTCAGGGAGCAAAACAGAGTAAATTTGAATTTTGCATCTAATAGCTGTTTAGAAATCATCTCTCACCTTAGTTTGAATAAACTACTTGAATCCAAAATTAATAAAGTAGATAATATAACCTGAGCATATAGGGGGAAGTTCCCCATATAAACAGATAAAAATTGACACAATTTTATAAGAGTAAGAGGTGGTGGTTATTTGAATAAATTCTGACTCAGGTTTTTGTAGTTTGGCTTTGTTTATTTGTTTGAGCAGTTTGATAACTTACCATCTTGCTGGCCATGAAGAGTCTGTGGGCTTTGCATTCTTTCCTCAAGATTGGAACTAAGATCAGAGTTCACAGCTGACATCCGTGTCGAATCGCTCATATCAAACTCATCACTTTCTATTAAACTTTCATCCTGAAAATAGTTTTAAAAATCATCATGCATCACAAAATGGAATATATTCAAATAATGAGCATTTTATCAATAGGGTCAGTTAAAGTTTAGCCAGTAAGAGAGCTTTTACAGAACTCAGATAAATATGTTAAAATGTTACATGTTATTAGATACTTAAAATAATATATAATGAATAATTTCTCCCTCTAAGGAATTTCCAGACTCATGAACAATGTGTCTAAGTATAGACAGGTTTCAAAGGTAAAATAAAGTGTTTAAGGAAGATGTAGTTGGGGAATTATCCTAAATAGTGAAGGAATGGATTATTTTTAATTAGTAAAATCCTCCTAAAAGAGTCAATCACAAAACATAGCATAAAGAAAAACACATTTTGATTTTAAAAATTGACCTAATAAAACATGATGAGCAAAAATTTTAGAACTCAGTAAATCGTTAACCAAAAACTTTTAAATTTTTAATTAGGGTAGATTCTAATAAGAGATTAAACTTACATGTCTAGATTCAAAGTCCACATTTGTTGGAGAACAAGATAATCTTAGCAATCTTTTTTTTTTCCTTATAAGTGATTATAAATTGCACTGAAACCACAAAAAAAGGAGTTCTAGGTAAAAGTATGCAAGATCCATTTATCAAAATCCAGTTCACCAAGTGGCTAATTACCAACAAACCATTTGCCTAATGATTGATTCAACAAAATCTGTCAAATATCAACTTAAACCAAATCTAACATATTTTGTTGTAGTCATTTCACCAAAGCAAACTCCTTTTGGAGAACTGATTTTTTTTTTTGACAAATGGTGTGCTTATATAAAGGCAGGAAAACCTGAGAAAAATGTGTACAATATCATAGTTGTTTCATTGAAATCACTGTTTGACTGCAATGTGTAAATGTTTGATCTAAAAGTTTCACGTTAACATAGCCATTAGCAGTAGCAATGTTGCAGTTTATGTTGCAGAAACTGTTCTTTGTATTTGTCCACTCATCACAATCTAATGATGATTAATCATCATCACAACCTGTGAGTTAGAGGCCAGGATTCACCCCAATTTTACAGATTCAGAGCTGAGGACCAGAGCAATTAAACAATTTTCCCCCATTTATTATATAAAGTAGAACTGGTATTCATATGAAGTCACATGAAGTCTTGAGAAAATAAAACAGGAAAAGTTATCTTGCCTATAATTGGTGGACAGGAACATTCTGATAGATTAACAAATTAGAATCCTGATCCAAAGATAAAGCACAGGTGATTTTGGTGTCCTTCCTTTAGCAAAGGTCTGATCTTATCTGGATATACTTAATAGTATTAGTTCTTCATTAATTCAGCAAGGAAAAGTCACTCTGTGAGAGCACTGGGCAACCAGCCTTCTCCTGGAAGCATGCTGTCTCTCAGGACTTTATGTTTTCTCTAATTCTAAATTCTAAGAAATTCCAAAGCATCTGAAATATATATTTGTATGTATATGCACATGGACATGTGTGTTAAAAGAATAAATGAAAGCATTTCAATGTATATATCACTGTTATAAATGTGTACCATGTGTATTACATCTATATGCACACTTAGCCAGATGATATATATCAAATATTTAACATATATGTAGTATATATGATATCATGGTATTTTACAGCATGATTTCTGGAGCCTGACTGCCCCACTCAGACTTGTGCTCTCTACCACGTAACAGATGTGTTATCTTCTGTGCCTTAGTTTCTTCATCTAGAAAATGGGAATTATAATAGTATCAATCCCATAGAGTTATAGGAAGATTAAGGCAGTATATTTTAGGTATTTAAAACAATGTCAAGTATATATAAGCACAAAACTGATACTGTTGTATAGAATATGTAAACATTCTATACTATATAATAAGATTTGTATTTGTTATATGAAAACAAGCAAAAACAAATATGGTAAACACGTTTATAAAGTAGCTGAGTAATATACATAAATGTAGTCTTTATAGTAAGCATTTATCCTACATATTACAAGTAGCTATCTCTTTATATATATAACCTAATAAATTATTTCCATGTTGTATGTATATATATGATACTTATGTGATTAACATGTATATATATATGTAAGAAGGTATGTGTATATGTGTGCAGTATGATTTAAAAAAAAGCTGGATATAATGAGTCAGGCCACAGTCTCTGTTCTACAAAATGGTGATACAAACTGCTATAGCACATTATGGATAATCAGTAAACATTTAACAGCACTAAATGACATTCTTGTCACAAACATTTTGGGAAATATGGAAAAAGACTCAACAGTTATGTAACCAAATGCAACTATTCTGTATCTTGTTATTTTTTTTAATCATCATTTTAAAGTATTTATCATTATAAGTGCTTTAATGATTATGATTTTTAAAATATTTCCTCCATGATTTCCTAATAAATATAATTCACTTTTCACAACTTTTCTCCTTATTAGAATATCAATTATCTGATTGCTTACATTTATAAAGAGCCATAATGAAACTAAGTGCAATTTTCATTACATAAGTTCATTAAATGATTAAATTAGTAGCTTTTAAATTAAAGTTGACACGGATGTATGAAATATAAGATTTTAGAGCATTTTATTATCAACATAGAGAAAATGTTAATCACTCCAGGTAGAAACTGTTAAATATTTCTAAAGGTGAAAAATCAGAAAACTTGATAGGCTAGTATATATTCATGATATTCATTATCATCTTTAGACTATTCATCTAAATCCTCAAGTCTATGATTGCTTTAGTTTTGTATGCCAACCTGAAGAGTCTGCACATCCTACAATGTGAGTTTATACTTTATGTTAATCTCATGATACTGAAACCATGGTAAATCACCATACAGTTCTGCTTCCTGAATTAGAAAAAAATATTTAACTGTAACAAGTAATTTTCTGCTCAGTCTTTACACCTTTAAAAATAACACCTATATTGGGCCTCCCCAGTGGAGCAGTGGTTGAGTGCTGGGCTGCGAAGCTGCCCGAAGCCTCTGCGGCGCCAGTTTGATCCCTGGCTGCTCCCCTGCCACTGGAGGAAGTTCCTGCATGGCACACAGACCTCTCCTGCCGCCTGCTGCTCCCCTCAGCAGTGTACTTCAGTCTTTCTGCCTGCTCTGCTACTCGCTCTGGTGAATTCTCTCACACTCCCATGCTTCTGACTGTACCCAGTGCTTGTATAAATAAATAAATTAATCTTAAAAAAATAAAAATAACACCTATAGGGGAGCTCCCTGGTGGTGCAGCGGTTGAGCGCTGGGTTGTGAAGCTGCCCGCAGCCTCTGCAGCGCCAGTTCGATCCCCGGCTGCTCCCCGGCCACCGGGTGAGGGTCCCATATGGCACGCAGACCTCCCCTGCTGCCCACTGCTCCTCCCAGCAGTGTACTTCGTCAGTCTGCCTGATGTGCTCCCTGCTCTGGCTCTGGTGAATTCTCTCACCCTCCTGCGCTTCTGACTGTACCCAGTGCTTGTATAAATAAATAAATAAATAGATAGATAGATAAATAAATAAATCTTTAAAAAATAAAATAAAAATAACACCTATATATTTTTAAAAATGTTTATCACTGAGCTTTTCTATTTTGACAACTTTATTGAAATTCAGATTATTTATCTGGTCTATATTTCATTTTAATTTTCAACTTCCAGATTTCACCCTAGAGTCTCGGGGTCATATACCTCCTCCTTTCTCTTCCTATTGTGCAGATTGGTTGAATATTTTATATTTCTATTTCCTGAATAACAAAACACAGTTCTCTAGTTATCTACCTATCTCCAATTTCTTACCCATGTTTTTCGCTAACTATTGTCAAATAAATCTTCAACTTAGGACACACTATTTCTCTGCTCATAAATTTGTGCTTATATCTATTAACTATGAAGTAATTGTAAACTACATCAAACATTCAGGGTTTTCTGTAAGACAACTAACTCCCCTTAGATAACAACATTGCTACCAATCTCATCTTTGTCATGTTTTTCACTACCCTGTGCTCAAATCAACTTAAAGTCTATATTATTAAACTTTATATGAAATACACCACCTCAAATTTTATTGTGGATGAGTATATGTCTTTTTAAAAATTCAGATGAACAGGTTGCACATATCCAACCTAGAATTAGAATTTTGGGGGTGGAATCCTGTAATATGTAATTCACGAAGGTCCATGAGTTTCTCCAATGCTATTTACCTAGCGTTAAGAAAATATTTTACATTGATGAAATTACTCTATATTACATATTCAATAAAGTAACAACCAAACATATTTGGTTATTGAGCACTTGAAATATGGCTAGTGCTACTGAAGAACTAAAATTTTAATTTTATTTTTAAGATTATTTTAAATAAAATTTAAACACCTGCATGCAATGAGTGTATACCACACTGGTAAATTCAATAATTCTTCATTGTTGGATCTTGAAAATATTTCCAATCATTCATTATTTCATGGCAATAAATACTGAATACAAATATTTCTTCAAACATTACATTCCCTTGTATAATTTTGTAATGAAAATATGTAAATACCATTTAAAACTTTTGAGTGGCTTGCCCTATGACTATTTCCCTTGCTTATTCTGCATGAAATATGTAGACTATCTTGCTCTTCCAACAGCTACTGAACATGCTCCTACCACAGGGTCGTTGCAGTTCATCCCCTGCTATATGCACATACGTGTACTTCATTTCCTTCAGTTTTGCTCAAATGATACCTTCCCCAAGAAGGTGTTTAAAATTGTGATTCCTCATCCTAAAGGGATTGCTATTCTTGGCTGCCTTTATTTCTCTTAATAGTATTAGCATCTCCTGTATACATACTTGAGTTTTACTTCCTTTATAGTCACTCTCCCACATGAGAAGATGTTTACTATTGCCCATTTATTCACTGTTGATCCATTTCTCCATTGTCAAGAGTGACAGTCACATAGCAGGTAGTCAATAAATATAGATTAACCTAATTGAATTAGTGCTTATTAAAATTCAAATATAACATCAAAAAGTAATATCTCACTTGACTTCCATTTCAATGTGACTTTCTTAACCACTTTCCTATCTTTCTGTAATCACGACTTCTGAAATTTTATAATATTCTAGTCACGTCTCTGAATATTTTGATGGCAGTGTATATATCCAATTTAATATTTTAAAATGTAAGGATAAGAGTCATATTCCTGATGCAGCTACACATTTAAAAGGGTACTATTTCTTTTGTGTGAAGCACTTAAACTTTTTAGAAGCCAGAAGAAACCAACACATGCAAGTTGTATTGTTAGCACAGAGTTGATCTTCTTGCTTTTTAGAATAGATATAAATTATATCGGCATCTATGAGCTACCTACAAATAATTTGACACACTCACTAGTTTAAGAGCTAAGAAATTTCAATTATCTGATGAATCATAGTAACATTTCTTTTTCATTCTCAGGCATGGTTAGACATTAATATTTTAATTGTCTTTCATGTCTTTAACCCAGAGATTTCATCACTATTTTAAAATCACTTATATACAGCCATCTGTTAATATGGAGT
Organism: Talpa occidentalis; assembly: GCF_014898055.3. NCBI lineage: Eukaryota > Metazoa > Chordata > Mammalia > Eulipotyphla > Talpidae > Talpa > Talpa occidentalis. The sequence goes on along the minus strand of NW_023601322.1, from coordinate 30,721,509 downwards.
TTGATATAGCCAGGACATTAATACAAATTTTATTGAGTGTGCCCTGAATAAAGTCTTTTTTTTTTTTTTCAGAGGCAAGCTTTTTTTTTTTTAATTTATTTATTTATACATACAAGCACTGGGTACAGTCAGAAGTGTGAGAGAGTGAGAGAATTCACCAGAGCCAGAGCAGGGAGCAGAGCAGGCAGAAGGACCGAGGTACACTGCTGAGGGGAGCAGCGGGCAGCAGGAGGGGTCTGCGTGCCATGTGGGACCCTGCTCCGGTGGCCGGGGAGCAGCCTGAGATCAAACTGGCGCTGCAGAGGCTGCGGGCAGCTTCGCAACCCAGCACTCAACCGCTGCGCCACCAGGGAGGCCCTAAAGTCTTTTAAGATAAAAAAAATATTGTAAGTATAGTTTTGAGATTAAATCAAGGAGAAAACAATAAAATGAATTCTGTCAAGAGTTAGCACAGCAAATTAATTTTGAAAGAACTTAATATTTTACCAAATAATGCTGTATTTGAAAAATAAATATTTGACCACATTTGTTCTAGAGAAAGTTCAAGAAGGAAAGAATTTATTAGTCTGAGAAACTATTCCTAAGACAGACCATGTAAGTGTGGTCTACCAATTATTCCCTATTAACTAGTTTACTAAGTCCCTACTGTGTGCCTATTATTGTAAGTCTATGGGTAGGGGGAGGGAGACATACACATATGGACACATAGGTAATTTAGTCCCCACCTTTGTGATTCTACAGTCAAATTAATGAATTAAGTGGAATTAAAAGAGAATGTCTCACAAACATGCATTTACTATTTAATACCTACCACCAAATTCATCACTCTTTTTTTTATATACAAATTCAATGAAATGATTTAAAACAAAATTATCTCTAATTAAGAACACTGCTGGTGCTCATGGGGTGAATATGTACATTTGTAGTGGTTTAAACCTATAACCCTCAAAGATACAATGATGTAAACCAACTTTACCTCAATCCATATAATTTGATAAAATAAAGGTAAAAAAAGATTCAACACAAGTTTTCCCTAGAAAATGCAGACAAGTAGACAATTACATAAAATAGTGATTAACTGAGGAATAACTTTAAAGTATATATAAGAATTAAATGGAGAAATGATTATACTTTTATCCCTGGCCAGGGAGCTAACCCACATAAGGCACAGCATAACTCTCCTGCCTCACCTGTTGCTCCCCTCAGCAGTATATTTAAGTAGATCCACCTGCTTCTCCCCATTCTGTCTCTGGTGAATCTTCTCACTACCTGCACCTCCGGCTTATACCCCAGTTCTTCTACATAAAAATTTAAAATTAAATTAAAAAAAATTTTTTTGACACTCACTCATTTGGTACACTTCCCCTAAGCTTTCTGGTATTTTAACCAGCTCAGTGGTGGTCTGTGAGGAAAATGAAACTTTCTGGGGTTAAACAAATTTCTACATAGTTCCAAAGTTAGATGTATTGGCTGGAATTTCTATTAAGAACTAGAAGTTTCTGCCTGTATCTGAATCTGTGCAATCCTGGTGATATCTCTTTCATTAAAAAAATAAATTACCATCTTCAAAATGCCATCATACTTATTATGATCGTCATGGTTATCAAATTTCATTTCAACTTGCAAGTGATAGAAATGCAGATGTGACCATGTTACCTCATCTTGCTGTGAGTTTAGCAGCTGCAGCTTCATGTGCTTCATATACGCCATGGTAATTGGCATGTTGTAGTCAATCATGCTGGTCACCAAAGTGGGAGGTTTTCCATTATCTGTAATAAAAGATTTTTGATGGGTAATGAAGGTGATATTGCATTCTACCTGTAATTTCAGAATGACCCAATTTGTTCATAGTGGGATAAGATTCTAAATAGCAAGAGGTTAAGAGATGGGTAGCACTGTGCATGACTTATAGACAAAATAACTGGAAAGGCTCTACAAAGTTAACAAATTAACACTAGATGAACTAGTTATTTCTGACCAGAGGGGACCTTTTTAATAACCTGGGTAATAATGAGTGAAGCGAATATGGATATTTAGCACAATTATTTGTATTTCTGAACTTTCCCCTTTTTTGTGCATTTACTTTCCATATGTACTACTTGACTCAAATGGAAATATGCTCTTTTTTCCATTAAATTTTCGTTACCAGTCTACCCATCCACAAACACACAGAAAGAATCTAGCATAATTGTGATTTTTAAAGAAAGTTGAATTCAAATTACAATTTTCACACACAAAAAAACTTTCAGTGAAATGCCATATTATTCATCACTTTTAGAAATAGGAATGGGCATATTTAAATGGAAATGAATGGAACATCCATTTCCTTGCTTAATATATCTAAAATACCATGAAATACACACAATAAGTGAAAATTAAAATATTATTATTGAAAAAATGTTATATGCCACAGTTGAAACTGACTTTTCTCTAAGAATGGACACAAATTACTTTTTGAGTTGATATTCAAAATTCACTGACTACTTCTTGAATCAACGAGATGATCTGACTTGTTGAACTGTATCAGTCTACCATATTTTTATAAAAATGGGAGATATAAATTGCCATTATGAATAAAATTGCTTTAAATCTCACTGTTTGACACTGTGGCTACCTTTATGATCTGTTCCATCTGGGTTTAAATGCATTCTTTTCTGGCACTCTGAGCAGCTCATTAGAAATCGTGTCACCGCTTCTCTTGGTAGGAAGGCATAGCTCTCTGAAATCTGAAATGATTCACAAAATAGAGGTGTTATTATTTAAGCTAACTGAGCAAGATTCAACAGAAATGATCATTGTATTTCCAAATAAGACGCATTATTCCATAATGGCAGGAAGCACAATGAAAGCATGCACTGCATACCATGCATCATTTCAAGAAATATCTATCCAATTTGATTGCATGTCTCTTAATAATAACTAATAACATGATGTGGAGAAAAAAAAGCCACATCTGGATGGATATGTTTATATTTCTGTATTTCTTTTAGGAGAAATAATCACAGTATATAGATATTATAGTGATTCACTTAGTTAAAAATTGTCAACACTGTGTTTAAACTTACTACTAGCACCACCAAAATTGTATCCAATTTTACGTATTTTTTAATTTAGCCTTAAGTAGAAACAATGAAATTTGGATTTTGCATTAATGAGCATTTATTCATTGCTGTTTTCAAAACAGTTTAAATGAGAATAAAAGATAAGAGAACTCTTGCACATATTTACTACCTTAAATCATACCTTCCACAGAAAATGACACACATAGAAATACATTTTGGCCACATATTTCATTGGCTATTTTATGTTAATTTCTCATAATTTATGTCCACAACAGTTCACATTAATGACCAGGGTTAAGTTTTTCTCATCCCCTGCACAGTTTCTAGTTTCAGAATTATTGATCTAGAATCAAAACATAAATCAATACTACTGGCAGTAATTTTTTAAACATTAATGTTTTAACAACCTGATCAAAACAATGTCCCTGATCAAAACAAATAATTTCTGAGGTAAAATTAATTGTCAAATATCTCTAAATAAGAGCTGACATGGACTAATACTAAGAAATCTGACAGAGGGCATTATACCACCAGAGCACTAATCCTGATACATGAAGAGATTATAAGAGGAATAAATGAGTTGTATATTAGACATTAGTACCACAGACTATTTCCCAAGGGTACCTATAGCCATTATGAGCACTGATGAAAAAAGAAAATAAGTACCTCGTGTGCAATTGCATATACATATGCACCAATTCCATTAATGGCGATCAGATCAACTTCTGCTTATCTATTCTGTAGAAGGATGACATTGAGGAAACTCCAAATACTGAGATCCAAAATTTTTTTTTTAATATTTATTTATTTATGCATACAAGAACCAGGGTACAGGCCACATGTGCGGGAGGTGAGCAGATTCACCAGAGACAAAGCAGGGAACAGAACAGGCAGATTGACTGAAAAACACTGCTAAGGGGAGCAGTGGGCAAGACAGGAGAGGTCTGCTGTGCCATGTGGGCCTCTCCTGGGCCAGTGAGGAGCCAACCCGTGCTGCAGAGGCTGTGGACAGCTTCACAGCGCTATGCTCAACCACCTGCGCCACTGGGCAGGCCCTATAAAGTGTATTTTTTTTCTGAATTTAATATTAAAATAAGTTTGTGTCACTTAGTCTATCCCATTGACTCTCAAGGAAAAGAAGCCATGAGGATACCAAAGAGAAGGAACAACTCATATGACTAAAATCTGCCATAAATGATGTAGATACAAGTAATGAAATTTCAGTTTCAGCAAGATCAGCAATAGGAGACTTTGACTTTAATGTAAATATTATTTGTAAATTAACATTTAAAGATTTTTTAAAAAATACTTCCTCATATGATCAAAGAAATTTTAAGGATGGAAACAGAATAATTTCTTCTGTCATGTTTCATGAACATATTTTATATTATTGGATAAGGAAATATACTCACAGTTCAAGTTCTCATCCACTCTCTACCTTCTCCTTCTCTGTATATTATACACATGAATTTGATTCCTACTTATATATTTTAAAGAGGGAACTATCAATAGTATTGTGAATAAGTCTAATGATCTTATTTATCTGGCTGGACATTCTTGTTTCTGACTCTCGAAAACCTATTTTATAATGACTCAGAAAAAAAGAATGCCTGCCCACTCCTGATACTTTATATGTTAACTCAGGTGGAGCCATAGTCTATTGGAACTAGTAGGACTGAGCAGTGTATTCATTAACAAATGGAGAGAGAAGAATATTCCACTGATTTTTCAAATAAGACTTCTACTCAATCTTTTCTCTACTTACATACAAAAGAAACCTCCCATTAAGAAAGATAGGTAAGTGGTAGACTTGAAAACATACAACATGCATTGATGTCCATGGTCCTGATGCTCTTCATCATCTGCACTTTCCCAGGGCTCATAAAGCACTTGTGTAGGAATTCCTTCTAGGCAGATTTGTATCAATCTAACTTAATTGGATTACTTACTTTAGCACTACATAACTCCAAATCAATTTTTTCTGGGAACCATAATTAATCATATTACATTTTTAATAGATTTTCCCCTGAAAAACAACACCTGTAATGGTCATAAATATATTTGTGTTTAGGTGTATTTATGTGTAAGAAATAATATAATCCCACTTGATAGCAGAGATTTTTTTAGCAAGTGTTTTATCACATTTTTCACTGTTGTGGTATTCGGACATAGCACTTGGCATGCTACTCTATGTTACAGAAGTGAATAAAAGCATTTATCTGAGTGTAATTTTCCTAGTGTTCAGAATCAATTTTATGGGGACATTTTCCAAGTCATCCCATCTCCTCAGATCTTTTCTTTCCCATCTTAGGATCACTGCACAAATTATGGAGTCTTCTTAGGCAAGAAGTGAAGAGATCCTTTCCTTGGAAATCAAGTCTCACACTCATTTTGTTATAGAGCAACCCCGATATTAAACGGGTTCCTGGCTGTGGGTCCTCACCCGCGCGCTTTAAAAGGACTTATGAATACTACAGACACACACAAAAGGGTTAATAAAAGGTTTATTTACAAGAAAAAAAGAAATAAGAAAAATATACAACTCAGGGAGAAAATAGGGAAATAAAGTCTTTAATGCGTCCTACCCGGTCCGACGACCTGGAAACCCTAAGTCACTCTCAGAGCTGGCCAGACGCTGCGAGCTGGCGGAGAGCCAAAAATGGAGCCCCCCAAAGCCCACGTGTCTGCCTTTTGTATCCACCTGGCTGCTTAACCCCACCCTCAGGTCCCAGCCACCTTCCCTTTGGTGGTGATGGGATTTGGAGTTCCCAGTGTCTTTGGCTTTGACCTGGGGTGGGGGTGGAGTCCACAAAGCCTATATGGAATTAGCTTTGGGACATCCTTTTCCCCCTAACAATTTCTGAGACATTTCCCCTTCTATGAAAGAAAGGGGGTAGGCTCATTTATTTTTAATCTAGAATATTTTCTCCCAGGCCTCTCTGAAATTAATAGTTCTGGTTAGCCCTCACTGTTGAGGTTTTCAGAATATTTAAAAAAAATGAATATTCTTTAAAAATTCAAAAATATGGTACATTTGAATAATTACATTTAACATTAAAGCCCTATGATGAAATTTTGTCTTTTAACCTATAAGTATCCCTTGGTAATTCCATCCACAGATAACACTGAAAGCTACATATGAAAGCTCTTTTGAACTTAAGACCTGACTAAATGTACTGATGGCCTGGCTTTCATGAAAAGTTCTGTTTCCATTTGCCAAGTAAATGTTTGAAATGCTAAATCAACTTTAAATAAATGTTCGTAAAAGGTGATAGAACTCAAGGACATGTTCTTCTAGGCTATCAATTTATCAAAGTCCTAACATTCTTCAAGTAATATGTAACAGCAGTTTCAAAATAAACCTAGAAATATGGGAAAGAAATGGAAACATTTATATTTGGAATCATTAAATACCATTCTACTAACATTATAATTAATCATACAAAATACTGTAATCATTCATTAATGTCTATTTCCTTGATCCATGTTTCAAATCTAATCACTTCTCTATTTCTAGGTTAAAAACTGGATGTTTCTTTCATGTCCTCATTCTATGAAGTTTTTTAATTTTTTTTACTATTTGTTTATTTTGGCATAGAAAAACTGAGGAATAGGCCAGAGGTGAGAGGATTCACCAGAAACAGATTGGGGGCAGAACACAGAATAGGTAGATCTACTGAAATACACTGCTGAGGGGAGCAGCAGGTGAGACAAAAGAGGTCTGCCCTGCCACGTGGGTACTTCCCTGGCCAGGGATCCATCTCATAGGGGTGATAGTGCTGAGGCTTAACCCCTAGGCTGCCAGGGAGGCCCTATGTGGGTTTTTAAAAAATTATTTGTTTTTATTGAGTTAACATTGGTTTGCATTGTATATGATTCAGAGGATGCATGTCCCCACACCACACCCACCACCAACGTACCCTCTGCCTCCACTATGGTTCTTGTACTCCCTCTCCATCTTATAGCCTCAATTTCACAGTCAGATTTCTCAGGTTTGTTATTGGCTTGGTTTTGTCTGATCCTTTGTTTGTCTCATTTTATGGGATTATACTACAGTAAATAACATAGGTATTGTCGAGTTTCCTTCAACATATATTTATACAATCTTGACTTTTTCCATTTCTAGAGGAACCAGTACACTAAATTTCATGTATATTATTCCCCTTTGGAATTTGTTGCTCTTATCTCTGGAGGCTTCCTTAATCTTCCCAGTCTTTGCCCATTCTATTCTGATCCTTGAAGCTATCCACTTGCCCTGTGACTAGGTTTATCTCTTTAACTCAAGTCACAAAATATTGCAAATTGAGAGCAAAATTAGCAAGAAAATAATTTAAAAACTGGGCTATTTGCTTTATCTATTTCACAAGTACCCTTCCTATTATTTTTAACTGCTTCATTTCTGAGCATTTTAAATAGAAGGACCTGAATATACTCAGCATGTATCTAAAGCTAGTCCCCAAAGCTCTTAGAGAATTGACCATTCTTTTTATTTTTTTATTTTTTTTTTATAGAGGCATGTTTTATTTATTTATTTGTTTTGTTTGTTTGTTTGGTTTATACAAGCACCGGGTACAGTCAGAAGCGCCGGAGGGTGAGAGAATTCACCAGAGCCAGAGCGGGGAGCAAAGCAGGCAGAAGGACCAAAGTACACTACTGAGGGGAGCAGCGGGCAGCAGGAGAGGTCTGTGCGCCATGTGGGACCCTCCTCTGGTGGCTGGGGAGCAGCCGGGGATCGAACCAGCACCGCAGAGGCTGCGGGCAGCTTCGCAACCCAGTGCTCAACCGCTGCGCCACCGGGGAGGCCCGAGAATTGACCATTCTTGAAATCGGATTCTCAATTTTATGACAATGATTACTTGCTTTGGTTGTTTTACACAGAATGAAATGCATCCTGAATGATATACATATGTTTATATTTTCTATTAAATGAATATTGTATAAGTGGATGAATGCTAAGTAATAGTTTTACATGGTTGTTATCATTTAATCCTCCCAACAATACCACAGATAGGTTACTATTTTTTAACAGGAGAAGAAACAGGTTAACAGATGAGGAAACAAAGTTTCAGAGTATTTAGTAATTTGTCAAACAAGTAGAAAACACAGGACTCACATAAAAATCTGATTTCATAAGACTATCCCTATACTCATTATGTTTTATAGCTCTCCTACTTAACAGAATTTTTAAAGAGAGAGAGATCTTTTGTCTCATCCATAAAGAATTAGAATATTAACCTCAAAGTAAAGGTTAATTATGCTAAAATATTTATAATGTTCCTGGTATGAGGGTTTTTGTAAGTATAAAACTCTAACTGGTTTGAGGTGACCCTTCTGAATACAGGAGCAATCAAGCCGCTCTGTACCTTGTCTCAGGTGACAAAGTTCCACAAGAAACACATCAGACTTCGCAATAACAATACAGAGCTCCACCTGGAGGAAATTAGCAGGCCATCTGCTCTGTTCCAGTAGAAGTGATCGCTAAAGTGAAGACTTTGTGATCATGCCACAATATTTTAACAGCCAGGAACTACAGACACAGGACTTTTGCTTTTAATAGAATGTATCAGAAAAGTGTAAATAGTTTATTTCTAAAGGAACAGGCTTTCTAATTGTTAAAGAAATTCATTAGTAGTCATTCTTGATTTAAGACTTGAACATAATGTATGATCTGAAATAGAACATCACATAACACTGCTGAATAAGAATAATGGCTTTTTGAAGCAAAACAAAACAAAATTAAAAGATTTATCAACAAGTAATACCTTCTCTCCTAAGTTTACTAACATTATAGCAAAAAAAAAAAAAAAAGAAACAGAATTAATGTTACTCAATGTGAGTAATTTGAAAAGTATAGGCAGGGCTGAATTTCATTGTAAGTTGCATTACTCCACAGCTTGATGACTTAGTATGCTACATTTCATAAGTTTAGAGTAAATTAAAGTTGATGTAGTCATACTATTTAAAAAAAAATTACCTTTGCCATTTTTTCTGTAAGTTGAATGCAGAGATTAATGATAATGGCTTTATTTTACTGGAATAAGAATATTAAAAAACCAGTTTTACCAAGTATCACACAGTATATTCATGTAAAAGTTTGCTTTTGGAAACAAACTTTTTTCATATGAATTCTCTTTAGATTGCCCATTTTTTGATTGGATTGTTTTTTTCTTTTTGAGGTAAATGAGTTCTTTATATGTCTTGGATATTAGCTCTTTGTTGGATGTATGATGTACAGTTATTTTCTCCCTTTAGGTAGGCTGTCTTTTCATTTTGATAATAGTCTTACATTGAAAAAAGCTTTTAACATAGGCCCATTTTTAATTTTTACTTAAGATTCTCCTGACACTGGAGTCAGCAGAGATATCTATAAAGCCAAGGTCATGGAGTGTTTTGCCTAGATTTTCTTCTTTGCATTTTATGGTTTCATGTCATACATTGAAATTTTTAATACATGTTGCATTTATTTCGGAGTGTGGCTGGTCCTTCTAGTTCCAACCACGTTGCTGTGCATGGCATTAGTTTATGATGGAACTAGAAGGAATTATGCTCAGTGAAATAAACCAGAAGGAAAAAGAAAAAAAACGGATGGTTTCACTTATAGCAGGAATATAGGGGAACCCCATAAGACATCAGTGTAAAAAAATAGTAACAATACAAAATACAACAAAGCGAAAACGGACAATTACAAATCAGAGACATCCTGCAGGGGAGGAGGGTGGAGAGGGATCAGAAGGAGGGAGGAGCACAGGGGACTGAGGTGATGGTGCACGGGTGCATTGGTGAAGGAAACTCTATGGGAACTACACCTGAGGGGGTGGGGGGAAGCAAATATTGTTTAAAAATGAACAATTATATAAAAAATAAAATATATATATTATTTCAGAGTGTGGTGTGAGATAGGGCTGTAGTTTCATATTCTTTGCATATGACTGTCCAGTTTTCCCAACACCACCTGTTGAAGAGACTTTTCTTTTTCCATTTTATATTCTTGAATTCTTATTAATAAACTATCCATATTCCATTGATCTATGTGTCTATATTCCCAAATCATACTGGGTTTTTGTTTTGTTTTGTTTTTTAACTACAGATTTGTAGTATAATTTGGAGTCTGGGAGTGTGAGGCCTCTGTTCTTTGTTGTCAGTATTGTTTAGTCTAGTCAGAGACTTTTGTAGTTCCCTATAAATTTCAGTAATGTTTGTTCTATTTCTTTGAAAAATGCCAAGGCAATTTCAGTGGGATTGCATTGAATCTATATATCATTTTGGTTAATTGGCCATTTTTACAATGTTAATCCTGCAGTGTGTGCAAAAGGAATATGTTTTCCCATTTCTTTGTGTCTTCTATTTCTTTTAAACAATATCATAGTTTTAATTATACAGGTCTTTCTTTTCTTTTATTAAGTTTATTCCTATATATTTAATTCTTTCTCATCTGATGATAAATGGGATTATTTTCCTGATTTCTTTTTCTAGATTGTTTGTCTTTGGTAACACAATTGTCATATATTGATTTTGTCACCTGACACTTTTCTGCATTGATTCATTCTTACAAATTTTTTTAGTGGAGTCTTTAGGATTGTAGGTTTATGAAATCATGTCATCTGAAAATAGTAATAGTTTTATTTCTTTTCTAATTTGGGTATCTTTTATGGCTTTTTCTTATCTAATTGATCTAGTTAGGAATTTTAATACTATGTTAAATTGTAGAGGTCTTTATTATGGTGAGGTATGAATCTTCTACCTTAAGTAACTTGAATAGGAATTACAAATGAAACCAAAATCCACTAAAATAAATGACATAATAAAAATGAGAGCAGAAAAAAAGGAAGTAAAAATTTAAAAGTTCAAAAGATCAATGGAACCAAGAACTGTTTTTTAAAAGATAAACAAAATAGACGAACCTCTATTTAGACTTAATAAGAATAAAAAGGAGAAAACGCTAATAAATAGAATAAAACATGAAAAAGTTATCACATACATCTCAGAAATGCAGAGGATCATAAGAAATGACTATGAACTTTTTTATGTAATTTGAATAACCTAAAATAGACAAATTCTCTTTTTTAAAGATTTATTTATTTTTATACAAGAACTGGGGTACAGGCCACAGGCGCGGGAGGGTGAAAGGATTCACCAGAGACAGAGCAGGGAGCAGAACAGGCAGATGACAGATATACACTGCTGAGGAGAGCAGCAGACGAGACAGGAGAGGTCTGCTGCACCATGTAGGATTCTTGCAGACCGGCCAGGGATCAAACTCATACTGCAGAGGCTGCGGACAGCTTCACAGCACGGCGCTCAACCTGCTGCGCCACAAGGGAGGTCCGAAATAGATAAATTCTAACAATATAAAGTCTTCCAAGACCAAAAGAAGAAGAAATAGAAAAACCTGAACAGGTTTCAAATATAAGTAAGGAAATTAAAAGTTATCAAAATTCTCCCCCAAAATAAGTCAAGCCAAGATTCCAGAGGCCAAGAGGCCCCCCCCAAGGCCCACATGCCTTATTTACCAAACCTGGCTGCTTAACTCCACCCTCAGGTCCCGACAACCCTCCCTTCCATGATGATGGGATCTGTAGTTCCTGGTATCTTGATGGCTTTGGTCTGGAGTGGGGGTGGAGTCCACAAAACCTGTGTGGAATTTGTTCAGGACATACTTTCCCTGTAACAATTATACCCCTAGAGTTATGGATACTATTTTGGTGTCACTTCTTTTATTAGAATATTTGTCTTCTAAAAAAAAGATTGTCATCACAGAATTTTCTTTTTACCATATAAATAAAAGAGAGCAGATGGAGACTGAAAACGTATTTCTTCATACATGCTCCCTAATAGTAAAATAAAGAAAATCTCTAAATATTGCATGTAAATAAAAGGACTCAGAAAAGCAAATACTTATAAAAATACTTGCAGTATGAAGAACTACACTGAAATAATATAATTATACTTGTGGGAAATGTGGGAGATTTACTTTCTTGCTTAATTTTTCCTAAAGGTTGTGCATACTATAATATTTTGCTAGGGTTAGGGTACAACAATTAGAATTCAACCTTTCTGGTCTAGAATTCATTGGCATATACAGGCTCTCCTAGGCGCCTTGGTAACTACCTCTGTTAAAGTTTTCTTTTATCACACCGTACTCCTTAGTGAGGAGCTACCACTTCTTTTGATATAGGTAGCCAGGGATGTAGTTGCTGCAGTTGCCCAAAGTAGGCAAGAATTAGCCAATATAGGGGAAATTGGAAGAAAATGGAAAGGGTAGACTTCATTGTACTGTACTTCATATGCTTGTGCAGGCAAAGTGGAGTCTATGAGATGAGAATTATGTGCCACGAGTACATAATTCTTTGTGTGAATTATTGAATTGCACAATGGCTGGTAAATAATGAAAACATTTTTCTAAGATATCAAGTAGAAAACTGGATAGTTTCTTTTACGAAATATCTATCCAGCTGGGCTTTTTACTGCGCTCTGGAGGTGACTTGAAACTAGAGGACATTTTGCTAATCACTATAAATGGGGTTTGTGCTGCTGGAAATTAGCACTGAGAAGTTAGGATATTAAATGACTTGGAGTAGTTGGCACAATGCCAACATTCTCTCCAAAAAGCCTGTAGTGCCTACTGAGGAATATCCCTTCAAGACTATACCAATAATTATATAACTAATGGGTACATATAACAAAAGATATCATGTCTATGTGTTCTCTGCTGAAGAGAAAAAACACACTAGGATAGAAATTTCTTGGTCCAAATTTCAAATTCTCAGAAGCAACAGCTAGGTCTTGGTAGCACCAGTTACTTTCAGGATTCCCTTCTTTTCCAATTTCCACCTGTTGACTGGGAAAGCATATCTCACAAAAATGAGGGTCAAGGGCAGGATGGGGTGTACAATAAACATACAATAATAAAACTGGTTTCTTTTTAATTATCATGAAATCACTAAAATAATAATAAGACTGGTTTCTTTTTAATTACCTTGAAATCACTAAAATTGTTGCAGATAAAGCTGTTGAATAATAAACTAAAATCTGGGAAAGTCATGCATAAAATCATGGATTATTCATAGGCAACTGAAGAGCAAATATGATACAAGGAAAGAAATAGACCTTTCATTATCCAGTTTCTAGAAAAAAGCCACTTAGAACACCTGTCACCTCACAAATTGTATATACGTATTTACCTCATTATATCATACTTGAAGTGATTATCTTAAAAACTTCACATAAATTATGAGCCTCAAAACAATATTAAAAATAGGGCCTCCCCTGGTGGTGCAGCTGTTGAGCGCTGGGCTGCGAAGCTGCCTGCAGCCTCTGCAGCGTTGGTTCGATCCCTGGTCAGCCGAAGAGGGTCCCACATGGCGCAACAGATCTCTCCTGCTGCGTCCGCTGCTCCCCTCAGCAGTGTATTTTATCACTCTGCCTGTTCTGCTCCCCACTCTGGCTTTGGTGAATTCTCTCACCCTCCCTCGCTTCTAACTGTACCCAGTGCTTGTATGTATAAATAAATAAATAAATAAATAAATAAATAAATAAATAAATCTTTAAAAAATATTAAAAATAATAAGTGCTACAATAACACACATATTACTTACTTCTCAGGATTTAAACCCAAATCTAGCTGATATCAAAATTGGCAACATTTTCGTCCTAATTCATGCCAGTCTTCCACACTTTATTCTTCCTTCCTAATATATTTTATCTGAATTAAATACAAAAATATTTATATATGTGGACACATGCATGTACTATAATAAATACAAGATCATGTTATTACATCATCACAGTGTCCAGGAAAATCCTCTACATCTGAGAATCTAATGCTCTGGACATTAATCATATTGAGTAATTTTTAAAACTGCATTGGCTCATTTTTACCACAAGGGTGCACTAACGTAGCGATTTAGTAGGCTGGACACAAAGAGTTAATGAGGTCTCTCCAAAAGGTTAAATGCCTTTTAAGGAATAAATCTATTAACTGGAACATTGCTGTTTAAATAAAAAAATTATTAACGACAGAGATTGTGAAATTAGTTGGTAGTAAACTAGCTTAGGTGAGCTCATATATTTTGATCATTTCTATTACCAAAAAGTAGCTTCTGAATTCAAAGGATATGCACTATTCTGTACACTTTGATAACTCTGACTACAACTTTATGAGAAGTAAATCAATTTTGATGAATGGAAATACTCTATTCTTTTGTTTGTGATTGTTATTTAATAACTCCAATTACCACTGATTATTTTTTCCTTCTGAGATGTTTTATACATTTAGTTTCACTAACGTGAGTATTTTTAAATATCAAAACAGCAAAACTCTTCTAACATAAAACTAGATTTAATAGTAAGTGTACCATGTTTAACTTTAATGGTTGTTTTCAATATTCAGATATCACTTGCAACCTATAGATGTGTGTGGAATATATGGGTAGGTGTGTATCTGATGAAAATAACCCAGTGCATAGAAGAATAAATAACATGTTTATGTCCTGCCTCAAGGACGATAGCATTCTATAATGGAGCATTAAATTTTTGCCTGGAAAGCAAATGGAAAATATCTCTGTTAATTTTTTTTCACCTTATCCAAAGCTTCCAAAACTGGACAAATCCAGGGCAATGTTTGATGTAAACCTGAGTTATGGCATGCATAATCTTTATAGTCCTGGACTAGAGCTGTGATATTATTTCCTTATTTCTATAGATAGTAACAAATTCATACTATTTAGTTGGTATCAAAAAGGTGAAGATTTCACAAAGACAGGATGACTGTATGCCATCAACAAGTACTTATGGTACTTACCATAAACCAGGCATTTTACTAAGCTATGCAACACAGTGACGTGAAAAATGGACATGGTAACCCATCGTTGGGCACCCTGAGGTTTTTTAAACATCTACTCTGGCCATAGAAAAGAAAACAAGTAAAAGGAAGTGCAAGAATACTTTAAAATATCCATATAATTGAGCAATGATTTATATTCAAACTATCTAAGAAACTAATTAGAAAACATACCTGTAGATCCCTAACTTACTACATACCTGTAGATCCCTAACTTACTATGCTGTTATCACAGCATAACTCAGTTCAACATTTAAAAAGGTCTACAAACGACATCTGAATTTAAGATAATGTTAAGTTTCTTTCCTATCGCCATTTGATAGCTATAGTAACTGTCTATGTCTACTACTCTGGTTTGCAATAATAAAATGAAATAAACAAGGGCATCTGAAAAAAAGGCAGGGACCTTTATTTTTTTTTATTTTTTTATTTAAATATTTTATTTTATATAATACTTACATCTTTTTTCATCTTTGCACAATGTATGCATTTTCATTTTGATTATATTCCCCATACAATTGCACCCCTCCCCCTTATTTTGACTCTAGACCTTCCTTTCCCCACCCCCTCCCCCCCCACCCCCCCATAGTATGTCTCTGGTTTATAGTAGCTTGTTGATTTTGAAATTTACTTCATATTGATTAGTCTTTTTCTTGGTCTCTTATTTAGGTTTTCTAAATTCCTGCTATGAGTGAGACCATCTGGTTGTAATACTAATTTTAAGGCCAATTGTTCATAGGGGAGAACCATCATGTGAACTGAAGAACTATCAATTTTTGGATTCTGCTATCTCATCTGTAATGAGCACCTCTGTGCTCATGGGTAAGCCCATACCTCAGGCACACACAGCTCTGTGCTCCATAGCCCGAAGTCTTAGCCTGCTTGCTGCCCAGACAAACCTGGTGATGTAGTGACCTCTACTTTTTTTTTTATAATAAATTTTATTTTTATATTCCCCATACGATTTGAACCCCCCAATTTTGACCCCAATCCCACCCCTCCCTCCACCCCCCCCTAAAGTGTCTCTGGTTCATAGACTTTGTTGATTTTGATTTTCACTTTCTTATAGTTATTCATTTTCCTGGTCCCTTATTTAAGTTTTCTAGATTCCTGCTATGAGTGAGACTATCCGGTATTTTTCTTTTGCTTTCTGGCTTATTTCGCTGAGCATGATCCCTTCCAGTGCCATCCATGTTGCTGCAAATTGCATGTGTTTATCTTTTTTGAATGCTGAGTAATATTCCATGGTATATATGTACCACATCTTCTTGATCCAGTCATCTATTTTTGGGCATTTGGGCTGTTTCCAAAGCTTAGCTATTGTAAATAGCACTGCTATAAACATAGGGGTGCAGGTGCTCTTTGGAATTGATGTTTCTGTGTCCTTGGGTAAATACCTAGGAGTAGAAATGCTG
Organism: Talpa occidentalis; assembly: GCF_014898055.3. NCBI lineage: Eukaryota > Metazoa > Chordata > Mammalia > Eulipotyphla > Talpidae > Talpa > Talpa occidentalis. Next base: position 30,705,193 of record NW_023601322.1, on the reverse strand, counting down.
GATCATATGGAAGCTCTATGTTTAGTAGGTCCAGAAATCTCCACACAGCTCTCCATAGTGGTTGGAGCAGTTTGCACTCCCACCAACAGTGCAGAAGAGTTCCTTTTTCTCCACACCCTCGCCAACATTTATTGTTGCTAGTTTTTTTAATATGAGCCATTCTCACTGGTGTAAGATGGTATCTCATGGTAGTTTTGATTTGCATTTCCCTGATTACAAGTGATGTTGAACATTTTTTCATATGCCTGTTGGCCATTTGCATTTCCTCTTCAGAGAAGTTTCTTTTTAGCTCTTCTGCCCATTTTTTGACTGGATTATTTTCTTTGTTGTTGTTGAGTCTCATCAGCTCTTTGCAGATTTTTGTGATCAATCCTTTATCATTAGTGTTGTGTGCAAAAATGTTCTCCCAGTTGGTGGGGTTTCTCTTTGTTTTGGTTATTGTCTCTTTTGCTGTGCAGAAGCTCTTTAATTTGATGTAGTCCCAGCTGTTTATCTTTGCCTTCACTATCACTGCTTTGGGTGATGTGTCTGTAAAGATGTCTTTGATGTGCAAATCACGTAGTGTTTCACCTATATTTCCTTCTATGTATTTTATGGTTTCAGGTTTTATGTCTAGTTCTTTAATCCATTTTGAGTTGGTTTTTGTGTATGGTGTGAGGTAGTAGTCAAGCTTCAATCTTTCGCATGTAGCGACCCAGGTTTCCCAGCACCATTTATTGAACAGACTTTCTTTGCTCCAATGCATATTCTTTGCTCCTTTGTCAAATATTAGTTGACCATAAATCTGTGGGTTTATTTCTGGATTTTCTATTCAATTCCATTGGTCTGTGTGTCTGTTCTTGTTCCAATACCATGCAGTTTTGATGATTATGGCTTTGCAGTATAGCCTGAAATCTGGGAGTGTGATGCCTCCATTCCCTTCTTTTTTTTTCAGGAGAGCTTTGGCTATTCGGGGTTTTTGGTGATTCCATATAAATTTCATCAATAATTGTTCTATTTCTTTGAAGAATAACATTGAAATTTTTATTGGAATAGCATTGAATGGGTATATTGCTTTTGGTAGGATGGCCATTTTAATAATGTTTATTCTTCCAATCCATGAGCAGGGGATGTCTTTCCATTTCTTTGTATGTTCTTCTATTTCTTTTAACAGTGTTTTATAGTTTTCTTTGTAAAGGTCCTTTACCTTTTTTGTTAGATTTATTCCCAAGTATTTGATTTTTTTTGTTTCAATAATAAAGGGGATGGTTTTTTTCATTTCTTTTTCTTCAGATTTATTGTTAGTGTATAGGAAGGCTTCTGACTTTTGCATGTTGATTTTGTATCCTGCCACTTTGCTGAACTGATTGATGAGTTTAATTAGTTTTTCTATGGAGTTTTTGGGGTTCTCTATGTATATTATATCATCTGCAAATAGTGATAGTTTGACTTCTTCTTTTCCTATTTGGATTCCTTGGATGTCTTTCTCTTGTCTTATTGCTCTGGCTAGGACTTCCAGTATTATATTGAAAAGCAGTGGTGAGAGTGGACATCCTTGTCTTGTTCCAGATCTTAATGGAATTGCTTTCAGCTTTTCACCATTGAGAATGATACTGGCTGTTGGCTTGTCATAGATGGCCTTTATGATGCTGAGGTATGTTCCTTGTATCCCAAGAATTTCAAGGGCTTTTATCATGAATGAGTGTTGCACTTTGTCGAAAGCTTTCTCGGCATCTATTGATATTATCATATGGTTTTTATATTTCTTTTTGTCGATGTGTTGGATTATGTTGATTGATTTTCAGATGTTGAACCATCCTTGTGTCCCTGGAATGAATCCTACTTAGTCGTGGTGAATTACCTTATGGATACACTGTTGGATTCTGATAGCTAAAATTTTATTGAGGATTTTTGCATCAGTGTTCATTAGGGAGATTGGCCTATAGTTTTCTTTTTTTGTGTTGTCCTAGTTCGTTTTTGGTATTAGTGTAATGTTGGCTTCATAGAACGTGTTAGGTATTATACCTTCCTTCTCAATATTTTGGAAGAGTTTGTGAAGGATAGGCACTAATTCGGCTCTGAATGTTTGGTAGAATTCATTTGTAAATCCATCAGGTCCTGGGCTTTTGTTTTTGGGGAGGTTTTTGATTACCATTTCAATTTCGCTAATTGTAATTGGTCTGTTTAGGTGTTCTATTTCTTCTTATCAAGCTTTGGGTGATTGTAGAGTTGTAGGAATTTGTCCATCTCCTCTAGATTGTTGAACTTGTTTCCATATAACTGTTCATAGTAGTTATTAATTATTCTTTTGATTTCTGCTGTGTCCGTTGTGATTTCTCCTCTTTCATTTATTATCCTATTTATTTGTGCTTTCTCACTTTTTTGCCCTTGTGAGCCTGGCTAGGGGTTTATCTATTCTATTGATTTTTTCGAAGAACCAGCTCATGGTTTCATTGATCTTTTGGATTGTTTTTTTAGTTTCAATTTCATTTAATTCTGCTTTGGTTTTTATTATTTCTTTTCTTCTACTGGTTTTGGGGTTTTTTTGTTGTTCTTTTTCTAGATCTTTGAGCTTCGAGATTAGGTTGTTTCTTTGAGTTCTTTCTTGTTTCTTGATGTGAGCATCTATTGCTATATATTTTCCTCTTATTACTGCTTTTGCTGCATCCCATACATTTAGGAAATTGGTGTCCTCCTTGTCATTCAATTCAAAGAATTTTTTAATTTCTTCTTTTATCTCCTCTTTAGTCCAGTGGACTTCCAGTAGTGTGAGTTTCAATCTCCACGAGGTAGGAGAGTACCTTGCCTTCTTTTTATGGTTTATTTCTAGTTTGATGCCTTCATGGTCAGAGAAGATGGTTGGTATGATTTCAATCTTGGTATATCTGTTGATGTTTGTCTTGTGCCCCAGTATATGATCGATCCTAGAGAATGATCCGTGTGCGCTTGAGAAAAATGTATACTCAGATTTTTTTGGGTTTAGTGTTCTATATATGTCTGTTAAGCCCAAGCACTCTAGATCCTTATTTAGAGCTTTAGTGTCTTTACTTATTTTTTGTCTTGTTGATCTATCCATTGTTGATAGTGGTGTGTCGAAGTCTCCCACTACCTATGTGTTTTCTCTGATGTCTGTTTTCAGAGATGCCAATAGTTGTCTGATATATTTTGGTGCTCCTTCGTTTGGTGAATATATGTTAATGAGTGTTATTTCTTCTTGAAGTATTGTCCCCTTGATCATAATGTAATGACCACTGGGGTCTCTTTTTATCTTTTTAAGTTTGAAATCTGTTTTATCTGATATGAGTATAGCTGTGCCTGCCTTCTTTTTTCATCCATTTGCTTGTAGAATTGTTTTCCATCCTTTAACTTTGAGTCTATTTTTATCTTTTGCAGCTAAATGTGTTTCCTGGAGACAGCAAGAGGTTGGGTTTTGTTTCTTAATCCAGCCTGCAACTCTGTGTCTTTTTATTGAAGAGTTTAGTCTATTTACATTTAGAGTTAGTATTGATATGTTAGCATCTGTATTTGCCATTGTGTTTGTCTTTCCTTTGATTTTATTTATTTATTCTTTTAATAACTTTCTTTGGCCTTCTTTTGTTGTTATTCGTCCCTCTGAGGTTCTGGCTTTAGGACTCCTTATAGTATTTTTTGGAGTGGGGGTTTAGTCGTAATAAAATTCCAGAGTTTCTGTTTGTCTGAGAAGGTCCTTATTCTTTCTTCATAGAGGAAGGAGAGCTTTGTGGGATAGAGTATTCTTGGTTGGCATCTGTTTTCTTGGAGTCTGTTGACTATGTCCCTCCACTCTCTCCTTGCCCGTAGTGTTTCTTCAGAGAAGTCTGATGTCAGTCTGATTGGTTTCCCTTTGAATGTTATCTGTTTCTTCCCTCTTGTCAGTTTCATTATTTTTTCCTTGTCTTGGATTCTTGGGAGCTTTACTATTACGTGTCTTGCTGTATTTTTCCTTTCGTCATGGAAGTTTGGTGTTCTTCTTACTTCTTGTATATCAATTTTCAGCTCCTTCTTCGCGTTTGGGAAGTTCTCTTCAATTATATCCTTGAATATTTTCTCTGTTCCTACATCTCTCTCCTCTCCTTCTGGGATTCCTATAACTCATATTTCCTTTCCTCATGGAGTCAGATAGTTCCCGAAGTCTTTCTTCGGTCTTTTTCCTTCGTACTTCTCCTTCCTTTTCTGTTTTAGTTCTTTTTATTTCTGTGTCTTCAAGAGTACTTATTCATTCTTCCATTTCATCTATTCTGCTTTCATTGCTTTTCCCAGAGTTCTTTAGCGTCTCCATTAATTCTTTTATCTCCTGCATTTCTTTTACTTCCCTCTTTAGGGACTCAATTTCATTCTTCTGGTCATTAATTATTTTCCCCTTATCATTGTTTTCCTTTATGACTTCTGTCAGTTTTTTAATCACAGCAATTTTAAATTCTCTATCTGGAAGGCTCAGAAGTTCTTCCAAGTTACTGTCGTTGCAATCTGGTAGATGGTTTTCTTTTTGCGGTGTGCTTTTTTGCTGAGGAGTGGCTGGGTTAAATGTGGTTTTTCTACTCCCTACTGCCTGTTTTCTAATTTGCCATATTCCTTGTGACACTGTGTTGCTGGTACTGGCCGGCATCTTGGGCGACCTTCCCAGCTCACCACTGGCTCCTCTGGGGAACTTCTGCTGGGTTCACAAGTCTCCAGCAAAGAAGGTCCCTGCTGCAAAATGGCGATGCGGGAACATGCTCCCCTGCACGCCCGGTCTGCCCCAGTGGTGGGTGCTGCTCCCCTCTGGGCTGGAACTGCAGGCTAGAAGGCGCCCGGCATGGGCAAGCCTCCCAGCTTACCTCTGTCTCCTTGGTGAGCCTTCTGCTGGCTTCACACAGTCTCCAGCAAGAAAGGTCCCTGCTGCAAAATGCCGGTGCCAGGGACAAGCTCCCCTGCACGACCGGTCTGCCCTAGCGGTGGGTGCTGCTCCCCTCTGGGCTGGAACTGCAGGCTAGAAGGCGCCCAGCATGGGCAAGCCTCCCAGCTTACCTCTGTCTCCTCGGTGAGCCTTCTGCTGGGTTCACACAGTCTCTAGCAAGAAAGGTCCCTGCTGCAAAATGCCGGTGCAGGGGACGCGCTCCCCTGCACACCCGGTCTCGGACCTTTATTTTTTTATTTGGTGTATTGTTTTACTCTGATTTCTTTTTTAATTAGGTCAAAGAAAATGACTTGGCTTATAGGAATAAAACTAATTTCAAGCCCCAGAAAATATTTTCCTCAACCCCTAGCTTCAGTAACACTCTATCCATGCACTTAGATCTGTGGCAAGTAAGGGGAAAATTCGAAGCAGTAAAAGTGAGAAAAGACAAAAGCACATGACACTTTTATATCCTATTACTGAATTACAACTAGATAGAGGTCTCTGGAAATTTCATAGTTTTCAGTCTAATGCTTTAAATGTGTTTCAAAGCAATAGTCTCATTTAAAAATATTTCGTTAAAAGAAATAATTCCGCCTTTCTGGAAAAGATTTTCAAATGAGGTCTGTAGAGCTTTTCATCCTCGTCTAATGACATGAGTTCTTAACTTCTAATTATCTGACACCTGCCAAAGGTGTGATGTCACACTAGGATTCACACAAAAAATAAGACAGCTGTTACGCTACTTGCGACATTGGTAGATTTATCTATGACATATTCCACATTCCCTTTTGGTATACTTCTCTATTGTTGAGTTTAACTCAGTGGATATGGGAGACAGCAAATCTGTAAAATTGTCATGAAAGTGTCATTGACTGCTAGATTTATTCATTATACAAGATCTGGGGTACAGTTACAAGATCAGGGGTACAGACCAGATGCTCGGGAGGGTGAGAGGATTCACCAGAGACAGAGCAAGGAACAGAACAGGCAGACTGACAAAATACACTGCTGAGGGGAGCTGAGGGCGAGACAGGAGAGGTCTACCGAGCCATGTGGGACCCTCGCTGGCCAGCGGGGATCTAACCGGTGCTGCAGAGGCTGCGAACAGCTTCACAGCGCTGACCTCAACCACCTGCACCACCAGGGGAGGCCCCACCAAGAATATTTTAAATTCACATAGAGATATATATGGTCAATGGTTTAATACAAATAAATTGAATTTAATTGTTAAACTAAAGGCATTGAGATAGAGAAGGGAACTAACTGTATTTGGAGAACAAAACTTTCCTGGTCCTATCCAAGAGCTAGATAGATAATCTTCTATTTCAACAGTATAAGACAGAAAATTCCATAAAACGGTATGTCAGACAATAGGAGCTATGCAACACAGATGGTCACATGGTGACTTACATCTATCCAAAAAATGCAGGAGAAAAATATAAACAAACAAATGAGCTATGAGGCAAAATTAGCCTGTTCCACTCAAGAGTGAGAGTAACTGAGATGTAGTCATATCTGTTTTGTTGCAGCTTGAAGTCATGTTATAACTTCAGGAGTGCTAGTGCACAATACTTTAGATCACTGCAGTATTTTTAATAAACTAGAAAGCATTGAAAATCATCTGAAACTTGACATTCACTTTTATAACCTTTCTTCTGTGGTTGGAATTTTTTACCAATTTTTAAATTTTTTTATTGTGTTAACATTAGTTTATATTGTTATTTGTGTTTTAGAGGTTGCTATATTAACTCTTGGAAATGTGAAGTATGATAACTACAGAGCTTTTTCATTATTATTTTTATCACCATTTATTTACAGGAAAACTCTCTAGATGTTAATGGAATCAAAATCTACCTCTATACTATGTTTCACAGTCAATCTCCTTTTAAAGGAACAAAACCAGAAACTTAAATAATGATAAAATCAATGTCACCTCAATTAAAAAAAATTAAAAATAAGGGTGCAAGATGCATCCCCTAACTTTAAACATTACTTGTACCAAGGAAATAGCACTTTGGTTGCTAGTAATAACCCTCACATCACTATTAGCAAGTAATAACCCTTATATACTATTACCTTTGCTCTAATTTCTTCAGAGTTTGAAAAAAAATTAAATATAGCCCCTTTGTTTTATGGAGCTGTCTCACTTTATACTATGGACTAAACCAAAAAGATGCCAAACAAATTATCTTGAAATTCTTGAATTTGATTTTAGTGGTATTTTTTATGACACAATGGCTAAAAATTTTGCTCATTAATCTTATAAGTTGACAAGAATTCTGGGAATTTGTATATAACTAGCAGGAAAATGGTGCAAGCTAAAATATCTGATTCAGCGACAGAGATGATGAACAAAAAGATATTTATAGAAAGGACAAAAATTATGGTAACTAACATTTGAAGTTTAATTGTTCTAGACCTGATAGAATAGTGTCCTTTTTAACTTCAGAGTAGGAATGTAGAAATCTGTATATGTCATTTTTATATTGTGTGTCCCTGGAAATAAAAATTGTTTTTATATCAAATTTTTAAGAGGCCCAGTTTTTAAACTTTTCAAAAAAAAATATTATTGAGGTAACATTGGTTTACCGCACTGTACATGACTTAAAGGAACAGGTTCAAGGTTCACACCTCCTCAAATGGAAGTCACCCACCACATCACAGCCACCAGCAAGGCACTCTCAGTCCTAAAATTTACCACAGACCACTGGGTTCCTCCCCCAGTTTATCCCACCCCCACCTCTCACCCCCTCTAGTAACCTCAATTTTACAGTCCTATTTCTACAATTTGTTTTGGTTTATTAGTTTTGTCAGTTCTTTTGTTTCTCTACATTCCACATATGTGGAATCATCTGGTGCTTGGCTTTCTCCTTCAGAAAATTAATTTGAAATTAACAGAAGTATACTTTGAAATAAGCATATAAAATGACTGAAATTCTCACAAACTTCATCTAGCAATAGTGCTCCTAACAACAGCAACAAAAACCAAAAACAGGAAATCTGAGCTACTTTCATATTTTCTTTCTAGTCAATGAAACACTGGATAAAAGTTATGCTGTGGACTACCCAGGATTTCCACTATGCACATACATGCACGGAATGCACATGACAGAGTGTAAGGAAAGGGTTATTACTATTCCCATCTCCAGACACAGAGACATCAGGGCAGGTAGAGGAAATCATACCCATAATTACAGTGAGGGCTATGTTTATTGTCCTGTTCCTCTGTCTTGGAGAACACAGAAGAAAACAAAATATTCAGGGCCTCCCAGTGGCGCAGCGGTTGAGCGCTGGGTTGAGAAGCTGCCCGCAGCCTCTGCAGCGCTGGTTTGATCCCCGGCTGCTCCCTGGCCACTAGAGGAGGGTCCCACATGGCGCGCAGACCTCTCCTGCCGCCCGCTGCTCCCCTCAGCAGTGTGCTTAGTCACTCTGGTGAACTCTCTCACCCTCCTGCGCTTCTGACTGTACCCAGTGCTTGTATAAATAAATAAATAAATAAATAAATAAATAAATCTTTAAAAAAACTATTAAAAAAAGCAAAATATTCAAACATTTATCATATGGCAAGCACTTTACACATATTAATTCATGTATTTTTGAGCATATCATTTATATAATGCTTTCCTTCTAAACAGAAGCAGAGAAAAAGGTAAATAATTTGCTAAAAGTGACACAGGAAATGCTAGAATTAAATTCTAAAAATGAGTTTTTTTGGCTTCTAGCCCATTTTCTTTAGTTATAGCATATACTCTCCAGTATGAATTAAATGAATGTACTTATTGGCAACTATGTATGTGAGTAGTACATGTTCATTTACTGTACCACACTACAAGTAACATTTGTGTGTGCATATAAACACATATATGCAGACTGTTCTCAATTGAAAACACTTAGTTTCCCCCCTCCCCGATTTCCTGAATTTTCACCAGTTACTTTTATCTTATATGTAGCAAAAAAAAGAGCTTTAATCCTTTAATCTGGACCTGATTTAAGATAAGATATAAGTTATTAAAAACAACCAGAGAGGAGTGATATCTTCCCTGAAGGTAGAGTTTCAACAGAAGTTGAAAAGAGTTAAGAACTGGAAGGCAACAACCTGTATTTATGTCATTAATTTTGAAGTGTCTTCTCAAACTGTTAAGCACATTTACATTCAATTTTCAGCTCATCTATAAGGGATATTTGAATGATCCACACCTCTTCTCTACTGTTAACATAGATAATTAAGAGCTGTCTATAGTCAATTTTTTTTTAAGAAAACATGGCTATTACACCAGTAACAATATATACACAGTGACAAATGCAGAAAAGACCTAAAAGACACTGGAATTCAATGGTGACTGAAATATAAAATATGATAGCCTTTATGTATTCCTACAATGTGTCATTTTATGTGGATTTTCCAAAAGAGCTCATGAATAATAGACTATAAACCCTCCAATTTTATCTAAGGTCAAATCAGATTGCAGTAAAATTTAAGTTGTATAATGCCTAGATATTTCAAGTAATGACATACTGCAGATAGGTAAAAACAAACAGCATTCAAAAGTTAATCCAATATTAAAGGACCACCGTTTCCTGCAGAGTAAAAACATAGAAAGATTTGCAAAAAAGGCAAAGTAAATAAAATGACCACTAAATCTATTGATAATATTATAAACACAGTATGACAGTTTTAATGATTAGTTGATAAGTATGGTTTCTTGGCTATGTAGGAGAAGGGAGAAAAAGAAGGTCAATAAACATAATCATGCATGCTCTATAAGCTAATGTGTTAGAAGTAGGAAAAAATCTTAAACTTAATGGGAACCATTATAATTCAATAGGTATCTAGCTAATTCTACCAATAACCAACCACTTCCAGCATTAGTAATGAGAACTAACTCTGACCCGAAAGTCTAGGGACCTAATAGCACTAAGTTATTCCATTTCAAATGCATTTAGTTTTATGCCCCATTAATTTAACATTTATATTAATTTTTAACATTAGGCTTGAATTCATTGTAAATTCATGTGCAGTTTTGCTGGCATTGCCACAGATTTTTTTCTTACAATAAATTTTACTCTATAATATGGAAATGTTTCCTGACTCGGAAATAATTGTATGATGCCAGGAGGCAAAGGTTAGATGAAAAAGAACTTTCATATTAGGGAATGGTGAGAACACTTTAGATGGTGGGAAAAATAACTTGGGAAAGAAAAACCTTCAAATAGGATGTTGTAAAGAAAGAATGGATATTTCCAAAGTTGCTTATACTTTCAAAGTTGGTGTCCCTAGCCCAAAATACAATGTCTTTATAATGTTAATGCAAAACATTATATGTTGGAAATAGGTTTACCAATTTATTGGAAGTTTGGCCTATGTTATGGCAATGGGTTAGATTCCCTAGATTTCATTTAAGAAAACACAAGGGGAAAGATTTGGGACTATGCCATTGACGCATGCTAGTTAAGATAACTAAGAAGTGTATTTCAGAGATTAAACCATTTATAAAATTGCTTTTGGCACCTAAACAGATTTGGCTGCCACAATGCTAGAAACAATGAAGCCATTTTTGGTTTTTATTTAATATGATTGAACTTATATATCCTACCTTACAAAGACCTGTCAAGTTCAGGAGGCTATGTCATGAATATGAATTATCATGAGTACACAGTTAATGATATTAGTAGATCAATATACAATTTTTTCTATTACTATCCAAGGTATAACCCTGGTTTATGAGACAGGAAAAATGAGTATGTTCAGTAATATTAGTCTACATAAAAATATCTTCAGAAGCTAGGCCATGTCATTAGTCATTGTAAGAATGTCTCCAGATATATGTAAGTCAAAAGAAAGTTTATGTGGCAGAATTATGTAAGGAAACTTACAATAGTGCCTGCCCACAAACCATGCAATTTGGAAACAGCCAAGAAACAAAACCATAGAAAAGGAGATATAAATACAACATGTATTAGGGGTTATTATGCAACTATAAAGATTCAATATGATCCTGGAAATATAGCAAAAAATAGTTATGGAAAAGAAGCTATTTCTTATGCTCAGTAGCTAATTTTCAAACATATGTACCTGTATTTGAAACTTTGAGCATTTCACACATTTTTCTGTATCTGAAAAAAAAATGGATCCAGACTGATATTGTGTATCAATATAGCTGAAAACAATTAAATATAAAGGTAGCCAAAAGCAAAGTTCAATAAGAATTCTAAAGAAGGATATTATTCTGATGCTGATAAATATTCTGATGTCTACTTTGCTCATATTGGAAAAGAATAATTTTCTCTTCAATTTTCCTATAAAGGATAAAATATTTAGAGTAAAATCTCATAAACTTTTTAGTTGAATAAAAAGTTAGACTAAAGTGTTTAGATCAAACTTCGCATAATTTAAAAAAATTAAATAATATATAACTCCATTTTGACAATATATATTTCAATAACTAACAGTTAACTTAGTTTTCCATATAATTAACAATAAAAACATTATATATTTTCATTTTTAAATGTTCAAGGGCATTAGATATATGAAAATAACACATATTTTGATAGTCTCATCTAGAAAATTAAGAATGCATATACTTCAGAACAAATGTATTTAATACATGGTAACACTATGTACATAAAATTTTCTCATCCAAATGACTATGAAAATTAAATAGGAAATACTAATATTAATTATTTGAAGGAGAACAAATGTTAAGATGATAGAGGTAGTATAAAAACCCATCCATAATTCATATAACACATATATCTTCCCATTTGTGGACATTTTACTGGAACTACCATATGTTATTTAAGCATACTAAAATAAAATAATATGATAGTGCTAGGACAGGTTTAAGTCCTAAGAATAGACTTAGTGAACATATGACCAAAATAGAATCAGTAATAATTACAGTTTAAATAATGGGTGTGACCATGATATGGTCTAATTATTGAATCCATTTTTAAAAAAAAGTACATTATACCAAATTTCAAAATGCATGCCATTTTCTTTTTCTTTTCTTTTTAGTGATTTTTAACTTACTGCTTTGTAAGTTCTCTTTTGTCCAGCATGTTTTCGAATTTGTTCTCCATTTGGCCCTGTTTCCACATGCATCGAATAGATAATGTCAAAGAAATCTTCAACCACAGCTACCCGCCGTAAAGACAGTTTCTCATCTACCCCTACGCCATCCTGGAAACAAATGCAATAAAAAAAAGCACAAGATTAATAAATATATGTACATCTAACACACACATTTAATACATAAAGTTGATTAAGTAAGAACATTTTTATACACTGTACCAAATCATCTGGATAAGAAACTTAAAAAATCATGAATGATTATCCAATCATCTTAACATTTTCATTTAGAATTTTAAGAACCATGAGGAAGATATTTGACATAATCATACTGACCCATAAATGTCATCTTTTAGGATTTTATGACTTTTTTATAGCTATCAGTATATCTTTTCAATTACTCTAAAATACGTTGTGCAGTATATCATTTAAATTATCCTAAAATATATTTAGAGCTATTATTTTTGTTGCAATAATTTCATTCTAAAGTTTGATTCATATATGCTCTCATTATTTATTCTGTTGCTGAATACAAGAAGATGTTAGAGAAATCAAGGAAATAAAGTAGAATCACTACCCTTGAACATCAAGTAATCTAGAAAAGAAAAAACATTGACTGTGCTATTGGTATTAGACTAAAAGGCAGTATTTGTTAAAGGTTGAAATTGTGAGCTTTAAAGATTATCTAGCTGTGAAATTTGGATCTTCCATTCAGAAGTTGTATGGTTTTTTCAAATCACTTAAAACCTCTCTAAATTCCGTTTTCTCAATTTTAGTTTTCTGAGCTGTAATGCAGGTATAATAGATCCCACATCACAAAACTGTTGTAAGACTTAAATAAGGCAAGGCATGTGATATTGGCATATAATGGACACTGAATAAATGGTGGCTCTTCTCATTTTGATGATCACAATAAAAATATAAGCAAAGCATGTAGAAGTTCAGAGAATTGATAAATCATCTCTTGCAAAGCTTTTTGGAAGAAATCAAATCTGACATGGGTGAGAGTTCAAGCAGGGTATATGACAGGCAATAGGAAGTGTAACAAAGAGACAAAAATACCCATAGAGAAAAATAGAAACATGTTTGGAGTGAAACAAGAAGGAAATTTAAATATATAACTACACGTAGAAAGATTTTATGTATAGAGCTATAAACACATGCAGCCGAGCAGGTAATCAGTCAAATGGCAAAAGTCTGTTTGAAGAGTAGTCCCAAAACAATGAACTCATTTCAAAATGGAAAGTCATATGAAGCTTTTTGTTAGTTTGGGAGGTATTTTTCTCTGATTTATAATAAATTTCAGAGTAGCAGTGCTACTCTGTTATATGCTAGGTCAAACAGATAGTTCATCTTTGTTAAATCTGAAATGCTCCTTCAAAAATTATCTATGAAGCATATGATTCTTTAGTTCTTAGAACTTTCTCACTTCTCTCCTTTACCATCTTGAGGTCTCTTTTATCTATACTGGGCCCATGGGTACTTCCTCTTTATCGTGTTATGTAAGACCAGCATTTACTGAGAGTGGAAGCTACATGACACATGAATGCAGTTGGAAAATGAATGGAAAATGAATGCAGTTGAGAGGGCAGTGCCTTGGAAGGACCATCTCAGATGCCCACCCTGTATGTCATAGGTTGAAATACAAATTTTAGCTCTACCCACCAGTGAAACATCCACAAAAACTTTGCTTCTTTCTCCCCACTCATAAATTTTTACAATTTCCTCTTAGTTCTTTTGCTAGTAGCCATAAATATCATAACTTTGTACAATTACTAAACCATAAGTGATGTAGGAATCATAGTCTGTATTTTTATTTCTTCAACAAGCATCCTACAAGGACCAAATTTTGCAAAGCCCTCAGTTAAGTCCTGAGGTGTAAAAGACAGATAATCCAGATCTTTGGTGTATTTACAGACTAGTACAGAAAGTAAATACTGAATAAAAACATGACTAGGATTGTATAAGGTTTCTGAAAAATTGCTGCAAAGTAGATGGGTTGAAACAAGAGAAATTCATTTGCTCATAGTCAGTCTTGGAGATCATAAACTCATAATCAAAGTGTTGGCAGACTTTCTGGAAGTTCTAGGGGAGATTCCATTCTTTGTTTCTTCCAATTTCGTTAGTTGCCAGTATTCCATGGCTTAGGTCATATTACACTGGCTGATTTTAAAACCTCTTCACCGTGTCTCTCCTCTGTGTGTTTCTCTCTTATAAGAACCCAATTTATATGATAGTATAGATAATCCTCAGTAATCTTGTCATCTCAAGATCAGTAATTTAATTACATCCACAAAGAATCTTTTACAAATAAAGTTAGAGTTAAAATTGCAGAAATTAGAACTTGAAATCTCTGGGTAGCATTATTCAAACAATTATCTGGATGATATGAGAGTATAAGACATGCAAGCCATATTATAGGAGCATATATAGGCAATATTTCACAATTGTTAACAGTCAACATTCTTTCAAGAAATCATAAGTTTAATGCTTATCAAGGTAATATTGAAATCACATATATTGTGGGAGAGAAACCATTTATTATCTTCTATCATGTGGACCTGCTTCCTTGCAACTATGAGTCAAGCACAATTCACATCAGTTGTCTTTTACTAAAAATCAAAAATGTCTTTCAGCCATGGGGCCGTTAATAAAAATGAGTTATATGTTCATGGTAAGAAAATAAAGAAGAATGATGGGCCCTTCAGAAACTGGAAGAAAAATATTCAAAGAGCTTAGTGCTAAACAAATTCTAAGAACCATAAACACAAAGAAATTCATAAAGAGAAACAATATAGTGGAAACATTGAATGCCAAAGACAAGGAGAAAACCTTGAAAGTGGCAAGAGATAAGTGACTCATTACATTGAAGGAAATCCAGGATTAAAAGATCATTTCTTAAAAGACACACGGGAGGTGAGAAGACAGTGGAATGACATATTCAAAGTGCTAAATATAAAAACTGTCAAACAAAAACCTTATATCCTAAAAAAAACTATCTTTTAAAAATGAAGGTGAATTAAAGATAATCCCAGGTAAAAGAGAATTCAATTCCGGTAAGCATGCCTTATAATAAACACTAGGGGAAAGTAGTACTTTCAGGTTGAAAGTAAGTGGTGAGTGACATCTAACAGTAATTCAAAGCCACATGAAAATGCCAACAGCTCCATAAAAGTTAAGGTTAATTAATTATTTATTTGATAAATAGCAAAACAGTGTAATTTCATATTTATTTTTCTCTTGACTGATGTAAAATGCGGTTGCTTAATACAACATATAAATAATTGTATAATTGAGACAATTGATTTTTTGACAATACAATTTTTTGAGACAATTGTATAATTGATTTCTATATTATATAGAAATGTAATATATTTGATAATAGCAGCAAAAAAGAAGGAACACAACTGCATTGGCATTTGGAGAGAAAATAACACAGAATGGGAAGTCAAATCCACAGGTAGGAAGAAAGAGACCCAGAAAGGTTAAATGAGAAAATGAATGTTAAAAACTTTATAAATATGTATTTTTTCACATCTTTCAGTACGTTAAAATGTCCAAAATTGTATAAGCTAAAAAAATTATAACATACATACATATATCTCAAAGATAAAAAAGATGAAAAAATAGAATGACATAGGAATAAAATTTCTATATTTAGGGGCCTCCCTGGTTGCACAAGGGGTTAAGACACAACCTGTGAAGCTGTTGGCAGCCACTGCAGCATGGGTTTGATCCCAGGCCTGTGAGTTACCCGCATGGCACAGCAGACCTCTTCTGGCTCGCCCGCTGCTCCCCTCAGCAGTGTATTTCACTCAGTCTACCAGTTCTGTTCCCCACTCTGTCTCTGGTGAATCCTCTCACCCCCTCCCACACACACACACCTCTGGCCTGTACCCCAGTTCTTATATCATAAATAAATCTTTTAAAAATTTTCTGTATTAGATTTATAACTACCTTAGTATATATATCCAAAGTAAATTCTGAAAAATTAAAAAGTATATTGTTATCCCTAGAGAAGCCAAAATAATCCCAAAATTTGAAACACACTGAAGGACTTAAGATTTTATAAAGGAAAATATACACTGAAAAAGCCAATAAATGGAGAATAGAGAGGATATATATGTAGATTATACACAACAAAAAAGCAAAATCATCAATGGAAATCCAATAATATCAATAATAACACTAAGTATAAAAGAAATAAGTAACCCAAACAAAAGACAAATGTATCATATTGGTTGTTAACCACACATCCTACTCTGTTATCTAGAAGAGACACAATCTGATTCAAAGACAAAAAAAAATGAAGATAAAAAGATAGACCATGCAGTTAATAAAGTAAAACCACTAGAATATCTATATTATTAAACATACACTTAAAACAAAAAGAAACTAATGATAAAGAAGAATATTTCATAAATAGATCAGTTTCCCAAAAAGACACCATAATTATAGTTTATATATGTGTCAAATAATAGAGCTCCAAGAGGTATAGACACACACACACATTAGATCCCTATACAAAATGAATAATTCTTAGAAACATACAAATTACTGACAAATTACTGAAAAATAAGAAAATGTGAATAAACCTGTCACAAGTAAAAGAACAAAATTAGTAATGTAAAAAAAAAATTCTACAAAGAAAAGCCAGACAGCGTGGTGCTAGCATCAGAATAGAAATGTAGCTCACTAGGACAGAACTGAGATTCCAGAGATAGCGCCCTACACTACAGGAATATAAAGACAATGCATGAGGAAAAATTAGTCTTTTTAATAAATGGTGCTGGGACAACTGGATACCTACATGCAGAAGAAAGGATAATTTCTACTGCACACCATGCAAAAAATTAAAAAAAAAAAGGATCATAGATCTAGACATAGAAGTCAAAACTTAAAATTCTTAGAAGAAAATAGGAGCAAATGTTGATAACCTGGGTAAGGCAAGGTTATCCTAGTTATGACACCAAGAGTAAAATAAAACAATTTGATAAATTGAACTACAGCAGAATTTAAACAATATATATGGTTACAATTATCCTTTGCAAAAAGTGAAATAAAAACCCACAGAAATGGAAGAAAATATTTGAAAGATATATCTTTATGTATAATAAACATAGCCATTTTTATTATGTATAATAAAAATAGAAAAATAACCCAATTTAAAAATTGATACAGAATAACAACGCTGGAGGCATCCTGATTTTAAACTGCATTAAAAAACTATGGTAATTATAACACCAGTGAGAATGGCACATATTAAAAAAACTAGCAACAACAAATGTTGGCGAGGGTGTGGAGAAAAAGGAACTCTTCTGCACTGTTGGTGGGAGTGCAAACTGGTCCAACCACTGTGGAAAGCTGTGTGGAGATTTCTGGACCTACTAAACATAGAGCTTCCACAGGATCCAGCAATTCCACTCCTAGGTATTTACCCAAAGGACACAGAAACATCAATTCCAAAGAACACCTGCACCCCTATGTTTATAGCAGCACTGTTTACAATAGCTAAGCTTTGGAAACAACCCAAATGCCCAAAATCAGCATTCAAAAAAGATAAACACATGCAATT
Source organism: Talpa occidentalis (assembly GCF_014898055.3). Classification (NCBI taxonomy): domain Eukaryota; kingdom Metazoa; phylum Chordata; class Mammalia; order Eulipotyphla; family Talpidae; genus Talpa; species Talpa occidentalis. The sequence continues at coordinate 30,687,673 of NW_023601322.1, read as the reverse complement.
TGCAGCAACATGGATGGCGCTGGAAGGGATCATGCTCAGCGAAATAAGCCAAAAAGAAAAAGAAAAATACTGGATGGTCTCACTCATAGCAGGAATCTAGAAAACTTAAATAAGGGACCAGGAAAATGAATAACTATAAGAAAGTGAAAATCAAAATCAACAAAAAACTATGAACCAGAGACACTTTTAGGGGGGCAGGGGCGGGAGGGAGGGATTGGGGTCAGAATGGGGGGGGGCTGCAATTGTATGGGGAATATAACAATAAAATTTATTATCTAATAAAAATAAAATAAAATAAAATAAAAATAATAAAATAAAAATAAAAAAAACTATGGTAATTATAGCAGTCTGATACTGGCATGAAAACAAACACATAGACCAACGGAACAGAATAGAGTTCAAAAAGAAACTCATACATATGGTCAATTAATTAATGACAAAAGATTCAGGACTATACAATTGGGAAAGGATAGTGTCTTTAATAAATGCTGCTGGGGGAAAAAAAAAACAAATGAAAATGAATGATATTAGATCACAAACTTATAAATATTAGCTCAAAATTGATTAAACACAGATGTGATCAAATGACAGATAGTGGTCAAAAGGTGTTCCAGTTTTAAAATAAATATTCACTAAGTCCTAGGAATGTAATGTATACTCTGATGACTATAATAATACTGTATTGTATATTTGAAAGATACTGAGAGAATAATCTTAGTAGCTTTCATCACCAAAAAAAGAGAAACTGCAATGATGTGTAGTGATGAATATTAGCCAGACTTATTGTGGTATTAATTTTGCTGTATATACAAATGTCAAATCATTAATTTGTAAACCTGAACTGAACAAACTAAAATTAGTAAAGACTTTGAATAGACATTTCTCCAGAGAAGTTCAAATGACAAATAAGCATAAGGTAACATAGACATCACTATTAGTAATGAGGGAAATATAATTCCAATCTTCAATGAGGTACTACTTCATGTTTACTAGGATTGCTATAATCAAAAAGCAATAATCATTGGCAAGGACATGGAGAAATTAGAATCCTCAGGCATTGCTGGTGGGAATACAAAATGATGCCGTTGCTTTGGAAACAGTTTGGCAGTAACTTAGAAAATTAAACATAGATATACCAGATGACTTAACAAGCCCACACCTATGTATATATTCAAGGGAAATGAAAACATACATCCACATAAAATATAGCAGCATATTCATGTTCATAAAAAGTAGAAATGATTCAAAGTTCCCTAAATTGATGAATATGTCAATATTAACAAAACATGGTATAACCAACCATACCAATGAATATTATTCTATCATAAAAGGGGATAAAATATTGATTCATGCTAAGCCATAGATGAACCTTGAAGACATTAAGTTAAATGAAAAAAGTCAGACACATGAAAATACATATTGTGTGATTCCTTTTATATGAAATATCCAAAGAGGCAAATTTAGATAGATATAAGTATTTTGCTAATTGTTTAGGACTAAGGAAGGACTAGAGAATTGACTGTTAATGGGTACAAAGTATCTTTTAGAAGGGACAAAAATGTTCTAAAATTAAATGATGGTGATGGTTTTAAATCCTGTGGCTATATTAGAAACATTGGATTGTGCATTTTAAATGGAAGAATTGTATGGTGATTTATAATTCAATAAAGACATTAAAATATGTGGTCTCCACAGGTTTTGGATTTTTAGTTAAAAAATGCAAGAAAACAAGAGGAGCAGCTTATCTAACACAAACTCAAGTAGTCCACAAGTCCATGGGTATAAAAAGCCTATGGGAGTGGAAATAGAAGTGGCTCAGTCATCAAGGCTCATGGTGATGTTGTGGGAAATGTTTAACAATTGCCTCTTGGAAATATACACAAATACGTAAGGTGATTATAAAATTTAATGATATAAAGACTACACAGCAATTCATAATATAATATATAATACTTTTATCATAAATTTCATGTAGACAATGAATTTTCAAGGAATATTATTACTGGCTTTTGCTACACTTTTGTTTATCTATCCAACATATGGCTTAAATTGAACTATTTTCTCTCAGTTGAATTTCCCTGCAAACTTCTTTTCCATTAAGTTTTTTGTAGTTTAGCACAGAACCTGATCTACTGTTGAACTAATTTTCCTTGTACAAGTTTATTCATTAAATTGAAACGTTTTTAGCTTCAGCACTAAAACCATTAAAAAAAAGTAACAAATCCAGCCCTGACTTGTGGCATTTGCTGATTTCTGTAACATAAGCACTTCCACTATAGCATTTTTCAAGCTACCTATATGAAGTCACTAGTCCTAGAGTTGAGAAGCAATGCTAAATAGTGCACCATCACATGGTATTTTCATTAGCATAATCTCAAGGCTACAGATAATCATACATTGTAGTAAAATAAGTAGATAGTGATATTTTGATTATATACTACCTTTCAATATAAATTACTTGTCTATATCATTTAATTTTTTAAATAGCTGTGTTGTTTTACAATGGCTTGTAAAATTTTAGCAATTAGCTCTTAGAAACTAGTAGTATAAGTTCCAAGGTACCACTGATTTTTTTTTTTTTTTGGCTTTCAAGATGAGTCAATGACAAATGCAGTGTGATAAATGAGTATTTTATAATATACTTCCTCTTGTCAACTCTTGGCATGAAAAGTCTCAGATGACAAGAACTTAATAACTCATCTAATATGACATTCCAGGATGTTATGAAAATATACCTATTATTGGAGAAATCTTATTTTAAGGTAAACTTGTAAATTGAGTGCATGATGCAAGTGTGTGTTCAAAAAATGGATGGTTTATTAACTCCCTTGTATTATATTAAACCAAAAATGATAGTGAAGGAAAATAATAGGAAAGCTAAAAAACAAGTCACCTTCCTTAACACTATACCAGCTTACTAATTCCCAATTAATGAGATGCTACATAAAATTTACAGTTGTTAACACTAATTGCCATTTGGTGAGATGATATATAAAAATTTAAGGCAATCATATGGAATAGATAAATAAGGGACACCACGTTTAGAGATACTAACATCATAAAAATGATAAAATATTGACATGCCATTCTGCATGTCTCTTTCTGGACTTTAGAGGATCAATTTGTCCATTCCTGAGTTTCAAATACAACTATTTTTTTTGAAATTCCACATTTCCAATCATGTTAGGAAGCCGATTAAGGAGAAGTAATGAAAAAATTAATAACCAGTATGTGAAAGATCTCTTCTCCAGTGTATCTGACTTCCATTCCCCACAGGCTCGAGTGTATCTTCCTGGAAGATAATATGGCAAAATATGGATAGACATTGATACTATTAAGCCACCCAAGCTTAATAGTTTTTGACATCTTATCACTCATTTAAAAAGTGATATATAGAGGGCTGAGCAACATGGCGGCGAGGAGACGCTGCGAGTAAGATCTCCCATTAAAAAAAGTTAATAGGGAGGGAAAGCGGCAGGTCCCAGTGAGAACTGGGACACGGAAGATAAACAGACAACTCCAGCAAACTACCCGAAGAAGAAAGTGGCCATAAAAGAGGACCAGAAGGGAGGAAAGCGCAGAACCCTGCTCCCCACAGAGGCGGCACTCTCCAACCAGCAGAGAGGAGGGAAAAACAAACTAAATCGACCAACAAGAACAAACTACGCAGCAAGCGGCACTGGGAGTGGAAAGGAACTATTGCAGCCACCACACCCTGTGAACGGGAGCTGTGGAGAACCCTGCAGGATTCGCCGCTGCAGTGAGCGAAGGGCTCCGGGCGCCATTAGAGAACAGCAGAGAACCCAGGAGACCTGCACACAACCCAGGGCCTACCGGTAAGCTTGCGCGGAAAAGCGGCGCGCTTGAAAAACAAACGCGGATCGGGATCGCGGCTGCCCAGGTCCCCGCGCCTGCAACCTAGGCTTGCAGGAGACGCGCAGGGGCCCTCACTGAGGTGAAATTCCCTCACTGAGTGAGCAGGAACCAGGCGCCCGGACACGGGAGCGGGGTGCAAAAGGCGCCATTGCTGCAGCCACTGAACTGGGCTACAGCCCGCGTCCTGGACCTGAGGGCTTTGAAACTGAGACCCTGGGCACGAAATTCGGAGCGTGGGTCCTCCACGTCGGTGGGCACAAGGCAGACACAGCACCCCAAAGCCGTGGAGGTTTTCCCTACCATTCCTGCTCTGTTCCCTGTCCCACGGGGTGAAGAAAAACAGCCCCCCACGCACTAGGAGAGATCTCTGGCGCCACCTAGCGACCAGAAAAAAAGTCACTAACACCAAGGGACCTTTCTTGAAATCTGCAGAAGGCTCCTGAAGGAACCCCTGGCCAGCTGGGAAGTTAGCCCACCCCAGGCCCCTTCAGACCAGCAGTCTGAGCCCACAGGGGGAGCGGGCACCCACAGCCGGGGCAGACCGGGCGCGCAGAAGACTGTGCCTGAGACCGGACGCGCAGGGAGTGCGTCCTGCATCGCCATTTTAGAACAGGGATATTTCTTCAGGAAAGACTGCATGCAGAAGGCTCCCTCAGGAGCCAGAGGTGAGCGGGGAAGCTCAACCACGCCATGCCACTTCTGGCCTGCATTCTAAACCCAAGGGAGCGGGAACCCACCACCGGGGCAGACCAAGCACACAGGGGTGTGTGTCCCCACATCGGCATTTTAGAACAGGGAACTTTCTTCAGTAAAGACTGCTTGAAACTGACAGATGGCTCCTGGAGGAGCCAGAGGGGAGCAGAGAAGCTCAACCAAGATGCCGGCCAGTCCCAGCAACACAGTGTCCCAATGCATACGACAAATTAGAAAACAGACACAAGGGAGTAGAAGAACCACATGCAACCTAACAACTCCTCAGGAAAAAAGCACACCACAAAAAGAAAACCACCCCCCAGATTGCAATGACAGTAACTTGGAAGAACTTCTGAGCCTTCCAGAAAGAGAATTTAAAATTGCCATGATTAAAAAAATGACAGAACTCATAAAGGAAAACAATGATCAGAAGAAGGAAATTGAGTCCCTAAATAGGGAAAACAATGGTCAGAAGAATGAAATTGAGTCCCTAAAGAGGGAAGTAAAAGAAACGCAGGAGATCAAAGAATTAATGGAAGAACTAAAGAACTCTGGGAAAAGCAATGAAAGCAGAATAGATGAAATGGAAGAACGAATAAGTACTCTTGAAGAAACAGAAATAACAAGAACCAAAACAGAAAAGGAAGGAGAAATACGAAGGAAAAAGAACGAAGAAAGACTTTGGGAACTATCTGACTCCATGAGGAGAGGAAATATAAGAGTTATAGGAATTCCAGAAGGAGAGGAGAGAGATGTAGGAACAGAGAAAATATTCCAGGAGATAATTGAAGAGAACTTCCCAAATGTGAAGAAGGAGCTGAAAAATGATATACAAGAAGCAAGAAGAACACCAAACTTAAACGACGAAAGGAAAAATATAGCAAGACACATAATAGTAAAGCTCCCAAGAATCCAGGACAAGGAAAAAAATAATGAAGCTGACAAGAGGGAAGAAACAGATAACATTCAAAGGAAAACCAATCAGGCTGACATCAGACTTCTCCGAAGAAAACTACAGGCAAGGAGAGAGTGGAGGGACATAGTCAACAGACTCCAAGAAAACAGATGCCAACCAAGAATACTCTATCCTGCAAAGCTCTCCTTCCTCTATGAAGAAAGAATAAGGACCTTCCCAGACAAACAGAAACTCTGGAATTTCATTACGACTAAACCCCCACTCCAAAAAATACTACAAGGAGTCCTAAAGCCAGAACCTCAGAGGGATGAATAACAATGAAAGAAGGCCAAAAAAAAAGTTATTAAAAGAATAAATAAATAAAATCAAAGGAAAGACAAACACAATGGCAAATACAGATACTAACATATCAATATTAAATCTAAATGTAAATGGACTAAACACTTCAATAAAAAGACAGAGTTGCAGGCTGGATTAAGAAACAAAACCCAACCTTTTGCAGTCTCCAGGAAACACATTTAGCTACAAAAGATAAAAATAGACTCAAAGTTAAAGGATGGAAAAAAATCCTACAAGCAAATGGACCAAAAAAGAAAGCAGGAACAGCTATACTTATATCAGATAAAACAGACTTCAAACTCAAAAAAATAAAAAGAGACAACAACGGTCACTACATTATGATCAAGGGGACAATACTTCAAAAAGAAATAACACTCATTAACATATACTCACCAAACGAAGGAGCACCAAAATATATCAGACAACTGTTGTCCTCTCTGAAAACAGACATCAGAGAAAACACATACATAGTGGGAGACTTCAACACACCACTATCAACAATGGATAGATCAACAAGACAATAAATAAGTAAAGAAACTAAAGCTCTAAATAAGGACCTAGAACATTTGGGCTTAACAGACATCTATAGAACACTAAACCCCCAAAAAACGGAGTACACCTTTTTCTCAAGTGCACACGGATCATTCTCCAGGATCAATCACATACTGGGGCACAAGACAAATATCAACAGATATACCAAGATTGCAATCATACCAACCATCTTTTCTGACCATGAAGGCATCAAACTAGAAATAAACCATAAAAAGAAGGCAAGGAACTTTCCTACCTCATGGAGATTAAAAACCACACTACTGGAAGACCACTGGACTAATGAGAAGATCAAAGAAGAAATTAAAAAATTCTTTGAATTGAACGACAAGGAGGACACCAATATCCTAAATGTATGGGATGCAGCAAAAGCAGTAATAAGAGGAAAATATATAGCAATAGAAGCTCACATCAAGAAACAAGAAAGAACTCAAAAAAACAACCTAATCTCGAAGCTCAAAGATCTAGAAAAAGAACAACAAAAAAACCCCAAAACCAGTAGAAGAAAAGAAATAATAAAAACCAAAGCAGAAATAAATGAAATCGAAACAAAAAAAAAACAATCCAAAAGATCAATGAAACCAAGAGCTGGTTCTTTGAAAAAATCAATAAAATAGACAAACCCGTAGCCAGGCTCACAAAGGAAAAAAGGGAGAAAGCACAAATAAACAGGATCACAAATGAAAGAGGAGAAAACACAACGGACACAGCAGAAATCAAAAGAATAATCAGTAACTACTATGAACAGTTATATGGAAACAAGTTCAACAATCTAGAGGAGATGGACAAATTCCTACAACTCTACAATCACCCAAAGCTTGATAAAGAAGAAATAGAACACCTAAACAGACCAATTACAAGCAGCGAAATTGAAATGGTAATCAAAAGCCTCCCCAAAAACAAAAGCCCAGGACCTGATGGATTTACAAATGAATTCTACCAAACATTCAGAGACGAATTAGTGCCTATCCTTCACAAACTCTTCCAAAAAATTGAAAAGTAAGAGACAATACCAAACACGTTCTATGAAGCCAACATTACACTAATACCAAAACCAAACAAGGACAACACAAAAAAAGAAAACTACAGGCCAATCTCCCTAATGAACACTGATGCAAAAATCCTCAATAAAATTTTAGCTATCAGAATCCAACAGTGTATCCATAAGATAATTCACCACGACCAAGTAGGATTCATTCCAGGGACACAAGGATGATTCAACATCCGAAAATCAATCAACGTAATCCAACACATCAACAAAAAGAAATATAAAAACCATATGATAATATCAATAGATGCTGAGAAAGCTTTCGACAAAGTGCAACACCCATTCATGATAAAAGCCCTTGAAATTCTTGGGATACAAGGAACATACCTCAACATCATAAAGGCCATCTATGACAAGCCAACAGCCAGTATCATTCTCAATGGTGAAAAGCTGAAAGCAATTCCATTAAGATCTGGAACAAGACAAGGATGTCCACTCTCACCACTGCTTTTCAATATAATACTGGAAGTCCTAGCCAGAGCAATAAGACAAGAGAAAGACATCCAAGGAATCCAAATAGGAAAAGAAGAAGTCAAACTACCACTATTTGGAGATGATATGATAATATACATAGAGAACCCCAAAAACTCCACAGAAAAACTAATTCAACTCATCAATCAGTTCAGTAAAGTGGCAGGATATAAAATCAACACGCAAAAGTCAGTAGCCTTCCTATACACAAACAATAAATCTGAAGAAGAAGGAATCAAAAAAACCATCCCTTTTATTATTGAAACAAAAAAATCAAATACTTGGGAATAAATCTAACAAAAGAGGTAAAGGACCTATACAAAGAAAACTATAAAACACTGTTAAAAGAAATAGAAGAAGACACAAAGAAATGGAAATACATCCCCTGCTCATGGATTGGGAGAATAAACATTATTAAAATGGCCATCCTACCAAAAGCAATATACAGATTCAATGCTATTCCAATCAAAATTTCAATGTTATTCTTCAAAGAAATAGAACAGTTATTGATGAAATTCATATGGAATCACAAAAAAAACCCCGAATAGCCAAAGCTCTCCTGAAAAAAAAAAGAAGGGAATGGAGGTATCACACTCCCAGACTTCAAACTCTACTACAAAGCCATAATCATCAAAACTGCATGGTATTGGAACAAGAACAGACATACAGACCAATGGAATCGAATAGAACATCCAGAAATAAACCCACAGGTTTATGGTCAACTAATCTTTGACAAAGGAGCAAAGACTGCATTGGAGCAAAGAAAGTTTGTTCAATAAATGGTGCTGGGAAAACTGGGTCGCTACATGCAAAAGAATGAAGCTTGACCGCTACCTCACACCATACACAAAAATCAACTCAAAATGGATTAAAGAACTAGACATTAGACCTGAAACCATAAAATACATAGAAGGAAATATAGGCGAAACACTACGTGATTTGCATATCAAAGACATCTTTACAGACACATCACCCAAAGCAGTGATAGTGAAGGCAAAGATAAACAGCTGGGACTACATCAAATTAAAGAGCTTCTGCACAGCAAAAGAGACAATAACCAAAACAAAGAGAAACCCCACCAACTGGGAGAACATTTTTGCACACAACACTAATGATAAAGAACTGATCACAAAAATCTGCAAAGAGCTGATGAGACTCAACAATAACAAAGAAAATAATCCAGTCAAAAAAATGGGCAGAAGAGCTAAAAAGAAACTTCTCTGAAGATGAAATGCGAATGGCCAACCGGTATATGAAAAAATGTTCAACATCACTTGCAATCAGGGAAATGCAAATCAAAACTACCATGAGATACCATCTTACACCAGTGAGAATGGCACATATTAAAAAAACCAGCAACAACAAATGTTGGCGAGGGTGTGGAGATGGAGAAAAAGGAACTCTCCTGCACTGTTGGTGGGAGTGCAAACTGGTCCAACCACTATGGAGAGCTGTGTGGAGATTTCTGGACCTATTAAACATAGAGCTTCCATATGATCCAGCAATTCTACTCCTAGGTATTTACCCAAAGGACACAGAAACATCAATTCCAAAGAACACCTGCACCCCTATGTTTATAGCAGCACTGTTTACAATAGCTAAGCTTTGGAAACAACCCAAATGCCCAAAAATAGATGACTGGATCAAGAAGATGTGGTACATATACACCATGGAATATTACTCAGCATTCAAAAAAGATAAACACATGCAATTTGCAGCAACATGGATGGCGCTGGAAGGGATCATGCTCAGCGAAATAAGCCAAAAAGAAAAAGAAAAATACCGGATGGTCTCACTCATAGCAGGAATCTAGAAAACTTAAATAAGGGACCAGGAAAATGAATAGCTATAAGAAAGTGAAAATCCAAATCAACACAAAACTATGAACCAGAGACACTTTTTGGGGGTGGGGGGCAGGAGGGGAGGGATTCGGGTCAGAATGGGGGGGGGTTTGCAATTGTATGGGGAATATAAAAATAAAATTTATTACTTAAAAAAATAAATAACCAAAAAATATATAAAAAGTGATATATAAAAGCCAAAATTTGATAAATCAAATATAACATCTACTGAAATAATTTTTATTTAAATAATAGACAATTGAAACTTAATCTAACATAGCGTATTTATTATCTAGGAATCAATGTATGAAAATGTAGCACTTTTCCTTCTTCATTCCAGTTGTTATCATAAAGATATCCTAATTGGCAATAGCATTGTCATAAACTAGTTGATGTGATAGACAGCAATTTTAGTGAAATATTTAGAAATAAAAAACAATAAGAAGGACTGTCAATTCATAAGCAACAAATAAAACAACATAATAAAAATGAGGAACTAGAGATACCAGTTTCTAGCATGTAATTTTCAGTAGTCTTAAACTCAAGAATTTACAGAGATATGTAAATGATCTAATATAATTTTTGATACCTTTTAGGTAATTCCTAAACTGAAAGATACACTCCTCTTATTCTACTAAGTTGATTTAATAAGATCACTTTTCACTGGCAGATGAGTTGTCCCATGCTGAGATACAGTGATGGGGAATGAAAGAAGAGGATTCATTTTGTGGACTGGAAGGTATCCAGAACGCAGCTTACCACAACTATACAAAGATACACAGATGCCCTGGAATATAGTTTGGCTTAAGAGAGGCAATCAGGAAGTCTGGGAGTGGATATGCAAGGAAGTTGGCAAGGCTTAGGGAATTATCTCTACTATGTGCAAGATACTGTGATAGATCAATTTGTCCAACTGGAAAAAGAAAAACTTACATATTTCCCTTTCCTGAAAGAGCTTGTCTTCTAACAAGAAGTCTTGGATTGTTTGTTTTGTAAGTATTATTGTCATCATTTATAGTTAATTTTCAGTAAGATAACATTGGTTTACAACATTGTATATGATTCAGAAATATAAGATGTAGCCTCTTCATTTGTATGTTACTACACCACACCAACAACCAAGGCACCCACAGCAGATGGGTATGCACAAAAGAGACTATAATAAACAGAACATCAGATAGCCAATATGCTCCAAGACTGGTCTCAACCTTGATTGCACATTGAAATAAATTTAAAAAGTGGTTTGTTAAATCTTCAACTTTAAATATATAGTTTGATACCTAGATTTCTCTCCCCAGAGAATATAATTTAATAGGTCAGAGGTGCACCTGAAACAGGGCAGCAAGGGTCCCTAAAACTGACCAAGGATAGTGCCCAAATAGCTTTTTGGTCACTGAGGTCTTCATGATTCCTAGAGTATTCGGATTCAACAACAATAACGGAATTTATAAACAAACCAAGGATAAACAAAGAGTTACTAACACCAAAAATGTCTATTTACCTCACCCAAAGCAGTGTCCAGTGTTTCAAAGTCCTAAACACAAAGGCTCCCAATCAAGATGATGTCTTCCTGCCACCTTGGACCTAGAGCATGCAGCAGCCAGACTGCAGGCCTGGTTCCAACTCATGAAGACAGCAGAAGACACAACAGGAGATGCTCCCCAGAGCTGCTGCGATGTGCCAGCACAGCACCAGACAAGTGACACTCAAAACAGCAGCTGCAGCGGCCAAAACACCCGACAAATGGCCACACATGCAGCTCAGCTAGGTGTGCGGCTCCTGTTCTTCACTGTCCCTGCCATGCTGTAACAGCAGCAAACTGGGAACAATTTTGGCTACTCCAAAGACTCCAAACTTTTCCTCTCTGAGGTCAGCTGCTGGAAGCCTCTCCTTCAGAGGTCTGCAATATCCTTCTGGAAGCTTGGCATGATGGGGTAGAAATCACTGACTCCAAAATTGCTGAAGATCCAAAAATGCTGAAATCCAGAACGTTGAATCTGCCCCCCACCCCAACTCCCACTCCAACACTGAATCCCAAACACTTAATTCTGAGGGCTTCTTTTTCAGTCTATTGTATTTCTTATCAGAGTCTTCACCCACACTGGTAATTTGTTTGCATCTTCCCTGGAGCTATCATCTTCACCAGTATCCCCTGTAGTGGGCATGACCTATAACAGTCTTTGGCTCAGCCACTAGTTACACACCTGGACATGGATTATTTTTTTCCTCAAACATCTCTCTTGGTTATGCTAATGTGCAGCCAATGTTGAGAAATCAGAGGGGGATTAGTTCCAGATGAAAATGGAAAAGGATCAGAATGCTAGTGCAGACTGAATGAAGTCATGGACGTCAAGACTTGGTATTAATATTTTATGTACAGTGGGAAACTACTCAAAGGTCTTTTTTTAATATAAAAATTCCCAAATCAGATCAGTACCCTAAAACAACTATTATATTTCAGGGCCTCCCTGGTGGTGGAAGGGGTTAAGCACCGCACTATGAAGCAATCCACAACCACTGCAATAGCAGTTCGATCCCTGGCTGGCCTGGGAGCAACCCACATGGCACAGCAGACCTCTCCTGTCTCGCCCATTGCACTGCTCCCCTCAGCAGTGTATTTCAATCAGTCTGCCTGTTCTGTTCCCCACTCTGTCTCTGGTGAGTCCACTCACCCCCTGCATCTCTGTCCTGTACCCCCGCTCTTGTATGCATAAATAAATAAATCTTTAAAAAAAAAAAACTACTGTATTTCAAATGTAAAATTTATACAGACTAAATAAAGGAAGTAGTTATGAGGGGGGAAAATGAGAAATAATTTGGAAGATAAAATACATCCATTCTTGCTGGCTGTTAAAACAGGACAGTGAATTGAGGAAATCAATGAATGGATTTAGAGGGAGGCAGAGCAATGAATGAAACCAAAAAAAAAAAAAAAAAATGGAAAGTAAAGAGTAAAATGAAAGAGAGAAGTTAAGAGATGATATAAGAGATGATATGCAAGCTAGGGGGTAGGGGGAGGGGAAAATGAGAGCAGCATTAAGGAGCACAGGCTCAGGCAGCTCCTGCTACTGTGGGTTCTTTGGTTTCTCTTTGGCCAGACACTTTTACTATTCCCGGGTGACATACATGAAGCTAAACACAAAGAATATAAGCCACTATCCAATCTACTAGTCTGAGATTGTTGAAATACCGTTAATATTTTGCTATCAATTAAATAAATTCAACTTCATTATGTTAACTGACATTAGGATTGTACCCCAGAATGTTTGAATAAATTGTATTTCTACTTAACAGGATATGATAAACATTTTCTGATATCAGTATTCTTTCAAGTGTGACTTTTTTAATTTCAGCAGGTAAACATTGATGTAAATAAAAAAATATATAAGTAACTTTACCAATGACTGAATTTTGTTAGGATACAAACCCAGTACTGCAGCACTCAGGCAGTTATCAGGAAAGGAGTGAAAGAAGGCGGGGAATGTTATGTAAAAATAAGACATTTCTACTATTGCTAAAGAAGAATGTGCTAAATTTCAAAGTAGTCATCTGTAGCCCTAAAGTAGTTTCAACCTCAGGGAAAGATCCCACCACTTGGCCATCAGTTCACTCATATTTAGAACAAGAAAACATCTGATAATCTAAAATCTAAGAAACCATCTAAAATATCTTTGATTATATATATTGATTGTTGAAGAAATTCACCCTAATTATATGTAAAATAGTTAGCTTGTGAACCAAGAACTTTTAATCTGAAGCAGTGTGAGCTAACAGCGTCTGGAGTGTTTATGCTATTGATTGCATTTTTAAAAAAGAAAGCAGCAACAACATATCTCATAGAGTTGTAAATGGACAATATTTCAGGGAAATGAAAAAAGAAGCTCAAAGTAAAAATAGCATAAAGAGGAAAATGAGGTATTTCAACTTAAAATATTTCAACCTAAAAATGTTTTTGTGAAAGGCAAACTGATACAAAATGCATTAATTTTGCACTAGTTATATATTTGTAAAACCAGAAAATTTTAATTCTACTTCTTTCCAAAATTGATGATTTACCCAAGAAAATAGTATCAAAGTCCAAGTTCATGCTTCTTCAATGAGAAGATAATTACAATTATTTGTGTAGAATATTCATCCTCTCTGCAGCACAAACAAAAGTCCAAGTTACAAGGAGGCCAATTCCTGCCAGCACAAAGAAGTCTGGAAAAACACTGCTTGGCCATATGTTCAGATGCTGGCAAATGAGCTTGCTTGTCAGATGTTGTCTTACAGAAGGGACTTTTCACCACTTTCTTAACACATGCTGTTGCTGCCCTTGAAGTACAAATAAGTTACAATTTTGAAGTCCTAATTAATCATTTAGATTCCGTGTTTCCCATCTTTTTCATTATTTCATTGTGCCAATATCTTAAAATTTGTGTACTCATCAAGAAGCTAAAAATTAATTTTTTCTCCTTGAAACTAGTATCTTTAATGTAAATTTAGTGTTCACTTGAAGAATTAATAATTTGGTCATTATTGGGGTCAATTCGGTATTTCGTTATGATTGAAAAACAGAATTGTACCTTTTTGCACTGTGTCTTAAGTAACAAACATAACTTTTACCTAAACAGCTAGTAAAGTCTTGTTTATATCTTGAGTACTAAGAACGAGAGCAAGACAAAGCTGAGTTACAGAGCTGCCAATATTAACAGTAAAATTAATGATAAAAAATTTACCAGTCAAAAGTTGATATAGAGTCTATGTTCAATAAGCTATAATGCATGAGTATATTTGGAAGGAGAAGATAACAGGATTAAATTAAAAAAAAGAAAGCTCTTAAAGTCTTTTGACTTTAGAAGTTGATTTATGAGTCATATCTTCTCTCCATCCCCAAAAGAAAGAAAGATTTTATTTTAGGCAAATGGGCAAATTCTGAAAGAATAACTGGGTTAGATACATATGGACTCAAAGTAAACAAACAAACAAAAAAAATGACCTAATTATCAGGTAAGTAATTAAAACTTAGAAAGATTATTCACTTCTAAATTGATCAGAAGAACTACAATACAGTTTCACTAGGAGGTAAACATGAAGATTCTAGATGTGTGAGATTTTTGTCATCACATTTCCACAAAATTTCAAATGCATTTTATGCACTGTGTTATTACTATTACAATTATAACCTTGGTTAATGGTATCACATCTTGATTCACACTCTAAAATTCTAAACCATTCTCATATCCAGTAATCAAATAATTCTACCTCAGGACTATTTCTCTAATCTTCTCATTCTCCCTTTTACACTAGTTTCATGCTTTATTAATCTAAGAAATGGCTTTTGGAGCCTAGACCAAGAATTGCAAATAGGTTTCATGACATGTGCCAAATTGTTCTTTGGTAGTGGCTGTGTATGTATAGTCTTGTTTTGACATGGTAAGGGAGAGTATTTTTATGGGTTAATATTGTCTACTATGGGCTCAAATATATTAGGTGACAAATGCAGAAAACAGCATTTTCTTTATGACTTTTCTATTTCTCCCTACTCCAATCTATCTTCAATTTGCCAAAATACTTTCTCAAATAACTATAACTACATCAACTTATGCAAATTTCTACTAGCTTTCCATGTCTACAAGATAAAATTAAAACTGCTCATTATTATGCATTTAACTCTTCTCAACCTAGTTCCAGTTAGTTTATCACTTGCCACCTATTTTTGCTAATCTAGCACATTCTAAATATGATGAATTTTGCCACTTTCTCTGGCACAAAATTCATGGCTCATGACTTTCCCATTAGAATCTAATCTTTCTACTGGCCTCTATCATACAAATAAACATTCACCATAAAATATCTAGAAAAAAATTAGTAATCATAATTTAAAGTACAGTCTCTCAAAGTAAGGTAAATTTCTAAGGTCATGTGAACAAAGGGCCATAAAATTTAAAACAGAAATTTTCACGTAAAAGTAGGACCCTTAAAAATAAAATGGGTCAACACATAGTGAAAGGATGAGTTAGAAAAAAAATCTGAAAATTTATAAATGAAGATGACTAGAGACTTGTCTTACTTTGGTTTTTCTCTTTTTTAAGGAAAAAATATCACCTTTGGGGAAACGGTGGAGGAAAACTGATAGAGCCATTAGTCCTTATTTAGAAATGCAATGAATCATAAACATGGTAATTTTGTTTTTTAAAATCTGTTCTTGTACATATGATAATAAAATTGCAAATAGGGGCTTCCCCTGGTGGTGCAGCAGTTGAGCGCTGGGTTGCGAAGCTGCCCGCAGCCTCTGCAGCGATGGTTCCGATCCCTGGCCACCGGCAAAGTTCCCACATGGCACACACACCTCTGCTGCCTTGCCCGCTGTTCCCCTCAGCAGTGTATTTCGTCAGTCTGCCTGTTCTGTTCCCCATTCTGGCTCTGGTAAATTCTCTCACCCTCCCGCGCTTCTGACTGTACCCAGTTCTTGTATAAATAAATAAACAAATCTTAAAAAAAAATGAAATTGCAAATAGATTGACTATATTAAAGAACACTAAGAATGATAACACATATCACCAAGAATTTATCTGATGACAAACTTCTCAAAAGCGATCAAGTCAAAAGACAATAGAAAAAATATAGCTTCATGGATCTAAGGCAAAAACATATCAACTGCAGATTTTTATAAACAAAGGCAACTTACCATTCAAGAATGAGAGCATTTTCAGACAAAATATTTGCTGTGCTTATTAAGGGAATTTGAAGGAAGTACTTCAGATATAAGAAAATTGCTTAGGTCAAGAATTACTACCCCTGTGGCAGTTAAAAAAAAAAAAAGCCAAATTAGTCTTGCTTTCATATCTAGGAAACAAGTGAGTTGCTTCCATTTGTGTATTAAAAATTACCTTGCTGAGCTAAGCTTTGGAATCAACCCAAATGCCCAAAAATAGATGACTGGATCAAGAAGATGTGGTACATATATACCATGGAATATTACTCAGCATTCAAAAAAGATAAACACATGCAATTTGCAGCAACATGGATGGCACTGGAAGGGATCATGCTCAGCGAAATAAGCCAGAAAGAAAAAGAAAAATACCAGATGGTCTCACTCATAGCAGGAATCTAGAAAACTTAAATAAGGGACCAGGAAAATGAATATCTATAAGAAAGTGAAAATCATAATCAACAAACAACTATGAACCAGAGACACTTTATGAGGGGAGGGGGGCGGGGGGGAGGGATTGGGGTCAAAATAAAGGGGTTGCAATTGTTTGGGGAATATACAAATAAAAAAAATTAAAATTAAAAAAAAAGAAAAAAAATTACCTTGCTGTGAATATTTTGCTCATAGTTTTGGTGTTGTGATATCATTTTCTTAGGTGTCTAACTAAAATAGAATTCCTTAGTTCTAAGGTACATTTGCCTCTACATTGTACTACTTCCAACAAATTCCTAGAAGATTTGCAGTTAAAAAACAAGAAAGATATGCTAGTCTTTCAAATACCTTAATTTAGATACCCTCTCCCAGTATACATTGATCTTCTGTGCCTTGCCTTTCCTGTTTTAAAACATCAGAAATATATATTAAAATAAGCTGATATTTGCTGAGTACTTGGCATGTACCCCATAATATGCTAAACACTTCACAAGTATTATCTCTTTTAATCATCATTATAATCATGAAGTATTTATGTTTCACAAGTATGGAAACTGAGGCTCAGAAAAATTAATACATTTCCATGGTCACATATGTAGGAAAATAATGTATGATAAAAAATAATAAATATGCCACAGACTGAAGATCATTTCCATAGGAATCTAGGAAAAATCAGCCTCACTAGATGCACACATGCACATATAATCACAAAGTTTATGAAATATTAAGTGCACTAAAGCAGAGATTATATTATAATGAAGATTCTAAAAAATATTTTAGCTTAAACTAGATAGAAATATATTTCTCTCTCAAAACAGTCTGGGGGGCCAAGGTAAGCATCACAGCTTTGCCATCAAGCTTGTGACTGCCAAGGATTCTCCAGACATCACTATTTCACAGCCAGAAGCAAAGAGAAAGAGAAGTACAGTAATAAGTTGCACTATCCACCTGTCCCTAGGTATCATCAGCCTAAACTTAACTGTGGAAACACACTTAGCAGCAAGGACAACTAGAAAGTATAATCAGCAAATTGGACAAAAGCAGTCAAGTGTCCAGCTGAAATTCACAAGGTCTATATATAAAATGGAGGAAACAATGAATAATAGAAGGACAAGTGATAGTCTCCGCCTCACTTACTTGTTAGAACCGACATAGGCCATATGCAAAGATATAAGAGGAAATGACTGGAAGAGTAGGTTAAAATCCAACTGTGGCAGGATTAAATGTCCATCCAAAGAGATTATCTTAAGAAGTCTTTTTAAATAAACTTTTTTATTGAAATACAGCAGACAAAAATACACAAATTGTAAATGTACTATCTTATGAATTTACGCAAACTAAACATATATATGTTAGGATTCAAGTTAAGAAACATAATAGTGGCACTTCCACAAACCCCCTCCTACCTACCTTTTCCAATCACTAACCCAAAGATAATCACTATCTTAACTTCTCAATATGAATTAGTGTGCCTATCCTGTTATGCCTATGAGATTTGTACATATAGTAGTAACAGTATTCTTATTTTTAACTGGTGCATTGTAGATTATGCTATGATTTATTTAACAATTGCCTCAATATAAACAGAATTGTTTCTATTTTTTTTTAGCTAAAAGATAACACTGCTATTTTACTTTCTTTCATTTTTATGGAACACCCATCACCAATTTATTTGGAATATATATCCCTCCCCCCAAAAAAAGAATTACTTCACAAAGTGTATATATATATATATATATGTTCAACTTTTGTAGATCATGTTTTCCTCAAGCAGTTGTATCAATTTACTGTACCTCTTGTAGTATATGAATATTCAAATTATTCTACATTCTCACTAACGTTTGGGAATAGCATATGTTTTTGCTGTAGTCATTTTAGTGGGTGTGATTTTCATTTCCTAGTGACTACTGAGGCTGAGGATACTTTCTTATATTTATTAGTCATTTAGAGAGCAATGTTACTCAGCAACAGTCCTGGTCACTTGCCCAAGTTTTTATTGATCAGTCAGTCTTTTTCTTACTGATTTATAGGAGTACTATACGTAAGCGGAATAAAAATCCATTGCCACTTTGTAACTTTCTTCTCAGCAAACAATTTTTGGTATTTTGAATAAAAGAGTGACAAAAATTACTCATATTTTGAGGAAATTAATCTGCTATACATAAAGGTCAAGCTGAGAGATGTTAAAAATATAATGAACATACTCCTGGAGAAAGAGAATGAGGGCCTAATTTAGAAAGAAGGCAGCTCTAATTTAAAAAAAAAAAACAAGAGGAAAAAATGAGATTCTTTATAAAGGATGAGTTTATTCATTTATTTATAAATATTGGAAACCTTGATAACTAATTTGGATAATTATAATACATAGTCAATTCACACAGTATAGTGTTACTTGGCAAAACAAGGCTGTCAATACTGACATATCAGAAATTAAGAAAATGAGTTTGGAATTACTGAAGAGTCTTAACTAAGTTATCAGCAAAACAGAAGTAGGATCACCAAGTAGTAGGGAGGCATAATTATTCCAAGTTTAAAGGTATTCTTTTATCCTTGCCATGTCTAACAGCTCCATATCATTTGTCTTTCAGATTACTGAACCAAGGAAAAATTATAAAATATAGGCTTAAAGAAAGTAACACTAGAAATGAACACAATAGTCTTTCTTCAAGGACAATTTTCCCAAAAGAGGATTGAGGATTTAGGAGCAGCAACCTTGGGATTCTTTTTGTCAAAATATTTCCCAATTCTCCCCACCCTCAAGACTAGTCCGAATGCCTTTCTATATATATATTTTTTTTAATGACAACTCTTTTTTTTTTTTAAGATTTATTTATTTATTTATACAAACACTGGGTACAGTCAAAAGCGCAGGAGGGTGAGAGAATTCACCAGAGCCAGAGCAGGGAGCAGAGCAGGCAGAAGGACCGAAGTACACTGCTGAGGGGAGCAGCGGGCGTGGTAGGAGAGGTCTGCGCGCCATGTGGGACCCTCCTCTGGAGGCCCGGGAGCAGCCAGGGATTGAAGCAGAGACTGCAGTCAGCTTTGCAACCCAGCGCTCAACTGCTGTGCCACCGGGGAGGCCCTCTATTCTAATTCTTAAGACTTACTAGTATCTTAGAAGTAAAGGTTACATAATTCCCCCTTACTAGTTACATTAAAATGTTTTATCAGATTGACCTCTTAAGTCCCCTATGGTTATGATCAGCACCAATACATCATCATGTAATATTTATTGAATACTTACTATGGACTGTATCGTCTATATTACTTAATCTTTTTTTTAATTTAAATTTTATTTTTATATTCCCCATACAATTACAACACCCTTATTTTGACCCCAATCCCTCCTTTCCCCGCCACCCCCCCAATAGTGTGTCTCTGGTTCATAGTTGTTTGTTGATTTTGATATTTTCTTTCTTATAGTTATTCTTTTTCCTGATCCCTTATTTAAGTTTTCTAGATTCCTGCTATGAGTGAGACCATTTAATCTTTGTAAATTCCTGGGGACTCTCTGGTGGTGCAAATGGTTATCACTACCGTAGCAAGAGTTCTATCCCCTGTCTGGGAACTAGCCCACATGGTGCAGCAGACCTCTTCTGTCTCTCCAGCTGATCCCATTAGCAGTATATTTCAGTAGATCCACATGTTCTGCTCCCCACTCTGTATCTCTCACCCTCCCAACCTCTGGCCTATACCCCAGTTCTTCTATGCATAAATAAATAAATATCTTATAAAAAATCCTTGGAAAATCCTATAAATAAGTATTATTACTAGTTCTTCCTACCCTAACTGGAAAAACTTAAACAAAAGTTAAGCCATTTGTCCAAAGTGACAGAATAAGTTATCATGGAGCTTGTCTGCGAGACAAGGCAGCTTAAATCTAGAACCTGTTATACTATTTATTGCTATCTACAGACTCTTTGTCAGTTCCTATGAAATTTCCAGGACATTTAAGGCCACAAAAGAATAAGAATCATAAACAATTAGGTTTAGTGGTAAGGTCTGGAATGTGGAAAGCTCACTCTAAGGAATACTCATATGGGAAAGACTAAGAAACAAAAGCAATGAACTAACAAAACAAAACTAAAACAAACTCTTACATTCTAAGAACAAAATAGTGATTGTCAGAGGGATGGTAGAAAGGGAGGAAGGGGAAGAGGTTGTATAAATTGGGTTAAAGGAGTCAACTGTGTGTTGAAGGATGGAAACTAAATTTGTGGTGGTGAACAAAATGTAGTGTTCATTTATAATGGGGTATACCTAAAACTGACATATGTTACAGACCAGGCTCTACTCTCTTGGCAACTCTTAAAAACATTTTTTTTTTTCAATCCTGGCAATCAATGGGTGACAGATGTCACAGCCATATCACCTTTACATCCCTGGTAACACAGGGGTTAAGTCTCAGTGCCATCAAACTATCGCTAGCCACTGTGGTGTGAGTTCCATCCTGGGCCAGGAGCTGACCAACATGGCTGGCAGACATATCCTGCCTCGGACCTCCCCTGCCTGGCCAGCTGCTCCCCTCAGCAGAGTATTTCAGTGGATCCACCTATTCTGCTCCCTGCTCTGTCTCTGGTGAATCCTCTCATCCCACGCACCTCTGGTCTGCACCCTAGTTCTTATATGTAAATAAATAAAATCTTTTTAAAAAATATAAAAAAAAATTTCTTCTAAAAATACGGTGATTTCCCAGTGAACTTATGACAAAATCTAAACTCTCATCAGACTCACAAATTCCTGCAAAAATCTGTCTCCTGCCCTCTCCACCCTCACTACAACCCATTCTCCCCATTCTTACTGTGCACACTGACTTTTATATTAATGCATTACACATAACAAACCCTTCTCCAACATAGGTCTTTGTGACTGCTACTCTCGAGCCTGACCTTTTCTTTGCCCAGCAGCTTAAAAGTTTGACTTCTCATCTTTTACTTCAATTTAACTCATGGAACATTTCTTTGATTGTTCTCTTTAAAGTGTTCATCTCAATTTATTTCTTTATCATATAGCATTTTGCTTAAGTGTAGAGTTTCTGAAAATTGTAATTTTGTTGCTTAGTTATAAATACATTAATCTGTCTTCCCACTAGAATCAAGCTTCATGACAGGATTTCCTGACACATGTTAGCTACTAGTACAGAAATCTGATTAAATTTAAGTATTAATAAATGGCTGTTATATTTCTTGGATAATCTGGGGTATAGTAAGGTCATTAACTGAGATATGAAATACATTTGGAATAGCAAGTTTTGGTGGCCAATAGAGTTCAGTGAGGAAAGATTGAAGGTAAGATGCCTGCACAGGAAAGGCAAGCTAGACACAGGAGTCTAAAACTCAGAGAAAAGTCTGGACAAGATAATACAGATTTAAAAGACAATATAAAAATAGGGAAAAGAAAACTATGGGTGTTGATCAGAAGGCCCATGAAACTATGTAGAATGAATGAAGCAGAAGACCAAGCCATAATATGAAAAAAACAAAAAAAAGAAATAATGGTGAGGGGGACTCAGAAAGTACCTTCAAGAGGTCAGACAATTGCCAGGAGAGATTTTCCAGGAAAGTAAAAGGTTAGATAAAGGATCAAATTCTTAGTTTAGTGGATGACACATGTAAAGGGGAAATCAGATTTGGTGTCTAGAAACCCCTAGAGAACTTTGGGAGAGTTGCAACCAAGATGATTAAGACACTGAAGATAAATGTGTTTGAAACTTGTAGGTTTACCTAGGGTTTGGAGTCAATAAAAATCTTGTAATGGCTTTGAAAACCCTAAGGCACAGAATGTATGACTAAACAACGTTATTCAGTTTCTCTTCTATCAGCCTTAGAAATGAAATAGTTATGCTGCTTTGTTGGGATTTTCTAAGGAGGTAGTATTAAAGTCAGTTGAAAAAACAGGTCTATTCAATATCGCAGAAAGTCATGATTATCAGTAGCAAAAGCTACCAGGGCGCTCTCAGAGAATAAACGCTGTGCCATATATACATTAAACAGAAAGAAATTTCAGAAGCTCAATGACAGCCAACAGCAGTTCACACAGCCTACCAGGGTATGGCAGGCTATTCAAGATCACAGATGCTTCTACTTGCTCTAATCAGGAAGAGTTGTTCTTGTAAGTGCATTCACATTGGTAGTCAGTAGAGATGCATCCATGCACTAAATCTTGAACCTGAACTGAGTGGAAGTATTCTTGAGTATTTAATTTATACTCCTTCCCCCGACCCAAGTTCAAAGGCTATGATAAAATAACCCCCATTGAAAAGCCAAAAGCTGATCTAAAACATGGATAGAATAGAGCCCAGAAAAGCAAGATTAGCGCTGGATTGGAACTCAAAACAGGGAAGAGGTTTCTGAACAGCCCATTCTTTTTCTATGTATTCCAGATATTCTGACATAATTATTACACTCATTTGTCAAAAAGTGGTTACTTTCAGCAAGACGGTTCCTATAAAAATTATTCACATATATAAATGAAAATTAGGCATTCTGTATATCTGCTCTCATTTAAAAATTAAATCTCTTTCTGCTGATAATTAGATTTGGCCCAGGACAGTGTTCTCTGGCACTCAGTAAGCTGTTTATTAACACAAGTGTGTGTGTGGCAGACACAGTTTAAAAGGAGCTGCTTTTTCATCCTCCAGCCATTTACTGTGGAACACACTGGGATATAAAATTCTGGATGGAAAGCCGAAAAAAGAAAGACATGGTCGGGGAACCTGGGGAGAATTCTGGACTTCTGCCCTTTCATTTCCTGTGTGTGGGAGGCAAGCAGTGGCAACTCCTTGAAGAGACCCCTGGGGCAAAAGAGAGGTCTGGCTCTGTGGCTTCCACTTTGGCAGTGGAGGATGAGGTAGTCGCACAGGTAAGGGCGCCCCGGCGGTCTCTATAGCAACACTGGAGCGGGTGGAGGTGCAAAAAAAAAAAAAAAACGCCTTCCACTTTGCAAGCCCCCGCCTGCCTGCCTGGCCTCCCCCGACCTCGCGCAGGCAGTCCGCTGGTCCTCCAACCACGCACGCTCGCAGCTGGCCGCTCAGCGCTGGGCTAGCCTCCCCCGAGTCCCCTGCTAACTGCACAGTTGCCTTGGCAACGGCTGGGGGAGGAAGGCCAAGGCCCTTTTCCCTCTGGCATTCCCGCCTGCGGAGACTGGGTGTGAGGGCCTGGAAGGGATCCGCGTCCTCCTCCAGTCGGGCTGAGCAAGGTGGAGCACTCAGAGGAGTACGCAGCGCAGGACTAAAGGCCTGGGTCCCATCCCAGCCAGACCCAGAGTGGAGGCTCAGCCACCTCTCCATCTCCCCGCACAGCACCAGAAACAGCTCCTTTCTCCACAACCCTGGGGAACTGGGCCAGGGAGGGGCAGTCACGCCCAGATTGTGCATGTCACCCTCTAAGGTCAAAGAACCTGTAAGAGAGTTTGTCCCACCCCACTCTACCCCGACACAAAAGCTAGGGCCCAGGATGCTTCAGGGAGAGAAAAGGAACTCCGGGAGTTGTGCTCTTTCTGTACCCTCCAAGTTTGCGTTCACTAGGCCACATATTCCACCAGACCCTTCTGGTCTACCTAGAGTTTTCTCCAAGGACCAGGACAACGAGTCCTCTCCCTTTTCTCTGCCTTTCCTGCAATTTGAGGAACAGAGGGTACAGAAAATTAACCATATGTGAG
This sequence comes from Talpa occidentalis, assembly GCF_014898055.3. Taxonomy (NCBI): domain Eukaryota; kingdom Metazoa; phylum Chordata; class Mammalia; order Eulipotyphla; family Talpidae; genus Talpa; species Talpa occidentalis. The sequence continues at coordinate 30,663,155 of NW_023601322.1, read as the reverse complement.
GTGTAGACCAACACCCCACAATAGAGGACCCCAGGTTTCTCTCTGGGTCAGCAGCTCCGTTCCCTCAAATTTCCTTTAGAGAGGGACCCTGAGGGATTGTCTGCAGGCAGTGCCCTGCCACCCCCCAGCCAGGTAAACCATGTCCAGTGTGAGCACCCCTGATGGATGATTCAGAATTGTATACAGAAATCGATTTTGCTCAGAGCCTAAAAGAACCGAAATCCTGTGTTTATTTACTGGAGCAAAGCGAGCACAGGTGGAGAAATGTCTCTTGGCAGCTAGGTCAAGGGACTGTTTCCTTGCTTTCTAATGCTTCAAAAACGTCCGAGAGTCTGAAAAATGAACACTATTGTGTAGATGTAAACAAAAAGCAAAAGAAGCTAGTTTTCATTCTCTACTTGAAATTTTGAGAGCAGTTTTTCCTGTTGCTCAAAAAAAAAAAAAGCTGTCCTTTTTTTTGAGCAATAATATTTTAGTGCTATAACAGGACATTTCATTAACAATTTTTATTACCTTCTTAATATAATCCACAAAATTGAAAATTCACAAATAAGCAATAAATATGTTGCTGTATATATATTGCAACCGATTTTTACAAACTTTTATCAAGATGCATGATGAATCAGTGTATTGTTAAGTAATTGTTGGTTAACTACCTTTTATAACAAAGTGAATTTTTGCCTGGAGAAAATACATTGGGAAACTAAGGCTTTTGCTAAATAGAATTAGGTTTAATAGTTTGCTTAAGAAACTTTGAACTTCAAAAACATAATAAATAGGGCCTCCCTGTTGGCTCAAGGGTTTAAGATGCAACTTATGAAGCTATCCACAGCCACTGCAGCATGAGTTTGATCCCTGGCCAGGAAGACACCCACATGGTGCAGCAGACCTCTCCTGCCTCACCCGCTGCTCCCCTTAGCAGTGTCTTTGTCCTTCTGCCTGTTCTGCTCCCCACTCTGTCCCTGGCGAATTCTCTCACCCTCCCATGCCTCAGACCTGTACCACAGTTCTTGTATAAATAAATCTGTAAAAAAATAAATAAAAGGGAACCCCAAATCCTTTAAAAAAAACAAAAAGATATGTTTATAATATAGCTTATATATAAACATGTCTATATTTTAGTTAATATAAAACAATACATAGTAAGAAATCTGTACTACACAAACACATATAATTTGTATACTAAAACATAAAAGGTCTTTCTTTTAGAATTGTGAGATTAGATATAGTTCTTAAAATGTACCCTGAAATGTTACCTGTTAATACAGGTAAGTCCTGCTGTCTTTTCACTAAAATACTTAGTTATATAAGGCAGTATTTCAAAGATGATTTTCTTAAAGAATTTCACTTTACATTCTCAGAGAAACATAAATGTCTATTTACTTTATATGAAAAATGTGATGCAGTGAGTAGATTAATAAAGATTAACTTTAATCACCTTCCAAACTTCCAAAGTATTTTTCTACTGACAGAAGTCTGTTATCTCCCTAAGGATATTATCCATGGCCTCAACTACTAAATTTTGGGGTGTTTTGTTCACATTTATTCAAGTTAAATGTATGTTTCACCTGAGAGACAGATCTGTGAGTCATAGAATATATATGGACTGATATTTAAAATATCACACCCCCCTCCCAAACATCACCAAAGGAGCTACCCAAAGTGTAGGAAGATGGAATCTTGTTAGTATAGACCAGAAAGAAGGTAATCCAAGGGAAATTTTGGGATGACTTTTCTGTGTTGCATTCAGCATGTGCATATGGCATCTAGGCAGAACAAACTAAAGAAGGAAAATTTACTTTCTAGTGTAAACCATGTCATCCAAAGGGTACATTTGAAAAATTAAAGTGAAATGAATAATTCTAAAGCTTCAATAAGAATTCTTTTTTTTTTTTTTCCATGGTTTTAAACTGCTGATTGTGTACTGAATTGCTTTCCCTGGCAAGATGGCTATTATATAGTTGATTACATGTCAAATCAAAAACTCAACTATATGAGGACTCAAAAAAAGCAATTTATTTTAACCTAAAGTATATCACTGATGAATTACAAAGTTGCAAGAAGAATGGAACACAATATACAGTTTTGAAATCCCATTTGCTATCTTGTTTCCATCCGTCAGAAGTTCTTGTAACTTCTTATATAGAAGACATACCATTTTCTATCTTTCCACTCTCTTAAAACTGGCCTAGTTTATATACCACATTTTCTTTATTCACTCATTAATGGGTAGTTTGGTTGATTTTATGTGTTTGTTATGATGAATAACAAAGCTATGAACATGGGGGTACACATAAGCTCAATGGAATACTACTCAGCTATTAAATAGAAATGGTGATTTCTAACAATATTGAGGTGATCATGTAAGTGAAATTAGTGAGAAATTATCAGAGGTAATTATCAGATGTTTCGATCATTTGTGAAATATAACCAAGAAAACTAACTGTCAAAACACAGCAAAAAAATTTTAGGTTGAAAAATATGGTGGTTACCAGAGGGGAGGGCAAAGGAGAAGAGGGTAGAAGGTGTAAAGTGACTATGTAGTGGCACTGGAAGTTTGGTGATGGGTGAGTGAAGCATGTGCAAAATTATATAGTTTTATAAATAAATGGTAAATCAATTTGATTAAAAATCTGGTCTAATAACCATCCTCTCTAATCCTCCCTAACTTCTTGCAGTCTTTTTGCAAGTGAACTCCAATTGAAATAATTTCTCCCCCCCTTGTATGGATGCACTTTCAGTTGAGGGTTTTTATTTTTTTTCTCATTAAGAATACCCTTGTGATACAACAACAGATCATCCAAACAGGCATGGTGTGCTATAAATGTTTTGATTAAACCTTCTCTTCCATCATACCTATCCTCTCTTCCACTGATCACTATTTTTTCTTTGTTTCTTTAGCTTAATGAACCATTTCATTAAACCCATGGGCATTAAAAAATATGGCTTATTGTTGCTATAGATTTCCAAAGGCATTCTTTAGGGCACAATGTTAGCTTCAGATAACACTTCTCTGGTCATAACCTATATCAGTTGTTTCTTCAGCCTGCATGGATAGACCTGAGACTAACTTACATGAGTTATACCAATTGTCTGAATCATTTCTCTTGCACGGATTAAGAATTTACAAAGACAATGGGTGCAAATATTTGTAAGTTAGATCACTGTGTCATGGAGCAGTGTCTTCTGTATGATTCTGCTCTTTTCAGTTTTATTATTATAATAATCACATTTCTGTAGTTTGTTCATATTTTCCTTTTTTTTGCCATTGTTGCAACTAGGTATGAATTAGATGCCTTCCACAGCCATGAAATGAAAATTATAATAACTGATATGCAGAGTACTTATGCTATGCACACCATGTGTTTCTCTTAATGAAGACAATATATCTTTAATCATCTTTCAAATTGCCAAACTATTTCTATACTGGCAGAAATATTTCTAGTATCACCCTAAGGATATTATCCATGCATTCAGATGCTAAATAAGCTCCTTTGTTATCCACAGTAATTAAAGGTAAATGCATATTTTAATTGGGAGACTGATCTGTATTTCTGACATAGGCTGTATATGGAATTATGGTTAATACTTCAGTTTATGTCATCAAGATCTCAGAAGATTCATCATCAGAGACTCCTCATTATTAATGAATGGGGAGTGAGTAGAAAAACTTTTAGCCTTTGTACCACTTCTTTTGACATTTGGAAAGGTTAGTCTAGCTTCTCACTCTTTATAAATCTCACATGGCATTAGAAGCTCTCAGCAGGTCTGGCATGCTTTCAGCTAGGTCTCAATGTTTGCATATTCAAGTACTGTTCCATTTTCTCAAGGCACGACATATATTGGATTATTAAAATATGGCACATAACATAACTACTACCTAAGGCATTCAAAATGAATAATTACCTGATCATTTAATATTAGGATACACTAGAATTGATGAAATTGGGGAAAGAGAAATACAATGGGTACAATAAAAATGATTTAAAGGGCCTCCCTGGTGGTGCGGGGGTTAAAGACAGCTCTATGAAGCTATTGCAAGCCACTGCAGCATGAGATAGGCTAAGGAGCAACCCAATGACACAGCAGAACTCCCCTGCCTCGCCTGCTGCTCCCCTCAGCAGTGTATTTCAGTAGATTATCCTGTTCTGCTCCCTACTCTCTCTGGTGAATCCTCTCATTCCGCGTACCTCTGGCTTTCACCCCAGTTCTTGCATGCATAAATAAATAAATCTTTAAAAAAAATTTAAAAGAAATATAATCAATATGTAATTTTTAATAGATGTTTCTAGACAATAGAACCAGAGGTATTTTTCTTTTGCATTTCTCTTCAAAGACTCCATAATAAGCAGGTGTTAATTAACTAATATATATTTTTATTAATTATGTCTATGAAATTATCCTAAATTCATATTGTTATAAAAACAATTGACAAATCAAAAAAAAAATTTAAAAAGGGCATATCATTGCATTTAAAACAATAAACCCAACCATAGATTACTTACTAAAATGTATTTTATATTTAATGTCACAAATAGTGTACAAGGAAAAGGATGCAGAATGATATACTATGCCAACACCATGTAGGTGGGTTGTCACTGGGATGCAAGTTTGGGTTAACATTTGAAAATCAATGTTAATTCACCAAAATAACAAATGAAAAACAATATACTCAATAAAAAAGAAAATGGATCTGACAAAACCTATTCCTGATAAAAAACTCAGGAAAGTAAAAATTGAAAGGATCTTCCTCAACATGAAAAAGGAAGAAAATTTTACTGCATTTTTACTTAATATCTATATAAGTAAAATACATACACTCAACATTAACTGAGACCACTAGTAGCATGGTCCTGTGAATTCTTTTACCTTCTCTTTCATAGATCTTCCTAACTCATTCTGGTCTCCAGACATGCTGTTCTTTTTTCAAATTTCTCTAGCTTCTTAGCTTTAGTACCTGCTGTTTTTTTCCACATCACCCATCTATAACGTGTTTATATTATCCTTCATGGAAGCTCTAAGAGAGAATCATTTCTTTCTTTTTTTTTTTTATAATTTGTAGAGCCCACCTTTTTTCTTTTCCAGTGCAGAACCTTATGATGGGGTGTTTGCTCTAATTAACAGATGCTTAAACTCTACTTAGTAAAATTGTTCAATCTCTTTCTCAGTGTGAGCTCTGGATAGGAGGTGGCAGGCATATTGCATATCCCACCCTCGGGCTATAAGTAGTAACCTTTTCTGTGAAGGGTCACTGGTGATTTGACTTGGTTCTCCCCACCAGTTCCAGTTCCAGCTGTTCTATACTGGGCACTTATGACTCAAGTCAGAAATCATCACTCTGCATCCCATTGCTATAGTTTTCAAACAGTGCACACTTTGTTCTGGATGCTAACTCTGTGCACACCTTATACAGGGCATTGCTAAGTTTCTAAAGTATGTGACCCCGCATTAACAACTGCAGGGCCATTCATACAGCAGACCCTCCCTTTTCATGGGTTACAATGCTCCATTATCACTGTAAACTTGGTTCAGTTAAAACTTTTTCTTAGCAATTTCTAACAGATCATTGCCCCTGGTATACACTGTAGTTGGTTGTTTATCTTTCAGGGGTTACTGACTTTGTTCTGCTGCAATTTGGTTGTGAAGTGATGGAAAAGATGAGTCTAGAGTTTTTACTATTCTGCCATCTTGTCAGATTCTCCAAAATTTAATTTTTAGACAGTCATCACCATGTTTTCTGTGTTAATGTCATTTTGGATTTTAGCACAAATCCGTACTTCCCAACAAATATGTGGAACCAAGCTTAGCTGAGGTTTCACCATTTTGTATATCCTCCACCTTGATATGTTAGTCCTTGTCCAGCCGCATTCCGGAGATAGTTTCAGCAGTCACAACCCTCACTCCACTTGGTGACGAAAAAGCAGACCACCGCAGCCACCAATGAGGGCAGTCCTATCCATAAATGGGACAGTATCTCTAACCGTCCAATCAGTTTGAAACTGTAACCGCGTGCGCCAAAATGCCTTTGTAGTAGCCAATGAGTAATTGCCAGCTTCTTTCAAAATTCACGCCGCTTGTGACCCTATAATAGACCCCTGCTTCCTCTGTTCGGGGCTCTTGACCTCTGCCGTTGCATTGGTGCGTGTCGAGGGCCCGGACTCGAGCCCGTAATAAACTCCCTTTTGCATTTGCATCAGCTGTCTTTGGATTCTTGGAGGCTATGCTCACCGAGTATGCTGATCTTGGGCACGACAAAATACACAACAGTTTATTCTGTTCACCTTAATTCGAATTTTATTGTTTTTATCCTTCAGAAAATCATCTTATTTCCTTGATTCACTTTTGTAATTCACTATATTATACAGTAGCAGAAACAAATAATATGCGAATTTCACTAATATAGATAATAACATGAAAGCACTTTAGCAAACTTGATCTGCTCCTTTTAACTGAATATGAACCAAGTCCAAGTCGTTTCACTCACAATACTTGAGTAACCAAGGATAGGATAATCATGAGACACTGAGAATACAATGAATTGGCATTTCAGATTTTTCTCCTTAAGATACTTTTGATTCCCAAAGAGAAAACTTTTAAAACATTACTTGCCTATCTAGTTTGGTCTCTCAACTTCTAACCCTCATTGCTTCACCCTAACTGGGAAACTTCAACTAATATAGTAAAAATCTTCAAGATTAATATTCTCCCCCAAAATTTATAATCATGTGCTATATAACCTCAGACACAAATCTACCTCATATTTCCCCTGCCATCCATAACACTATTGCACTAGGAATTCAGGCTCAATCTCTAAGTCTTTTATGTCCTCTTTCTGCCATATCTACTGCTACTACTGTAGCTCTATTATCCTCTTAAAGACAAGATTATTTTCTTAATATTTATGTTTAAACTACAACTGTCAATGTGGGCTTACTTTAAGAGCTAATATGATCCAAAGCTGCTTAATAACATAGTTGATACTTGAACCCTGACTTTTATGGTCTGATCCTTTTGTGCAGTCATTGTTTAGAGATTAGTCTATGACACAAATGACCATGACATCAAATTGATTCTTCAAGTCCAAGTTCATGCCAAGTCTCTCTTTTCATCTCTAGTGCAACCACCCAAACACAACTTTCCTATGAAAACAATGTTCTCCACTATTAAATCTCTCCAATATGACCATAATCCATTTGCATACTTCTATCATATTGACTTTAAGATTATGTTCTATTTTGTCACTCTCCAACATAAGAAATTATCACCAATGGCCAAGTGAATAAAATTTTAACTCTTAACATTTAAGAATGTTCTATAGTTAATAAACTATTAGATAATAAAAATTTGAACTAAGGATTAGGTGAGTAAACTTATCCCTTATTGAGTTATCCTACTTCTAATCTATAGAATCAGGACTAAATCAAACAAACATTCTAACTAGTTATAAAATCACACACTATATAATACAATAGTATTATCACAAAATGACCCACAAAATTGTTACATGCCTGTCTTTCAAATTGTAACTGCCAGTACTAAGTGTATTCTCTGTTTTTCAGTCCAATGAAACTATTGTCACCCTACAAAAAAGAATTTTGCAAATACACTTATAAAAATTTTTCCCCTACCATTCTTCTTTGTGCATGATACTTAACTTTCATCCCTAACAAAATAATGTCCATATATCATGCTTACATCTTCCACAAAATTTTTCTTTTTTTTTTTTTTTTTAAAAGATTTATTTATTTATTTATACAAGCACTGGGTACAGTCAGAAGTGCTGGAGGGTGAGAGAATTCACCAGAGCCAGAGCGGGGAGCAGAGCAGGCAAAAGGACCGAAGTACACTGCTGATGGGAGCAGCGGGCGGCAGGAGAGGTCTGTGCGCCATGTAGGACCCTCCTCCGGTGGCCGGGGAGCAGCCAGGGATCAAACCAGCGCTGCAGAGGCTGCGGGCAGCTTCGCAACCCAGCGCTCAACTGCCAGGCCACTGGGGAGGCCCAAAATTTTTCTTTTTTTAAAAAATTATTTATGCATACAAGAGCTGGGGTACAGGACAGAGATGCAGGGGGTGAGAGGATTCACCAGAGACAGAGTAGGGAACAGAACAGGCAGACTGAGTGAAATACACTGCTGAGGGGAGCAGTGGGTGAGTCAGGAGAGGTCTGTTGTGCCATGTGGGCTGCTCCCTGGCTGGCCAGGGATCAAACTTGTGCTGCAGAGGCTTTAGATTGCTTAATAGTGAGGTGCTTAACCCCTTGTACCACCAGGGAGGCCCCCACAAAATTTTTCTTAACCAGAATAATGGCGTTCAATAAATTGCCAAAGCACACGTATTTTGCTTCTCTTGGAACTCTACACTCTAGACATTACTGCTATTTTTTTCAGAAAACACTATGTATTTTAGAGCAGTTTTATGTTCACAGAAAAATTAAATGGAAGGCATAGATTTCCCATAGATCCCCTGCCTATGCAAAATTTTACCCACTATCTACATCTCATACCAGAGTAGTACATTTGACACAACTGATGAAACTACACTGTCACATGAAGAGTCCATAGTTTATTTACTTTTGTTATTTTATACCCTGTCGGTTGAACAAATATACAACATATATTCATTAGTATAGGATCACAGAAAGTTGCTACACTGCCCTAAACATTTCCTGTGCTCCAGCTCCTTATAACTCCTCTCTAACTGCTACAATCCTTCATTGTCTTTCTAGTTCAGAATTTTCCAAGGGGTCATATTATGGAAATTATATATTACCTAACCCTTTCAGATTGACTTCTTTCACTTGGTAATGTGCATTTAAGTTTTCTCCAGCTAATTTCTCTACAAAACTAAACAACATTCCATTCTTCTCATGTACGGAAGTTTATTCATTCATCCACCTACTGAAGGACAGACATGTTGGTTACTTTCAAGTCCAGGAAGAATTATGAATAAGTTGTTATAAACATCCTCATGTAGGTTTTTGTATGCACATAAGTTTTTAGATAATTTGAGTAAATACAAAGGCATACAATTAATGGATTGTATGGTAAGAATATATTTAGTTTTGTAAGAGGTTGCCAGACTGTCTTCCAAGGTGGTTCTACCATTTTTATTTTCATTAACAAGGAAGGAGTTCCTGTTGCTATAGATCCTTACCAGTACTTGGTACAGTCAATATTTTGAAATACACTGGGTAGGCATAGTATCTGTCTTTTTGTCATCCATAGAATGCCTTGAAATAATTATTAAATACTAGGATTGTAGGAAAAATTGAAATTGAAAAGAACTGTATCAATTGCTTGCAGGAAGGTGACTAAGCTAGAATGACAGAGCAAGTCATTACTAGCATTGTTATCATTTTGTATGTTTGCAAATTATATATATACAGATTATATATAATTATACATATATAATGCATATATAGGTATAGGTATATACTGGTAATATTTGTTTGTAGACTATACTCTTTAGAGTAATGAAATAGATTTGTGACCCTAGATACATAACCTTAATGTACTATTATTGGTGCTTTGTTTGCATAGACTGAAAGAGATTAAAGAGAAAATGGATATATTTCCAATATATTAACTCCTACCCAGGTCCTCCCAAAACCTTGATTAATGGTAACTTGACACTCAAATTTAATTAATTCAGCAAATATTTATTAAGCATTACTAATATTAGGTATTATTATAAAATAAATAATATACTATAGGCAACATCAAGCAGCTTCTATTAATGACAAAGTTAATAATTTACAGGATATCATATTTAAGTTTTTCCTCTATATCTAACAGACTGTTTCAAGATCATATGTTCTTCAGTATATTTTCAATTAAAGTTCCTTTAGTTTAGAAATAAATAAGTCTAAGGAGATTGAGGTTAAAATTTATTGAGCAAAGTTAAAAACATTTACTTTATTTCAATTTCTCACTTGCATAATATGTATTTTTAAATTTTGCTAAGACTGTGACATACCTGAATCCAGAAGACTCAGATATTTGCACTTGGAGATATATTTAAGCATATTTTGCTTGTTGTTAGGACCTCTTCAGGTTTCTTTTTCAAACTACATATAGGGCAATATTTTTTTAATTTAAATTTAAATAGTAGAAAATATATATATGATCCAGTGAATACAGAAAGTATCCAAATGAATTTCAACAACTCTCTGTTTTGGCAGGAATTCAGATTTTTAAACAGCAGACTTCTGTCTAGAATTATATTCTATATAAAGAGGCAAAACAGATTGATTGATATTCATTCACCATAATTTATAAGAGCTGAGAATGCTTATCTCTTGATAAGGATGACTAGAGGACATCTGTAACAGATCACATGAAAATAAAATCTTGGAATATAAATTAAAATAGTCTCTTAAAATGTAATGCAATCAGAAAAATGATAAAAATGATCGTATATCCCATATGCTCTTATATAAATGTCAAAATAATTACAAGTTGATAAAATTCTATTGTTTATATAGTCAATATTTATATAAAAGTGTTGTTTTTTATATATTAAGGTAGAATTACCCAGACATAATAAATGAGATGTTATACATAAAATGTTGGTAAAACTTATTAGCTTATAGAGTGCCGTCTTCTAATTATCCTGTGGTATATACTCAAACTGAGAGGATCAGGTCAAGGAAAGAGTCCAAAGACAGCATTAATATACAAAAATAGTGAATGAAATTTTAGGTTTTGGTAGTTTACAATAGTAATAATATCTTTATTTAAAAACATATATAACTGCTTTGATAGTGATTTTGTTATTTTGCATTTTATTACAGTCACCTACATACGTCCCACTCTAAAGAAGTACACTGATATCATTTAGAACAGTACATTATAGGAATTACTTTGCATTTTGAAGTGTTATAAATGGTATTTTATGCATAGGTCTGGCACACAAGTAAAACTGATTCATATGCAATTATAAAAATAGGAAAACAAGGCCAAAGAATCCATTGGGGCCTATGAGTCATAATATTCCATGTTATTTAAAAGTTATGAAGATTTTTCTCAAAAACCATTGAGTAAGCTAAAATAGTTTATAATCATAGCAGAAAGCAAGAACTCAACTTTAGCTGTGTTTTCTTAAAAATATGACTATATAATTATGGCATAATTTCACAATGTCCAGTACATATGTGATAAAACAGGAAAATTCCATAAATATTTGAGTGTATCTCTACCAATTTTAGTTATGATGTTTTAGAACATACTGTCAGTGGAAAAACAGTAGTCATGTTACACTTTAATTCTAAGTTGTGTAAATATTTGGATAAGTGAGGTACATAATACTGAAGAAAAAAAATACACACATTCTGTATTTATATATGTGATAAAAGATAAAATCTGATCATTGTATTTGTAAAACTTTTTATGTAATTAACAGAATAACCACCTTAAAATTAATTACACAGTTAGTATTTTATAAACAGAACTTCCCAGAGGCAATGCTGTTCCAGATTTTGTTCTGAGTCAAGAGTGTATTATCATGACCCAAGTACTTCCATTGGTCTCTTCTGCCACCTTCCCCATATTAGCTATAACTTTCTGATCACTGAAAGATGACTTCTGAAGTCCTAGGTTTCACACTATGTGGTGCCACACCCAATAAAGAAAAGTGTTTTCATCTCTTTATTTATGAAGAAATTATTTGGTCTCACAAAAGATTTTTCCCTATGTTCCACTAACCAGACTAAATCTTTTTTAAAAAAAGATTTATTCTTTTATACACACACACACACACACACACACACACACACAATAGCTGGGGTACAGGCCAGAGGCGTGGGAGGATTCACCAGAGACAGAGCTGGGAGTAGAACAGGCAGGCAGGTCTGCCACACTATGTGGGAATCGAACCCCGGCTGCAGAGGCTGAGGACAGCTTCATAGAGCTGCGCTCAACCCACTGCGTCACTGGGGAGGCCCAGATTATGTCTATCTTTAAAAGCCCTAGCATCAAGGGACACTGAGTAAAGGAGGGGGCAGGGGAAAAAGGGAGAAGGATCAAAACAAGGGGGGTGGGAATTGTATGGGGACTATAACCAAGATGAAAATGCATACATTGTGCAAAAATGAAAAATGATGTAAAAAATATATAAAATTAAAAAATATTGAAAAAAAAAGAAATACATGCAGATATTTAACCCATACAATGGGAAATCAATCTGCCAGAAGAGAAGGATCAAAAAACGAATAAAGATTGGAGGGATTATTTCTAAGTCTGCCACTTCCCTAGTTTTGTCTAATTTACCCTACATTGCTCAAAATTCATCTACTTACATGTCCCTCCCCACAAAACACCCATTTTTTAAATAACACCCAGTTATTAACTCTCGTGCAGGAGATATGGCTTATTTTGATGTGCTAATCATCATAGGTACATATTTCCAACATATTCAGACTGCATATTAGAGTGCTTAAATCTTGGCTAGACTTTTAAGCATTCAAAATTCCTTGCTGGCATCTGCAAAAACAAAGTACTCTCATAGGTTTGTTACTCTTCAAGATTTACTGTTTTTAGTAAAAAAAAAAAAAAAAAAAAAAAAAAAAAGGAAGACTAAAGAAGGAAAGCAGCTAAAAATGTTGTTGCATTTATATATTTATCTTATAAATTGCTTAGGAAAAAAATTTAACCAATCCTAGCATCATTAAAAGCCTTTATTCAAAATTCAAATATCAAAAGTTGTTAGACATTTCCATTTTACCTGGTTTGTTTTCAAAGAGTTACTATGTTAGCTCTATCACCTTCATAATGTTTGTATGATAGGGTTATGGGTGACTTTTTTGCAGATAATTAATGTAGAAACTACTAACCTAAATGCAAATATCTTTTAAAGAGCTAAGATTTAACATACAGATATTATCTCCCACCTAAAATTCAAACTGATTCAAAGTTTACAGTGAGAAGGGATTTCCAAATTACTTACCAGAAACTTGTAATTACAGCCTTGTGATAAATCATTTACAGATGAAATTGAAAAAGACACTTTAAGAAATTACTAACAGCTTTCATGAAACACTAAAGCATGACTGTGCCAATTTCCTCAAATGTGCAATTTATAGATTTTATTATGTCAAATGGCATCACCTGTATAAGCTTTTTCTAATTACTCTTTCTCAAAATTGAAATTAATAAAAAGAATCTGAGGAATCACAAATAACAAAGTTAATATTTATCCACATTGAAACCCAAGCAGCTAGGAGAAAATGGAAGTTATAGACCTTATTGATTCTATTAATACAAAATAATGAGACCAAACTCAGTCTGTGTAAATTTTGGGTCTGTAGCAATAGATGGCAACCTTTTAAAATCATAATATACCATATTTTCCTTTTTTAAAATGCTAGTGTTTATAAAACAAATGATACCTTTTTCAAAAGAAATATTTACAAGTGGACATATATGTTGTACATTCCATTAGTAATGGTCAAAATATGTAAGACCTTAGTATATATATATTTCCTTGTCTAGAATTCTTTGTAAGCATTGCTTCAATAGGGTCAATTATTGTGACACTGTTAATCAAGTGCACAAATAAATTAATCTTTTATTTAAAAAATAAAACCCCTCCCATAATAAAAAGAAAAAATTTCTCTCTCTACAAGTTAATTTCTGCCCAACTTTATCAATAAAAAGAAAACTTTGGTAGAACATGAAAGAAATAGTTCTATTCTTAAAGACCTATAAAAAAGGCCCCCAAAAAGCTTGTTTTCTGACCAAAAAAAAGGTGGGTATACACCTTTTCTCTTATTTCTTATGCTTGAAAGATATGTGAATTTAAAAAGAACATAGTACCTTGAGGAATGTCTATGCTATACATATTATTTCCCTCATATTCCTTGAGGACACAGGGAGACTTATTTATACTATTATACATAGTTCACTGAACGCTTAAAGACTAAAGAAGAGAGATGCATAAGTATGAGCACATACACTAAGGATAGTCACCTAGATTATACACTCTAACATCTTGTTTCAATTAAAGTATGAAAATATCATAGTATCTTATGTGAATTGGTGATCAAGGCCATTTGGAAACCACACCCATTCACATTTTAAACTGTGCGGAGTAAGAATCACAAAGTAGCTTTGGATCACAACACAACTCAGTAAAATTTACTGTAAATGGCATGTCCTGAGAGTGAAAATGACATTACTGAACTATTGTCTGTAGAACATGAATTTTGATCAGATGTTCACAGCAGGGACTGGAGGGCCCCTAAGCAAACATTTCTGAGGAGATTTATTCACACTTTGTTAACTGTAAAACATAAGAATTTGAAGCAAGCTTTCATGCAATAGGAAGACTATTTGGTATTTATATAAGTAAGCAGAAAGGGACTTCCTCCTTGCAAATTTTACTTATTTCCTATCAACTTTTGGTTTTCTCTGCTTAGGAAGCCCTGCTTAAAGGTTCAAGAAACTAGATAATATTCAGCAAATGAATATTTACTACAAATTGAATGATTATAGTTTAGTGATATATGGTATGCAAACAATTTTATAACTCCCTAGATATTTCTGGTAACACTCTTTAAGATGATTTTGCTAAATTGGTAGGCAGATATTTTAATGATTTTGTAGATAGATGTCTGCTTCCCTATAGTCTCCTAAATCTTCTTAACAAGTAGATATAGCTAAAGTTTTAAGTCCTGCTTTTTCTGTATGAGGAGTTGCGATTTGTGTAGATCATTAACTATCATTTACATAGAATTATGTGTTGATGGAGAAAACTATATAAATGTATGCTGACATAAAATTATAACACTCAACAAGGGGATCGATTACGCAAGTTTCAGTGATAGTAAATGTACTATTTCACTTAAATATTTTTTAAGAAAAGGAAATGGAATCTGAAAACTATCTTATTTCTGTTAATATTTTTAAACCAATAGATAAAAATGACATTTCAGAATTGAATAGATTCATAGATAAAATCTTGTTCAATCCATTTAGAGTTCAGCTAGGTAAGGATTAAAGGAGAGGCAAATTTTATGACTTGTCAATAACAAACACACATGTATTGACTGACAATACTCTGAAAGAACAGAGACCTCCCTCAGTTTTTATTCAACCTTTACTTTCTGCTTGCTACATGCCAGGCACTACACAATTATGGAGAAAATCTTAAACTCTGCCTGTTCCATGAAAGTAAGCTCATGGGAATGACAAGCTTTAATTAAATAATCACATTAACACACATTATCATAAAATGAAATAAGTGTTAAGAAGGAATGCTAACAAGACAGAAGCCTATCTTTAGGTCTTAGAAGGGCATCTCCTGAGATGAGACTTGAAGAATGTATAGGAGTTGACTCAGCAAAAGGGCTTATGGGAGAGTAGTTTAAATTCCCCACTGAGGAAACAACATATGCAAATAAATTTTGGGGGTGGGGAGGATGGGGGTGAGAGCACCATGAATTTAAGGAAATGAACAATAACATGAACATGATAACATGAACAACAGAAACCACCTATTTTGAAGTGAGAAAAAAAATGGATCAAAAAGAATTAGCAGAGCTTCAATATTTGTTGGGTGGAGGGAAGCAAAAGTTTGATTTCATGGGAGGACCTCTGAAGGCTGTGTGGAGGCTTCCTTTTAAAAAGGCATTTACATGTAAACTTCTCCCATACTAACATCTCCCTCAAGGTATAGAGAAGACATAATCTCCTTATCTCTTTTCAATGGAGAAGACAGAACTTTAATCTGCATACCTATGTTTACTGTGCTTTCCCTTGCAAACTCCCTAAATGACCTTCCCTTTCTTCTACCCTCCAACCTCCCTTTTCTTAGCTAAGCTGTTCAAAAGTGGGTCTGAAACCATACTCAGTTTTATTGGATTTACCCAAGAATACAGGAAGTGGTGCATGTTATAATTAAACTTCTTTTTGACCTTATCTCTTATCAATTGGTTTGGTGCTAGTCTAATTATTTCCCAGCATAGAAGAACCCAGAGTGATACGGGATAAGTACCTTTGCACTCCAACATGAGTCACTGACATCCCAGAAGGGAGACAGAGAATGATGTAGAAAACATAATGGATCTTAAGTGTTCTTATTACATCCCCAAAGAACCCCTGGTAATTAAAAAATGCAATATTATTACCTCAATATTATTGTCTCTATTCACTGTAGTGTACATTAAATCTATCTACTACTTATTTAGTGCTTATTTACTACTCATTGCAAGTTTGTGTCCTTAGACAACATCTGTCCTACCCCACCAACCCCATCCTCTGGTAAACACCATTTTACTTTGTTTTTATGAATTTGACTATTTTACATTCTACATATAAGTGATACCATATATTTACTTTCTGTCTGATTAATCTCATTAATATAATGTATTCACAGTCCATCCAAGATGTGATTGATGACAGGATGTCTTTCTTGCTCATAACTAATATGCCTCCCTCCCTCTGTGTGTGCATGTGTTTGCATGCATGTGTATCTCACATCTTTATGCATTTATCTATTGATGGACACTTAGGTTGCTTTCATATCTTGACTATTGTGAACAATGTTACAATAAATATAGGCATGCCTATATATCTTTGATATCCTGCATCCATTAAAAACATCAAACTTTCCAAGAGACTAATAATTAATTATTCTAATAACTAAAAAAGATATGAGGTGCCAATATTACTACAATGGTAGTCATAACATGTAAGTGTATCAAGTTTACATGTTGTCCACTTAACTTTACGCAAAGTCAAATGTATTTTCAGAAAAAAAACTGGTACTTATTTGAAAAAAAAATTTGAGAAATGATGGGCAAAAACTTCTTAAAATTGGTGGGAGACATAAATTTGTGCGTGCGCGCACACACACACACACACACACACAAATCCCAGCAAGATCACTGAAAACCAAAGATAATAAATACAAAGAAATTTCCATGTAGTTATATATTAGTGAAACTGCTGAAAAGTAAGTAAAGATCATCTTCAGGGCAACTAAAGAAAAAACAGATTCCATGTGGAATATTATGGATTAATATGGATTTTTCATCAGAAAACATGCAATTAAAAGTTAGTAAAAAGACATTGTCTGAATGTTCTGAAAATTTTCTCAAAAAAAACCACCTTAGACTACAAGACCAATTAGTAGTTGAAAGGGAGTGGTAGGTTAATTGGGAAAAAAAGGTCAACTATGAATGGTAAATTTAATGTAATATATACAGATGTTGATTAATAATGGTTCATACCAGCAACATACACAATGTTATAATGCAATGTTACTTCAATTGAAAAATATATTTATTAGTTTTGCTTTTGTTATTGACTTCCCTTTTTTAGGTCTTTAAGAATAGAACTATTTCTTTTATGTTCTACCATAGTTTTCTTTTTATTGATAAAGTTGAGCAGAAATTAACTTGTAGAAACTCTACAATCACCCAAAGCTAGATAAAGAGGAAATAGAACACCTAAACAGACCAATTACAAGCAGCAAAATTGAAATGGTAATCAAAAACCTCCCCAAAAACAAAAGCCCAGGACCTGATGGATTTACAAATGAATTCTACCAAACATTCAGAGATGAATTAGTGCCTATCCTTCACAAACTCTTCCAAAAAATTGAGAAGGAAGGGACAATACCAAACACTTTCTATGAAGCCAATATTACACTAATACCAAAACCGAATAAGGACAACACAAAAAAGGAAAACTACAGGCCAATCTCCCTAATGAACACTGATGTAAAAATCCTCAACAAAATTTAGCTATCAGAATCCAACAATGTATCCATAAGATAATTCACCACGACCAAGTTGGATTCATTCCAGGGACACAAGGATGGTTCAACATCCGAAAATCAATCAACGTTATCCAACACATCAACAAAAAGAAATATAAAAACCATATGATAATATCAATAGATGCTGAGAAAGCTTTCCACAAAGTTCAACACCCATTCATGATAAAAGCCCTTGAAATTCTTGGGATACAAGGAACATACCTCAACATCATAAAGGCCATCTATGACAAGCCAACAGCCAGTATCATTCTCAATGGTGAAAAGCTAAAAGCAATTCCATTAAGATCTGGAACAAGACAAGGATGTCCATTCTCACCACTGCTTTCAATATAATACTGGAAGTCCTAGCCAGAGCAATAAGACAAGAGAAAGACATCCAAGGAATCCCAATAGGAAAAGAAGAAATCAAACTATCACTATTTGCAGATGATATGATAATATACATAGAGCACCCCAAAATCTCCACAGAAAAACTAATTCAACACATCAATCAATTCAGTAAAGTGGCAGGATACAAAATCAACACGCAAAAGTCAGTAGTCTTCCTATACACAAACAATAAATCTGAAGAAGAAGAAATCAAAAAAACCATCCCTTTATTATCAAAACAAAAAAAATCAATATTTGGGAATAAATCTAACAAAAAGAGGTAAAGGACCTATACAAAGAAAACTATAAAACCTGTTAAAAGAAATAGAAGAAGACACAAAGAAATGGAAAGACATCCCTGCTCATGGACTGGAAGAATAAATTAATTAAATGGCCATCCCTACCCAAAGCAATATACAGATTCAATGCTATTCCAATCAAATTTTCAATGTCATCCTTCAAAGAAATAGAACAATTATTGATGAAATTCATATGGAATCACAAAAAACCCCGAATAGCCAAAGCTCTACTGAAAAAAAAAGAAGGAAATGGAGGCATCACACTCCCAGACTTCAAACTCTACTACAAAGCCATAATCATCAAAACTGCATGGTATTGGAACAAGAACAGACATACAGACCAATGGAATCGAATAGAAAATCCAGAAATAAACCCACAGATTTACGGTCCACTAATCTTTGACAAAGGAGCAAAGACTATGCATTGGAGCAAAGAAAGTCTGTTCAATAAATGGTGCTGGGAAAACTGGGTCGCTACACGCAAAAGAATGAAGCTTGACCACTACCTCACACCATACACAAAAATCAACACAAATGGATTAAAGAACTAGACATAAGACCTGAAACCAAAAATACATAGAAGGAAATAATAGGCGAAACACTACGTGATTTGCACATCAAAGACATCTTTACAGACACATCATCACCCAAAGCAGTGTAGTGAAGGCAAAGATAAACAGCTGGGACTACATCAAATTAAGAGCTTCTGCACAGCAAAAGAGACAATAACAAAAACAAAGAAACCCCACCAACTGGGAGAACATTTTTGCACCCAACTAATGATAAAGGGACTGATCACAAAAATCTGCAAAGAGCTAATGAGACTCAGCAACAACAAAGAAAATAATCCAGTCAAAAAATGGGCAGAAGAGCTAAAAAAGAAACTTCTCTGAAGAGGAAATGCAAGTGGCCAACAGACATATGAAAAAAATGTTCACATCACTTGTAACAGGGAATGCAAATCAAAACTACCATGAGATACCATCTCACACCAGTGAGAATGGCACATATTAAAAAAAACTAGCAACAACAAATGTTGGCGAGG